>NC_135234.1:563399051-564017801 GCF_051348905.1 Ranitomeya variabilis | reverse complement strand
TTATGGGGTATGTCGCTTATGTTTCATTTACAAATGTCAATACTCTTCTTCTTTTACAAAATAACTAAATGGAAGAAATAATTGGTTTATAAGTCCCTATTTCCTTCTGAACTTTGCTTGGCTGAATCCAGTCATAGCCTTCCAAAAAGACTACGAAAAGGACAGACTTCCTTGTCATCTGGATGCCATAAATAAATTAAAATGATGTTCTCCAGATAAATTTTTTTTCTTTCTTTTTGGCAAACCAATCTGTAATTAGAAAAAGTGAAGGCTTTCATTTGTGGATCCATCAAAAGGAAGGAAGCATTTTGTATGTGGATTCAAAGAAGGCCAAACTATGAAAACAGTAAAGAGGAAAAACATATGTTGCCTTGGTTTTAGCTCAGTTATTTAAATGTTCTGTGATCTAATTTACTCTGTAAGCTTAAAACCACTTTAAAGTCAATGATACTGTAAATATGAAGAAGAACATTCCATGGAAGGAACAAAAGAGGAGCTAGAAAAAAGTCTTACTTTGAGTAACTATTTACTATATTTTTAACAATATAATCAAATATATCTGTAATTGATTTTTTTTCTGACTTTATTCTGGATTCTTAGACATTAAATTAAAATGAATATTTTCAACCACTGATCTTGTGAATGATATTTACAACATCCTCATAATACATTTCCATTTGGGATCGATTAAGTTGAAACTGAAGAAGTGCAATGATAGCTTTCTGCCACACATAGCATATTGCATTTAGCCCCAAAAGTTCTATTTTGTCTCATCTGAGCAGAACACCTTCTTCCACATGGTACCTGTGTCCCTTAGGCTACTTTCACACTAGCATTTTTTTGCATACGTCGCAATGCGTCGTTTTGGCAAAAAACGCATCCTGCAAGGTCGTCTGCAGGATGCGTTTTTTCCCCATAGACTAACATTAGCGACACATTGCGACGTATTGACACACATCGCAACCGTCGTGCGACGGTTGCGTCTTGTTGTGGCGGACCGCCGGCAGCAAAAAACGTTACATGTAACGTTTTTTTGTGCCGACGGTCCGCCATTTCCGACCGCGCATGCGCGGCCGGAACTCCACCCCCACCTCCCCGCACCTCACAATAGGGCAGCGGATGCGTGGAAAAACAGCATCCGCAGCCCCCGTTGTGCGGCGCTTGCACAGTATGCGTCGGTATGTTGGGCCGACGCAGCGCGACGGCCCCGTACCGCTGCTAGTGTAAAAGTAGGGTTTTTGCAAGAGACATAACTGAGGGCATTACTAATACATGCGGGATTGGCCAACTACACACTAAGAATCAAATATGCAATCAAAAGAAAACAAATGTGCTATTGAGTCAGGATCATCAAATATGATATGCTACATATTTTATTTAACCCCTTTCCGACATTGGATGTAATAGTATGCCCATGTCGGACTCCCTCTGTCTTTTACAGGCTCCGGTGCTGAGCCTGCACCTTTCCGGGCACATGACAGCTGGTGTATACAGCTGACATGTGCTCGCAACAGCCACAGGTGGAATCGCAATCCACCCGCGGTTGTTAAATAGTTAAATGCTGCTGTCAATCTCTGACAGTGGCATTTAACTTGCGCTCACAGGAAGTGCATTGCTAATCCTGCCCATCAGTGACCTTGTCATATGATCGCGGGTCAACGATGGATCAGCATGACAATCAGAAGTCTGCAGCAGACCTCTATGGTTGTCATTGCCAGATTGCTATGAGCGCTGCTCAGTGGTTGGTGCTCATAAGTGAGCATTTCTGCTACATACAGGCTATCTGATCATCTCCTGGGTGTATCAGAGGCGATCAAAGTACTGCAGCTTCTAGTCTCCCATGGAGACTATTGAAACATGCAAAAACTGAAAAAAATTTAAAAAATATAAAAAATAGCAAAATATAAAAGTTCAAATCACGCCCCTTTTGCCCTATTCAAATTAAAACAATGAAAAAAAATCAAATATACACGTATTTGGTAACGCCGAGTTCAGAATTGCCCAATCTATCAGTATAAAAAAATTTACCTGATCATTAAATGGCATAATGAGAAAAAAATTAAAAACACCAAAATTACGTTATTTTGGTGGCTGCTAAATTGCAATAAAATGCAGTTTTAGCATTTAGTGAACATGGCAAAAAAAAAAAACATCTGTGGAATTGCACTTTTTTTTTTTGCAATTTCACCACATTTGGAATTTTTCCCCATTTTCCAGTGCCCGATATGTTAAAACAAATGATGTTCAAAAGTACAACTTGTCCCACAAAAAACAAGCCCTCACATGGCCACTCGCCACAGCAAAACAAACCTACTTCTCATCTCTCATATCCTCCCTGTCTCACAACTGTTGTGAATTCCGCTCTTGGGCTCCCTCCGGTGGTTGTAAGTAGCACTTTTGTGAATTCTGCTCTTGGGCTCCCTCCTGTGGTTTTGAGTGGTATAGCTGCTTCTTGGATTTAGCATCAGCAGCTGCTTCCACTGGTCGTCTTTCTGCTCGGCTATTTTAGTCTGGCTTTATCCCTCAATCAATGCCAGTTGTCAATTGTTCCTGCTTGGAGCCACTGCTCTTTTGGATTTCCCTGACACTCTGTCCAGTTCAGCAAAGATAAGTCCTTGCTTGTCCTTTTGCAGTCCACTTGTTGTGGACTTTATTGTTCAGCACATTCTATGTTTTGCTCATTTGTCCAGCTTATCAGTATGGATCTATTCAGCTAAGCTGGAAGCTCTGGGCTGCAGATTTTGCCCACCACACCTTTAGTCAGGTGTGGAGATTTTTGCATATCTCTGCGGTGGACTTTTTCTAGTTTTTATTACTGACCGCACAGTGTTCTTTCCTTACTATCTATTTAGCTAGAAGTGGCCTCCTTTGCTAAATCTTGTTTCATACTACGTATGTCATTTCCTTCTCCTCTCACAGTCAATATTTGTGGGGGGCTTGTGTTAAGATCAGGAACTGCGGTCTGTATAGTTACCACCTGCTCAGAGCTAGTCGCATGTCGGTCCTAAATTACCAGTCCATAACAGTACAACTGGCCAAAAATGAGTTGAATGCATCTCAAAAGAAGGAAAAGAAAAAGAGTTCTGAGCCATTTTTTTTTCTTTAGTCTGTTTTGTCTTTTTCCTTCCTCTTAATCTCTGGGTGGATTTAGGCACGGACATGGATGTTCAGGGTTTGTTTTCTCGTGTGGATCAGCTTGCTGCAAGAGTTCAGCGTATCCAAGATTATGTTGTTCAGACTCCAGCCTTAGAGCCTAGAATTCCTACTCCAGATTTGTTTTACGGGGATAGATCTAAGTTTTTGAACTTTAAAAATAACTGCAAATTGTTTTTTGCTCTGAAACCCCGTTCCTCTGGTGACCCCACTCAGCAAGTTAAAATAGTTATTTCTCTGCTGCGTGGTGACCCTCAGGACTGGGCATTCTCCCTTGATTCAGGGGATCCAGCATTGCTTAATGTAGATGCATTTTTTCAATTGCTCGAATTATTGTATGACGAACCTAACTCTGTGGATCATGCGGAATAAACCTTGTTGGCTCTGTGCCAGGGTCAGGAAGCGGCAGAATTATACTGCCAGAAATGTAGAAAATGGTCTGTGCTCACTAAATGGAATGAGGACGCTCTGGCAGCAATTTTCAGAAAGGGTCTTTCTGAAACCCTTAAAGATGTTATGGTGGAGTTCCCCACGCCTGTTGGTCTGAGCGAATCTATGTCTCTAGCCATTCAGATCGATCGGCGCCTGCGCGAGCGCAAAGTTGTGCACCATATGGCAGCATCCTCTGAAAAGAGTCCTGAGCCTATGCAATGTGATAGGATTCTGACTAGAGCGGAACAGAGGGGATACAGACGTCAGAATGGGCTGTGTTTTTACTGTGGTGATTCAGCTCATACTATCTCTGATTGCCCTAAGCGTATTAAGAGGGTCGCTAGATCTGTTACCATTAGTACTGTACAGCCTAAGTTTCTCCTGTCTGTGACCCTGATTTGCTCATTGTCATCTTTCTCTGTCATGGCATTTGTGGATTCAGGCGCTGCCCTGAACTTAATGGACTTAGAATTTGCCAGGCGCTGTGGTTTTTCTTTCCAGCCTTTGCAGAGCCCTATTCCTTTGAGGGGTATTGATACTACACCGTTGGCCAAGAATAAACCTCAGTATTGGACTCAGCTGACTATGTGCATGGCTCCAGCACATCAGGAAGATTGTCATTTTCTGGTGTTGCATAATTTACATGATGTTGTTGTACTGGGTTTTCCATGGTTACAAGTACACAATCCAGTGTTGGATTGGAAATCGATGTCTGTGACTAGTTGCGGTTGTCAAGGGGTACATAGTGACATTCCTTTAATGTCAATTTCCTCTTCCCCCTCTTCTGATGTTCCTGAATTTTTGTCAGATTTCCAGGATGTATTCGATGAGCCCAAGTCCAGTTCCCTTCCTCCACATAGGGACTGTGATTGTGCTATTGACTTGATTCCAGGCTCTAAGTTCCCTAAGGGCCGACTTTTCAACCTGTCTGTGCCAGAACATACCGCTATGCGGAGCTATGTTAAGGAGTCCTTGGAGAAGGGGCATATTCGGCCGTCTTCGTCACCATTGGGAGCGGGATTCTTTTTTGTTGCCATGAAGGATGGCTCCTTGAGACCCTGTATTGATTATCGCCTTCTTAATAAGATCACGGTCAAATTCCAATACCCTTTACCTTTGGTCTCTGATTTGTTTGCTTGGATTAAGGGCGCTAGTTGGTTTACCAAGATTGACCTTCGAGGGGCATATAATCTTGTTCGTATTAAACAGGGTGATGAATGGAAAACTGCATTTAATACGCCCGAAGGCCATTTTGAATACCTGGTGATGCCTTTCGGGCTTTCTAATGCTCCTTCTGTATTTCAGTCCTTCATGCATGACATTTTCCGCAATTATCTTGATAAATTCTTGATTGTGTATTTGGATGATATTTTGATTTTTTTCCAATGATTGGGAGTCTCATGTGAAGCAGGTCAGGATGGTATTCCAGATCCCTCGTGATAATGCTCTATTTGTGAAGGGGTCTAAGTGCCTATTTGGAGTTCAGAAGGTCTCTTTTTTGGGGTTTATTTTTTCTCCTTCGTCTATAGAAATGGATCCTGTTAAGGTCCAAGCTATTCATGACTGGATTCAACCCACATCTGTGAAGAGCCTTCAGAAATTTTTGGGCTTTGCTAATTTTTATCGCCGTTCCATTACCAACTTCTCTGGTTAAGCCCCTGACCGATTTGACGAAGAAAGGCGCTGATGTGACAAATTGGTCCTCTGAGGCTGTTGAGGCCTTTCAGGAGCTTAAGCGCCGATTTACTTCTGCCCCTGTCTTGCGTCAGCCGGATGTGTCTCTTCCTTTTCAGGTGGAGGTTGACACTTCTGAGATTGGGGCAGGGGCCGTTTTGTCACAGAGGAATTCTGATGGTTCCTTGATGAAACCATGTGCCTTCTTTTCCCGAGAGTTTTCGCCTGCGGAACGCAATTATGATGTCGGCAATCGGGAGTTGTTGGCTATGAAGTGGGCATTTGAGGAGTGGTGACATTGGTTTGAGGGAGCCAAGCACCGCGTTGTGGTCTTGACCGATCATAAGAATTTGATTTACCTCGAGTCGGCCAAGCGGCTGAACCCTAGACAGGCTCGATGGTCCCTGTTTTTCTCCCGTTTCGATTTTGTGGTTTCATATCTTCCGGGATCTAAGAATGTTAAAGCGGATGCCCTCTCTAGGAGTTTTTTGCCTGATTCTCCTGGAGTTCTTGAGCCGGTTGGCATTCTTAGGGAAGGGGTGATTCTTTCTGCCATCTCCCCTGATTTACGGCGGGTGCTTCAGGAATTTCAGGCTGATAAACCTGACCGCTGTCCTGGGGGGAAGCTGTTTGTTCCTGATAGATGGACAAGTAAGGTAATTTCTGAGGTCCATTGTTCGGTGTTGGCCGGTCATCCTGGGATTTTTGGTACCAGAGATTTGGTGGCTAGGTCCTTTTGGTGGCCTTCCTTGTTGCGGGATGTGCGTTCTTTTGTGCAGTCCTGTGGGACTTGTGCCCGGGCTAAGCCTTGCTGTTCCCGTGCTAGTGGGTTGCTTTTGCCTTTGCCTGTCCCTGAGAGGCCCTGGACGCATATTTCCATGGATTTTATTTCGGATCTTCCTGTGTCCCAGAGGATGTCTGTTATCTGGGTGATTTGTGACCGGCTCTCTAAAATGGTCCATTTGATACCTTTGCCTAAATTGCCTTCCTCCTCTGATTTGGTTCCATTGTTTTTTCAGCATGTGGTTTGTTTGCATGGCATTCTGGAAAATATTGTGTCTGACAGAGGTTCCCAGTTTGTTTCCAGGTTTTGGCGGGCCTTTTGTGCTAGGATGGGCATTAATTTGTCTTTTTCTTCGGCGTTCCATCCTCAGACAAATGGCCAAACTGAGCGAACTAATCAAACCTTGGAAACCTATTTGAGATGCTTTGTGTCTGCTGATCAGGATGATTGGGTGGCTTTCTTGCCGTTGGCCGAGTTTGCCCTTAATAATCGGGCCAGTTCGGCTACTTTGGTTTCGCCGTTTTTTTGTAATTTTGGTTTCCATCCTCGTTTTTCTTCAGGGCAGGTTGAGCCTTCTGATTGTCCTGGTGTAGATTCTGTGATGGACAGGTTACAGCAAATTTGGACTCATGTGGTAGACAATTTGACGTTGTCTCAGGAAAAGTCTCAGCGTTTTGCTAACCGCCGTCGGTGAGTTGGTCCTCGGCTTCGTGTGGGGGATTTAGTTTGGTTATCTTCTCGTCATGTTCCTATGAAGGTTTCTTCCCCTAAGTTCAAGCCTCGCTTTATTGGTCCTTATAAGATTTCTGAAATTATCAATCTGGTATCTTTTCGTTTGGCTCTTCCAGCTTCTTTTTCCATCCATAATGTTTTCCATAGATCTTTGTTGCGGAGATATGTGGTACCCGTTGTTCCCTCTGTTGATCCTCCTGCCCCGGTGTTGGTTGAGGGGGAGTTGGAATATGTGGTTGAGAAAATTTTGGATTCTTGTTTTTCGAGGCGGAGGCTTCAGTATCTTGTTAAGTGGAAGGGTTATGGCCAGGAGGATAATTCTTGGGTGGTTGACTCCGATGTCCATGCTGCCGATTTGGTTCGTGCTTTTCACTTGGCTCGTCCTGATTGGCCTGGGGGCTCTGGTGAGGGTTCGGTGACCCCTCCTCAAGGGGGGGTACTGTTGTGAATTCCGCTCTTGGGCTCCCTCCGGTGGTTGTGAGTAGCACTTTTGTGAGTTCTGCTCTTGGGCTCCCTCCTGTTGTTTTGAGTGGTATAGCTGCTTCTTGGATTTAGCATTAGCAGCTGCTTCCACTGATCGTCTTTCTGGCTCGGCTATTTTAGTCTGGCCTTAGCCCTCAATCAATGCCAGTTGTCAATTGTTCCTGCTTGGAGCCACTGCTCTTTTGGATTTCCCTGACACTCTGTCCAGTTCAGCAAAGATAAGTCCTTGCTTGTCCTTTTGCAGTCCATTTGTTGTGGACTTTATTGTTCAGCACATTCTATGTTTTGCTCATTTGTCCAGCTTATCAGTATGGATCTATTTAGCTAAGCTGGAAGCTCTGGGCTGCAGATTTTGCCCTCCACACCTTTAGTCAGGTGTGGAGATTTTTGCATATCTCTGCGGTGGACTTTTTCTAGTTTTTATTACTGACCGCACAGTGTTCTTTCCTTACTATGTGTATAGCTAGAAGTGGCCTCCTTTGCTAAATCTTGTTTCATACTACGTATGTCATTTCCTTCTCCTCTCACAGTCAATATTTGTGGGGGGCTATCCTATCCTTTGGGGATTTTCTCTGAGGCAAGATAGCTTTCCTGTTTCTACCTTTAGGGGTAGCTAGTTCTCCGGCTGTGACGAGGTGTCCAGGGAGTGACAGGAACATCCCACGGCTACTTCTAGTGTTATGTTAAGATCAGGAACAGCGGTCTGTATAGTTACCACCTGCTCAGAGCTAGTCGCATGTCGCTCCTAAATTACCAGTCCATAACAGGGGATATCCCTGCCATCTTGTTATGGAAATATTAGGGTTGGATAAATATATCCCTGTGTGTGCTGTGGCCGCTCCCAATAAGACTGAGTATTTTGAGCGCTCATCAAGAATGGACTGTACACAACTGTGACAGAACAACATTCCATCAATACTGAAACTTTATTGTACATACATAGTTTTATATTTTCACATAGAAAGGAGTGGTTAGGGGTTGTCAGGGGTGGTTAGTTAATTACCATATTGTCTAGCTCCTCTGTCATTGGTTATCTAAACATATATGGAATATTGTGATTAATGCTTATATGACTGCTGATTAAGCTGATTAAGCAACTAAACTTGAGTTCTGTATGTAGGACAGAGTTGAGTCATCTGACACTGTTGGTCTGCTGTTTCAGCAAGATTCAGCTATATTCTAGGCATTATTTCAGACATCTGACCCGAGTTCCTGTTTTTAAGATGGAAAAACCCCATACAATCTGTCTGGCTTATATCAGTTTGTCAGCCATTTTAAACCATTGATTATAATGTATATATTAGCTGTGAGCATATAAGTATATATTTGATTATAGAGGAGTATACATGCAAGTGAGATCTACATGATATATATATTTCTATCACAAGCCCCCCTTAGATATCACTTGCCCTAATCCTAGCCTCCTGTCCCAAAGCGCTGCAACTCTTTTGTGCTGTCGGCGAACTGACACAAGCCTAATGCCTGTGCCCCACTCCGTACAGACTTTTCGCAAATGGGCAGTCAGGAGATCTGTCCCTAACAGGGGTTCGTTGCAATCAGTCTCTTAGTCAATAGCATGTGTAGTGAGCGATGTGTAGTCTTTATCAGGTAGGCCATCCTTTCGGTCAGGCCGCAACTTCATTCTGGCTTGGATGTCATCTTCTGGTAGGGGAGCTTTCTTGCAATGCGATGAGTGGATCCAAGCGAGTCTTCCCTCCAGTTTCACAGAGTTTGGTGTCATCAGCAGCACTTGAACAGGATCATCAAATCTGGGATCGAGTGGTGTTCTCCTTTCAAACTTTTTCACCCACACCCAGTCTCCTGGCTTCTAGGAGTGCATACCGGACACTGAATCTGGATCTGGCAATGAAGAAAAAAACTCGAGAATGGATGTTAGCAAGTTTCTTGGTGATTTCAATTACATAAGCAGACAAAGTATCATATTACATAGTCAGCTGCTGAGGGAAAGGATACCCCTAACCTGGGACTAGACACAAACAAAATTTCATATGGTAACAGCTTTTCTGGGCCTCTGGGAGTGTGCCTAACACTGAGTATTGTGATTGGGAGTGTGTAGGCCTAAGTCTGATCCTACTGCTGACTAGATCTCTCGTGTGAGATTTGCTGTGAATGCGGGTCCCTGGTCACTCTCTATCACTTCTGGGACCCCATAGCTGCATATCTCATCTCTGAGAGTAGCTTCTTTGCAGTAGTCTTTGCTGACTGGTTCCTCACTGGGAAAGCTTCTGGCCATCCTGAGAACACGTCCACGACCACAAGGGCATATTCGAATCCTCCACTTGGCGGCATCTGGATGTGGTCTATCTGGATCCTCTGGAAGGGGGTACAGTGGTCTGGCAAGACGATGTGTGGGAACTTTCTTCATTCTTCCAGGGTTGCATTTGCCACAGGTCAGACAGCTGTTTATGAACTTGGCTGTTAGGGTGGAGATTTCTGGAGCGAACCAGTAAGCACCAATCGGATCATTCATCTGTGTCTTTAATCTGTGTGTGGGCCCATGTGCCAACTGGACCACCATAGGGTACATGCTTCGGGGTAAACAGGGTTTGTAGTCCATTTAGTATACCCTTCCTTCTTCATGTGTTGCTCACTTCTGCATCCAGCATTCCTTCTTGTCCTTTGGGGCTTGCTCTTGCAACTTTTTTGAGCAGATCCCAGGATGTCATCTTGTCAGGCTTCCTGTCTTCAGCCGTCCTGTAGTAGCCGTCCGGCTCTACGACCTCTTCCACTTGTCCATATTGTCTTCCCTTGACTGTTTCTTTGGCTGTCATATCCGCCATGTTGTTGCCTCGTGCCCCTACTGTGTTCAGTTTTCCATGCGCTTTGACTTTTAGCATTGTCACCACTTTTGGAAGTTGAAGTGTGTTCAGCAGGTCCTTAATGGCTCCATTGATGCTTCACGGTTGTTCCGCTTGCTGTGATGAAGTCCCTTGCAGCCCAGATGGGTCCGAAGTCGTGTGCTATGCCATGCAAGTACCTTGAATCGGTATACATTTTCTCAGTCTTGTCTTCTGCCATCTAGTAGGCCTTCATCAGCGCTATCAGTTCTGCTTCCTGGGCTGACAGACTGGGCGGCAGACTTCTGGACCACAGGATCTCTTGATTGCTGGTCACTGCACATCCCGTGTGGAATCTTCCTTCATCATCTGCAAATCTGGAGCCATCCACAGAGAGGATCAACCCTGGGTTGGTCAGTGGCTCTTCTGCCACCTTGGGTAGTCCTGCTGTTTCCTGTTGCATGATGCTGAAGCAATCATGGTCATCCGTCCGGAGCAAATTCAGATCCCTGCAGAAGGTATCATGCAGATTTTGATCAGACTTTTTATCTGAGGATCCGTATCTGTATCCCCCCCTTGGGAGTGGGAGTAGAGTGGGCGGATTGAGGACTGTGCATCTGGAGATGGTGACATTGTTGGGCAGGAGTAGAGAGCACTGGAGGCGAAGATGCCTGGTGGTGGAGAGATGTTTTAGCTGGGTTTGGTTGAGGATTGCTGAGATGTCATGCAGAGCCAGGATTTCCAATGGTTTTTCCACTGATGTCAGTAGTCCTGTCCAGGAGGGCGTGTGCTGCAACTGCTGCTCTCATGCGGGAGGAAGAGGCTCCCCTTGCAACTGGATCCAGGCAAGCTGAAAAGTAGTCCGAAAGTCTCTGCTTTCCCCCTGAAGCTGTGTCAGGACTCCAGTAGCAAGGCCTTCTCTTCTCATCAAGTAGAGACGGAATGGCTTCTCGTAGTCAGATAGGCCTAGTGCTGGCGCTGAGACTACAGAGCCTTTTAACTTCTTGAACGAACTGAAGGCCACATCTGTCTGGAGGAACGGGGTCACACTGACATATTCACACAGAGGCTGCATTAGGATGGAAGCATCAGGGATCCAGGCTCTGCAATATGAAACTAGACCAAGGAAGGCCTGTAGCACCTTTGGAGTTGTCGGAGGGACCATCTTCTCCACTGTGGTCTTCCGGTCATCTGGTGTTTCGCCTGGTGAGCAATACAGTGTCTCTGGAACGTAACTTGCTTCAGACACCACTGGACTTTGTTCTTTGAGATCTTGCAGTGCTGCTCTGCCAGGTAGAGTAGGAGATACAAGGAATGGGCTTTACACGTGTCAACGTCAATTGCACAAAGGAGTAGATTGTCCATGTATTGTAACAGGGTTACTTCTGCTTGTTCTGTGTCTCAGTTGGTGAGAACTGTGGACATTGCTTTGGTGAACTGTGAAGGGCTGTTCTGGGCCCACTGTGGCATCACTGTCCATGTGTGGTGTCCCCCCTGGTGCATTATGGCAAACAGGAACTGGTCTTCCGGATGAAGGGGAACACTGGAGAAAACATTAGCCAGGTTGTTCACTGTGAACACTTTTGCTGTGGCAGGCACATTTGAGAGCAGAGTGTGCGGATTCGGCATAATTGCAGTTTCAAACACCGTGGCGTCATTCTCAGCTCTCAGGTCATATACCATTCTGAACTTGGCTGGCTCTCCTTTTACAGTCTTTTTCTTGACGGGGAAAAGCGGGGTATTGCAAGGCGATGTGCGAGGAACAATGATTCCTATTTCCAGGTAGACCTTCAGTTGGTCAGAGGCAGCTTGACTCTAGGCCTGGCCTGGGCCTTACGAGGGTACGGGGTACATGGCTTGAGTGACACCCGTACTGGGGCAACTTGAGGTTTTCTCATGTGCTGGGGTCCCTTAGACCATAGACTTTCTGGTACTACATCCAGTACCTCCTTGGGTAGGCCTCATCGATTGTTTAATGTTCTTGTAAGGCCGCCAGCATGACTCTTCTCGGGTCAGGGATGAAGAAAGTGTCACTGTCCCATCTCCCTGGAACACTGTGGTTGCCTTCAGCTTCTGCAGTAGGTTCGCTCCCAGCAGGTTGAGTGGCAGGTCCTTTACACCACAAACTGGGACAGGATAGAGTGTCCTGGCTGAGTGCACACGCTCAGTGGCTTTGTAAGCGGAGAATGTCTGACTTGACCATCAATGCCCATGCGAGACACAGAGGATTCTGATAGGCAGGTGGGATCAGTGAGTTCCACAGGTGTCATCACACTTCTGGCTGCACCAGTGTCCACAAGAAAAGATCTGACAACGCCATCCACTTCCAGGGTAATTTGAGGGGTTGGTCCTGCTGAAGGAGTTTTGCATGTCAGGAGCGTGGTATCTTGAGGACCTGGCTTGCTTGCCTCTGTCCTATGGATGGGGTACTTCACTGCTTTCTGCACTTCTTCCTTGACCTGTTTCTCTGGACCAACTCTTGGGTTGCATGGGTCCAGTTTCTTCGGGGGCGTGGGTGCTTTGCACTGGTTCTGGTAATGGCCAAACTTGCCACAGATGTAACACTTGACACTTTTTCTGTCTTTGTAGGGTGGTTGCGCTTTCAGGTCAGTGGTCACCATGAGAGGGGCTGTCTTCTGCACCCCTGGTTGGGACTCAATCCCTTTGGCTACTGTGGACAACATGATGTGTACTGCAGCGGCAGCGGGGTCCGGCCTGCTGATTGAAGCTGCGGTGGTAAGACGGGGCCTGCAGGTGCATTCGTGGCGAGGCCCGGGGGGTGCCATGAGACCGGCGGCTGCATCCAACCCAAGGTCTTGGGGCATTACAGGGGCTGTGGCTGCATCTGCCATCACTTCTTCCTCCTGCTCCGACATAGCTTCTCCCCTTTGCTAACCTTATTGAGGTCGGTGTCTCCTCTCTGGAGTCTGCAGCGGTTCTTCTGGTGTGTTGGTCGGCACTTTGCAGCGTCTTCACCTCTGGCTCCCCTTCTGGTGTTCTCAGCAGCACGGCACCCGTTTCCTTCTTCACGCTCTTTGTGGTGCTATAATAGCGGCAGTTTTGGTGACAATCGGCATTAAACAGTCTCCTAGGCGCACATAAAACATTTTGCTGGGTCAGTCCACTGCTATTGACCTGTTCTCAGGCCTAGCCACTATCAGTGGTTTCCTGATTGGCTGTCTCAGTCCATGCACAAAGGCCTGTGCCAACATTTCCCTGTGTATCTGGTCATGAATGGTAAAGCCCAAGTCTTGGGATACTTGCATTACTCTGCCATGAAACTTCTTTACAGACTCTGTCTTATCTTGGCTCATGTCATGTAAGCTGAGGGCCTGTCCGGCCAGCCTGCCTTTGGCCCACTCTCTGAGTTGTTCAATTAGCTGTGGCCCTGACTCCCAAGCATGTACGTCTGATTCTGCTGGAAGTTTGAATTGTTCCTTCATGATTGGCCAGAGTGCATCACCTGCTTCTATTTTCATTCATGGCCCAGAGATCATTCCAGCTGGCTGCATATGTTTTCTGCTTCTGCTACTTTCTTCGGTAAAATGGCATGGGATGCATCCCTGGGTCTGGAAGATTGTCACCTGACTTGAAGTGCAGTGCACATAGTGTAATGGTGGTGCCTCTATCTGCCCTTGCATTCTTGGTGCCTGTGGGTTTCTTTTCCTAGTGCTGGACAGCATGTATGATGTTCCCTCTTCATCTTCATCAGAGGAATAGTTGTGATAGCTTGTACTGGGGTCATACACTGACTGATTTTGGACTTAGAAGTTGCTTTTTTATGTGAGGATGTCTCCCCCCTTGCTGAAGCTATGATGGATTAGGCTTATAGTTCTATGTTGGTGTGAATGTAGGCAGCTCTGACCGGTGCTGAAGCTGTACATTAAGGGTTACAATATTGTTTGACTGTGAAATGAGGTAACGGAGGATCTGTCAGTGAGCTCGTTCTGATATCATGCCTCCCCCCTCTGCACCCAGGGCTGAGCTGTCTGCTACCTGATGTGTCTAGGGCTGCCCACTGTAGGGGGGGCTTTCACCTTCTTTTCCTGATATTACAACTGGCAATGGCTGGACTGTGCCAGGGGCATAGAAAGGGAACCTTGTGCTGTAAGCACCATATTGTTTGAATTGGGCGTTGGCCCAGCCGGCAAAGAAGAGGTAAAAAGAGGAAGAAGAAGAGGGAGGGGTTGAGGAGTGAGACAAAGGAATAGTAGGAGAGAGAGAGAGAAAATGTGGAGAGAGAGGGAGGAGAAGAGAGGAGAGAGAAGGAGGGGAGTGAGAGGGTGAGGAGAAGAGGGAGGAGAGATGGGTGTGGAGAAGGAAAAGAAGGAGGAGAAAGGTGTGGTGGGGAAGTGGAGAAGGAGGGAGGAGAAGATGGAGGGTATGGAGGGGAGAGATAGAGAGGGGAAGAGAGAGAGAGAGAAAAAATGTGGAGGAAGAGGAGAGGAAAGGAGAGAGAGAGAGAAGAATGCGGAGAGAAAAGACTGACAGAGAAAAAAAAAAAGAGGATAGAGGAGAACAACAAGAATAATAGAGAGGAGCAATTATGCCTTCTCCCTGTACCACATACTGTGCAAAAATAACTACCTACTGCACAGATTCTCCCGTCTCAAACCCACAAAAATCACTTCCTGGTTTGCTCACATAACTTTCTGTACCACCTAAACGATGTAAGCTCTGCTGCCACTTCATACCATGTATTAGTATTCAGCAATCTAACATCAGCTAACTTCCCTTATTTTCCCTTCTACGTCATGCCACTCCGCAGCTTGAAGTCTGCCATTCTAATGAATTTCACGTACTTTATACCTTCCAAAATCTTCACATACTCACACCTTCGTGTTCTGCCACTATCTAGGGGCTGTTTTCTCATTAGGAAGTAAAAAGACTTTCCTGTTGCTCGGCCACTTTATTCCCCATGGCAAAAGCAAAAAAAATGAAAAACACACAAAAATGAAAAAAAACAGTGCTAAAAAAAAGGAAAAAAAACTTCTAAAAATGAGTATATAAAACTCTAAGAAAAACCCAAAACGATAAGAAAAACCGTCAAAAACTTAGTTCATAATTAAAAACTCAAAATTTTGATACAAAAGGAAGGAAAAAAACTTTTTCCCCCAAAAAAGTAAAAAGGTAAAGAGATTGAAGATTGAGGAAAACTTAATTAAAAAACTTTAAAATGCCGCAAAAAGAAAAAGACACTTTAAGAGAGTAAAAAAAAAAATTAAAAATTAAAACGGCTTTTCTCTTCTCCTTTTTTCTTTTAGAATCTCTGCGCTCAAATACAGTCAGACACACACTTCTTCTTTTTATTATATGCTGCTGTATCCAATATCACTTAAAATAACGTATCTGAAAACATGTATGTCGCACCAAAAATGATAGATACAATTTAAATTTCACTTCTTCACAAAAAAACTACACATAGCCAGCATTGCAGCTGAAAACAGTCAGAAAAAACCAGATGTGACAGTTTGATTTACAATGCATATCTCTCTGCTAAACAGCTTGGAGAAAGAGGAAGTTCGGAGGAGAGAGAGAGGAAAAAAAACAAAACAAAACTTTCTCTTACTATTTCATGCTCTTAAAGCGGCAATAGTACATGACACAAACAGAAACAGATAGACAATCCGAGAGATGCCCTTTTTAATT
This sequence comes from Ranitomeya variabilis, assembly GCF_051348905.1. Taxonomy (NCBI): domain Eukaryota; kingdom Metazoa; phylum Chordata; class Amphibia; order Anura; family Dendrobatidae; genus Ranitomeya; species Ranitomeya variabilis. The sequence continues at coordinate 564,002,096 of NC_135234.1, read as the reverse complement.
CTGTGACACGTGCAGGTTGCACTGGGAACAGACTACTGCCAATCGCACTGGACGCACCTGCGCCCGGGCCGCCTGAGTGCCTGAGAAGCACAACAAGCGGGAAATCTACCACCCCGGTCCGGACGTCCTGACTGGATCGCTGGCACTACGGGAATCTGCAGTAGCCCTCTAAGTTATCACTACCCGTGCCTGGAACCTGGAGCCACCTGCTCCGGAACTCTACGTGTTCCTCCTATGCACGGGAATCCTGCAATAACTTATCGAGCGATTTGACCTCCTGCGGTCTGTTTCCCAGCAACCACAAGCAAAAGTCACTTTTTCCTTCTTCTCTCGGATTTTACACAAAACATATACACGGCACACAGCAGACACCTCCCAGGGCTTGGATTCGGCTCCGGACTTTTTACACTACCTGGGAATTGATGACCACACCTGACCGGCAAGAAGCATAGACAAGGACTGGGCACAGGGGACTTTCAGGTAAGATGATAACATTTTCTTACCTTACTTATGGAGCTGCGCAGTCTCCTGCCCCTGTGCCAAGGCCACGGCCACAACTTCCGTATCTCCGGTCAGAAGGATCCCGTGCGTTTCATCCGTGCCCCACATTGGGCGCCATTATGTTATGGAAATATTAGGGTTGGATAAATATATCCCTGTGTGTGCTGTGGCCGCTCCCAATAAGACTGAGTATTTTGAGCGCTCATCAAGAATGGACTGTACACAACTGTGACAGAACAACATTCCATCAATACTGAAACTTTATTGTACATACATAGTTTTATATTTTCACATAGAAAGGAGTGGTTAGGGGTTGTCAGGGGTGGTTAGTTAATTACCATATTGTCTAGCTCCTCTGTCATTGGTTATCTAAACATATATGGAATATTGTGATTAATGCTCATATGACTGCTGATTAAGCTGATTAAGCAACTAAACTTGAGTTCTGTATGTAGGACAGAGTTGAGTCATCTGACACTGTTGGTCTGCTGTTTCAGCAAGATTCAGCTATATTCTAGGCATTATTTCAGACATCTGACCCGAGTTCCTGTTTTTAAGATGGAAAAACCCCATACAATCTGTCTGGCTTATATCAGTTTGTCAGCCATTTTAAACCATTGATTATAATGTATATATTAGCTGTGAGCATATAAGTATATATTTGATTATAGAGGAGTATACATGCAAGTGAGATCTACATGATATATATATTTCTATCACAATCTAATCCTTACATTGGAGCCGATTCCTGCGAATCCTGGAATCAACAATTTCCTCCACCACAAATTGTTCTTGCCCATCAATCACCACAGGCTACGGAGGTGGCACAGCACGTCCCTGGAAGGTATTAGGAGATGCAGGCTTTAGTAAAGATACATGAAAAACTAGGTGTACCTTCATAGTCCTAGGCAGCTTCAGACGGCAGGCCACAGTGCTCACAATACCGTTGATCTTGAAAGGGCCAATGAATTTCTGTCCAAGTTTTTGTGAAGGAACGTTTAACTTCAGATTCTTAGTTGCTAACCACACTGAATCTCCTACCTTGAACATGGGTGCAGGTTTACGGAATCTATCAGCCTATCTCTTATAACGTTCTTGAGCTGTGGTCAGGGATTCCTTCAGAACCTCCAGATTTTGCCTCATCGCAGTCAGCCTTTCCTCCACTGCCGGAACTGGAGAATTAATTGGAGACCTAGGTAAGATACATGGATGATAACCCAGATTGGTAAAGAAAGGTGTAAATTTATTGGAGGCGCTCTGAGAATTGTTATATGAAAATTCGGCTAACGGCAGCAACTCCAACCAATCATCCTGAAGATGGCTGACATAGCATCTTAGATATTGTTCCAGTGTCTGGTTGGTACGCTCAGTCTGACCATTTGTCTGGGGATGGTAAGCGGAAGAGAGACAGATATTAATATTGAGTGCAGAGCAAAACCCCTTCCAGATTCTTGAAGTGAACTGCACTCCACTGTCAGAGATGATCTCATCCGGAACCCCATGCAACCGAAAGACATTCTGTATAACCAAGTTCACTGTATCTTTTGCTGAAGGGAGGCCGGTGCACGGAACAAAATGAGCAGCTTTAGTCAGGCGATCAACTACCACCATGATTGTATTCATGCCCCCCGATGTAGGCAGCTCCACAATAAAGTCCATTGATATAGACCCCCAAGGGCGGGACGGAACAGGTAATGGTTGTAGAAGACCCGTAGGTGCCACATGAGGAGTCTTGTAACAAGCACATACCTCGCAAGAGAGAACATAGTCCTTGGTATCCTTCAGGCAAGTTGGCCACCAGAAGAATCGGCTCAGGAACTCTTGTGTCTTCTGTACCCCCTGTGGCCAGCCAACTTGGGGTCATGTACCAACTTGAGGATCTGCAGACAGATGACCTCAGGGATGTAGATACGTCGATCTCTGAACCACATGCCACCCTTAAAGACAAGATTAATATCCACAGGTGGGTTGGCCAGAAATACATCACCGTCATAGGCCTCCTGTTATGACCCCAATGGCGAGGGTCTCAGAGAAACAAGTAAGTCTGCGACGTACAAAAATCCAGCTCATAGGGCAGTGGTAACTGGGTTGACCATATATCTACTCCTAACGCCAACACTAGCAGTAGCCGGGGAACATGCCTACGTTGGTCGCTAGATGTCTCGCGCCAGCCGGAGGACTAACTACCCCTAGAAGAGGAAAACAAAGACCTCTCTTGCCTCCAGAGAATAGACCCCAAAAGTAGGATAGTAGCCCCCCACAAATAATAACGGTGAGGTAAGAGGAAATGACAAACACAGAGATGAACTAGGTTTTAGCAAAGAGAGGCCCACTTACTAATAGCAGAATGTAGTAAGATAACTTATATGGTCAACAAAAACCCTATCAAAATCCACGCTGGAGATTCAAGAACCCCCGAACCGTCTAACGGCCCGGGGGGAGAACACCAGCCACCCTAGAGCTTCCAGCAAGGTCAGGAAACAGATTATATACAAGCTGGACAAAAATGCAAACCAAAACAAATAGCAAAAAGCAAGGAAGCAGACTTAGCTTAATCAAGCAGGAACCAGGATCAGTAGACAAGAGCACTACAGATTAGCTCTGATATCAACGTTGCCAGGCATTGAACTGAAGGTCCAGGGAGCTTATATAGCAACACCCCTGACCTAACGACCAAGGTGAGCATACAAGGGATGAATGACATACCCAGAGTCAAATCACTAGTAGCCACTAGAGGGAGCCAAAAGGTAAATTCACAACAGTACCCCCCCCCTTAGTGAGGGGTCACCGAACCCTCACCAAGACCACCAGGGCGATCAGGATGAGCGGCGTGAAAGGCACGAACTAAATCGGCCACATGCACATCAGAGGCGACCACCCAGGAATTATCCTCCTGACCATAGCCCTTCCACTTGACCAGGTACTGAAGCCTCCGCCTGGAGAGATGAGAATCTAAGATCTTCTCCACCACGTACTCCAACTCGCCCTCAACCAACACCGGAGCAGGAGGCTCAGCAGAAGGAACCACAGGCACAACGTACCGCCGCAACAAGGACCTATGAAATACGTTGTGGATGGCAAACGACACCGGAAGATCCAGGCGAAAGGATACAGGATTAATGATTTCCAATATCTTGTAAGGACCAATGAAGCGAGGCTTAAATTTGGGAGAGGAGACCTTCATAGGAACAAATCGAGAAGACAGCCATACCAAATCCCCAACGCGAAGTCGGGGACCCACACCGCGGCGGCGGTTGGCAAAACGCTGAGCCTTCTCCTGTGACAACTTCAAGTTGTCCACCACATGCCCCCAGATCCACTGCAACCTATCCACCACGGAATCCACCCCAGGACAGTCAGAAGGCTCCACATGTCCCGAGGAAAAACGAGGATGGAAACCAGAGTTGCAGAAAAATGGCGAAACCAAGGTGGCGGAACTAGCCCGATTATTAAGGGCAAATTCAGCCAACGGCAAGAAGGTCACCCAATCATCCTGATCAGAAGAGACAAAACACCTCAAATAAGCCTCCAGAGTCTGATTAGTTCGCTCCGTTTGTCCGTTAGTCTGGGGATGGAAAGCAGATGAAAACGACAACTCAATGCCCATCCTACCACAAAAGGATCGCCAGAACCTGGAAACAAACTGGGATCCTCTGTCCGACACAATATTCTCAGGAATGCCGTGCAAACGAACCACGTTCTGGAAGAACACAGGAACCAGATCAGAAGAGGAGGGCAGCTTAGGCAAAGGAACCAAATGGACCATCTTGGAGAAACGATCACATATCACCCAGATGACAGACATGCCCTGAGACACCGGAAGATCAGAAATGAAATCCATAGAGATGTGTGTCCAAGGTCTCTTCGGGACAGGCAAGGGCAAGAGCAACCCGCTGGCACGAGAGCAGCAAGGCTTAGCTCGAGCACAAGTACCACAGGACTGTACAAATGACCGCACATCCCTTGACAAGGAAGGCCACCAAAAGGACCTGGCCACCAGATCTCTGGTGCCAAAAATTCCCGGGTGCCCTGCCAACACCGAGGAATGAACCTCGGAAATGACTCTGCTGGTCCATCTAGCAGGCACAAACAATCTGTCAGGTGGACAAGAGTCAGGCCTACCAGCCTGAAATCTCTGCAACACACGTCGCAGATCTGGAGAAATAGCAGACACGATAACTCCTTCCTTAAGAATACCCACAGGTTCAGCGACTCCAGGAGCATCAGGCACAAAGCTCCTAGACAGAGCATCGGCCTTCACATTCTTAGAACCTGGTAAATACGAGACCACAAAGTCAAAATGGGAGAAAAACAAAGACCAGCGGGCCTGTCTAGGATTCAGGCATTTAGCAGACTCGAGATACATCAGATTTTTGTGATCAGTCAAGACCACCACACGATGCTTAGCACCCTCGAGCCAATGACGCCACTCCTCAAATGCCCACTTCATGGCCAACAACTCCCGATTGCCCACACCATAATTTCGCTCTGCCGGCGAAAACTTCCTAGAGAAAAAGGCACAAGGTCTCATAGTAGAGCAACCAGGGCCTCTCTGCGACAAAACGGCCCCTGCCCCAATCTCCGAAGCATCCACCTCAACCTGAAAGGGAAGTGAGATGTCAGGCTGGCACAAAACAGGCGCCGAAGTAAACCAGCGTTTTAACTCCTGGAAAGCCTCCACGGCAGCAGGAGCCCAGTTAGCTACATCAGAGCCTTTCTTGGTCATATCCGTCAGCGGTTTAACAACGCTAGAGAAATTTGCGATAAAACGACGGTAGAAGTTAGCAAAACCCAAGAACTTCTGAAGACTCTTAACTGACGAGGGTTGAGTCCAATCATGAATAGCTCGGACCTTGACTGGATCCATCTCCACAGCAGAAGGGGAAAAAATGAACCCCAAAAAGGGAACCTTCTGTACACCAAAGAGACACTTTGAGCCTTTTACAAACAAAGAATTTTCACGCAGAATCTCAAAGACCATCCTGACCTGCTCCACATGCGAGTCCCAATCATCAGAAAAAAACAGAATATCATCCAGATAAACAATCAAAAATTTATCCAGATACTTCCGGAAAATGTCATGCATGAAGGACTGAAAAACTGAAGGTGCATTAGAGAGACCGAATGGCATCACCAAGTACTCAAAATGACCTTCGGGCGTATTGAATGCGGTTTTCCATTCATCGCCCTGCCTAATGCGCACAAGGTTGTACGCACCACGAAGGTCTATCTTGGTGAACCACTTGGCACCTTTAATCCGGGCAAACAAATCTGACAACAGCGGCAAAGGATACTGAAATTTGACAGTGATCTTATTTAAAAGCCGATAGTCAATACAAGGCCTCAAAGATCCGTCCTTTTTGGCCACAAAAAAGAATCCCGCACCAAGAGGGGAAGAAGAAGGACGGATATGCCCCTTCTCAAGAGACTCCTTGATATATGAACGCATCGCGGTATGTTCAGGTACCGACAGATTAAACAGTCTCCCCTTAGGAAACTTACTGCCAGGAATCAAATCTATTGCACAGTCACATTCCCTATGAGGAGGCAGTGCACTGGACTTAGACTCGCTGAAGACATCCTGATAATCAGACAAATACGCCGGAACTTCCGAAGGCGTAGAAGAAGCAATAGACAAGGGCAGGGAATCTCCATGAATTCCATGGCAGCCCCAACTTGACACTGACATAGCCTTCCAGTCCAAGACTGGATTATGGGTCTGTAACCATGGCAAACCCAAAACAACCAAATCATGCATTTTATGCAGAACAAGAAAACGTATTACCTCCCGATGTTCGGGAGTCATGCACATGGTAACCTGTGTCCAAAACTGCGGTTTATTTTTTGCCAATGGCGTAGCATCAATACCCCTAAGAGGGATAGGATTTTCCAATGGCTCAAGAACAAATCCGCAGCGCTTGGCAAATGACAGATCCATAAGGCTCAGGGCAGCACCCGAGTCCACAAATGCCATGACAGGATACGATGACAGTGAGCAAATCAAAGTTACAGATAGAATAAATTTAGGTTGCAAATTACCAATGGCGACCGGACTAACAACCTTAGTAAGACGTTTAGAGCATGCTGAGATAACATGTGTAGAATCACCACAGTAGTAACACAAGCCATTCTGGCGTCTATGAATTTTCCGCTCATTTCTAGTCAGGATTCTATCACATTGCATTAAATCAGGTGTCTGTTCAGACAACACCATGAGGGAATTAGCGGTTTTGTGCTCCCGCAACCGCCGGTCGATTTGAATAGCCAGGGCCATAGAATCATTCAGACCTGTGGGAATGGGAAAACCCACCATCACATTCTTAATGGCTTCAGAAAGGCCATTTCTAAAATTAGCAGCCAATGCACACTCGTTCCACTGGGTCAGCACGTACCATTTCCGAAATTTTTGGCAATACACTTCAGCCTCGTCCTGGCCCTGAGACATAGCCAGCAAGGCCTTTTCTGCCTGAATCTCAAGATTGGGTTCCTCATAAAGCAAACCGAGCGCCAGAAAAAACGCATCAATGTCAGCCAATGCCGGATCTCCTGGCGCCAGCGAGAAGGCCCAATCCTGAGGGTCGCCCCGTAAAAAAGAAATAACAATTTTTACTTGCTGAGCGGAGTCTCCAGATGAACAGGGTTTCAGGGACAAAAACAATTTACAATTATTCCTGAAATTTCTAAATTTAAATCGGTCTCCGGAAAACGGTTCAGGAATCGGTATCTTAGGTTCTGACATAGGACTTCTGATAACATAATCTTGTATGCCCTGCACACGAGCAGCAAGCTGGTCCACACTTGTAATCAAGGTCTGGACATTCATGTCTGCAGCAAACACAAGCCACTCAGAGGTAAAGGGGAAAAGAAAAAAAAAAATGAGAGAGAGAAAAAAAAACTCAGAGCTTTCTTTCTTATAATCCCGCTTCTGCAATGCATTTAACATTTAATACTGGCCTGGCAAACTGTTATGACCCCAATGGCGAGGGTCTCAGAGAAACAAGTAAGTCTGCAACGTACAAAAATCCAGCTCATAGGGCAGTGGTAACTGGGTTGACCATATATCTACTCCTAACGCCAACACTAGCAGTAGCCGGGGAACATGCCTACATTGGTCGCTAGATGTCTCGCGCCAGCCGGAGGACTAACTACCCCTAGAAGAGGAAAACAAAGACCTCTCTTGCCTCCAGAGAATAGACCCCAAAAGTAGGATAGTAGCCCCCCACAAATAATAACGGTGAGGTAAGAGGAAATGACAAACACAGAGATGAACTAGGTTTTAGCAAAGAGAGGCCCACTTACTAATAGCAGAATGTAGTAAGATAACTTATATGGTCAACAAAAACCCTATCAAAATCCACGCTGGAGATTCAAGAACCCCCGAACCGTCTAACGGCCCGGGGGGAGAACACCAGCCACCCTAGAGCTTCCAGCAAGGTCAGGAAACAGATTATATACAAGCTGGACAAAAATGCAAACCAAAACAAATAGCAAAAAGCAAGGAAGCAGACTTAGTTTAATCAAGCAGGAACCAGGATCAGTAGACAAGAGCACTACAGATTAGCTCTGATATCAACGTTGCCAGGCATTGAACTGAAGGTCCAGGGAGCTTATATAGCAACACCCCTGACCTAACGACCCAGGTGAGCATACAAGGGATGAATGACATACCCAGAGTCAAATCACTAGTAGCCACTAGAGGGAGCCAAAAGGTAAATTCACAACAGCCTCCCTGCACTCCTTCCACAAGTCCTGATCGTGGATAACTCCGATGAAATTGGCATCAGATAGAATGGTCTTGGAAAGGGGCTCCAGGTACGGAATCTGGAGAATGGATTCGGGATAAAGCATCAGCCTTCCCATTACGAGATCCTGGACGGTACGAGATAACAAAGTTAAATTGAATTAAAAATAAGTTCCAACGAGCCTGATGAGGAGAAAGACATCTAGCGGATCTAAGGAACTCTAAATTGCGATGGTCAGTTAGCACTATGATCTGTTGTGCAGCTCCTTGCAGATGATGCCTCCATTCTTTGAAAGCCGCAATAATAGCCAGCAATTCCTTGTCTCCCACATTGTAATTCTTCTCTGCTGAGGTTAGTCTATGGGAAAAGAAAGCACAAGGATGTAGCAGACCCTTCTCTCCAGTTCTTTGGGAGAGAATAGCCCCCAAAGCATTATCAGAAGCGTCCACCTCCACAATGAAAGAAAGTGTTGGATCTGGGTGTATCAACAGCGGTGCTGATGTGAAAAAGATCTTAAGCCAATCAAAAGCTTCTTGAGCCTGTGATGACCACTTAAAGGGCTTTTCCTTCTTTGTCAAGGAAGCAGTGGGATGGACAATATCAGAAAAATTTCTAATGAAGAGTCTGTAGAAATTTGCAAAACCAATAAAACGTTGGGCCTCCTGTTGTGAATTTGCTTTTTGCTCCCTCTAGTGGTTACTAGTTTTTTGACTCTGGTTTTTCTGTCATTCCTTTTATCCGCACCTGGGTCGTTAGTTAGGGGTGTTGCTATATAAGCTCCCTGGACCTTCAGTTCAATGCCTGGCAACGTAGTTATCAGAGCTAGTCTGCTGTGCTCTTGTCTACTGATCCTGGTTCCAGTTATATCAGCTAAGTCTGCCTTTTGCTTTTTGCTATTTGTTTTGGTTTTGTATTTTTGTCCAGCTTGTTCCAAATCTATATCCTGACCTTTGCTGGAAGCTCTAGGGGGCTGGTGTTCTCCCCCCGGACCGTTAGACGGTTCGGGGGTTCTTGAATTTCCAGTGTGGATTTTGATAGGGTTTTTGTTGACCATATAAGTTACCTTTCTTTATTCTGCTATCAGTAAGCGGGCCTCTCTGTGCTAAACCTGATTCATTTCTGTGTTTGTCATTTCCTCTTACCTCACCGTCATTATTTGTGGGGGGCTTCTATCCAGCTTTGGGGTCCCCTTCTCTGGAGGCAAGAAAGGTCTTTGTTTTCCTCTACTAGGGGTAGCTAGATTCTCCGGCTGGCGCGTGTCATCTAGAATCAACGTAGGAATATTCCCGGCTACTTCTAGTGTTGGCGTTAGGAGTAGATATATGGTCAACCCAGTTACCACTGCCCTATGAGCTGGATTTTGTATTCTGCAGACTTCCACGTTCCTCTGAGACCCTCGCCATTGGGGTCATAACAGTTTGCCAGGCCAGTATTAAATGTTTAATGCATTGCAGAAGAGGGATTATAAGAAAGAAGATTCTGAGTTTTTTTTTTTTTTTTTTTTTCTTCTTCCCCTTTACCTCAGAGTGGCTATGCTTGCTGCAGACATGAATGTCCAGACCTTGATTACAAGTGTGGACCAGCTGGCTACTCGTGTGCAGGGCATACAAGACTATGTTATCAGAAATCCTAGGTCAGAACCTAAAATACCGATTCCTGAACTGTTTTCCGGAGACAGGTTTAAGTTTAGGAATTTCGTGAATAATTGTAAATTGTTTTTGTCCCTGAGACCCTGTTCATCTGGAGATTCTGCTCAGCAAGTAAAAATTGTTATTTCGTTCTTACGGGGCGACCCTCAGGATTGGGCTTTTTCACTGGCGCCAGGAGATCCGGCATTGGCTGATCTTGATGCGTTTTTTCTGGCGCTCGGTTTACTTTATGAGGAACCCAATCTTGAGATTCAGGCAGAAAAGGCCTTGCTGGCTATGTCTCAGGGGCAAGACGAGGCTGAAGTGTATTGCCAAAAATTTCGGAAATGGTCCGTGCTGACACATTGGAACGAGTGTGCACTGGCCGCTAATTTTAGAAATGGCCTTTCTGAAGCCATTAAGAATGTTATGGTGGGTTTTCCCATTCCCACAGGTCTGAATGATACTATGGCACTGGCTATTCAAATTGACCGGCGGTTGCGGGAGCGCAAAACCGCAAATTCCCTCATGGTGTTGTCTGAACAGACACCTAATTCGGTGCAATGTGATAGAAAAACCGCAAATTCCCTCATGGTGTTGTCTGAACAGACACCTGATTTAATGCAATGTGATAGAATCCTGACTAGAAATGAGCGGAAAATTCATAGACGCCGGAATGGCTTGTGCTACTACTGTGGTGATTCTACACATGTTATCTCAGCATGCTCTAAACGTATAGCTAAGGTTGTTAGTCCTGTCACCGTTGGTAATTTGCAACCTAAATTTATTCTGTCTGTAACTTTGATTTGCTCACTGTCATCTTATCCTGTCATGGCGTTTGTAGATTCAGGTGCTGCCCTGAGTCTCATGGATCTCTCATTTGCTAAGCGCTGTGGTTTTACTCTTGAACCATTAGAAAATCCTATTCCTCTTAGGGGTATTGATGCTACACCATTGGCAGCAAATAAACCGCAGTATTGGACACAGGTTACCATGTGCATGACTCCTGAACACCGCGAGGTGATACGTTTCCTGGTTTTACATAAAATGCATGATTTGGTTGTTTTAGGGCTGCCATGGTTACAGACCCATAATCCAGTCCTGGACTGGAAGGCTATGTCAGTCTCAAGTTGGGGCTGTCGTGGTATTCATGGGGATTCCCTGCCTGTGTCTATTGCTTCTTCTACGCCTTCGGAAGTTCCGGAGTATTTGTCTGATTATCAGGATGTCTTCAGTGAGTCTGAGTCCAGTGCACTGCCTCCTCATAGGGACTGTGACTGTGCTATAGATTTGATCCCAGGCAGTAAGTTTCCTAAGGGAAGACTGTTTAATCTGTCGGTACCTGAACATACCGCTATGCGTTCATATATCAAGGAGTCTCTGGAGAAAGGACATATTCGTCCGTCTTCTTCCCCTCTTGGTGCGGGATTCTTTTTTGTGGCAAAAAAGGACGGATCTTTGAGACCTTGCATTGATTATCGGCTTTTAAATAAGATCACTGTCAAATTTCAGTATCCTTTACCGCTGTTGTCTGACTTGTTTGCCCGGATTAAGGGTGCCAAGTGGTTCACCAAGATAGACCTTCGTGGTGCGTACAACCTTGTGCGCATTAAGCAAGGTGATGAATGGAAAACCGCATTCAATACGCCCGAAGGTCATTTGGAGTACTTGGTGATGCCTTTTGGGCTCTCCAATGCGCCTTCAGTTTTTCAGTCCTTTATGCATGACATTTTTCGGAAGTATCTGGATAAATTTTTGATTGTTTATCTGGATGATATTTTGGTTTTTTCTGATAATTGGGATTCGCATGTGGAGCAGGTCAGGTTGGTCTTTAAAATTTTGCGTGAAAATTCTTTGTTTGTCAAGGGCTCAAAGTGTCTCTTTGGTGTACAGAAGGTTCCCTTTTTGGGGTTCATTTTTTCCCCTTCTGCTGTGGAGATGGACCCAGTCAAGGTCCGAGCTATTCTTGATTGGACTCAGCCCTCGTCAGTTAAGAGTCTTCAGAAGTTCTTGGGCTTCGCTAACTTCTACCGTCGTTTTATTGCTAATTTTTCTAGCATTGTGAAACCTTTGACGGATATGACCAAGAAGGGCTCCGATGTAGCTAACTGGGCTCCTGCTGCCGTGGAGGCTTTCCAGGAGTTGAAACGCCGGTTTACTTCGGCGCCTGTTTTGTGCCAGCCTGACGTCTCACTTCCCTTTCAGGTTGAGGTGGATGCTTCGGAGATTGGGGCAGGGGCCGTTTTGTCGCAGAGAGGCCCTGGTTGCTCTGTTATGAAACCTTGTGCCTTTTTCTCTAGGAAGTTTTCGCCTGCCGAGCGAAATTATGATGTGGGCAATCGGGAGTTGTTGGCCATGAAATGGGCATTTGAGGAGTGGCGTCATTGGCTCGAGGGTGCTAAGCATCGTGTGGTGGTCTTGACTGATCACAAAAATCTGATGTATCTCGAGTCTGCTAAACGCCTTAATCCGAGACAGGCCCGCTGGTCATTGTTTTTCTCCCGCTTTGATTTTGTTGTCTCGTATTTACCAGGTTCAAAGAATGTGAAGGCCGATGCTCTTTCTAGGAGCTTTGTGCCTGATGCTCCTGGAGTCGCTGATCCTGTTGGTATTCTTAAAGATGGAGTTATCTTGTCAGCTATTTCTCCGGATCTGCGACGTGTATTGCAGAGATTTCAGGCTGATAGGCCTGAGTCTTGTCCACCTGACAGATTGTTTGTCCCGGATAAGTGGACCAGCAGAGTCATTTCCGAGGTTCATTCCTCGGTGTTGGCAGGTCACCCGGGAATTTTTGGCACCAGAGATCTGGTGGCCAGGTCCTTTTGGTGGCCTTCCTTGTCAAGGGATGTGCGGTCATTTGTGCAGTCCTGTGGGACTTGTGCTCGAGCTAAGCCTTGCTGTTCTCGTGCCAGCGGTTTGCTCTTGCCCTTGCCTGTCCCGAAGAGACCTTGGACACATATCTCCATGGATTTCATTTCTGATCTTCCGCTATCTCAGGGCATGTCCGTTATCTGGGTGATATGTGATCGCTTCTCCAAGATGGTCCATTTGGTTCCCTTGCCTAAGCTGCCTTCCTCTTCCGATCTGGTTCCTGTGTTTTTCCAGAACGTGGTTCGTTTGCACGGCATCCCTGAGAATATTGTGTCAGACAGAGGATCCCAGTTCGTTTCCAGGTTCTGGCGATCCTTTTGTAGTAGGATGGGCATTGATTTGTCGTTTTCGTCTGCTTTCCATCCTCAGACTAATGGACAGACGGAGCGAACCAATCAGACTTTGGAGGCTTATTTGAGGTGTTTTGTCTCTGCTGATCAGGACGATTGGGTGACATTCTTGCCGTTGGCTGAGTTTGCCCTTAATAATCGGGCTAGTTCCGCCACCTTGGTTTCGCCTTTTTTCTGCAACTCTGGTTTCCATCCTCGCTTTTCTTCGGGTCATGTGGAGCCTTCTGACTGTCCTGGGGTGGATTCTGTGGTGGATAGGTTGCAGCAGATCTGGAATCATGTGGTGGACAACTTGAAGTTGTCACAGGAGAAGGCTCAGCGCTTTGCCAACCGCCGCCGCGGTGTGGGTCCCCGACTACGCGTTGGGGATTTGGTATGGCTTTCTTCCCGCTTTGTTCCTATGAAGGTCTCCTCTCCCAAATTTAAACCTCGTTTTATTGGGCCTTACAAGATATTGGAAATCCTTAATCCTGTATCTTTTCGTCTGGATCTTCCTGTGTCGTTTGCTATTCACAATGTATTTCATAGGTCCTTGTTGCAGCGGTACATTGTGCCTGTAGTTCCTTCTGCTGAGCCTCCTGCTCCGGTGTTGGTTGAGGGCGAGTTGGAGTACGTGGTGGAGAAGATCTTGGATTCTCGCCTCTCCAGGCGGAGGCTTCAGTACCTGGTCAAGTGGAAGGGCTATGGTCAGGAGGATAATTCCTGGGTGGTCGCCTCTGATGTTCATGCGGCCGATTTAGTTCGTGCCTTTCATGCCGCTCATCCTGATCGCCCTGGTGGTCGTGGTGAGGGTTCGGTGACCCCTCACTAAGGGGGGGGTACTGTTGTGAATTTGCTTTTTGCTCCCTCTAGTGGTTACTAGTTTTTTGACTCTGGTTTTTCTGTCATTCCTTTTATCCGCACCTGGGTCGTTAGTTAGGGGTGTTGCTATATAAGCTCCCTGGACCTTCAGTTCAATGCCTGGCAACGTAGTTATCAGAGCTAGTCTGCTGTGCTCTTGTCTACTGATCCTGGTTCCAGTTATATCAGCTAAGTCTGCCTTTTGCTTTTTGCTATTTGTTTTGGTTTTGTATTTTTGTCCAGCTTGTTCCAAATCTATATCCTGACCTTTGCTGGAAGCTCTAGGGGGCTGGTGTTCTCCCCCCGGACCGTTAGACGGTTCGGGGGTTCTTGAATTTCCAGTGTGGATTTTGATAGGGTTTTTGTTGACCATATAAGTTACCTTTCTTTATTCTGCTATCAGTAAGCGGGCCTCTCTGTGCTAAACCTGATTCATTTCTGTGTTTGTCATTTCCTCTTACCTCACCGTCATTATTTGTGGGGGGCTTCTATCCAGCTTTGGGGTCCCCTTCTCTGGAGGCAAGAAAGGTCTTTGTTTTCCTCTACTAGGGGTAGCTAGATTCTCCGGCTGGCGCGTGTCATCTAGAATCAACGTAGGAATATTCCCGGCTACTTCTAGTGTTGGCGTTAGGAGTAGATATATGGTCAACCCAGTTACCACTGCCCTATGAGCTGGATTTTGTATTCTGCAGACTTCCACGTTCCTCTGAGACCCTCGCCATTGGGGTCATAACAGCCTCCTTAACGTTCTTGGGTACCGGCCAGTCAAGGATAGCCTGAATCTTACCAGATTCCATGTTCAGTCCCTGGGGAGAGATGATATAACTTAAAGGGAACCTATCACCCCGTTTTTTTCGGTATGAGATAAAAATACTGTTAAATAGGGCCTGAGCTGTGCATTACAATAGTGTAGTTTGTGGACCCCGATTCCCCACCTATGCTGCCGAAATACGTTACCAAAGTAGTCGTTTTCGCCTGTCAATCAGGCTGGTCAGGTCGGATGGGTGTGGTTTCTTCCCCCAGATATTGCGTAGTTTTCCGTTGGTGGCGTAGTGGTGTGCGCATGTCCAAGGTCCCGAATCCTGCACAGGGGTGTGAAAATAGCAGCGATGTCCGTTATTCCATTGGTGATCGGTGGGCGCGGCCATCTTGCTTTGGCCGCGCGTGCGCAGAAGCGGCGCTCTGCTGGCCGCGGCTTCAGGAAAATGGCCGCCGCGATATCCATCTGCGCACGCGCGGCATCCCGCGGCCATTTTCCTGAAGCCGCGGCCAGCAGAGCGCCGCTTCTGCGCACGCGCGGCCAAAGCAAGATGGCCGTGCCCACCGATCACCAATGGAATAACGGACATCGCTGCTATTTTCACACCCCTGTGCAGGATTCGGGACCTTGGACATGCGCACACCACTACGCCACCAACGGAAAACTACGCAATATCTGGGGGAAGAAACCACGCCCATCCGACCTGACCAGCCTGATTGACAGGCGAAAACGACTACTTTGGTAACGTATTTTGGCAGCATAGGTGGGGAATCGGGGTCCACAAACTACACTATTGTAATGCACAGCTCAGGCCCTATTTAACAGTATTTTTATCTCATACCGAAAAAAACGGGGTGATAGGTTCCCTTTAAGAACTGTATCTCAGAACGATGGAACTCGAATTTCTCTGGCTTAATATACAGATGGTTCTCTTTCAGACGTCTTAAAACAGTTTTGACATGTTCTTCATGTTCCTGTAGAGAGTCAGAAATGATTAGTATATTGTCCAAATAGATCACTACAAACTGGTCCAACAAATCTCTGAAAATGTCATTAGCAAGGTGTTGAAATGTTGCAGGGGCGTTACAAAGCCCGAAGGGCATCACAAGAGATTCAAAGTGTCCATACCGGCATCTGAATGCTGTCTTCCACTCATCCCCTGGACGAATACACACCAAATTATAAGCCCCATGAAGATCCAGTTTAGAGAACACTTTAGCATGGCGGTCTCTTTCCAGTAATTCAGGAATCAGAGGCAAAGGGTAACGGTTTCGTACAGTTACCTTATTGAGTTCCCGATAGTCAACGCAGGGTCTCAGGGTCCCATCCTTCTTCTTTACAAAAAAGAAAGGTGCCCCTGCTGGTGAGGAAGAAGGACATATGAAGCCTTTGGCCAGATTTTCATCAATATACTCCTTTAAGGCTTGAAGCTCAGGTGCCGCCAAAGGGTATATGTTACCAAAAGTAATAGCTGCCCCAGGAAGCAACTCAATGGGACAGTCATAATGCCTGTGTGGAGGAAGCTGATCTGCATTCTTCTTGTCACAGATGTCAGAGAACTCTTTATATGCTGGAGGTAAAGAAAATACCTGTACATGTGGTTCCGTAGCCGTGGACTCAGGGACAGCTTCTGTTATTGCTGAGTTGCTCCTTGTTGGAAAGATAATCTCCTTGGTCTCCCAGTTGATAATTGGGTTCTGAGAACGCAACCAAGGAATGCCTAAAATCACAGGAAAATGAGGAGAAGAAATTAGCAAGAAAGAAAGTTGCTCCTGATGATTAGGCTCCAACAAAATTTCAAGTGGTACGGTCTCCTGATCCACAGGCCCAGAGATTAAAGGTGACCCATCCACTGTTGCAATGGTAATTGGAGAGGCTCTTTGCTGAATTTCAATACCATGTTCCTTGGCAAATGCAATATCCATGAAATTGCCACCTGCACCAGAGTCAATCATAGCTGCACTGGAAATCCACTGTCCTGAACACAGAATCTTAATAGGGAGAGAACAGTGAGAGTTCTTTTCCTTAAGCTTCTTGGGGGGTGAAGTCATAGAAAGTGAATGGAATACAGCGTTTAAAGGCAGGCTACATTCAGAGATGTCAGATTCATCATCACAGTTGTCATACTCCCCTACTGCTGCTAGCACCTTGTTAAGCCGTCTAGGACACTTAGGACAATTGATCAAGAAGTGGTCAGACTGGCCGCAGTAGAAACAGACTTTCACGAAGGCAATTCTCCCGGTGCTCATTGATTTCGCGCCTCTAAACAGAATCAATTTGCATGGGCACCTCCTCCACCTCCCGAGATGTTTTACCTACAGGCTCTTTGGAAGGAAGGGAAAAGTTAGAAATACGGTTATATGCAGCAAACTTCTCCTGCCTACGCTCAGTAAGGAGAATGTCAATGCGCACACAATGCTGTATAAATGTCTCTAGCTCTTGTGGTGACTCAGAGCGAGCTAGTTCATCTTTTACAATACTAGACAGACCCCTTTTAAAAATAGGCAATTGTGCATAACTGTCCCAATTGGTATCTACTGCTAATCTCCTGAATTCAGTAGCATACTCAATAACAGAACGTTTTCCCTGGTGTAAAGACAATAAAGCAGATTCAGTGGTTGCACGGTGATTAGGATCATCAAACATTAATGCCATAGCGGCCAAGAAATCATCCAAGTTATTTAACCGTGGGTCACGAGACTCAATCAACGGATTCACCCAGGCGAGCGCTCGTGCGGTCAGCAGCATTATTACACACAATACTTTGGATCTATCATTAGGAAAACGGTCAGCATGCACATCAAAATATAGCATACATTGATTCACAAAGCCACGAAATTTGTCGCGATCACCATTAAATCTGAATGGTGGCAACTTAGGTGGGCCAGCTGGTGGCGGTTGCCCAGAGGGGAAAATCGCTTGTGCAGCTATTTGTGTGCTTATGTCCTGAAAAGCCCATCCATACTGGGACTCTATGCCAGCAAGTTTGTTTTCCTGGGCTGCCATGCAGGTGCTTAAGTCCTGCAAAGTCTGTCCAAGCACTTGTTGATTGAGTTCAAAGCTTCCAAACTTCTTTTGCAGACCTTCCACATCTTTCTGCAGTGATCTAATTATGGAAAACACCTGCTCTAGTCTGCTTTCTGCAGTCATTGTTCCAGCAGTCTCCTTTTTTTTTTAGGCTAGAGTATCCTGTAATAATTATAGGGGATAACTCAGGAGACTCTTTGCATGGAACAAGACAACTGCAGGACACAGTTTTATAAGTGGTAAAGTCTATATTATCACACGGTGATTCAAACAGGTGCAGAGAGAAACTCAAGTCCACAACACTTGGTGCAAATATCAAATGCAGCTCAGCAGTCTATAGGAAACTTCAGAGGAAAATGCAATCACGCAGAAAATCTATGAAGCACAATTATTCTTGAGGATACTTGACACGAATAAGTCCTTGCTTATTCCACAACACAGATAGATATGCTTATAAGACAGTTCAAATAATATCTTAGCTCAACCAGGGAGGTCTGGGTAATAGTCTCAGGTTCTTGCAGAGCAGAAACAGCTTACATGTCCAGCAAATGCAGATGGAAGCAAACACGAGCAGCAGATGAAGGAGGATTACTGGAACTGGTGTATGCAGCAGGAACTCAGAGCAGAGTAGCAGGATAACCCCACAGGTTCACAGGAGCAGGTATATAGCCAGGGAGTCACCAGAGGTCAGGAGCTGGATGCAAGGCAGAATACTCTAGCACAGACTGAAGGCTGGGGTGGCGTTTTATAGCAGGAAGACACAGTGCACATGAGACCAAAGATGCCATCTTGGAAAAGGGCAGTAATGCACAAAAATGTAATAAAAAATGTTCAGAGTCCTGACACCTCCCATCTATCTTCCTGCTCACTTCTTGACCGCTTACAATCAGGTTTCCGGTCACACCACTCCACTGAAACTGCCCTAACTAAGGTCACCAATGATCTATTAACTGCCAAGAGCAAGCGACACTACTCTATCCTCCTCCTCCTGGACCTTTCCTCTGCCTTTGACAAAGTGGACCATTCCCTGTTGCTGCAGACCCTCTCATCCCTTGGCATCACAGACTTGGCCCTATCCTGGATCTCGTCATACCTAACTGACCGGACATTCAGCATCTCCTCCTCACCTCGCCCCCTATCTGTCGGAGTCCCGCAAGGTTTAGTTCTAGGGCCCCTGCTCTTCTCCATTTACACTTTTGGCCTGGGACAGCTCATAGAATCTCACGGTTTTCAGTATCATCTCTACTCTGACGACACACAGATTTACTTCTCTGGACCGGATATCACCACCCTACTAACCATAATCCCTCAATGTCTATCCACTATTTCATCCTTCTTCTCCTCTAGATTTCTAAAACTTAACATGGACAAAACAAAATTCATTGTCCTTTCCCATCTCACGCGACCCCCCAACTAACCTATCCATTACAGTAAACGGCTGCCCACTCTCCCCAGTCCCATAAGATCCCTGTCTTGGGGTAATCCTTGACACTGATCTCTCCTTCAAACCACATATCCAAGTCCTTTCCATTTCCTGCGGCCTTCAACTCAAAAATATTTCACGGATCGGTACATTCCTAAACCAATAATCTGCAAAAACCCTAGTCCATGCCCTCATCATCTCCAGCCTCAACTACTGTAACCTCCTGCTCTGTGGCCTCCCTTCTAACTCTCTCGCACCCCTCCAATCTATTCTAAACTCAGCTGCCCGACTAATCCAACTGTCCCCCCCCTATTCCCCAGCTTCTCCTCTCTGTCAATCCCTTCACTGGTGTCAGGACTCTTAACATTTTTATTACCTTTTGTGCATTACTGCCCTTTTCCAAGATGGCGTATGATTTGAACTGCCTTATAAGCATATCTATCTGTGTTTGGACTAAAACAAGGACTTATTCGTGTCACATATCCTCAAGAATAACTGTGCTTCATAGACTTTCTGCATGATTGCATTTTCCTCTGAAGTTCCCTATAGACTGCTAAGCTGCGTTTAATATTTACACCAAGTGTTGTGGACTTGAGTTTCTCTCTGCAGCTGTTTCAATCACCGTGTGAGAATATAGACTTTACCACTTATAAAACTGTGTCCTGTAGTTGTCTTGTTCCACACAAAGAGTCTCCTGAGTTATCCCCTATAATTATTACAACTGGCTCCCCATTACCCAGAGACTCCAGTACAAAAGCCTAACCTAATGGCTTATACTCGGATCAGCTTATACTCGAGTATATACGGTAACTTTATATAAAATTTAGCTGTTCTAGTAGGATTTTATTAATTGCATGTAACAGCAAAAGCAATGTTTGGTAAATAGCTTACAATATAGCAAAGGAATCTATTTGTTGAAATTTATTATTTAGTAGAATTTTACAATAAAGTTTCAAAAGCATTATACATACAATGGGACGTTGTGAATAATGTCATTAAGAAGTGGCGTACATTTGGCAAAACCAGGGTATTACTTTGTATTTGGTTTTGCCAAAACCTACATCCAGTTTGCCAATAGCATTAGGAAAAACATGATATGCTCTGATGACATCGAGGTAGAACTTTTTGGCCATAATTTCAAAAGTATGTTTAACATAAAGCTAGCACTGCGCATCATCAAATTAACACATACCCATAGTGAAGCATGGCGGAGGCAGTAGGGCTCTAGTAAAAGTGGAGGGAACTGTAAACAGTTTCAAATATCATTAAATTATGGAATCAGAACCTTCAGGCCTGTGGCATAAAGCTGAAGATATAGAGGAATTTCATATTTCAACATGATAACAACATTTAACATACCTCCAAATCAACAAACAAAGTGTGTTAGGGCTGGCGGAACGCACCAAATAATTATAAGGATGGTATAAGGAGCGTTCGCAGCCCGGGGTCCACCGTGAAGAGATGACACCTGCTGATCAGTAATGGCGGACAGTATATGGCTTTATAATGTGAACACACACGGGTTAGCTTCACCCGGTATGTAAGGAAGTGAACCCTGTTGCGTCACAGGGCCGCAATACCGCAGTGTGAACGCTAGTATTGGGTCACAGGACTCTGCCCGAAAAACACAGGGTTAGAGTCCCTCTAGATCACTAGCACTCGGCGCCGCACACAAGCTGCACACAAAGTCGCCAGGCGCAAAGGTCGGAGCGGGGCGCCGATGTGCATCGGCAGAGACCTTATTCTCTCCTTAGAGGCCCGGATAGCATCCTGTGTGTGGTCCCAAATGTCACGTGCCTCCACAGCCCAGTCTGCCACCCTGGAGTCGGTGGAAGACACCCGGGTCATGGGCACAGGAACCCGCGGATGCTGGCCGTAGTTAAGGAGGAAAGGGGTCTGCCCAGTGGAGTCAGCTATGGTGTTGTTCATTGCAATCTCCGCCTACGGTATCAAGGATGCCCCGTCAACCTGCCTGGCTAAAATAAAATGTCGCAAGTATGTGACCAGGGTCTGGTTGGCCCTCTCTACCAACCCCTTTGTCTCGGGATGGTATGCTGAAGAGAGATTCAGCTCAATGCTGAGTAGACGATAAAGCTCTCTCCAGAGCCGAGATGCAAACTGGGGACCCCGGTCACTGACAATTTTGTCTGGCATACCGTGTAGGCGGAAAATATGCTTGATAAAAACGCTGCCAAGGCCCGTGCAGAAAGTAGCCGTGGAAGAGGCACCAAGTGCACCATTTTGGAAAAGTGGTCAGTGACTACCCAAATAATGGTGCAGTTACGGGAGTTGGGTAAGACCACCACGAAGTCCATCCCAATCATTTCACAGGGCCTGTCTGCCACCGGCAGGGGGTAAAGTAACCCAGCAGGCCATTGTCGAAGAGACTTATTCTTGGCGCAGGAGACACATGCCCAAATATAGTCTCCGATGTCACGGGCCATATGCGGCCACTAGTATGTCCTCGCCAGAAGCTCAGCTATCCTCTCAGTCCCAAAATGGCCACCCATCCTGGACGAGTGAGCCCAAGAGAGGACCTCCAGTAGCAAATTAGTTGGCACAAAAGTCTTGCCCAGGGGCACAGACTCTAGCAAAACCGGGGCCACGGTCCTCAGACTCTCCGAAGGGACAATTAACCAAGGCTCCTCCTCCACTGATGATACTATGGAGTGGGAGAGAGCGTCGACACGGATGTTCTTCTCCCCGGAAAGATAATGGAGGGTGAACTGGAAACGGGAGAAGAACAAGGACCATCTAGCCTGGTGAGAATTTAACCGCTGGGCAGTCTGCAAGTAAACCAATGTATGTGGTCCATATAGACTTGGAAGGGAATACGAGCCCCTTTCAGGAGGAGTCTCCACTCTGAGAAGGCCAACTTCATAGCTAGCAACTCCCTGTCCCCGATGGAATAATTCCTCTCCGCCAGTGTGAAGGTCTTAGAGAAAAAGAAGCAAGGATGCTTCTGACCTAGAGCATCCTTTTGGAATAGGACTGCTCCAGCAATGACAGATGAGGCATCCACCTCCATTATGAAAGGTTTATCTACATCGGGGTGATGTAGAATGGGAGCACTAGCAAAGTGGGACTTAATAGAGAGGAAGGCCTTGGAAACCTCCTCCGACCACAATTTGGGATTTGATCCCTTCTTAGTGAGGGTTACCAAGGGAGCTACCAAAGTAGAGAAGTGGGGAATGAACTGGCTATAATAGTTAATGAACCCCATAAAGCGCTGCACCGCTTTGAGAGAATGGGGTTCTTGCCAGTCCTTCACAGCCTGTAGCTTGGCAGGATCCATAGGCAATCCCTAGGCAGAGATGATATAGCCCAAGAAAGGCAAACACACTCAAACACACACTTCTCAAACTTGGCATAGAGGGAGTTTGCCCGTAGGAGGTCAAAGACTTTGCAAACATCTCTCTGGTGGGAGTCTATATCAGGAGAGTTGATGAGAATATCATCCAGATAGACTACGACCGAGGTGGATAACAGATCCCGGAAGATGTCGTTCACAAAGTCTTGGAAAATGGCAGGAGCATTACAAAGCCCAAAGGGCATCACCAGGTATTCATAGTGCCCATCCCTAGTGTTAAATGCCGTCTTCCATTCGTCCCCCTCACGGATGCGAATCTGGTTGTAAGCAACCCGCAGCTCAAGCTTAGTAAATAACCTTGCTCCCCGCAACCTATCGAAGAGCTCAGATATCAGGGGAAGAGTATACTTGTTCTTAACGGTGATGGCGTTAACCCCTGTAATCTATGCATGGACATAATTCTCCATTCTTTTTCTGCACGAAGAATAACCCCGCCCCTGCAGGTGACACTGACTTCCTAATGAATCCTCTTGCCAGATTCTTCTGGATGTATTGGGACATCGCCTCCATCTCCGGGAGAGATAAGGGATAGACTCGACCCCGGGGAGGCTCTGCACCAGGCAAGAGGTCAATAGGACAGTCATAGGGGCGGTGGGGTGGAAGGGTCTCCACAGCCCTCTTGGAGAACACGTCCGCATAGGGCCAATAGTGCTTGGGGAGAGAGGAAAGATCATCGGGTACTTCAGTAGTAGCAACCTGAAATCACTCCTTCAGACATCTACCCTCACAGGATTCACTCTATCCCAGAATTCTCCCAGAGGACCACTCTGTATGAGGAGAGTGGTAGCATAGCCATGGTATCCCTAACAGGACCTCATCAATTCCCTTGGGAGTGACTAGCAGGGAGATAATTTCCTGATGTCTGTCTGGTGTGTTATCCGTGAGGGCAGTGTCGACCCATTCACAACTCGTACGGTCACTGGTTTGGCGAGCATCACCAGAGGTATTGCATGCCGTTGGGCGAAGGCAGAAGACAGGAAGTTGCCCTCCACCATGGAATCCACGCAAAGCTCTACCGTATGAGTGGATGAGCCTAAGGTAATTGTCCCCTCGAAGGACAATTTGGAGGAAAACGTCGCCGTGTCTAGTGTACCTCCTACAACCACTAGACGCTGACATTTTCCCAACCGCTGGGGACATTTCCTGGCATAATGTCCCGACTGCTGGCATACAGGACAGACCTTGAGTGCACGAGCAGTCCGGGACTTAGACCCCGTGGCCCGGATGCCGGGACCGGAGATTCCAGAGGTTTGGCGAAAGTGGGAGCCAGCCAAAACCTTTGCCTACACTGGGCTCGCTCCAACCTTTGCTCATTAAAATGAAGGTCGATGCGGGTAGATATTGCTATTAGCTCCCCCAGTATGGCAGGAATCTCCCTAGTGGCCAAGGCGTCCTTCACATGGTCAGCCAGTCCTCTCCAGAATACAGGAATGAGGACTTTATCCAGCCACTCCAGCTCAGATGCTAAAGTCCGGAAGTGGACAGCAAAATGACTGACCATGGATGAACCCAGTGCCAATGCCAGCAGTTGGAGTGCCATATCATGGGTGACACGGGGTCCCAAAAAGACCTGTTTCAGAGTGCCCAAGAACCGCGGAGCACTCTGCACCACATGATCGTCGCACTCAAAGCTCCAACTCCAATGCCATGTCCGACAGGAGGGATATAATAAATCCCACTTTAGCCCTCTTTGTGGGAAAACGTGCAGCCAGGAGCTCAAGATGTATAGCACACTGGCTCACGAATCCCCGACACAGTTTACTGTCACCAGCAAACTTGTCTGGCAATGGGAGACGGGATAATGTCAGAGCAGGGGTGGCAGTGGACAAAGTAGCTGCAGCCATGCTAGCAGCCTGAACAGCAACTGCGGTTAATATCCACGGCTGAGGTTGTGCGCTAAAGAGCTGCAAACCTGCCCTCCAGCTGCTGGATGTACCACTGTAGGCGCAGTTCATCCACCATTACAAGCCAGACCCTGGCGCTAGTAAAATGTTAGGGCTGGTGGAACACACTAAATAATTATAAGGATTGTATAAGGTGCGTTCGCAGCCTGGGGTCCACCGTGCTGAGATGACACCTGCTGCTCAGTAATGACAGACAGTATATGGTGGTATAATGTGATCACACGGGTTAGCTTCACCCGGTATGTTAGGAAGCGAACCCTGTTGCATCACAGGGCCACAATACCGCAGAGTGAATGCTAGTATTGGGTCACTGATTTACTGCACTGAGTGCGTGCAGCGCCGCTCTGGCGAATGCCACTAGCCACCCTAACTAGGGACAGGTAAGCGCACTGGTTGCTCATGGTGCCGCACTGGCTAACGCTGCTGTTAGATGCTATAGATTGTGCTTGTTGCTGGATGGCACTAACTGGTGCTAGACAGCTCCAACATTCGCGAGCATTCATCAACACTAGGGATGGGAATGATTCGGAGCTTTCACCAGAACAGGCACACATCCACACACACAATAACTGATTTATACTAGCGCATGGCCGAGCGGCCATGCAAACCTTTTATATTTGTAGCCTTCCAGGACCTTCCTAGTGCTCCAATCAGAGCCGCCACAGGACCTGAGCATGTGACCCCGGACCTCCAATGAGAGGTCGACCCATGAGCATGCTCAGGAGAAGAAAAGCAGGACTTAGTCCCTGGAACATCTGCTCCCCTCTGATCAATGCTGGTTACAAGGGCTGAGCCTGGAATGGTACCTGCAACCAAATGCACAGTATCTGCTTGAGCCAGATGCTGGGACCGACATCTCTGCTGAGCAGGTTCCACTGCAGCTGAAGGATAATGGGAGACTGCAGCGGACATTGTTTGAGATTCCCCCTGTGCAGCGGTGGGAACTCAACACCTAAGGCTACTTTCACACTAGCGTCGTGCACTGCACATCGCTATGTGTCGTTATGTATAAAAAACACATCCTGCAAAAGTGCTTGCAGGATGCGTTTTTTCTCCATAGACTTGCATTAGCGACGCAGGGCGACGCATTGCCACACGTTGCAACCATCGTGCGACGGTTGCATAGTGTTGCATCGGTCCGTCTCCACCAAAAAACGTTGCATGTAACGTTTTTTGGTGCGTCGTGACCGTCTTTTACGACCACGCATGCGCAGTCGGAACTCCGCCTCCGCCTCCCCGCACATCACAATGGGGCAGCGGATGCGTTGTTAAACTGCATCCTCTGCCACCGTTGTGCGCCGCTATCACAGTATGTGTCGGTACATCGCAACGTCGCATTGCGACGTGCATCGTACGACGCTAATGTGAAAGTAGCCTTACAAAGTGTTAAACCAAATGATCAGCAAAATTTTGGAATTAATAAATCTAGATGTGTGGAACAGAGCGCATAATAGGGTGATATCCAATGGAGGGAGAGTGGGTATGTGCTGGTTATGCTCACCTGGTGGCATTGTGACAGGCACAACTCATTTGTAGGAATAAAGAAAAGCAGCTGCTGTTGCTTCATGCCTGGTGGATAAATCCTCCAGGAAATATTGGATTTATTTAGATAAGGAAGGTGGGCTGTTATGATCCGGTGACCTTGGAGCCGCATGAGAGACTTTCTCAGGAGTAGGTGGTACCTGTACTGACCGCAAACCCTAAACTAACACCGCAACTAGAAGTAGCCATGGGATGTGTTATGATCTGGTGGCCTAAGAGCAGCAAGAGACGTACTCTGGAGAAGGTGGTACCTGTACTGACCGCAGACCCTGAACTTAACACCGCAACTAGAAGTAGCTGTGGAATGTACCTATCACTCCCTAGACATCTCGACACAGCCGGAGGACTAATTACCCCTAGAGATAGAAAAGGGAAAACTATCATGCCTCAGAGAAAATTCCCAAAGGATAGCCAGCCCCCCACAAATATTGACTGTGAGAGGAGAGGGAAAAAACATACACAGACTGAAATCAGAATTTAGTAAAGGAGGCCACTTCTAGCTAAATAGAAAGGATAGGACAGAGTACTATGCGGTCAGTATTAAAACACTAAAAAATATCCACCACAGAAAATACAAAAATCTCCACAGCTAACTAAAGAAATGGAGGGTATATCTGCATCTCCAGAGATACCAGCTTGGCTAAACAAATCCTTATTCAGACCAAGCTGGACAAGACAAAAACATGGAAAAGAACTGAACAATAAGGCCACAGCATGTGGACAGCAAAAATCAAGGCCAGAACTTATCTTTGTTGAAAGGAACAGCAAAGCAGGAGAGAGCAGGCAAGGATGTGAATCCTCCAGGAACAATGGACAACTGGCACTGACTAAAGGGTCAAGCAAGGCTAAATAGCCCAGTCAAGATAGCAAAAACTTGACACACCTGATGAATGCTGCGATCCAGAGACAGCAGCACTACCACTTATAACCACCGGAGGGAGCCCAAGAGCAGAATTCTCAACAGTACTCCCCCTTGAGGAGGGGTCACCGAACCCTCACCAGAGCCCCCAGGCCGATCCGGACGAGCCAAATGAAAGGCACGAACAAAATCCTCAGCATGAACATCGGAACAACCCAAGAATTATCCTCCTGGCCATAACCCTTCCATTTGACAAGATACTGAAGCTTCCGCCTCGAAAAACAAGAATCCAAAATCTTCTCAACCACATACTCCAACTCCCCATCAATCAACACCGGGGCAGGAGGATCAACAGAGGGAACAACGGGCACCACATATTTCCGCAATAAAGATCTATGAAAAACATTATGGATGGAAAAAGAGGCTGGAAGGGCCAAACGAAAAGACACTGGATTGATAATCTCAGAAATCCTATAAGGGCCAATAAACCGAGGTTTAAACTTAGGGGAAGAAACCTTCATAGGAACATGACGGGAAGACAACCAGACCAAATCCCCAACCCGAAGCCGGGAACCAACACACCGACGACGGTTAGCAAAACGCTGAGCCCCCTCCTGAGACAACACCAAATTGTCAACAACATGAGCCCAAATTTGCTGCAACCTGTCAACCACAGAGTCCACCCCAGGACAATCAGAAGGCTCAACCTGCCCCGAAGAAAAACGAGGATGAAAACCAGAGTTACAAAAGAAGGGTGAAACCAAGGTAGCAGAACTAGCCCGATTATTAAGGGCAAACTCGGCCAATGGCAAGAAAGCCACCCAATCATCCTGATCAGCAGACACAAAGCATCTCAAATAAGTTTCCAAAGTCTGATTAGTTCGCTCGGTTTGGCCATTTGTCTGAGGATGAAACGCGGAAGAGAAAGACAAATCAATGCCCAGCCTAGCACAAAAGGCCCGCCAAAACCTAGAAACAAACTGGGAACCTCTATCGGACACAATATTCTCCGGAATGCCATGCAAACGAACCACATGCTGAAAAAACAACGGAATGAAATCAGAAGAGGAAGGCAACTTAGGCAAAGGTACCAAATGAACCATCTTAGAAAACCGGTCACAAACCACCCAGATAACCGACATCCTCTGGGAAACCGGAAGATCCAAAATAAAATCCATAGAAATATGCGTCCAAGGCCTCTCAGGGACCGGCAAAGGCAAAAGCAACCCACTAGCGCAGGAACAGCAAGGCTTGGCCCGCGCACAAGTCCCACAGGACTGCACAAAAGAACGCACATCCCGTGACAAAGAAAACCACCAAAAGGACCTACCAACCAAATCTCTGGTACCAAAAATCTCAGGATGACCAGTCAACACAGAACAATGAACCTCCAAAATCACTTTACTAGTCCATCTGTCAGGAACAAACAGTTTTCCCACTGGACAGCGGTCAGGTTTATCAGCCTGAAATTCCTGAAGAACCCGTCGTAAATCAGGGGAGATGGCAGAAAGAATCACCCCTTCCTTCAGAATGCCGACCGGCTCAAGGACCCCAGGAGAATCAGGCAAAAAGCTCCTAGAGAGGGCATCAGCCTTAACATTCTTAGAACCCGGAAGATACGAGACCACAAAATCAAAACGGGAGAAAAACAGGGACCATTGGGCCTGGCTAGGATTCAGCCGTTTGGCAGACTCGAGGTAAATCAGATTCTTATGATCGGTCAAGACCACAATACGGTGCTTGGCCCCCTCAAGCCAATGTCGCCACTCCTCAAATGCCCACTTCATAGCCAACAACTCACGATTGCCGACATCATAATTGCATTCCGCAGGCGAAAACTTTCGAGAAAAGAAGGCACACGGTTTCATCAAGGAACCATCAGAATTCCTCTGAGACAAAACGGCCCAATCTCAGAAGAGTCAACCTCAACCTGAAAAGGAAGAGAAACATCCGGCTGACGCAACACAGGGGCAGAAGTAAATCGGCGTTTAAGCTCCTGAAAGGCAGAAACAGCCGCAGAGGGCCAATTCGTCACATCAGCGCCTTTCTTGGTCAAATCGGTCAGGGGTTTAACCACACTGGAGAAGTTGGCAATGAAACGGCGATAAAACTTAGCAAAGCCCAAAAATTTCTGAAGGCTCTTCACGGATGTGGGCTGGATCCAATCATGAATGGCCTGAACCTTAACCGGATCCATTTCTATAGATGAGGGAGAAAAAATGAAGCCCAAAAAAGAAATCTTCTGTACTCCAAAGAGGCACTTAGACCCCTTCACAAACAAGGCATTATCACAAAGGATCTGAAATACCATCCTGACTTGTTTCACATGAGACTCCCAATCATCTGAAAAAATCAAAATATCATCCAAATATACAATCATGAATTTATCAAGATAATTCCGAAATATATCATGCATGAAGGACTGAAACACAGATGGAGCATTAGAGAGTCTGAATGGCATCACAAGGTACTCAAAATGACCTTCGGGCGTATTAAACGCAGTTTTCCATTCGTCACCCTGCTTAATACGAACAAGATTATATGCCCCTCGAAGGTCAATCTTAGTAAACCAACTAGCCCGGGTTCTGTTTTTTTAAGGGAGACAAGTGACGTAGATTTGCCTGTAACTGCCCCTCAAACCAGCACAACCGCAGATTTGACAACTGGAACTTTGGCCCACATGGCGGATTATGCCTTATGTATCCTCACAAGGGACCCACGCATTATTAAAATGATGAGCGATGACGATTACTGGTTGGCCTGCATCCTTGACCCTCGCTATAAAGGCAAATTGCTAAATATTATGCCACATGAGAACCTCGAACAAATATTAGCAACCAAACAAGCTACTCTTGTAGACCGTTTGATTCAGGCATTCCCAGCACACAGCGCCGGTGATGGTTCTCACACGAGCTGCAGGGGGGTACAGGGCAGAGGTGTTAGAGGTGCACAAATCAGAAGTGGCGTTGGACAGAGGGGTTTTCTGACCAGGTTATGGAGCGATTTTGCAATGACCGCAGACAGGACAGGTACTGCAGCATCTATTCAAAGTGACAGGAGACAACATTTGTCCAGTATGGTTACTAACTATTTTTCATCCCTTATCGATGTTCTCCCTCAACCATCATTCCCATTTGATTACTGGGCATCCAAATTAGACACCTGGCCTGAATTGGCAGAATATGCATTGCAGGAGCTTGCTTGCCCAGCAGCTAGTGTGCTATCAGAAAGAGTATTCAGTGCTGCTGGTTCAATATTAACCGAAAAAAGGACTCGTCTGGCTACCCAAAATGTGGATGATCTAACCTTCATTAAAATGAACCACTCCTGGATTTCAAATTATTTTGCCCCACCTTTCCCGGATGACACCTAGCTTTCCTATAAAAAGGTCTTGCTTGTGGACTGGTCTTACTGAGTGTTCCAATCTCTTAATTTGCAGCAGCTGTTTGTCCAGCATACGACATGTTTACACCTCCCTCAATGGGAAAACACCCCCCACGGGGCCGTGGTCTCGCCACTTGGAGCAAGCACCCGTTAGAGTGCCGTTTGTCTGAAGAGGTGGGTGTGCCCACTTTTGGTCGACGGCACTGCCACTGCGTCCCTCATAGTACAATAAAGTGTCTCTGGCGGTGGTGGCACACCGTTGTAACATGAGGGGCCCTGGGACGGTACCGCCGGCCACAAGAGAGTTCACCCCCCCAGCTCAAACTGTGCTCTACCACGTGCAAAATTATCTCACACAGCTCCACCAATGTTTAGTCTATGCGCTGACATCATTCAATGCCTGGCACTGACAATACCAATTTGTTGACATCTATGATGCTAGTTAAAGTAGTCTGGGTCAGTGTCCTATATTGACACCAGTAAATACTTACTGCCAAATTACTATGTCAGAAACTCAGCAGATGAGCCCACCCCTGTACCTAAGTATGCCACACTTTTTTTTTTTGTATATTTGTTTTTTGGCGAGACATTATCATCTATTTATGTTTTGTGAGTACTAACTGTGTCAGACACTCCTTGCAATCGTCCTCCGCTGACCACACCAATGCTGCCTGTGTACCCCTGCGAGATAACGCTAAGTGCTTTGAGCCTATTTTTATTTATTTTAGGCCTAGTAAGCCTGTCTGCGGTCCCTCCTTGCAATCCTCCTCCTCCGCTGACCACAATGCTGCCTGTGTATCCATGTAACCGATGTAAAACTGCCTTGAGCCTATTTTTATTTATTTTAGGCCTAGTAAGCCTGTCTGCGGTCCCTCCTTGCAATCCTCCTCCTCCGCTGACCACAATGCTGCCTGTGTATCCATGTAACCGATTTAAAACTGCCTTGAGCCTATTTTTATTTATTTTAGGCCTAGTAAGCCTGTCTGCAGTCCCTCCTTGCAATCCTCCTCCTCTGCTGACCACACCAATGCTGCCCGTGTACCCCTGGAACCTATTTTAAAGTGCATACAGCCACTTTTTGAAATTGTAGGCGTACTACACCTGTCTGCGGTCCCTCCTTGCAATCCTCCTCCGCTGACCACACCAATGCTGCCCGTGTACCCCTGGAACTTATTTTAAAGTGCATAGAGCCTATTTATTTAATTTATGTAATATTAAAAAAGCCATGATGGACTACGCTGTCCCACGCTACGAGCTACCCAGTCGACACTTCTTTTGCAAGAAAAGCCATCCCAGCCCTCCACCAGCACCACCTCCATTGTCCATGCACTCTGGCAATCTGTGAGTACAAAGGTGCACCTGACAACAGACGCATGGACCTGTAGGCATGGCCACGGAAGGTTACGTGTCCATTACGGCGCAATGGGTTAATGTGGTGGATGCATGGTCCACAGGGGACAGCCTACTAAGTCTGTCTGCAGTCCCTAATTCAAATTTTCCTCCACTGTCTAAATCTGAGCTTCAACCTTCTGGCTCTCATTAAGTGCTTTTTTATAAAAATTTGGTGGTTGGGGCCTAATACCTCTGTTTGCCGCTCCCTGGTGTTGTCCTCAACTGTATAAAGCTGAGCTTCAACCTTCTGGCTCTCATTAAGTGTTTTTTTTTTTTTTTAATTTGGTGGTTGGGGCCTAATACCTCTGTTTGCCGCTCCCTGGTGTTGTCCTCAACTGAATAAATCTGAGCTTCAACCTTCTGGCTCTCATTAAGTGCTTTTTTTAAAAAAAATGGTGGTTGGGGCCTAATACCTCTGTTTGCCGCTCCCTGGTGTTGTCCTCAACTGAATAAAGCTGAGCTTCAGTCTCTAGGCTTTTGGCCTATAGTATCAGATATTAAACTGCATTTGGCCTTCAACTTTGGTTACGGCCTACTAACGGTGTCTGCCGCTCCCTAGTGTTGTCCTCAACTGTATAAAGCTGAGCTTCAACCTTCTGGCTCTAATTAAGTGCTTTTTTAACAAAAAATTGGTGGTTGCGGCCTACTAACGGTGTCTGCCGCTCCATGGTGTTGTCCTCCACTGTATAAAGCTGAGCTTCAGTCTTTAGGCTTTTGGCCTATAGTAGCAGATATTAAACTGCATTTGGCCTACTAGTGTGGTTGGGCCCTTAAAACAGTGTCTGCTGCTCCTGGGTTTGCTACTCCACTGAACAAAGCAATGCCGCCTGTTTAGTCCTGTTACCAATTTTGAACTGCATTTAGCCTACTTTATTCTTTGGCCCTATATCTGTGTTTCCTCCTCATCCTGCCCATTGCCCAGCCACTGCTAGATGAGTCTGCTGGTACATTGACCTAGACCACTACATTTCCCTTGCACTCTACACAGCCAGAATCTGACCCTGCTGAAAGTAAGGTTCCCCTTCCCGCATACCACCTTACACAGGGACAAAGAGGAAGGTGCAGATGAAAGTGCAGGTTCCTTCATCAGGTGGGGGGGCATACTCGTTGGCGACATCACTGGCACAGGGCCCCTCAGAGTACGCAAAAGTGTCGCTGCTGGTGGGTAGGCGCCCCCGCCGTGCAAACACACCGCTGTACTTTGAGGGGCCCTGTGCCAATGCCAACGAGTGGGCCCCCCCTGCTTGCTTAGGATCACAGTACTTGCAAACTTGACATACTTACCTCTCACTGCTCCACCGCCGTGACGTAGTCCACGTTTCCTGGGCCCACTAAAACTTTGAACCAGCCCTACCCCCCACAACTTTTGCCAAATGACCCCCAATTTCCAATGCCCAACTATTATTATAAATTTAATTAAGATTGACAAGCTTCAGAAACAAGAATGGATGTTTTTGGCATTGAAATGGGCACTGTAGGTGTTTTCCTGGCCTCCACTCACTGCCGACTATGCTTCCCCATTGACTTGCATTGGGTTTCGTGTTTCGGTCGATCCCCGACTTTTAGCGATAATCGGCCGACTGCACTCGACTCGACTTTGGACAAAGTCGGGTTTCGCAAAACCCGACTCGATCTTAAAAAAATTAAAGTCGCTCAACCCTACCTGTAACCATGGGAAACCCAGCACAATAGCATCATGCAAATTATGCAACACCAGAAAACGACAATCTTCCTGATGGGCTGGCGCCATGCACATGGTCAGCTGTGTCCAAAACTGAGGTTTATTTTTAGCCAACGGTGTAGCATCAATGCCCCTCAAAGGAATAGGACTCTGCAAAGGCTGCAAGGGGAAACCACAACGTCTGGCAAATTCTAAGTCCATTAAGTTTAGAGCGGCGCCTGAATCCACAAATGCCATGACAGAAAATGACGATAATGAGCAGATCAGGGTCACAGATAACAGAAATTTAGGTTGTACAGTACTGATGGTAACAGAACTAGCGATTCTCTTGGTACGCTTAGGGCAATCAGAAATAACATGAGCAGAATCGCCGCAGTAAAAACACAACCTATTCTGACATCTGAATCCTTGTCGTTCAGCTCTAGACACAATCCTATCACACTGCATAGGCTCAGGACTCCGCTCGGAAGACAATGCCATAGTGTGCACAACTCTGCGCTCGCGCAAGCGCCGATCAATCTGAATGGCCAGAGACATAGAATCACTCAGACCAGCAGGCGTGGGGAACCCCACCATAACATCTTTAACGGATTCAGAAAGACCCTTTCTGAAAATTGCCGCCAAGGCATCCTCATTCCATTTAGTCAGTACAGACCATTTTCTAAATTTCTGGCAATATGATTCTGCCGCTTCTTGATCCTGACACAGGGCCAACAAGGTCTTCTCAGCATGATCCACTGAATTAGGTTCATCATACAATAACTCAAGCACCTGAAAAAAGGTGTCTACATTAAGCAACGCCGGATTCCCAGGTTCCAGGGCAAATGCCCAATCCTGGGGGTCACCACGCAGCAGAGATATAACAATTTTAACCTGCTGGATGGGATCACCAGAGGAACGGGTTTTCAGAGCAAAAAACAGTTTACAGTTATTTTTAAAGCTCAAAAATTTGGACCTGTCCCCAAGAAACAAATCAGGAGTTGGAATTCTAGGCTCTAAAACTGGAGTCTGAATGATATAATCGGAAATACCCTGTACTCTAGCAGAAAGTTGATCCACACGAGAAGCCAATCCCTGAACATCCATACCAGCGCCGAACTCCTGAGCCACCCAGAGGTAAAGAGGGAAAAGAAAAAAACACAACAGACTACAAAAAAAAAATGGCTCAGCACTTTCCTTCCCTTCTTCTGAGATGCAGTTAACTCATTGTTGGCCAGTTGTACTGTTATGATCTGGTGGCCTAAGAGCAGCATGAGACGTACTCTGGAGAAGGTGGTACCTGTACTGACCGCAGACCCTGAACTTAACACCGCAATTAGAAGTAGCCGTGGAATGTACCTATCACTCCCTAGACATCTCGACACAGCCGGAGGACTAATTACCCCTAGAGATAGAAAAGGGAAAACTATCTTGCCTCAGAGAAAATTCCCAAAGGATAGCCAGCCCCCCACAAATATTGACTGTGAGAGGAGAGGGAAAAAACATACCCAGACTGAAATCAGAATTTAGCAAAGGAGGCCACTTCTAGCTAAATAGAAAGGATAGGACAGAGTACTATGCGGTCAGTATTAAAACACTAAAAAATATCCACCACAGAAAATACAAAAATCTCCACAGCTAACTAAAGATATGGAGGGTATATCTGCATCTCCAGAGATACCAGCTTGGCTAAACAAATCCTTATTCAGACCAAGCTGGACAAGACAAAAACATGGAAAAGAACTGAACAATAAGGCCACAGCATGTGGACAGCAAAAATCAAGGCCAGAACTTATCTTTGCTGAAAGGAACAGCAAAGCAGGAGAGAGCAGGCAAGGATGTGAATCCTCCAGGAACAATGGACAACTGGCACTGACTAAAGGGTCAAGCAAGGCTAAATAGCCCAGTCAAGATAGCAAAAACTTGACACACCTGATGAATGCTGCGATCCAGAAACAGCAGCACTACCACTTATAACCACTGGAGGGAGCCCAAGAGCAGAATTCACAACAGGGATGTACCTAACACGTCTGTTGTGAATTTGGATTCTGGGCTCCCCCGGTGGCTACTGGTGGAATTGAACTGGTGTCTTCATCTTCTCTGTTCACCTGTTCCCATCAAGATGTGGGAGTCGCTATATAACCTTGCTGCTCTGTTAGTTGCTTGCCGGTCAACAATGTTATCAGAAGCCTCTCTGTGCTTGTTCCTGCTCCTAGACAACTACTAGATAAGTTGGACTCTTGTCCATGTTTGTTTTTGCATTTTTGTTCCAGTTCACAGCTGTAGTTTCGTTACTGTGTCTGGAAAGCTCTTGTGAACAGGAATTGCCACTCTGGTGTTATGAGTTAATGCCAGAGTTTTAAAGTAATTTCTGGATGGTGTTTTGATAGGGTTTTCAGCTGACCATGAAAGTGTCCTTTCTGTCTTCTGCTATGTAGTAAGTGGACCTCAAATTTGCTAAACCTATTTTCATACTACGTTTGTTATTTCATCTTAATTCACCGCCAATACATGTGGGGGGCCTCTGTCTCCTTTCGGGGTATTTCTCTAGAGGTGAGCTAGGACTAATATTTTCCTCTGCTAGCATTATTTAGTCCTCCGGCTGGTGCTGGGCATCTAGAATCAACGTAGGCATGCTACCCGGCCACTGCTAGTTGTGCGTTAGGTTTAGTTCATGGTCAGCTCAGTTCCCATCTTCCAAGAGCTAGTTCCTATATATGCTGATGCTATGTTCTCTTGCCATTGAGAACATGACAGTTTGACCGGCCCACTAAAGGGTTAAAATCCTTGGCTGAGAAAGGAGAGAAATAAGAAGTCTGCTGAGATTTTTTTTTTTTTTTTTTTCTCTCCTTCTAATCTTTGAATGGCTCTGTGTCCACCTGTTTGTAATGGATCTTCAGAGTGTAACTGCAGGTTTGAATAATCTCGCCACGAAGGTACAAAATTTGCAAGACTTTGTTTGTCATGCACCTGTATCTGAGCCGAGAATTCCTTTGCCGGAATTTTTCTCGGGGAATAGATCTGGGTTTCAGAATTTTCGAAATAATTGCAAATTATTTTTGTCCCTGAAATTTCGCTCTGCCGGAGACCCTGCACAGCAGGTCAGGATTGTGATTTCCTTGCTCCGGGGCGACCCTCAAGACTGGACTTTTTCATTGACACCAGGGGATCCTGCGTTGCTCAATGTGGATGCGTTTTTTCTGGCCTTGGGGTTGCTTTATGACGAACCTCATTTGGAGCTTCAGGCAGAAAAAACTTTGATGTCCCTATCTCAGGGGCAAGATGAAGCGGAAATTTACTGCCAAAGATTCCGTAAATGGTCTGTGCTTACTCAGTGGAATGAGTGCGCCCTGGCGGCGACTTTCAGAGAGGGTCTCTCTGATGCCATTAAGGATGTTATGGTGGGGTTCCCTGTGCCTGCGGGTCTGAATGAGTCCATGACAATGGCTATTCAGATCGATAGGCGTTTGCGGGAGCGCAAACCAGTGCACCATCTGGCGGTGTCCACTGAGAAGTCGCCAGAGAGTATGCAGTGTGATAGAATTCTGTCCCGAAGCGAGCGGCAGAATTTTAGACGGAAAAATGGGTTGTGTTTCTATTGTGGTGATTCTACTCATGTTATATCAGCATGCTCTAAGCGCACTAAAAAGCTTGATAAATCTGTTTCCATTTGCACCTTACCGTCTAAGTTTATTCTATCTGTGACCCTGATTTGCTCTTTGTCATCTATTACCACGGACGCCTATGTCGACTCTGGCGCCGCTTTGAGTCTTATGGATTGGTCCTTTGCCAAACGCTGTGGGTATGATTTAGAGCCTTTGGAGACTCCTATTCCTCTGAAGGGGATTGACTCCACCCCATTGGCTAATAATAAACCACAATACTGGACACAAGTAACTATGCGTATTAATCCGGATCACCAGGAGATTATTCGCTTTCTGGTGCTGTATAATCTACATGATGATTTGGTGCTAGGATTGCCTTGGCTGCAATCTCACAACCCAGTCCTCGACTGGAGAGCTATGTCTGTGTTGAGCTGGGGATGTAAGGGGGCTCATGGGGATGTACCTGTGGTTTCCATTTCATCATCTATTCCCTCTGAAATTCCTGAGTTCCTGTCTGACTATCGTGACGTCTTTGAAGAATCCAAGCTTGGTTCGTTACCTCCGCACCGAGAGTGCGATTGTGCCATAGATTTAATCCCGGGTAGTAAATACCCAAAGGGTCGTTTGTTTAATCTGTCTGTGCCTGAACATGCTGCTATGCGAGAATATATAAAGGAGTCCTTGGAAAAGGGACATATTCGTCCATCGTCATCTCCCTTAGGAGCCGGTTTTTTCTTTGTGTCAAAAAAAGACGGCTCTTTGAGACCATGTATCGATTATCGGCTTTTGAACAAAATCACTGTTAAATATCAATACCCATTGCCGTTGCTGACTGATTTGTTTGCTCGCATAAAGGGGGCCAAGTGGTTCTCTAAGATTGACCTTCGTGGGGCGTATAATTTGGTGCGAATCAGGCAGGGGGATGAGTGGAAAACCGCATTTAATACGCCCGAGGGCCACTTTGAGTATTTAGTGATGCCTTTTGGTCTTTCAAATGCTCCGTCAGTTTTCCAGTCCTTTATGCATGATATTTTTCGCGATTATTTGGATAAATTTATGATTGTGTATCTGGATGATATTCTGATTTTTTCGGATGACTGGGACTCTCATGTCCAGCAAGTCAGGAGGGTTTTCCAGGTTTTGCGGTCTAATTCTTTGTGTGTGAAGGGTTCTAAGTGTGTTTTTGGGGTACAGAGGATTTCCTTTTTGGGATATATTTTTTCTCCCTCTTCCATTGAAATGGATCCTGTTAAGGTTCAAGCTATTTGTGATTGGACGCAGCCCTCTTCTCTTAAGAGTCTTCAGAAATTTTTGGGCTTTGCTAACTTTTATCGTCGATTTATTGCTGGTTTTTCGGATATTGCTAAGCCATTGACCGATTTGACTAAGAAGGGTGCTGATGTTGCTGATTGGTCCCCTGACGCTGTGGAGGCCTTTCGGGAGCTTAAGCGCCGTTTTTCCTCTGCCCCTGTGTTGCGTCAGCCTGATGTTGCTCTACCTTTTCAGGTTGAGGTCGACGCTTCTGAGATCGGAGCTGGGGCAGTGTTGTCGCAGAAAAGTTCTGACTGCTCCGTGATGAGGCCTTGTGCCTTCTTTTCCCGTAAATTTTCGCCCGCTGAGCGGAATTATGATGTTGGGAATCGGGAGCTTTTGGCCATGAAGTGGGCTTTTGAGGAGTGGCGCCATTGGCTTGAGGGGGCCAGACATCAGGTGGTGGTATTGACTGACCACAAAAATTTGATTTATCTTGAGACCGCCAGGCGCCTGAATCCTAGACAGGCGCGCTGGTCATTATTTTTCTCTCGGTTTAATTTTGTGGTGTCATACCTACCGGGTTCTAAGAATGTTAAGGCGGATGCCCTTTCTAGGAGTTTTGAGCCTGACTCGCCTGGTAACTCTGAGCCCACAGGTATCCTTAAGGATGGAGTGGTATTGTCAGCCGTTTCTCCAGACCTGCGGCGGGCCTTGCAGGAGTTTCAGGCGGATAGACCGGATCGTTGCCCACCTGATAAACTGTTTGTTCCTGATGATTGGACCAGTAGAGTCATCTCTGAGGTTCATTCTTCTGCGTTGGCAGGTCATCCTGGCATTTTTGGTACCAGGGATTTGGTGGCAAGGTCCTTCTGGTGGCCTTCCCTGTCACGAGATGTGCGAGGCTTTGTGCAGTCTTGTGACGTTTGTGCTCGGGCCAAGCCTTGTTGTTCTCGGGCTAGTGGATTATTGTTGCCCTTGCCTATTCCTAAGAGGCCTTGGACGCACATCTCGATGGATTTTATTTCAGATCTGCCTGTTTCTCAGAAGATGTCTGTCATCTGGGTGGTGTGTGACCGTTTCTCTAAGATGGTCCATTTGGTTCCTCTGCCCAAGTTGCCTTCTTCTTCCGAGTTGGTTCCTCTGTTTTTTCAAAATGTTGTTCGTTTGCATGGTATTCCTGAGAATATCATTTCTGACAGAGGGACCCAATTCGTGTCTAGATTTTGGCGGGCATTCTGTGCTAGGATGGGCATAGATTTATCTTTTTCGTCCGCTTTCCATCCTCAGACGAATGGCCAGACCGAGCAGACTAATCAGACCCTGGAGACATATCTGAGGTGTTTTGTGTCTGCTGACCAGGATGATTGGGTTGCTTTTTTGCCATTGGCAGAGTTCGCTCTCAATAATCGGGCCAGCTCTGCCACTTTGGTGTCCCCGTTTTTCTGTAATTCGGGGTTTCATCCTCGATTTTCCTCTGGTCAGGTGGAATCTTCGGATTGTCCTGGAGTGGATGCTGTGGTGGAGAGATTGCATCAGATCTGGGGGCAGGTGGTGGACAATTTGAGGTTGTCCCAGGAGAAGACTCAGCTTTTTGCCAACCGCCACCGTCGTGTTGGTCCTCGGCTTTGTGTTGGGGATTTGGTGTGGTTGTCTTCTCGTTTTGTCCCTATGAGGGTCTCTTCTCCTAAGTTTAAGCCTCGGTTCATCGGCCCGTATAAGATATTGGAGATTCTTAACCCTGTTTCCTTCCGTTTGGACCTCCCTGCATCCTTTTCTATTCATAACGTTTTTCATCGGTCATTATTGCGCAGGTATGAGGTACCGGTTGTGCCTTCCGTTGAGCCTCCTGCTCCGGTGTTGGTTGAGGGTGAGTTGGAGTACGTTGTGGAGAAAATCTTAGACTCTCGTGTTTCCAGACGGAGACTCCAGTATCTGGTCAAGTGGAAGGGATACGGCCAGGAGGATAATTCTTGGGTGAATGCATCTGATGTTCATGCCTCTGATTTGGTTCGTGCCTTTCATAGGGCCCATCCTGATCGCCCTGGTGGTTCTGGTGAGGGTTCGGTGCCCCCTCCTTGAGGGGGGGGTACTGTTGTGAATTTGGATTCTGGGCTCCCCCGGTGGCTACTGGTGGAATTGAACTGGTGTCTTCATCTTCTCTGTTCACCTGTTCCCATCAAGATGTGGGAGTCGCTATATAACCTTGCTGCTCTGTTAGTTGCTTGCCGGTCAACAATGTTATCAGAAGCCTCTCTGTGCTTGTTCCTGCTCCTAGACAACTACTAGATAAGTTGGACTCTTGTCCATGTTTGTTTTTGCATTTTTGTTCCAGTTCACAGCTGTAGTTTCGTTACTGTGTCTGGAAAGCTCTTGTGAACAGGAATTGCCACTCTGGTGTTATGAGTTAATGCCAGAGTTTTAAAGTAATTTCTGGATGGTGTTTTGATAGGGTTTTCAGCTGACCATGAAAGTGTCCTTTCTGTCTTCTGCTATGTAGTAAGTGGACCTCAAATTTGCTAAACCTATTTTCATACTACGTTTGTTATTTCATCTTAATTCACCGCCAATACATGTGGGGGGCCTCTGTCTCCTTTCGGGGTATTTCTCTAGAGGTGAGCTAGGACTAATATTTTCCTCTGCTAGCATTATTTAGTCCTCCGGCTGGTGCTGGGCATCTAGAATCAACGTAGGCATGCTACCCGGCCACTGCTAGTTGTGCGTTAGGTTTAGTTCATGGTCAGCTCAGTTCCCATCTTCCAAGAGCTAGTTCCTATATATGCTGATGCTATGTTCTCTTGCCATTGAGAACATGACACACGTCCTAGACATCTCAACACAGCTGGAGGACTAAATACCCCTATAGATAGAAATGGGAATTCTATCTTGCCTCAGAGCAGGAACCTCAAAGGATAGGCAGCCCCCCACAAATATTGACTGTGAGTATAAGAGGAAAGACACATGCAGGCAGCAAAAGAGGCACTTCTAGCTAAATAGAAAAGGATAGGACAGAATTCTAAGCGGTCGGTATTAAAATCCTAAAAATATCCACAGCAGATAATACAAATATTCTACATCTAACTAAAGACATAGAAAGTATATCTGCATCTCCTGAGAATCCAGCATGACTGAAAAATCCAAACAAAGTCTAAGCTGGACAAAAACACAATGAATTGCACTGAATTGCAAAGCACACTGCATGTGTGCACATAGACAAAAAAACAGACACTTATCTTAGCTGAATTGGCAGCAGGGCATGAGGAACCAGAGAGAGATGCAATCCCTCCAAAAATAATGGACAACTGGCAAGGACTCATGGATCCTGCACACCTAAATACCTAATAGAGCTGCAATCAGCAGAAACACCTGCCCTGGATTACAACCCCAAGACAACTGCACTACCACCAACAACCACCGGAGGGAGCCCAAGAGCAGAATTCACAACAGTGGGCTACGCTGCCATAGTAAATCGATTCTTCAACAATGATAATAAGGTTTTTTATTCACAGCTCTTTTCAACTCTGTACC
Organism: Ranitomeya variabilis; assembly: GCF_051348905.1. Taxonomy (NCBI): domain Eukaryota; kingdom Metazoa; phylum Chordata; class Amphibia; order Anura; family Dendrobatidae; genus Ranitomeya; species Ranitomeya variabilis. The sequence continues at coordinate 563,960,459 of NC_135234.1, read as the reverse complement.
GGCGTCTTTATCATGTGAAAACACCAAATAACATTTGTTTTTTCGACTTGATAAAGACATTGGTGTGACTTTGAGACATGTTGTGAATAAAAAACATTATTATCATCACCGTTGAAGAATTGATTTACTCCATCAACGCAGCCCATCGTGAGTGTTTTATCCAACTGAATCGAATATTTTGAAGTGGTTCAGCCAGAGACCTGAATCCAATTGAAAAGATGTTGGATGACCTGAAGAAGGAAGTAAACAGAAGATGCATCTTTCCAACACTACTGCAAGGATGACTGGGCTGAATTTCTGAATGTGCAATGCTGATAGGCTCCTACTCAAAAATACTGAAAACTGTCATAAATTCAGAGTACCTCAATAATGTATTAGTTTAAAGGTGTGCATATTTCTGCATTATTTTAGTTCTTATTTTTCTTTTTTCACCCAAAAAGATGAAAAGATTCTCTCTTGAAACATTCATTTGATGGACTTATGAGCTGAAGTTAGAACAGGTTAATTTGCAAGGATTTGAGTTTACTTTGATACAGGCTGCTAGTACTTGGGAGCCGCTGTCAATCCAGTTATTTTCTAGCAGGTAATTGCTTGGGTGTAAAGAGATTTGTATATCATAATGAAGATGTTAAAGGCAACAGTTAATAAAGGGCTGTTTTCATGTAGGTGAAATAAACAAATCATAACTACTACAAATCTTTGCTGAACTCTTTTACATGGTATCATTTTTAGATGCAAAATTTTGATCAGATTTTCTGATTCTAATGTACGACTTACTGCAGTCATCACTGTAGGGTATGTAGGAGTTTAATGCATACTATTTTATTATTAGGCTCAATCTGTTAATAATATGAATTAAGCTACTAATCTCCAACTAGCAGTGGTTAATGTAGCTAGCATGTTATTTATGCAGGGAATTCAGGCAATAGGTGGTCTGTCATCAAATTAAAAACAAAAACAAAAGTTTGCTGATGGTGTAAAATAATTTTATTTTAGTGTTTGACATTTTAGAGAGTCTGGTGTATACTTTTAGCTGAAAAATGTTTTATGTGACCTGTTTACATGTATAAAATGGTTGAGCTGTATTGAGTCTTCTCACCTCCCTGTGTGGTAGAGGGGACAGATAAGGGCTGATATAGGAGCATAGCAAGGCACGTGACCCCAATGTCTCCACCTCCAGGAGTAATTCAGAGGACAGCGCTAGACTAGGACTCCTCTAGTTCTAGAAACCTGGTTAGCACCCACAGTCCCAAGGCACTGCATGATAACGGCCTTTAGGCTTCTATTGGATGAATCGATGATGAGCCTCCATTATTCTGTATCATGACTTATCTTCAGAGCTTCCAATAAACTGTTGATGTTGCTGCATTCTATCGCCATCCATGAAGAGGTATTGGACAAAAAAGAAGAAATCCAAACATTACCCTCTAGCAGATTCCACTGCTGTAGCCTGGAACCTAAAGGTACCTTCACACGAAACGACTTTGTAACGATATCGCTAGCGATCCGTGACGTTGCAGCGTCCTCGCTAGCGATATCGTTTAGTTTGACACGCAGCAGCGATCAGGATCCTGCTGTGATGTCACTGGTAGCTGAATAAAGTCCAGAACTTTATTTGGTCGTCCGATCGCCGTGTATCGTTGTGTTTGAAAGCAAAAGCAACGATACCAGGGATGTTTTACACTGGTAACCAGGGTAAACATCGGGTTACCAAGCGCAGGGCCGCGCTTAGTAACCCGATGTTTACCCTGGTTACCAGCGTAAAAGTAAAAAAAACAAACAGTACATACTCACCTGCGCGTCCCCCAGCGTCTGCTTCCTGACACTTACTGAGCGCCGGCCCTAAAGTGAAAGTGAAAGCACAGCGGTGACGTCACCGCTGTGCTGTTAGGGCCGGAGCTCAGTCAGTGTCAGGAAGCAGACGCTGGGGGACGCGCAGGTGAGTATGTACTGTTTGTTTTTTTTACTTTTACGCTGGTAACCAGGGTAAACATCGGGTTACTAAGCGCGGCCCTGCGCTTAGCAACCCGATGTTTACCCTGGTTACCTGGGGACCTCGGCATCGTTGGTCGCTGGAGAGCGGTCTGTGTGACAGCTCCCCAGCGATGAAACAGCGACGCTGCAGCGATCGGCATCGTTGTCGCTATCGCTGCAGCGTCGCTTCGTGTGAAGGTACCTTAAGAGCTCAGCCTTACTCGTGTACAGATCCAAATCTCTACCAAGATTATTCAGTTCACATTGGTGTTGTTTAGTTGAGCTGGAGTACAAAAAGTTTGGGTCATGAGAGGAAGATGCTTCATGACATCTCTTCCTACTCCCTTGACTGAAAATGTTTCTAGTGCTTTTGGAACTGGCAATTCTTTAGAATGTGGTACTGAGCGTATTGCAGATAGAATGCTTGGATACAGTAAAGTCCACTTCTTCCTTGAAACTCCTTTCTTAATGTGGACACCACGCAGAACTAGCAAATGGTAGTGTGACCGGTTAGCTCTCTCCAGATCATTGGACTGCAAAAGGCATAGATTCCCTTCACATACAACCAATGGGTAAGATGTGATGCACATACAGGTGCATCTCACAAAATTAGAATACCATCAAAAAGTTAATTTATTTCAGTTCTTCAATACAAAAAGTGAAACTCATATATTATATAGAGTCATTACAAGTGTTTATTTCTGTTAATGTTGATGATTATGGCTTACAGCCAATGAAAACCCAAAAGTCATTATCTCAGTAAATTAGAATACTTTATAACACCAGCTTGAAAAAATGATTTTAAAATCTGAAATGTTGGCTTACTGAAATGTATGTTCAGTAAATGCACTCAATACTTGGTCGGGTCTCCTATGGCATCAATTACTGCATCAATGCAGCAGGGCATGAAGGCGATCAGTCTGTGGCACTGCTAAGGTGTTATGAAAGCCCAGGTTGCCTTGATAGCAGCTTTCAGCTCATCCGCATTGTTGGGTCTGATGTCTCTCATCTTCTTCTTGACAATACCCTATAGATTCTCTATGGGGTTAAGGTCAGATGAGTTTGCTCATCAATCAAGCACAGTGATACTGTTGTGTTCAAACCAGGAATTGGTACTTTTCTAAATCAAGGTCCCAGAGTCTGGAGGAAAGGGGGGAGGCACACAATCCAAGCTGCTTGAGGTCTAGTGTGAAGTTTTCACAATCACTGATAGTTTGGGGAGTCATGTCATCTGCTGGTTTAGGTCCACTGTGTTTTATCAAGACCAAAGCAAGCACAGCTGTCTACCAGCAAATTTTAGAGCACTTTATGCTTCCCTCTGCTGACAAGCTTATTGAAGACGAAAATTTCATTCTCCATCAGGACTTGGCACCTGTCCTCATTGCCAAAAGTACCAATTCCCTGTTTAAAAACAACAGTATCACTGTGCTTGATTGACGAGCAAACTCGCATGACCTTATCCCCATAGAGTATTGCCAAGAAGAAGATGAGAGACACCAGACCTAACAATGCAGATGATCTGAAAGCTGCTATCAAAGCAACCTTGGCTTCCATAACACCTCAGCAGTGCCACAGACTGATCGCCTTCATGCCACGCTGCATTGATGCGGTAATTGATGCCAAAGGAGCCCCGACCAGGTATTGAGTGTATTTACTGAACATACATTTCAGTACGCCAACATTTCAGATTTTAAAATCATTTTTTCAAGCTGATGTTATAAAGTATTCTAATTTAATGAGATAATGACTTTTGGGTTTTCATTGGCTGTAAGCCATAATCATCAACAATAACAGTATAAACACTTGAAATACATCATTCTGCTTGTAATGACTCTATATAATATATGTTTCACTTTTTGTAGTGAAGAACAGAAATAAATTAACAGTGCCTGGGGATCTGCGTGTAGTTCATGGACCCTGGGCAGCAGGGTCCTACTGACTCGTGTATTCCACAGTGGCCACGTGGTCTGCTGCCATTGGCAGAATGCCTCTGTGTGGAACCAAACTCTTGTCTTGGTCTCCTATTCTGAAGCCAAAATACAGATAGTTAATTGGTAGTGTGATTGGCTGGCTGTCTCCAGATTATTGGATCTGCAAAAGGCATAGATTGCCTCTTCCATTACAACCATATGATGCACATCTATTGCAACATATGTGTAGAGCCCAAGTCTTCTCTGTTATGATCCGGTGACCTTGGAGCCGCATGAAACTTTCTCTGGAGTCGGTGGAACCTGTACTGACCGCAAATCCTGAACTAACACCGCAACTAGAAGTAGCCGTGGGGTGTGCCTAACAAACCCTAGACACCTCGACACAGCCGGAGGACTAAATACCCCTATAAATGGAAATAGGAATGCTATCTTGCCTCAGAGCAGACCCCCAAAGGATAGGCAGCCCCCCACGAATAATGACTGTGAGAAGAAGATTAGACACACGCAGGTAGAAAACAGGATTTAGCAAAAGAGGCCACTCTAGCTAAATAGGAAAGGATAGGACAGATTACTAGGTGGTCAGTATTAAAACCCTTCCAAAAATATCCACAGCAGATAATACAAAAAGTTCCACAATCTAACTAAAGACATGGAATGTATATCTGCCACTCCAGAGAATCCAGCAAGACTGAGAAAATACTGACACAATCTAAGCTGGACAAGAAAACACAAAGAATAGCACTGAATTGTGAAACACACAGCATGTGTGTCACATGGAAAAAAAAAACAGACACTTATCTTTGCTGATTTGGCAGAGAGGCAGGAGGAACCAGGCAGAGGTCTAACACCTCCCAACAACAATTGACAACTGGCAAGGACTAATGAATCCTGCACACCTAAATACTCCAGTCAGAACTGCAATCAGCAGATACACCTGACCAGGACTGCAACTCAGGGGCAACTGCATTACCACCTACAACCACCGGAGGGAGCCCAAAAGCAGAATTCACAACACTTCTCCTAATCTCCTATTCTGAAGCCAAAATACAGGTTGTAGTTTTTCTTATGATAATCACTTTTCACCTTTGTGACACAAAAGTGATTTCTCTGCATATCTAACAGAAAGTATCCACTTTGTTAATGCAAGAATGGGGCATATCTGAAAAAAACGGCCCCCAGGCTCACCCACCCACTTCCTGGACCATTTCTCTGCCTGGCTGCCACACTTCATGTCCTCAGAACTCCCAACCCTTATCCTGGGAGACTTCAACATCCCCATAAACAGCCCCACTTCCACATCTGCATCCCAGCTTCTATCACTAACCACTTCTCTAGGCCTTTCACAGCTCTCAACCTCTGAAACACACAAAGATGGTAACACCCTGGACCTGGTCTTCGCCCGGCTCTGCTCAATCTCCTACCTAGATAACTCACCGCTTCCCCTCTCTGTCCACAACATTCTCTCCTTCACACTTACAAATCCTCACCCACCCCAGCACACTCCTACCTACCATACATTCAGAAATCTACATGCCATTAACCCTCATACAGTTTCAGACTCCCTACACTCATCACTGTCCCCAATCTCCTCTTTTTCCTGTCCTGATCTGGCTGTACATCACTTCAATGACACTCTTAGAAGCACCCTTGACCAAGTAGCTCCTCTCACCCTCAGAACCTCCAAACACAGAGTGAAACAGCCCTGGCTCACATCGCAAACCTGATTTCTCAAGCGATGCTCTAGGTGTGCTGAACGCTTATGGAGGAAAACACCCACACCAGAAGACTTCATCCACTTCAAATTTATATTAAGGCCCTATAACTCTGTTCTTCACCTCACCAAACAGACCTACTTCACCACCCTGATCTCCTCACTATCCAACAACCCCAAGAAACTTTTTGACACCTTTCACTCCCTCCTCAGGCCAAAAGCACAAGCCCCTATCACAGACATTTGTGCTGATGACCTGGCCTCCCACTTTACAGTGTAAATAGACAATATCTGTCAGGAAATCCGCTCCCAGATACCAAGCACAGTGACTCCCATCCCTCCCTGCATTTCCCCTGGCTCACTCTCCACATTCGATCCCATCACATAAGAAGTCTCCAGGCTCCTCTCCTCTTCTTGTCCGACTAGATGCACCACCGACCCCATTTCATCACACCTACTCCAGTCTCTCTCCAGTAGTCACAACTCCCCTAACTACAATCTTTAATCTCTCCCTCTTCTCTGGCATTTTCTCCTCCTCCTTCAAACACGCTATCATTACTCCATTACTTAAGAAACCCACCCTCGACCCATCATGCACAAACAACTACAGACCAGTCTCCAATCTCCCCTTCATCTCTAAACTCTTGGAGCGCCTGATATACTCCCGCCTTAACCGTTACCTCTCCACTCACTCCCTCCTAGACCCTTCACAGTCTGGTTTCTGCCCCCTACATTCAACAGAAACTGCACTCATCAAAGTGACCAACGACCTTCTGACAGCAAAACGTAACGGTGACCACTCTCTGCTCATTCTTCTCAACCTCTCTGCAGCTTTTGACACTGTTGACCACCCTCTCCTACTCTCTAGGCTCCAATCACTAGGCATTAAGGACACTGCTCTCTCCTGGTTCTCTTCCTATCTTTCTGACCGCTCCTTCAGTGTTCTGTTCTCTGGCTCCACTTCATCTCCTCTTCCTCTCACTGTCGGGGTACCTCAGGGCTCAGTCCTTGGCCCCCTTCTTCCCTCTACACAGCCCCAATTGGACAGACCACCAGCAGATTTGGCTTTCAGTACCATCTTTATGCTGATGACACACAACTATACACATCATCCCCTGACCTTACCCACGCTGTACTACAGAACGCCACTGACTGTCTGTATGCAGTCTCCAACATCATGTCCGCTCTCTATCTGAAACTCAACCTCTCCAAAACTGAACTTCTTCTGCTCCTGCCATCTACTAACCTCCCTAAATCTGACATTTCCCTCTCTGTGGGTGGCACCATAATAACACCCCGGCAGCAGGCGCGCTGTCTGGGTGTTATGTTTGACACCGATCTCTCCTTCACCTCCCATATACAATCTCTTGCCCGCTCGTGCCGCTTACACCTAAAGAACATCTCTAGAATCCGCCCTTTTCTCACCATGGAAACAACAAAAACCCTCACTGTTGCCCTGATCCACCCCCGCCTGGACTACTATAATGCTCTATTAATTGGCCTCCCCCTCACTCGACTTTCCCCTCTCCAGTCCATCCTTAATGCAGCAGCCAAGGTCGTCCATCTGGCTAATCATTACTCAGACGCGTCCGCTCTTCGCCAGTCGTTACACTGGCTGCCCATTCATTACAGGATACAATTCAAAGTACTTGTTCTCATCCACAAAGCTCTCCACAGTGCAGTTCCCCCTTACATCTCCTCCCTCATCTCTGTCTATCGGCCTAACAGACCACTGCGCTCTGCAAATGACTTTCGACTAACCTCTGCACTAATCCGTACCTCCCACTCCCAACTCCAAGACTTCTCCCATGCTGCGCCAATCCTCTGGAATGCTCTACCCCAAGATATTAGGACCATCCACAATTTGCATAGTTTTAGGCGCTCGCTCAAAACACATTTGTTCAGAGCGGCCTATCACGCTCAGTAATCAAAGCCATTTTATGTTTGTGTATGTAGCCCATTCACTATCCCCATCTATCCCCCACCCCTGAAGATGGCTGGACCATCATTGTAAATACATCATTGTAAATACACACCTGTACTTTGTGTTTCCCCCACCTCATTGTAGATTGTAAGCTCTCACGAGCAGGGTCATCTTATTTTGCTTTAATTATTGTATTGTTAACATTGTTACTTATGACTGTTATCTTCTAAATTGTTAAACTGTAAAGCATTGCAGAATATGTTGGCGCTATATAAGTAAAGATTACTATTATTATTATTAATAGCATGTACTTGTCTTTTTTTGGACCAGCACTCCTCCCATTTGGCTCAGGTGATTTTAATTAGCAGGAGACTGCAAAGTAAGGGGTCTAGCCCATTTTGGCTCTCACTGAAGAGCTGGAGGAAGGGGAGTTTAAATGCTCCTTTTCATTTTGGTGCTGGTGCTGTGTGGCGGCCATTGTTGCTGTGGCTTTGTGCTGGTGGGGCGGCGCGGTCTGGAGTCATGGGGGCTCAGTCTCGCAGCATGGGTGCTGTGGGGCAACAGGCCGTCCGCCCTGCTGGTGCATGGCCGCTGCGGTGGTGGTCGCCGCACGGCTCCGCTCCGTTAGGGCGTTAGGACCCACTACGAGGTTTGCCGTGAAGAGGCAGTGGGCTTCATACAGTCTGATCAGAATGTTAAACTGAAAACCTCATGTTCAGTATTTAAATTTTTGCCTAGCGGCTTTAGATCAACGTATGATTTTGGGATGTGCGGTTCATGCTCTTTTTTTTCTTTTTGCACAAAGCATGTACTTGTCTTTTTTTGGACCAGCACTCCTCCCATTTGACTCAGGTGATTTTAATTAGCAGGAGACTGCAAAGTAAGGGGTCTAGCCCATTTTGGCTCTCACTGAAGAGCTGGAGGAAGGGGAGTTTAAATGCTCCTTTTCATTTTGGTGCTGGTGCTGTGTGGCGGCCATTGTTGCTGTGGCTTTGTGCTGATGGGGCGGCGCGGTCTGGAGTCATGGGGGCTCAGTCTCGCAGCATGGGTGCTGTGGGGCAACAGGCCGGCCGCCCTGCTGGTGCATGGCCGCTGCGGCGGTGGTCGCCGCACGGCTCCGCTCCGTTAGGGCGTTAGGACCCACTACGAGGTTTGCCGTGAAGGGGCAGTGGGCTTCATACAGTCTGATCAGCATGTTAAACTGAAAACCTCATGTTCAGTATTTAAATTTTTGCCTGGCGGCTTTAGATCAACGTATGATTTTGGGATGTGCGGTTCATGCTCTTTTTTTTCTTTTTGCACAAAGCATGTACTTGTCTTTTTTTGGACCAGCACTCCTCCCATTTGGCTCAGGTGATTTTAATTAGCAGGAGACAAAGTAAGGGGCCTAGCCCATTTTGGCTCTCACTGAAGAGCTGGAGGAAGGGGAGTTTAAATGCTCCTTTTCATTTTGGTGCTGGTGCTGTGTGGCGGCCATTGTTGCTGTGGCTTTGTGCTGGTGGGGCGGCGCGGTCTGGAGTCATGGGGGCTCAGTCTCGCAGCATGGGTGCTGTGGGGCAACAGGCCGTCCGCCCTGCTGGTGCATGGCCGCTGTGGCGGTGGTCGCCGCACGGCTCCGCTCCGTTAGGGCGTTAGGACCCACTACGAAGTTTGCCGTGAAGGGGCAGTGGGCTTCATACAGTCTGATCAGAATGTTAAACTGAAAACCTCATGTTCAGTATTTAAATTTTTGCCTAGCGGCTTTAGATCAACGTATGATTTTGGGATGTGCGGTTCATGCTCTTTTTTTTCTTTTTGCACAAAGCATGTACTTGACTTTTTTTGGACCAGCACTCCTCCCATTTGACTCAGGTGATTTTAATTAGCAGGAGACTGCAAAGTAAGGGGTCTAGCCCATTTTGGCTCTCACTGAAGAGCTGGAGGAAGGGGAGTTTAAATGCTCCTTTTCATTTTGGTGCTGGTGCTGTGTGGCGGCCATTGTTGCTGTGGCTTTGTGCTGGTGGGGCGGCGCGGTCTGGAGTCATGGGAGCTCAGTCTCGCAGCATGGGTGCTGTGGGGCAACAGGCCGTCCGCCCTGCTGGTGCATGGCCGCTGTGGCGGTGGTCGCCGCACGGCTCCGCTCCGTTAGGGCGTTAGGACCCACTACGAAGTTTGCCGTGAAGGGGCAGTGGGCTTCATACAGTCTGATCAGAATGTTAAACTGAAAACCTCATGTTCAGTATTTAAATTTTTGCCTAGCGGCTTTAGATCAACGTATGATTTTGGGATGTGCGGTTCATGCTCTTTTTTTTTCTTTTTGCACAAAGCAGTTAATTATTGTATTGTTAACGTTGTTACTCATGACTGTTGTGTTTGAAACTGTTAAACTGTAAAGCGCTGCGGAATATGTTGGCGCTATATAAATAAAGATTATTATTATTATTATTATTATTATTAAAAATGTATAGAAACATGTCAATATGCAAAGAAACTAAGCTAAGAAATCCTAAAACTGTATACCTTTGATAGAAAGCATTTAATAAAATAGGTGATATTAATGTAATTAGGATTACATCATCGGAGCTGAGTTGCTGTTTTTTGATTGCTCACCCTATGATAATAAAATACCGAAGACTCAATAGACTAAAAAGATGATGTAATAGACTAACTACTAACAATGCAATAATGATTATGAAATAATAAAATACAATTTTTCTATAAGCCTGCATGAAAAGTGTCAGAAGTAAATACAACCTCCTCTGGATCTACAAAATTAGAGCCAAGCAGCAAATTTAATCATCATATTTATTTTCAGCACCACAAAATTAGCTAAGTTCAACTGTTTTCATCTCTGAACCAATTAAACTGTAGAACAGTATTAATAGAGTGTGATAGCACTTTTGTCTTCTCACAAATAGGGGTCAGACACAGAGGAAGTAGATAGTATGCAGAACCTGTCATGCTCTAAAAAATTACCTGCAACCTACATAGTATATTTGTGTGCATATGGCATTAGTTAATGGCTGAGCCATTTACATCAGGTGTAGCTAGTGTCTCAACCAATCTAGAAGTAGCCCAAAGTTGAGAGATGGGCTTGCAGGCCATCATGGGTGGATAAGGCCAAACCATTTTTAAGAGGAGAGAAGAACCACCCACTGATAGAGGAAGGGGCAATCAATCGAAAGTGGGGAGCACTGAATCTTATGCCCGCAGTTAAGTGTGCATCTGACACCTAGGCTAATTATAATCATCCATGTATGGGCAAAGTACATCCATACCAGAGGCCTGGATATGAATAAGTGCTATTTCAGAGCCAGTCTAGAGACTTGGTCTAATAAATCACATCTGTAGTGGGCCACATGAAAATGTGCACAAGATTCTAAATGGGAGTCAGTACTCATGCACCATGTCAGAAGAAAGAAGATGAGAGAGTGGCAGTCACAGAATACAAATATGGCAGGTGTGGCAGCAGCCAATGAACTGTGTAGAAAAAGTTCTTAACTAGTGTTAAAGAGGTTCTCCACTACCTGGACAATCTTTTTTATATTAAGTAGTCACTCTTGTCAAATTAAAATTATTGGTACTCACACCGGAATTGTTCCAGTGATGTCAGCAGTGGTTTTTCTGTGGTTCATGTGATATTGTTATGCCACGTGAGGTCTGCAGCCAGGTAGCGTTTGCTATTGTGCTGCTGTACTCTCATTTCTTCCGTTTGTTGGACATTTGCTCAAGGAAAATGAGAACACAGCAGCCCAATAGTGGCAGCAGGACTTACATGCCATAACAATGCCATTCAAACACAGACAGACCCAGTGCCAACTGGAATGGCACCAGTGAGGAAGGTGAGGATACATTTTTTCTAGTTTACAAGGGGGACTACTTAATTTAAAAATAGATTGTCAAGGTAATGGATAATCCCTTTAAGACATGAGAGTCCAGTTCTCTTGTGAGTATAATAAAGCTGTTGTCTAAGAAAACAGTTGTTAAAACTTAATGCTAGTTGTCCCACAGACTGACAACAAGCCAGTTTCCTTTAGAAGAATATTTTTGAACTGTAACTACTTTTTACTTTAGTGTCTTAGTTCTTCCACAATGTTTCCTGAGTGGGAAACTATTCTGCCAATCAGCCATTCCAGCCACCTGGGCTACCACATTCTTGTTATTCAAAGGGACATTCTGCAATAACCTTTAGCTCTCTTACAAGATCTCAGTATCAGGAAAAGTGATCCCTAGCCTTCATGAAGAGAAACAATCAGATAATTATGATGGTTCTGTTTAGGTTAACAAAGCAAAATGGTATTCAATTGATAATATTAAATAAGACATGAAAATTTGAAATAGTCTTATTACTAAATATCATTATCGCATTGCTTACCATGTACAGTATATCATCTCTGTGTCTTCTGTGGGAGAAAGGGGGATACTTTAATTTTCTATCTTTTGTAACAAAACAATTCAATCATGAATTTGCTTGCAACTTTGGAAACCAAAACATTTCAGGAACACATATGAGCTCAAAACAAGTAGTGTCCAAATCATAGTAAATCATAGTATAAACCAATGTTTAATTAACAGGTTCAGCTTGCTGACCCCAATTATGTTTTTATTAATATCAATTCAATTGTAAAAAAAAAAAAAAAAACTTGCATGACAAATAATGTGATTATATGGTTGTAGATGACTATTTAATATTTTAGGTCTTACGGCGTTTTTGGTATTATTGATGTTCTTTATTTGTCATTGAGAAAACACATGGAATTCAGATTCTGTGTGAATATGATTAAATGAATGTTCTATATATTAAAACCAGTCAAATCAGCGATGCGTGACCTCTGCTACACAGTATTTACCATGCTGGAGGGGGGAATTTACTGCCAATGATTGATCATAAGCGTGTCAATTTTAGATAATAGAGTTGAATTGCCAAAATGCTATTTTTCATGCCAGTGTATAAATTACTAGAATTGAATTTTACTGTAATTTCCCCTAAGTGTTCTTTTTATAACCTATTAAGTAGATTTTGCCATATGTGTTGAAAAATTATCTGTTCCTTACTTAAATAGTAGACATTTGCAGTGTGTCTTTAAATTGCTAAAACTTATGCTGAATTTAAAAATGGCTTTAGGCCAATAAAGCAATTTCCATTTTTAAAGGAGCTGAAAACCCATAGATTATATCAGCAAGAAGTATTTCTAGTGTAAAGGTGAAAGAACATTGACTTCTTTTATTTGATATATGCCTGAAATCGGATGCAGCAATGGAGATATGCCAACTGAATATAGCAGGAGAATGTGGCATACAATAATATCTTGGAGATTATCTTAAAGTAAATTCACAGAGAAGGTTAATGCAACATCGTGGGTTTAATATTCAACTAATTTTGAATTTTCTTTTACATGGATAATCATTAATTACAATCTATTTAATTAGAAAAGTAAAGGCAAATTACTATTGCTAGTAGTAGATGTTAAGCTCCCACAGCTGCACAGGGGGAATCTCAAACCATGCCTGCTGCAGTCTCCCATTCTCCTCCAGCCACAGTAGAACCTGCTCAGCAGAGATGTTGACCCCAGCATCTGGATCAAGCTGATACTGTGCACTTTGTTACTGCTGCCTTTCCAGGCTCAGCCCTTGTAGCCAGCACTGATCAGTGTCGAGCAGACGTTCCAGGGACTATGTCCTGCTTTTCCCCTACTGAGCATGCCCATGGGTCCACCTCTCATTGGAGGTCGGGGGTCACATGCTCAGGTCCTGTAGAGGCTCCTATTGGATAACTAGGAAGGTCCTGGAGAGCTACAGCTATAAAAGGTTCGCATGGCTGCTTGGCCATGCACTAGTATAAATCAGTTATTGTGTGTGTGTGTGGATGTATGCCTGTTCTGGTGAAAGCTCCGAATCATACCCATCCCTAGTGTTGATGAATGCTTTCGAATGTTGGAGCTGTCTAGCGCCAGTTAGTGCCTTCCAGCACCAGGCACAATCTATGGCATCTATCAGCAGCATTAGCCAGTGCGGCACCGTGCGCAACCAGTGCGCTTACCTGTCCCTAGTTAGGGCGGTTAGTGGTGTCCGCCAGAGCGGCACTGCATGCACCCAGTACACTAAATCTATTTTAAGTTTAGTTTCCACCTGACACTACTGTAGCGGTGTTGAGCGCAAGAGGTCTCGAGGGACTCTGACCCTGTGTCTTGGGGCAGAGTTCTGTGACTCCTTGCTTGCGTTCTCGGTGCGGTATCGCAGCCCTGTGACGAAACAGGGTTCGCTTCCTTCATACCAGGTGAAGCTAACCCGTGTGTGTCTTCTCTTAAAACCGCCATATAGGCTGCCATTACCGAGCAGCAGGTGTCTTCTCTGTACGGTGGACCCGGAGTGCGAACGCATCTTATATCGCCTCTTATTTACATTTGGTGCATTCCGACAGTCCTAACAGTAGAGGAGTACATCATAAAATATTTAATGACTTTGAAGTCAGACTGTGTATTTTTCAGAAATATACCCTTTTTAAAAAACTAAATAAAAATAAAAGACACCTTATAGAATCTGTAAACTTTGGTCTACCAAGCAAGATATGGGGAAATTAATAAATCTACTGAGGTAAATTATGCAACTCCAATCTTTACAGTTGGATTTGTTTTTTGAATAACTTGCATGCTAAAAAAAACTATATACTTTATTGGGTATTTGTCATGATCCATGTTGTGAATTCCGTTCTGGAGCTCCCTCCTGTGGTTGCTAATGGTTTTTTTGTGAGTTCTGCCCTTGGGCTCCCTCTGGTGGTTTCGAGTGGAACTGCTGCTCCTTTAGGTAGCTGTAGCAGCTGCCTCCACTGATCGCCTTGCCTGGGTTTGTTATTTAAACCTGCTCTGGGCTTTAGTTCATGCCAGCTGTCAATGTTCTTGGTTGGATTTGGTTCTCTCCTTGGATTTCTCATATGGCCTGTCATTGTCAGCAAAAGATAAGTTTTTGCTAGTTCTTGTTTGTCCATTTGTTTGGACTCTATTGCTCTGCAAATATGTCTCTTTTTGTCCAGCTTGTCACTATGTCATATTCAGGCTAGCTGGAAGCTCTGGGGAAGCAGATTTGCCCCTCCACACCGTGAGTCGGTGTGGAGTTCATTTTTGTAAACTCTGCGTGGATTTTGTAGTTTTTAATACTGACCGCACAGTATCCTTTTCTCTCTGTCTATCAAGTTTAGTATTGGCCTCCTTTGCTGAAATCTGATTTCATTTCTGTGTACGTCATTTCCCTCTCCACTCAGTCAATATTTGTGGGGGGCTGTCTTTCCTTTGGGGGTTTTCTCTGAGGCAAGATAGCTTTCTATTTCCTACTTTAGGGGTAGTTAGCTCTTAGGCTGTGACGAGGTGTCTAGGGAGAGTCAGGAACATCCCACGGCTATTACTAGTGTTGTTGTTAGGATTAGGAACTGCGGTCAGTAGAGTTACCACCTCCTCAGAGCTCATCCCATGTTGCGTTTTAGCCACCAGGTCATATCAGTGTGGCCTCTTAACCACCAGGTCATAACAGATCCAGTCCGGGTTTTGAGTCCTGTCTGCTCTTTTCCTGGACTGATCATGTCAAGGGTTAACTTTGCTCTGCCTCATTCTGCATTCAGGTTTACTATTTAGCTTCGCTGCATCCTGTAGGCAGTGTCTGTTATATTTTCTGCCTATGGTGTGTGTATCTGGCTCTGGTAGTACCCTGATTGATCCTGCAGTGCTTTCTGTCCTTGCCCGTGTCTATTCCTCCTTCCCTGCCCATCCTATCTTAGTGTTTTCCTGATTGCTGTTGGATTTCCCAGAGTTTTACTTAGCTTTGACTCTGACTTGACTTTACTTCTGGTCCCTGGTACTCCCACCTTTTATCTGGTATTGACCCTTTGGCTCTCCGCTGACTCTGTGCTTGTTTTTCCCTTTTTACTGCGTGATGGTCTAGGTCTTGACTCGGCTTGTTTGACTATTCTGCTGCCACCTGGTGGTAGCTTCATTGCAGTACTGCCGGTCTGCTCTTACAGACTTGTTACTATCCTTCCAATCTATTGCCATCTAGTGGAAGTTGCAGTTACCTGCATAGCTGCAGCGTGACAGTATTCTAGTCTAAGCAAGTTATCAACTGTTAGGACAGGCGAAATGCACCAAATAATATTTAGAAAGGATATGAGGTGCGTTTGCAGTCCGGGGTCCACCGTGCTGAAAGGACACCTGCTGCTCGATAATGGCGGACTAGATGGTGGTATAATGTGAATACACGCACGGGTTAGCTTCACCCGGTATGAAGAAAGTGAACCCTGTTGCATCACAGGGCCATGATACCGCACAGAGAGAACAAGTAAAGGGTCACAGAACTCTGTCCCAAGACACCGCTACTGTGGTGTTTGGGATAGAACTGAACTAATAATAATAATTTATCACACAAGAGTGTGTACAACACTGCTCTGGCGAACACCACTAACCACCCTAACCAGGGCCCGGAGAGTGCACTAAGCACATGGCGCCGCACTGGCGGTCGCTGCTGAGAGATGCTGAATTGTGTGCTGGATGTGCAGAGTAGCACTGTCTGGTGCTAGGTAGCTTCCACCATTCGTGAGCAGGCAACAACACTAGGGATGGGAATGATTCAGAGCTTTCATCCATCAACAGGCATTCATCTACACACACACAAGTAAATCAGTTTACACTAGTGCATAGCCGAGCGGCCATGCGAACCTTTTATAGCAGTAGCACTCCAGGACCTTCCTGATGGTCCTATAGGAGCCGCAACAGGGCCTGAGCATGTGACCCCCAACCTCCAATGGGAGGTCATCCCATGGACATGCTTAGTATGGGAAAAGCAGGACTTAGTCCCAGAAAGGCCTGCTTGCTGCTGATCAGTGCTGGCTACAAAGGCAGAGCCTGGAAAGGCAGCAGTAACCATTTGCACAGTATCAGCTTGAGCCAGATGCTGAGACCGGTGTCTCCGCTGAGCAGGTTCCACTGTGGTTGGAGGAGAATGGAAGACCGCAGCAGACATGGTTCGAGATTCCCCCTGTGAAGCTGCAGGAACTAGACACCTAACAATCAACTATCCACTAAGAAGTAGAAAAGAATGAATTTCAACTCACCACTAGTGTTGAGCATTCCGATACCACAAGTATCGGGTATCGGCCGATACTTGCGGTATCGGAATTCCAATACCGAGTTCCGATATTTTTGTGATATCGGAAATCTGAATCGGAAGTTCCCAGTGTATGGTTCCCAGGGTCTGGAGGAGAGGAGACTCTCCTTCATGCCCTGGGATCCATATTCATGTAAAAAATAAAGAATTGAAATAAAAAATATGGATATACTCACCCCTCCGGAGGCCCCTGGACCTTACCGATGTAACCGGCAGCCTCCGTTCCTAAGAATGAGGAGTTTAGGACCTGCGATGATGTCGCGGCTTGTGATTGGTCGTGTGAGTGGTCACATGAGCGGTCACTTGACCAATCACAAGCCGCCACGTCATCGAAGGTCCTAAACTCCTCATTCTTAGGAACGGAGGCTGCCGGTTACATCGGTAAGGTCCAGGGGCCGCCGGACGGGTGAGTATATGAATATTTTTTATTTTAATTCTTTATTTTTTACATGAATATGGATCCCAGGGCCTGAAGGAGAGTTTCCTCTCCTTCAGACCCTGGGAACCATCCAGGATACCTTCCGATACTTGTGTCCCATTGACTTGTATTGGTATCTGGTATCGGTATCAGCGATATCCGATATTTTTCGGGTATCGGCCGATACTATCCGATACCGATACTTTCAAGTATCGGAAGGTATCGCTCAACACTACTCACCACTACACCAGAAGACATGCTTGCAAAATACAAGATAGTAGATGCTTGGATTCTCTAAGGCCATTAACCTCAAGTAGCAATAGAAAAATAAAAACTGTAATCCAATACCAAGGAATACATTAAAAATTCCATGTTTATTAAAAAATATCTACCAAAAGTACACTCAATAAAACAGAATGCAAGCTTACACACATCAGGCTGTAACAAGTCTTTACTCAAGGACCTTTTAACGCCTTCGCCCCGAA
The DNA here is from genome assembly GCF_051348905.1 of Ranitomeya variabilis. Classification (NCBI taxonomy): domain Eukaryota; kingdom Metazoa; phylum Chordata; class Amphibia; order Anura; family Dendrobatidae; genus Ranitomeya; species Ranitomeya variabilis. The sequence goes on along the minus strand of NC_135234.1, from coordinate 563,942,887 downwards.
GCCTGTTTTCACCTTCCTGACCAGGCCAATTTTTACAATTCTGACTACTGCCACTTTATGAGGTCATAACTCTGGAACGCTTCAATGGATCCCACGGATTCTGAGAGTGTTTTCTTGTGACATATTGTACTTCATGATAGTAATAAAATTTATTTGATATGACTTGCACTTATTTGTGAAAAAAACTGAAATTTGGCAAAAATATTGAAAATTTCACAATTTTCAAACTTTTAATTTTTATGCCCTTAACTCAGAGAGTCATATTGCACAAAACAGTTGATAAATAACATTTTCCACATGTGTAATTTACATCAGCACAATTTTTGAGGTGTAATTTTTTTGTTAGGAAGTTATAAGGGTTAAAATTTGACCAGCGATTTCTCATTTTTACAACAAAATGTACAAAACAATTTTTTAGGGTCCACCTCACATTTGAAGTGACTTTGAGGTTCCCATATGACAGAAAATACCCCAAAGTGACACCATTCTAAAAACTGCACCCTTCAGGGTACTCAAAACCACATTCAAGAAGTTTATTAACCCTTCAAGTGCTTCACTGGAATTTTTGGAATGTGGAAGGAAAAAATAAACATTTACTTTTCTTTGACAAAAAATTTCTTTAGACCTATTTTTTTTACTTTTGCAAGGGTAATAGGAGAAAATGGACTATACAATTTGTTGTGCAATTTAACCTGAGTATGCTGTTACCCCAAATGTGGGGAAAATCTACTGTTTCGGCACATGGCAGGGCTCGGAAAGGAAGGTGCACCATTTTAATTTTTCAATTTAAAATTTACTGACATAATTAGCGAACGTCATGTCATGTTTGGAGAGCCCATGATGTGCCTAAACAGTGGAAAGCCCAAACAAGTGACACCATTTTGGAAACTAGACCCATTAAGGAACTTATCTAGATGTGTATTGAGCACCTTGAATCCACAGGTGCTTGTCAGAAGTTTATAACGTAGAGCCGTGAAAATAAAAGAAAAAAAATCAAATTTTTAGCGCAAAAATATTTTTTAACTCCAAATTTTGCATTTTTATAAGGGTAACAGGAGAAATTGCTCCATACAGTTTGTTGTGCAATTTATTCTCAGTGTGCAGATACCCAATATGTGGAGGAAAAGAACTGTTTGGGTGCACGGCAGGGCTTGGAAGGGAAGGAGCGCCATTTGATTTTTTCAATGTATAATTTACTGGAATAATTAGCGGATGCCTTGTCACGTTTGGAGACCCACTGTTGTGCCTAAACAAAGGAAACCACCAACAAGTGACACATTTTGGAAACCAGACCCCTTTGGGAACTTATTTTGATGTGTATTGAACACCTTGAACCCCCAGGTGCGTCACAGAAGTTTATAAAGGTAAGTCATGAAAATAAAAAAAATACATTTTTTCATCAAAAATATTTTTTGTATTTTCACAGGGGTAACAGGAAAAAATGTATGCCAAAAGGGACCCCAAAAATTGTTTTGCAACTTCTCCTGAGCTCACGGATACCCCATATGTGGTAAAAAAAATACTGTTAAGGCACAGTGCAAAGCTCGGGAGGGAAGTAGCACCATAATTACAGTGCAGATTTCGCTGCACTGGTTTGAGGGTACCATTTCACATTGGCAGAGTCCCTGAGATGCCAGAACAGTAGAACCCCCCCATTGAGTGACCCCATTTTACAAACTAAATCCCTCAATTAATTCATCTATGGGTGCAGTGATTATATTAACACCACAGGAGCGTCACAGAATCTTATACCATTGGGCAGTGGAAAAAAAATACTTTACATTTTTACCACCAAAATTGTGTTAGCCCCAAATTTTATATTTTCATACTGGGAAAACTAAAAATGGCACCACAATTTGTCCCACAATTTCTACTGAATGCAGAAATGCCCTACAAGTGGCTTTACAGTACTGCTTAGCCATACGGAGAGACTCAATAGAGATAGAGCGCTATTTCCCTCCTGGTGCGCAGATTTTCCTCGAATAGTTTGCGGACTCCATATAGTGCTAGAAAAGCAGAATCCCCCTCAAATGACCCCATTTTGGAAATGATGCCATTTTGGGAATTTATCTACAGGTGTAGTGACGATTTTTACTTCATTGGTGTTTTCTAAATACAATTAGCAGTGGATGCTCAGTGGAAATTGCAAACTGCCATTGTAGTGACAAGTACATTGCAGTCACCAGTAAATTATGGCCAGCCCAAGTGTCTGGAGGCATGCACCCGTAAGTTAGGCAGCTCTCATCATTACAGAAATGTCAAACATGTGGGCGCTAAATGTGGTTTAGGCACACTGGGGCTCAGAAAAGAGGGGGGCATTTGGATTTGGGAGCGGAGAATTTGTTGAATTTATTTAGCCATTTCGCTTTTCCTGAACCTTTGTGCTGCCAGTAACATGGAAGCCCCTATATTTCCTTTAACAGATGACAGACCTGAGTAGCCACCTGCTTTTTTGTGGGTTGAGTTGAAGCTTTTATTGGGATCATTTAACATAACATTTATCATATTTATCCGGCACTCTACGCTGAGCACTTACATCGGTGTTTCCTTCTAAATCTCTGAGTGTTGTGACAGATGAAACCCCTGATGGATCCATTCACTATAATGAGGCAGCCGAGTTACTATGGACTCCATCTGGCCTTTTCAGAAGTGCACAAAACTGTGGCTGACTGCACTTTTATGCAATCCTAAAAAGATGGACACCGCTGGATCACAGGTCCTACGGCATCCACAGTGCTTCCATCTGCCTCATTATAGGGAGTCTTCCGCCAGAGGTTCCATCTGAATCACGTATTTCAGAGATTTGCAAGGAATCCCAGGTGTAAGCGCTCAGAGCAGAGCACAGGATAAATGTGCGCCGAACCTTAGTGCGATCTTTGAGAGGCAGAATAAAAAAATCAACAGCATGTGAAAAATTGGTTTTATTTTTTATGCCGTTCTTCTTGTGGTAAAAGTGATTAGGTGACTTTATTCTTTGGGGAGGTGTGATTACAGCGATACCAGATTTATATCAGGTTTTTATGTTTGGCTTCTGTCACAAACTAAAATACCCTTTTTATTGCGAAAACTAGTTTTTGCATCACCATATTTTGAGAGCTAAATTTTTTTCATATTTCAGCCGACAGAGTTTTGTTATGGCTTGTTTTTTTTATGGGACAAGCTGACGTTTTTATTGGTACCATTTTCGGTCACATGATATTTTTTGATTGCTTTCTATTCTGATTTTTGGGAGACAGAATGAACAAAATCCAGCAATTCAGGAATTGCCTTTAAAAAAAATAAATAAATACCATTCCGCTTGTGGTAAAATTGGTAAGGCAGCTTTAGGCTATGTGCACACGTCCAGAATTGCCACGGAAATTTCAGCGGCAATTCCGCAACTGTGCCGCGGGTAAAAGCCATACGAAATTGGCATGCGTTTTCCCACTAAAGACTAGCATTTTGCAAGCTTAATTAGCTTGTAGAATGCTAGCATTTTCCAAGGAATCTGTAGCATCGCTTGGAAAACTGATTGACAGGTTGGTCACACTTGTCAAACATAGTATTTGACAAGTGTGACCAACTTTTTACTATTGATGCTGCCTATGCAGCATCAATAGTAAAAGATCTAATGTTAGAAATAATAAAAAAAACAATAAATTGTGATATTCTCACCTTCCTGCGTCCCTGACAGTCTTCCCGCTCCTCGCGATGCTCCCGTTCCCAATAATGTCTAGCGGCAATGACCTCAGATGACATAGCGGTCTCGTGAGACCCACGTCACCACAGGTCATTGTCTCAAAGCATCACTCGGAACGGAAGCATCGTGAGGAGCAGGAAGACTGCAGGGGACGCCGGAAGGTGAGGATATCACTATTTATTATTTTAATTCTTTTTTTTTAACAATTATATGGTTCCCAGGGCCTGGAGGAGAGTCTTCACTCCTCCACCCTGGGTACCAACTGCACATGATCCGCTTACTTCCTGCATGGTGGGCATAGCCACATGCAGAAAGTAAGCGGATCAATGCATTCCCATGTGTGCGGAATCCCCGCGATTGAATGAACATGCTGTGTTTTTTTCCGGAATGCGATTCCGCTGCGGAATCAAAATGCAACATGTGCACAAAAATTGCGGATTGCATTCTAATAATAGGATGCTTAATGTATGCTTTTTTTTGCGGTTTTATCGTGGTTTTTATAGCGAAAAACTGCGAAAAATCCTGAACGTGTGCACATAGCCTTATTCTTCTGGTCAGTGTGATTACAGCGATACTCAATTTATATATTTTTTTTTACGTTTTGGCACTTTTACACAATAAAAAGTATTTTATATAAAAAATTATTTTTGCATTGCTTTATTCTGAGAGCTATAACTGTGACCGAAGTGTAAGAAACCGCCTAAAGGAAATGGGATTTACATACAGAAAAGCTAAACGAAAGCCATCATTAACACCTAAACAGAAAAAAACAAGGTTACAATGGACTAAGGAAAAGCAATCGTTGACTGTGGATGACTGGATGAAAGTCATATTCAGTGATGAATTGCAAATCTGCATTGGGCAAGGTGATGATCCTGGAACTTTTGTTTGGTGCAGGGCAATGAAATTTATAAAGATGACTGCCTGAAGATAACATGCAAATTTCCACAGTCATTGATGATATGGAGATGCATGTCAGGTAAAGGCACTGGGGAGATGACAGTCATTACATCTTCAATAAATGCACAAATTTATGTTGATATTTTGGACACTTTTCTTATCCCATCAATTGAAAGGATGTTTGGTGATGATGAAATCATTTTTCAAGATGATAATGCATCCTGCCATAGAGAAAAAAGTGTGAAAACGTTCCTTGAAAAAAGACACATAAGGTCAATGTCATGGCCTGCAAATAGTCTGGATCTCAATCCAATTGAAAATCTTTGGTGGAAGTTGAAGAAAATGGTCCATGACAAGACTCCAACCTGCAAAGCTGAACTGGCAACAGCAATCAGAGAAAGTTGGAGGCAGATTGATGAAGAGTACTGTTTTGACACTCATTAAGTCCATGCCTCAGAGACTGCAAGCTGTTATAAAAGCCAGAGATGGTGCAACAAAATACTAGTGATGTTTTGGAGTGTTTTTTTGTTTGTTTGTTTTTCAAGATTCCATAATTTTTTCCCTATGCTTGGTTAAAAAAAGTAACCATTACTGACTACCACATTTTTTGTTCTTGATTTCTTTTAGTGTTTCTTAAAGCCAAAAAGTTGTCATTTGAAATGACTTTAGTTTTGTGCCATGTCTGTGATCTGCTTTTTTTCTACAAAATTAAACAATTGAAAGAACATCCTCCAAGGTCAGTAATTCCATATTTTTTGCCAGGGGTTATATAAATAAATGTATTTATAGGAAAAAATATTTGATTCTTTTTTATTTATTTGTAGATTTTGTAAAAAATATTTTAACACTTTATAATATATGTATTTTTTATTTTTTTACATTGTCCCATCCTTGGACATCACTGCATTACATCAGATCGCTGATCTAATGTTCTGTTCTACACTGCAGATCATCGGAGCAGTGACTGACAGGCAGGGAAGGAATTGTCTCGGGTCCACCTCTATGTAGATACTGGGATACCACCTTCCCTGCAGGACCCGAAAGGCCCCCGCTGCCATCTTGAGGCCAGGGGTCTCCAAGTAGACCATGAGGACAATACAATCGCATTGCGTTGTCTTGATGGAAGCGCACATGGAAGGAGTTCAATGCGCGATGCTCATTTATGCTGCTGTCAGTACTGACAGTGTGATCAGATGGGTTAAATGCCCGCAATCGGTGGGCATTGCTGCGGGGTGTCAGCTCTCACACAGAGCTGACACCTGCACACGATTACAGTCGCTCTCAGCGTGAGGCCGCTCGATCGTGCCGCCAAACATGTAATGTTCTTTGCGGGAACACAGCTCCCACAGAGCAGTACATTGTAGACACATGTCAAGAAGGGGTTAAAGTCCAAAACATGTAAGGTTTACTTTATATTCTGGATTTCCTATTTTATCGCATGTTCTTTTTGATGAATTCATTTGTTTTTTTTAATAAATTTTGAATTTTCAATATATTTCTTGGTGCTGGTTACAGTTTTTCTATTCACTTGAAAGGGTTCTATTGCCAAAACTACCATTGATTGACAGACCACTGGACCCATGTACTGTTTTCTGCTGCTTGAATGGGAGGGTAGCAGGTCACACATGCGACTCCACTGGCACTGATAAAGATAGCCAACTACAACAATAATAATATGGGCTTATTAAGTGGTTCCTCATTTTCATGCAATTTAAATAATATTAATCCAAAAGTAAATTTTCAGTCACTTGAGATTGAGATAAATGGCAATTTAATAATATGCACGTTATTATTTTTATTATTATTATATCTGTACTAATGACTTATGAAACACTGAGCCTTTTGAAACACTTATAAAGCACTCGAGACAAGAACATCTATACAGTATAGCGAAGGTAAAATAGTTCAAGGACAAATTATACTTTCTAGTAATTAACTGCTTTAAATAGCTTTATTCCAGGATGCCTTAGCAAAATATCACAGGTCAAAACGGCAATTTTCTGTAATAGATTATGATTCATAATGGCCCGATATCAAATTTCAAATGCTACCAGGAGAATTACATCACAATTGCATAGACCAATGAGAACACCATTGCATATATTAAATGCACAGGATAAATTAATGAGCTCTGCTGCATTGCTAAATCTAAAAATTCTGTGTGAGAACGGCTGTACCCAGTAAACTGTGATAAAAGTGATACATGTTTGGATTCAGGGTATCTTTGCCTACATCATGTGGCTCTCAGATAAGGTAGCAGAAACCTGCTGACAGATTCCCTTTAATGAACAAGATTGACAAAGGATGTAGACTACATCCAAAGTGATGTACCGCCAGTTCATTCCTCACTTCTCAACTCTGGTAGCTCCCTTGGTAGCCCTCACTAAGAAGGGAGCAAATCCCAAATTGTGGTCGGGGGAGGTCTCCAAGGCCTTCCTCTCTATTAAGTCTCATTTTGCTAGCGCTCCCATCCTACATGGCCCCGATGTGGATAAACGATTTATAATGGAGGGGGATGCCTCATCTGTCGGTGCTGGAGCAGTCCTCTTCCAAAAGGATGCTCAAGGTCAGAAGAATCCTTGCTTCTTTTTCTCCAAGGCCTTCACACCAGTGAAGAGGAATTACTCTATCAGAGACAGGGAGTTCTAGCTATGAAGTTGGCCTTCTCGGAGTGGAGATACCTCCTGGTGAAAGGTCGTTTTCCCTTCCAAGTATATACCGAACACAAAAGAAACTCTCGCCAGGCTAGATGGTCCTTGTTCTTCTCCCGTTTCCACTTCACCCTCCATTATCTTTCTGGGGAGAACAAAATCCATGCTGACACTCTCTCCCGCTCCATAGTGTCATCAATAGAGGAGGAAGAGCCTCGGCTAATTGTCCCTTCAGAGAGCCTGAAGACCATGGCCCTGGTTTCGCTAGAGTCTGTGCCCCCGGGCAAGACTTTTGTGTCATCTAATTTGAGACCGGAGGTTCTCTCTTTGGCTCACTCATCCAATGTGGGTGGACACTTTGGGACCAAGAGGACATCTGACCTTCCGGCGAGGACGTACTGGTGGCCATATATGACCCGTGACATCGGAGACTATATTCGGGCATGTGTCTCCTGCGCCAAGAATAAGTCTCCTCGACAATGGCCTGCTGGGTTACTTTATCCCCTGCTGGTGGCGGACAGGCCCTGGGAGATGGTCTGGATGGACTTCATGGTGGGCTTACCCAAGTCCCGTTGCTGCACCATTATTTGGGTGCTCACCGACCATTTTTCCAAAATGGTGCATTTGGTGCCTCTTCCACGGCTACCTTCTGCATGGGCCTTGGCGACATTGTTTATTAGGCATGTTTTCTGCCTACATGGTATGCCTGACAAAATTGTCAGTGACCGGGGTCCCCAGTTTGCATCTCGGTTCTGGAGAGAGCTTTGTTGTCTACTCAGCATCGAGCTGAATCTCTCTTCAGCATACCATCCCGAGATGAATGGGTTGGTAGAGAGGGCCAACAAGACCCTGGTCACATACCTGTGACATTTTGTTTCAGCCAGGCAGGATGACTTGGCATCCTTGCTTCGTGGGCGGAGTTTGCGCTAAACAACGTCGTAGCCAACTCCACTGGGCAGACTCCATTCCTCCTTAACTACGGCCAGCATCCGCGTGTTCCTGTGCCCATGCCCGTGTCTTCCGCCAACTCCAGGGTGGCAGACTGGGCTGTGGAGGCACGTGACATTTGGGACCGTGCACAGGATGCCATCCAGGCCTCCAAGGAGAAAATGAGGGTCTCCGCCAATGCACATCGGCGCCCCGCTCCAACCTTTTCTCTTGGCGACTTAGTGTGGCTCTCCGCCTTTAATATCAGGCTACGACTTGAGTTCACTAAGTTTGCACCTCACTACTTAGGCTCCTTCAAGGTCCTGGAACAGGTTAACCCTGTGGTCTACCATTTGGCTTTTACTCCACGCCTAGGTATCACCGACACCTTTCACGTGTAGTGTTGAGCGATACCGTCCGATACTTGAAAGTATCGGTATCGGAAAGTATCGGCCGATACCGGCAAAGTATCGGATCTAATCCAATACCGATACCCGATACCAATACAAGTCAATGGGACTCAAGTATCGGACGGTATCCCTGATGGTTCCCAGGGTCTGAAGGAGAGGGAACTCTCCTTCAGGCCCTGGGATCCATATTAATGTGTAAAATAAAGAATTAAAATAAAAAATATTGCTATACTCACCTCTCCGACGCAGCCTGGACCTCACCGAGGGAACCGGCAGCGTTCTTTGCTTAAAATGCGCGCGTTTACTTCCTTCCGTGACGTCACGGCTTGTGATTGGTCGCGTGCCGCCCATGTGGCCACGACGCGACCAATCACAGCAAGCCGTGACGTAATTTTCAGGTCCTGAATGCCTAATTCTAGGCATTCAGGATTTTAAAATTACGTTCCGGCTTGTGATTGGTCGCGTCGCGGTCACATGGGCGACGCGACCAATCACAAGCCGTGACGTCATGGGAGGCAGGAAACGCGCGCATTTTAATATTACGTCACGGCTTGTGATTGGTTGCGTGCCGCCCATGTGACCGCGACGCGAGCAATCACAGCAAGCCGTGATGTAATTTCAGGTCCTGTATGCCTAATTCTGCATTCAGGACCTGAAATTACGTCACGGCTTGCTGTGATTGGTCGCGTCGCGGTCACATGGGCGGCACGCAACCAATCACAAGCCGTGATGTAATTTTAAAATGCGCGCGTTTCCTGCCTCCCGTGACGTCACGGCTTGTGATTGGTCGCGTCGCCCATGTGACCGCGACGCGACCAATCACAAGCCGGAACGTAATTTTAAAATCCTGAATGCCTAGAATTAGGCATTCAGGACCTGAAAATTATGTCACGGCTTGCTGTGATTGGTCGCGTCGCGGCCACATGGGCGGCACGCGACCAATCACAAGCCGTGACGTCACGGAAGGAAGTAAACGTGCGCATTTTAAGCAAAGAACGCTGCCGGTTCCCTCGGTGAGGTCCAGGCTGCGTCGGAGAGGTGAGTATAGCAATATTTTTTATTTTAATTCTTTATTTTACACATTAATGTTGTTTCGATACCGATACCCGATACCACAAAAGTATCGGATCTCGGTATCCCGATACCCGCAAGTATCGGCCGATACCCGATACTTGCGGTATCGGAATGCTCAACACTATTCACGTGTCCTTCCTAAAGCCCGTTCACTTGTCCCAGTTTTCTGAGTCATCTGCCGGGACATCGGGTTCATCCACGGACAATTATGAGGTGAATGCTATCATGGGATGTAAGGTGGTACGTGGCAAAAATTTTATTTGGTTGATTGGAAGGGTCATGGCCCAGAAGACAGGTCCTGGGAGCCTGCTAAGCAAATTTCGGGCTCCGCAGCTCATTGCTGCATTTGAGCGTAGTGGTGCTCAAGGAGGGGGGCACTAGGAGGGGGGTAGTGTTAGGTGTCGAATTCCCGCCGCTGCACAGGGGGAATCAAGAACCACCTCTGCTGCGGTCTCCCATTCTCCTCCAGCCGCAGAGGAGCCTTCTCAGCAGAGACGTCGGTCCCAGCGCCTGGCTCAGACAGATACTGTGTGTTTGGTTACTGCTGCCCTTACAGGCTCAGTCATTGTAACCAGTACTGATCAACGGCGAGCCTGCGCTCCTGGGACTAAGTCCTGCTTTTCTTATTCTGAGCATGCCCAAGGGACAACCTCTCATTGGAGGTCGAGGGTCACATGCTTAGGTCCTGTGGCAGCTCCTTTTGGACCACTAGGAAGGTCCCAGAGAGCTACAGCTATAAAAGGTTTGCATGGCTGCATGGCCATGCGCTAGTATGAACCTGTTATCGTGTGTGTGGATGTATGACTGTTCTGGTGATTGCTCCTTAATCATTCCCATTCCTAGTGTTGTTGAATGCTCGTGAATGTTCAAGCTACTTAGCACCTGACAGTGCTATCCTAAACACTAGAGCATGATTATTACTGTGTCAAACCAGTGGCTTCTGCCAAAGCGGAGCTGAACGCACTCTGTGCAGTAACCTTTGATTAGTCCTGACAACCAATCAGTGTAGGGTGGGTACTCCCATTTGATCTCAGCATCTGACTCGAGGCGTCTGCAGGCACGTGCTCAAAAGCCACTGAGAGTCAGAGCGAGATCAGTCACCAGCATAGTTTGGGTGAATTTCAGGGATCCCACTAGCATCCATCTGCTGCACCCTGTGATTGCTAACAGGGCACAGCGTTTCGTTTGTTTCCCGACGACTCTGTGATGCAACAGAGTTTGCATCAGTTCATACTGGGTGACGGAACCCGTGTTTATGTACCGCCATATAGTGCTGCCATTACCTAGCAGCAGGTTCCATCTCTGCACGGTGGACCCCGGGCTGCGAACGCATCTTATTACTATCTCGAGATTTGTTTGGTGCGTTCCACCAGCCCTGACAGTGGGTTTTTATGTTTGGTAGCTGTCACAAACTAAAAGATGCTTTTTATTGCAAAAAATAGTTTTTGCATCACCACTAGGGTTGAGCGAAACGGATCGTTCATTTTCATAAGTCGCCGACTTTTGGCAAAGTCGGCGTCTCATGAAACCGAGCCGATCCCTGTGTGGGGTCTGCCATGCGGTACGTGACTTTTGCGCCAAAGTCACGTTTCAATTACGCTAAAAGCGCCATTTCTCAGCCAATGAAGGTGGACGCAGAGTGTGGGCAGAGTGATGACATAGATCTCAGTCCCCACCATCTTAGAGAAGGGCATTGCAGTGATTGGCTTGCTTTCTGCCGCGTCACAGGGGCTATAAAGGGGTGTTCCCGCCGACCGCCATCTTACTGCTGCTGATCTGAGCGTAGGGAGAGGTTGCTGCCGCTTCTTCTGAAGCAGGGATACTGATAGGCAGGGTACATAAAGCCACAAACCGCTTGTGCTGTAGCGATTTCCACTGTCCAACACCACCTTTTGTTTGCAGGGACAGTGGAAGCTACATTTTTTTTTTCCTCAGCGCTGTAGCTCATTGGGCTGCCCTAGAAGGCTCCCTGATAGCTGCGTTGCTTTGTGTGTACGCTGCTGTGCAAACCAACTGCTTTTTTCAAAGCACAAATCCTGTTTTTCCTTTCTACACAGCTATCTTGTGTGTTTGTCCACACTTTTGTGGCAGCAGTCCTTTTTATAGCTGCCTGCCATACTTTTCTGACATTACTGCAGGGAGATAAATTTTGGCAAGTCTGCCTCTGTGCCATTGCTGTGTGTGGCATCTGTCTCTCATTGTGTGCCACCGAAAACCACTGTGTAATACTTGGCCATTTTTTTTTTATTTACAAATTCTCCCTTTTCAAAAAAAAATAATTAGTGGGAGATAAATATTGGCAAGTCTGCCTCTGTGCCATTGCTGTGTGTGGCATCTGTCTCTCATTGTGTGCCACCGAAAACCACTGTGTAATACTTGGCCATTTTTTTTTTTTTTACAAATTCTCCCTTTTCAAAAAAAATAATTAGTGTGAGATAAATATTGGCAAGTCTGCCTCTGTGCCATTGCTGTGTGTGGCATCTGTCTCTCATTGTGTGCCACCGAAAACCATTGTGTAATACTTGGCCATTTTTTTTGGGGGGGGGTAAATTCTCCCTTTTCAAAAAAAAAAAAAAATAGTGGGAGATAAATATTGGCAAGTCTGCCTCTGTGCCATTGCTGTGTGTGGCATCTGTCTCTCATTGTGTGCCACCGAAAACCACTGTGTAATACTTGGCCATTTTTTTTGGGGGGGGGTAAATTCTCCCTTTTCAAAAAAAAATAATTAGTGGGAGATAAATATTGGCAAGTCTGCCTCTGTGCCATTGCTGTGTGTGGCATCTGTCTCTCATTGTGTGCCACCGAAAACCACTGTGTAATACTTGGCCTTTTTTTTGGGGGGGGGTAAATTCTCCCTTTTTGAAAAAAAATAATTGGTGGGAGATAAATATTGGCAAGTCTGCCTCTGTGCCATTGCTGTGTGTCTTCAAAGGGAGATTTGTAGTTAAAATTCTGCGCTGCCGCTAAGATGAATTTCAGGAGAGTATAGTTGATTCACAGTGGTTTTATTCAACGCGTTTCAGGGGTCTCATGCCCCCTTCATCAGGAAATACCACACATGGCTCTCCCTTTCCTGGGGATCCGGCGTTTACAAGTGACTGGAATAATATTTAAAATAACTGCATGACAGAGATGTTGACATGCCTTTTTAAAAAGAGATCTCAACTGTGTGATATAGCAACAATTAAGATCAGACAAATTCATAATGATCTGTTACTGTTTTTAGCACACCCTGAATATAAGAGAATAAACTCTAATGTCACGACATTTATAATGCAGCTAGAAAATGATACTATAACGAGAAAATCAAAAAAATTACAGAGGGACAGGGAAGACTATAAACTGAAATTTAATACCAAAAATAAAAATATAAATGTTAACAATACAAACACACCTACTATAGATAATCCTGTTTCATGTAAGTCCACTACAAAGCAGCTGGACACTGATCCTCATATAGAACGATCCCTTTCAGTCAAGACTAGTGTTGAGCATTCCGATACCGCAAGTATCGGGTATCGGCCGATACTAGCGGTATCGGAATTCCGATACCGGGATTCCGATACTTGGCGCGTATCGGATACCGGAATCGGAAGTTCAATGATTCAAAATTCAGAAATTCAGCCAATGAGAAAGATTCCAAGTGTGGGCACATCCTGTTTAGCATGGAGGGCATGAAACTACTGGCAAGGCTGTGATTGGCTGCTGAAATGATGTCATGATGCAGTTTAAAAGTCGCTGGCGCCATTTTGCGATCACTCTGCTGTGAATTCAGTTAGTGACAGGACGCTGTTTGCTGACTGAGGGACAGTTTAGAGATAGCGATTTGCTTCTTTGTGCTTTCCAAAGGCTAATTTAGCAACCGCTGTGTTCACCTACTATTCACCTTCCTTTTGCCTTGTAGCGCTGTTTTCACAGCGATCTGCAAGGTCTCTCTGTGTGTGTGTGTGAGTGCAGCCCACTCTCTAGTCTGAGTGCAGCCACATAGGCCATCCATAGCTGGTTGTATTCAGTTCAGGGAGGGTGGTTCATTGCCTCATACTGTCCTTTTTTTTTTTTTTTTTGAAGTAGTGCAGGCTGCTGCACATTTTTTCCAAAAATTCCTATTAGTGTCTTTCCACCCGTCTCCAGCTAATTTGTGGAAAAACACTACATAGGATAAAGTAGAGGAGGGTTTTTGGGCCTTGCAGCGCCGTTTACGGCTGTCTGCACGGTCTCCGTGTGACTGCAGCTCGCCCTGTAATCTGTGAGCAGCTATAGCCTGGTTGTCTCCAGCTCAGGGTTTTTCACTGCGTCATACCGCCAAATCAATTTTCTTTTTTTTCAAAGTAGTGTAGTCTGCTGCTAATTTATTTTAAAAAATCCTATTAGTGTCTTTCCACCCGTCTCCAGCTAATTTGTGGAAAAACACTACATAGGATAAAGTAGAGGAGGGTTTTTGGGCCTTGCAGCGCCGTTTACGGCTGTCTGCACGGTCTCCGTGTGACTGCAGCTCGCCCTGTAGTCTGTGAGCAGCCGTAGCCTGGTTGTCTGCAGCTCAGGGTTTTTCACTGCGTCATACCGCCAAATCAATTTTCTTTTTTTTCAAAGTAGTGTAGTCTGCTGCTAATTTATTTTAAAAAATCCTATTAGTGTCTTTCCACCCGTCTCCAGCTAATTTGTGGAAAAACACTACATAGGATAAAGTAGAGGAGGGTTTTTGGGCCTTGCAGCGCCGTTTACGGCTGTCTGCACGGTCTCCGTGTGATTGCAGCTCTATCCGTTGTCAGTTCAGCCCCAAAAAAATAAATAAATAATAAAGTTCACCAAACACACCAGTTACACCACTTTACATTTGTGTAGGCCACATTAGCTCATATTCAAGTCTAGTCCACACTTTAGAAAATTAGTGTGTCTTATACCTGTTAGGAGGAGTTGCTCAGGAATAAGCACACAAAGCCGTTAGTACTTTTCTGCTTATCTTTATCAGTCAACCAAGATGAAGAAGGCAGTGAGTAAGGCACGTGGGCGTGGGCGTGGGCGCGGAGCAGGGAGGGGACGTGGGGATTCTGTGCCTGCTGCGGGCACCGGTGAGTCATCAGCACCCACTTTCACAAGGGAACAGTCGTTCATGCGCAGCTTTGTCGCCGAGCGCCGTACACCGCTGCTGCGTGAAGACCAAATTGAAGCCGTTGTGGGATGGATGGCAGCTAATGCATCAACTTCCATTAGTGCCACATCCTCTCAGACACAGAGCACTGGAGAGCAGCCATCTGTCTCTTCACCACCTGCAAAATTGCCCAGGCAGACAGAGATCCCAGGACAGGAGCAGTCTCTACTTCTGTTCTCTGAATCATCTCTTGGCTTGGAAACAGGGGGCCAGCCAAGCAGCATTGGAGAAATGGAAGAAGAGGCAGGGTGCAGTGATGCCCAACAGCTTTTTCTGTCTTCCTCTGAAGAGGCGGGTGGGCCAGTGGCTCCGGTCACCACCTCGCAGGCCGCATCAGCTGATGATGACACTCAGGTGCCACTTACTGGTGCGTGCTCTGCTGCTGAGACTACCCAGGAGGAGCAGTTGGGGGCAGAGGGTAGTGTAGATGATGAGGTCCTTGACCCATCTTGGCGTCAGGGACAGGAAGGTGGTGGGAGCAGCTCTGAGGAAGAGATTCCCCGTACGGCCCAAAGAGGGAGAGGGAGGGGGAAGACTGCGGATCCTGCAGCCTCCGCTTTGGCACCCGTAAGGAGCATGTCTCTTCCAAAAGTCAAAAGGGGGGCTCCCAAGACTTGCAGTGCCTGGTCCTTTTTTGACACAGTTGCAGATGACATTTGCTATGTCAGATGCAAGGTGTGTCATCAAAAAATCAAAAGAGGTCAAAAAGTCGCCAACCTCAATACCTCCAACATGTGGAAACATGTGCGCAACAGGCACCCGGCGGAGTTAGACAAACACACTGAAGAGCTAGGCCAACCAACAGCGGCAGCTACCACCTCTTCAGCTCGTGTTGCCTCTTCCTCTAGCTCACACGCAGCTGGTTCGGCTTCCTCCCAGGATCGCCGTGGAAGAACCTCTGGCCCTGTTGTCCAGAGACCCGCTGTCATTCCACCCGCAGCACCACTTTCCCAGTCAACCACACACTCCCAGCCCAGTCTACAGCCATCGGTAGTACAGGCATGGGAGAAAAGGCGGCCTTTCTCGTCAAACCACCCACGAGCACAGGCTCTGACTGCAGGCATTGCCAAACTTCTGTCACTGGAAATGCTGTCATTCAGGCTGGTGGAGACTGACAGCTTCCGTGACTTGATGTCATTGGCAGTCCCACAGTACAGTGTGCCCAGCCGCTTTTACTTCAGCAGGCAAGCCGTCCCTGCCCTGCACAAGCATGTGGAGGGACACATAAAACACGCGCTACTGAACGCCGTCAGTAGCAAGGTCCACCTCACCACCGATGCGTGGACCAGTCAACATGGACAGGGGCGATACCTTTCCCTCACTGCCCATTGGGTTAATGTCGTTGAGCCGGGTACAGACCGTGCGAGTGGCGCAGGACGTGTCCTGCCCACTCCAAGGATTGCAGGAATCCATTCTGTACGCATTGACTCCTCCTCTTACACCAGTTCCTCAGAATCATCGCTGCAGGAGCCGTCACAGTCCACCTCCACATGGACCCGTGATGAACGTGTACCTGTTACGACCGACATGAGCACAGCCGTGGCCAAACGTCAACAGGCCGTCTTGAAATTAATTTTTTTGGGGAATCGTAGCCACACAGCGCAGGAGCTCTGGAATGCCATCAAGCAGGAGAGCGATGTGTGGTTTGAGCCAGCGAATCTCCAGCCAGGCATGGTAGTGTGTGATAATGGCCGAAATCTGGTGGCAGCCCTGGGCCTCGGCAACCTCACTCACATCCCATGTCTGGCACATGTGCTCAATTTGGTCGTGCAGAGTTTTTTGAGGGACTATCCGGATCTTGATGCACTGCTGCACAAGGTCCGCCTAGAGTGTGCTCACTTGCGGCGTTCCAGCACGGCAAAAGCGCGCATTGCGGCTCTGCAGCGCCGACACCGCCTGCCGGAACATCGCATCATATGTGACCTACCTACCAGGTGGAATTCCACGTTACATATGTTGGAGCGGTTGTGTGAGCAGCAGCAAGCTGTAATGGAGTACCAGCTGTATCAGGCGCAAAAAAGTCGCAGTCAGCGCCGTACAGACTTCACAACCACAGAGTGGGCCACTATGAAGGATGTCTGCCAGGTTTTGCGTCCCTTTGATTATTCCACGCGGATGGCGAGTGCAGATGATGCACTAGTCAGCATGACTGTCCCCCTTATCTGCCTGCTTGAAAAATCACTGCAAGCGCTAAGGGATGATGTTGTGGAAGAGGTGGAGGATGAGGATTCACCACTTCCATCATCTTCTGGACAGTCAGCGCCACGTGGTTCCTCACAAACGCGTAGGCAGGGGACAGTTTGTGAGGAGGATGAGGAGGAGTCAATGGAGGAGGAAGACATCCGTCCAGAGGAGGGAGTTCCCGAATTGTCCAGTACTCAGTGTGTACAGCGAGGGTGGGGTGATGACGAGCGGGCAGAGATCACGCCTCCAGCTGGGGACAGCGTTTCTTGGGCAGTTGGCAGTCTGCAGCACATGGTGGATTACATGCTGCAGTGCCTGAGAAACGACCGCCGCATCGACCACATTCTCAACATGTCTGATTATTGGGTGTTCACCCTCCTCGATCCTCGCTACCGGGACAACGTAGAAAGCCTCATCACACCGTTGAACCGGGAGCGAAAAATGCGGGAGTACCAAGACACACTGGTCAGTTCCATCATCTTCTCCATTCCAACTGAGAGAAGTGCTGCTAGTGCATTCCAAAGCAGCTCAGTGCGTCCAGGCAGTGGTGGAGGCTCTGCACAAAGAGGGAGCAGAAGCAGTGCCTCTGCCCAAGGCAAGACCAGTATGGCCGAACTGTGGCACAGTTTTCTGTGCCCGCCACAAAAGTCTACACCATCACAGACGGCTCCAGTCAGCAGGAGGCAACGGTTCCGTCAGATGGTGACAGACTACATGTCTTGCCCTCTTGCTGTACTCCCAGACGGCTCTTCCCCTTTCAAGTTTTGGGTCTCAAAGCTGGATACATGGCCAGAGCTAAGCCAGTATGCATTGGAGGTGCTGTCTTGCCCTGCGGCCAGTGTATTATCGGAACGTGTCTTTAGTGCTGCAGGTGGTGTACTAACTGACCGTCGCATGCGACTATCCTCCGATAACGTTGACCAGCTTACTTTCCTGAAAATGAACAAGGCCTGGATCTCGCAGGAATTTGCCACTCCTCCTCCTGATTAAATAATTAGGTCACTGTATACGTTATCCAGGTCTCCTGTTGTGTTCATCTTTCTACCACCTGAACTTAAATTCCTGGGCTCCAACACCGCCAGTTGAGGCTCAGATGTGCCGTCTGCACAGTCAAAACATACGACCCAGTGTTATTGGGTTTCAGTAACGTCAGCTGATCCCCAGCTGTGTAGCCGGCAATGTGTCATGCGACCGCCACGCTGACACAACAACTGAAATGTAAGGGAATCTGTCCCCCCCCCCCCAAGGCGTTTGTTACTGAAAGAGCCACCTTGTGCAGCAGTAATGCTGCACAAGGAAAAAGGTAGCTATTTTGGTTTTGCTCCTTGCACACGCAAAACTTAACACTTATAAAATGTGTCCACTGATACCGTAAAACCGTCCCGGAGGTGGGACTTTCCTTCGTAATATGACGCAGCACAGCCGTCATTCCTACCCCCCCGGCGCCGCGCCCCGGCTCCTCAGCGTTGTTTGATTCCGTCCCGGAGCCTGCGCTGTTATGTTATCCCGTGGCCAGGCACACTTAGCGCTGCCCGTCTTCTGGCATCATTTGGTGTCAGGCTGGCTGCGCCTGTGCGGCCACGCTGGCCGAGAGCCCGCCTCGCAGTGTCTTCTGATTTAATCCCACTGGGGGCCTGGGATCTATGGACATGCGCAGTGCATATCTGAACCTCCACCTCTCACTCATCTCCCTATGGCTTCTTCAGACTGTTCGGTGTCAGCTGGTCCCTAATAGCATGCCACGGCCGTGACACCGCACAGTCTGAAAAAGAAGCCGTAGGGAGGGGAGTGAGAGGCGAGGATATGCACTGCGCATGGCCATGGATCCCAGGCCCCCAGTGGGATTACATCAGAAGACACTGCGAGGCGGGCTCTCGGCCAGCGCGGCCGCACAGGCGCAGCCAGCCTGACACCAAATGATGTCAGAAGATGGGCAGCGCTAAGTGTGCCTGGCCACGGGATAACATAACAGCGCAGGCTCCGGGACGGAATCAAACAACGCTGAGGAGCCGGGGCACGGCGGCGGGGGGGTAGTAATGATGGCTGTGCTGCGTCATATTACGAAGGAAAGTCCCACCTCCGGGACGGTTTCACGGCTTCAGGGGACACATTTTAAAAGTGTTTAGTTCTGTGTTTGCAAGGAGCATGATGAAAAGAGCCACCTTTTCCTTTTGCATCTTTTGTGCTGCACAAGCTGGCTCTTTCAGCTACAAACGCCTTGGGGGGGGGGTTAAAGGTTCCCTTTCGACTTTCTCAGGCTTCGGCCTACATTGTGTTCCTCTGCTTTTCCACCTGCCCCTGGGCTCCAACACCGCTAGTTGCCGTCCAGAAGTGCTGTACGCACAGTCAACAGTCGCTCCTCTGTTATTGGGGTTCAGTAACGTCAGCTGTTCCCCTGCTGTGTGTGTGGCAATCCCTCCTACCTCCTCCAACCTCCTCCAACCTCCTCCTCCTCCACCTGTCCCTGGGCTCCAACACCGCCAGTTGCCGTCCAGAAGTGCTGTACGCACAGTCAACAGTCCCTCCTCTGTTATTGGGGTTCAGTAACGTCAGCTGTTCCCCTGCTGTGTGTGTGGCAATCCCTCCTACCTCCTCCAACCTCCTCCTCCTCCACCTGTCCCTGGGCTCCAACACCGCCAGTTGCCGTCCAGAAGTGCTGTACGCACAGTCAACAGTCCCTCCTCTGTTATTGGGGTTCAGTAACGTCAGCTGTTCCCCTGCTGTGTGTGTGGCAATCCCTCCAACCTCCTCCAACCTCCTCCTCCTCCACCTGTCCCTGGGCTCCAACACCGCCAGTTGCCGTCCAGAAGTGCTGTACGCACAGTCAACAGTCCCTCCTCTGTTATTGGGGTTCAGTAACGTCAGCTGTTCCCCTGCTGTGTGTGTGGCAATCCCTCCTACCTCCTCCAACCTCCTCCAACCTCCTCCTCCTCCACCTGTCCCTGGGCTCCAACACCGCCAGTTGCCGTCCAGAAGTGCTGTACGCACAGTCAACAGTCCCTCCTCTGTTATTGGGGTTCAGTAACGTCAGCTGTTCCCCTGCTGTGTGTGTGGCAATCCCTCCTACCTCCTCCAACCTCCTCCAACCTCCTCCTCCTCCACCTGTCCCTGGGCTCCAACACCGCCAGTTGCCGTCCAGAAGTGCTGTACGCACAGTCAACAGTCCCTCCTCTGTTATTGGGGTTCAGTAACGTCAGCTGTTCCCCTGCTGTGTGTGTGGCAATCCCTCCTACCTCCTCCAACCTCCTCCAACCTCCTCCTCCTCCACCTGTCCCTGGGCTCCAACACCGCCAGTTGCCGTCCAGAAGTGCTGTACGCACAGTCAACAGTCCCTCCTCTGTTATTGGGGTTCAGTAACGTCAGCTGTTCCCCTGCTGTGTGTGTGGCAATCCCTCCTACCTCCTCCAACCTCCTCCAACCTCCTCCTCCTCCACCTGTCCCTGGGCTCCAACACCGCCAGTTGCCGTCCAGAAGTGCTGTACGCACAGTCAACAGTCCCTCCTCTGTTATTGGGGTTCAGTAACGTCAGCTGTTCCCCTGCTGTGTGTGTGGCAATCCCTCCTACCTCCTCCAACCTCCTCCAACCTCCTCCTCCTCCACCTGTCCCTGGGCTCCAACACCGCCAGTTGCCGTCCAGAAGTGCTGTACGCACAGTCAACAGTCCCTCCTCTGTTATTGGGGTTCAGTAACGTCAGCTGTTCCCCTGCTGTGTGTGTGGCAATCCCTCCTACCTCCTCCAACCTCCTCCAACCTCCTCCTCCTCCACCTGTCCCTGGGCTCCAACACCGCCAGTTGCCGTCCAGAAGTGCTGTACGCACAGTCAACAGTCCCTCCTCTGTTATTGGGGTTCAGTAACGTCAGCTGTTCCCCTGCTGTGTGTGTGGCAATCCCTCCTACCTCCTCCAACCTCCTCCAACCTCCTCCTCCTCCACCTGTCCCTGGGCTCCAACACCGCCAGTTGCCATCCAGAAGTGCTGTACGCACAGTCAACAGTCCCTCCTCTGTTATTGGGGTTCAGTAACGTCAGCTGTTCCCCTGCTGTGTGTGTGGCAATCCCTCCTACCTCCTCCAACCTCCTCCAACCTCCTCCTCCTCCACCTGTCCCTGGGCTCCAACACCGCCAGTTGCCGTCCAGAAGTGCTGTACGCACAGTCAACAGTCCCTCCTCTGTTATTGGGGTTCAGTAACGTCAGCTGTTCCCCTGCTGTGTGTGTGGCAATCCCTCCTACCTCCTCCAACCTCCTCCAACCTCCTCCTCCTCCACCTGTCCCTGGGCTCCAACACCGCCAGTTGCCGTCCAGAAGTGCTCTACGCACAGAGCCAAACACCTCGCCAATGTGTTAGTGGGGTTCAGCACCGCCAGCTGTTCCCCTGCTGTGTATACGGCAACGTGTACTGCGACCGCCACGCAGGCACAACAAGTTAAATGTAAGGGAACCTGACCCCCCCCCCCCCAGGCGTTTGTTACTGAAGGAGCCACCTTGTGCAGCAGTAATGATGCAAAGGGAAAAAGTGCCTCTTTTCGTGATGCTCCTTGCACATGCTGAACCAAACACTTATGAAATGTGTCCCCACACAGCGTTAAACCGTCCGGTAGGTGGAACTTTCCTTTGTCGTGTGACGCAGCACAGCCATCATTTTTACCCCCTTGGCGCCGTGCGCCCCCTCCTCAGCGTTGTTTGAATCTGTCCCGGAGCCTGCGCTGTTAGGTTAGCCCTTGGCCATGCACACATGTTGCGCTGCCCGTCTTCTGACCTCATTTGGTGTCAGGCTGGCTGCGCCTGTGCGGGTGCGCTGGCCGAGATCCTGCCTCGCAGTGTCGTCTAATGTAATCCCACCGCGGGCCTGTGATCCGTGCCCGTGCGCAGTGCATATCCTCTCCTCTCACTCCCCTCCCTACGGCTTCTTCAGACTGTGCGATGTCAGCTGGTCCCTAATAGCATGCCACGGCCGTGACACCGCACAGTCTGAAAAAGCCGTAGGGAGGGGAGTGAGAGGAGAGGATATGCACTGCGCACGGGCACGGATCACAGGCCCGCGGTGGGATTACATTAGACGACACTGCGAGGCGGGATCTCGGCCAGCGCACCCGCACAGGCGCAGCCAGCCTGACACCAAATGAGGTCAGAAGACGGGCAGCGCAACATGTGTGCATGGCCAAGGGCTAACCTAACAGCGCAGGCTCCGGGACAGATTCAAACAACGCTGAGGAGGCGGCGCACGGCGCCAAGGGGGTAAAAATGATGGCTGTGCTGCGTCACACGACAAAGGAAAGTTCCACCTACCGGACGGTTTAACGCTGTGAGGAGACACATTTCATAAATGTTAGGTTCCGCATGTACAAGGACCATAATTAAAAGAGCTAAGTTTACCTTTTCCAGCATTAGTGCTGTACACAATGGCTCTTTCAGCTACAAACGCCTGGGGGGGGGGGGGTTAAAGGTTTCCTTTCAACTTGCTCGAGTGCAGGCTTCGGCCTACACTCCGCTCCCCCTGCTCCTCCTGCTGACCCTGGGCTCTAACACCGCCAGTTTTTGCCCAGATGTGCTAGCTGCACAGAGAAAAACACCAGCCAATGTGTCAGTGGGGTTCAGCACCGCCAGCTGTTCCCCTGCTGTGTAGCCGGCAACGTGTCCTGCGACCGCCACGCAGACACAAGAACTGAAATTGAAGGGAACCTGTCCCCCCTCCCCCAGGTGTTTCTATGTTTTACAGCTACCTTGAACAGCAGTAATGCTGCATGTGTTCAAGGTGGCTCAGAAACTTATTCTCCTTGCCCATGTTGAAGTGAACACGTCTAAAATGTGTCCTCTGTGACCATTAAAACGTCCCTCAGGTGTGATTTGACTTTGTATTGACACACGCAACAAGCTCCTTTGTAACGCTGCCCGTCTTCTGGCATCATTGTTTGGCTGGCTGCGCCTCTGCGGCCGCCCTGACCCACACAACAGCCCTCGTTGTCTTATTTAATGGGACTGCGAGGGTGTGATTGATGGGCAGGATCAGTGCATCAGTTCGCCTGTCCCTCCTCTCCTTCCGCCTTCTTCGGACTGTGCGGCTTCATGGCCGTGGCATGCGATAAGGGATCAGATGACGCCGCACAGTCTGAAGCGGGTGTAAGGACCCGAGTGTGAGAGGCGAACATATGTGCTGCGCCAGGCCCTGAATCCCAGCCCCGCAGTGTTTTAACAATGTTAAGACACTGCGGGGCTGGGATTCATGGGCATCGCGAACCGCACCGGCCGACATTACATGATGCCAGAAGATGGGCAGCGCTAACGGCGCTAGGCCAGGGGATAACACGACAGCGCAGACTCCTGTACAGCAAATAACAACGCTCGGGAGGCTGCACCCAGCACCAAGGTGGGATTCTTGACACCTGTGCTGCGTCTCATTACAAAGGGAACTCTCGCCTCCATTACACAGTTTGACTGTATAAAGGGCTAAATGTTATACGTGTTCCATTCAGCGTGTGCAAGGAGAAAAATTACAAGAGCAACCTTTGACTTGCGCAGCACTGCTGCTGCATAAGCTGTGGCTCTTCTACTTTGTAACCCCTGAGGGGGGGTTAAAGGTGACTTTTGAAATCGGTTCAATTAGGCTTCGGCCTACACTCTGCTCCACCTGCAGAGCCCGGGCTCCAACAACGCTAGTTGCTGTCCGGAAGTGCTGGCTGCACAGAGCCAAACACCTCGCCAATGTGTCAGTGGGGTCCAGCACCGCCAGCTGTTCCCCTGCTGTGTAGCCGGCAACGTGTCCTGCAAAAGCCACGCAGACACAACACACCCAAAGCTGCCGCCTGTGCAGGCTTCGGCCTACACTCCCCTCCCCCTGCTCCTCCTCCTCCTGCTCCTCCTCCTGCTGTCCCTGGGCTCTAACACACCGCCAGTTGGGGCCCAGATGTGCTAGCTGCACAGAGAAAAACACCAGCCAATGTGTCAGTGGGGTCCAGCACCGCCAGCTGTTCCCCTGCTGTGCAGCCGGCAACGTGTCCTGCAAAAGCCACGCAGACACAAGAACTGAAATTGAAGGGAACCTGTCCCCCCTCCCCCAGGCGTTTTTACGTTATCCAGCCACCTTGTACAGCGGTAATGCTGCATGTGTGCAAGGTGGCTCAGAAACGTATTCTCCTCGCACATGTGGAACTGAAAACACGTCTGAAATGTGTCCTCTGTGTGACCATTTAACCGTCCCGGTGGTGTGACTTTCCTTTGTAATGACACGCTGCAACCCCCTTGGTAGCGCTGCCCGTCTTCTGGCATCATTGTTTGGCTGGCTGCGCCTCTGCGGCCGCCCTGACCCACACAACGCCCCTCGGTGTCTTATTTATTGGGACTGCGAGGGTGTGATTCATGGGCAGGATCAGTGCATCAGTTCGCCTGTCCCTCCTCTCCTTCCGCCTTCTTCGGACTGTGCGGCTTCATGGCCGTGGCATGCGATAAGGGATCAGATGACGCCGCACAGTCTGAAGCGGGTGTAAGGACCCGAGTGTGAGAGGCGAACATATGTGCTGCGCCAGGCCCTGAATCCCAGCCCCGCAGTGTTTTAACAATGTTAAGACACTGCGGGGCTGGGATTCATGGGCATCGCGAACCACACCGGCCGACATTACATGATGCCAGAAGATGGGCAGCGCTAACGGCGCTAGGCCAGGGGATAACACGACAGCGCAGACTCCTGTACAGCAAATAACAACGCTCGGGAGGCTGCACCCAGCACCAAGGTGGGATTCTTGACACCTGTGCTGCGTCTCATTACAAAGGGAACTCTCGCCTCCATTACACAGTTTGACTGTATAAAGGGCTAAATGTTATACGTGTTCCATTCAGCGTGTGCAAGGAGAAAAATTACAAGAGCAACCTTTGACTTGCACAGCACTGCTGCTGCATAAGCTGTGGCTCTTCTACTTTGTAACCCCTGAGGGGGGGTTAAAGGTGACTTTTGAAATCGGTTCAATTAGGCTTCGGCCTACACTCTGCTCCACCTGCAGAGCCCGGGCTCCAACAACGCTAGTTGCTGTCCGGAAGTGCTGGCTGCACAGAGCCAAACACCTCGCCAATGTGTCAGTGGGGTCCAGCACCGCCAGCTGTTCCCCTGCTGTGTAGCCGGCAACGTGTCCTGCAAAAGCCACGCAGACACAACACACCCAAAGCTGCCGCCTGTGCAGGCTTCGGCCTACACTCCCCTCCCCCTGCTCCTCCTCCTCCTGCTCCTCCTCCTGCTGTCCCTGGGCTCTAACACACCGCCAGTTGGGGCCCAGATGTGCTAGCTGCACAGAGAAAAACACCAGCCAATGTGTCAGTGGGGTCCAGCACCGCCAGCTGTTCCCCTGCTGTGCAGCCGGCAACGTGTCCTGCAAAAGCCACGCAGACACAAGAACTGAAATTGAAGGGAACCTGTCCCCCCTCCCCCAGGCGTTTTTACGTTATCCAGCCACCTTGTACAGCGGTAATGCTGCATGTGTGCAAGGTGGCTCAGAAACGTATTCTCCTCGCACATGTGGAACTGAAAACACGTCTGAAATGTGTCCTCTGTGTGACCATTTAACCGTCCCGGTGGTGTGACTTTCCTTTGTAATGACACGCTGCAACCCCCTTGGTAGCGCTGCCCGTCTTCTGGCATCATTGTTTGGCTGGCTGCGCCTCTGCGGCCGCCCTGACCCACACAACGCCCCTCGGTGTCTTATTTATTGGGACTGCGAGGGTGTGATTCATGGGCAGGATCAGTGCATCAGTTCGCCTGTCCCTCCTCTCCTTCCGCCTTCTTCGGACTGTGCGGCTTCATGGCCGTGGCATGCGATAAGGGATCAGATGACGCCGCACAGTCTGAAGCGGGTGTAAGGACCCGAGTGTGAGAGGCGAACATATGTGCTGCGCCAGGCCCTGAATCCCAGCCCCGCAGTGTTTTAACAATGTTAAGACACTGCGGGGCTGGGATTCATGGGCATCGCGAACCGCACCGGCCGACATTACATGATGCCAGAAGATGGGCAGCGCTAACGGCGCTAGGCCAGGGGATAACACGACAGCGCAGACTCCTGTACAGCAAATAACAACGCTCGGGAGGCTGCACCCAGCACCAAGGTGGGATTCTTGACACCTGTGCTGCGTCTCATTACAAAGGGAACTCTCGCCTCCATTACACAGTTTGACTGTATAAAGGGCTAAATGTTATACGTGTTCCATTCAGCGTGTGCAAGGAGAAAAATTACAAGAGCAACCTTTGACTTGCGCAGCACTGCTGCTGCATAAGCTGTGGCTCTTCTACTTTGTAACCCCTGAGGGGGGGTTAAAGGTGACTTTTGAAATCGGTTCAATTAGGCTTCGGCCTACACTCTGCTCCACCTGCAGAGCCCGGGCTCCAACAACGCTAGTTGCTGTCCGGAAGTGCTGGCTGCACAGAGCCAAACACCTCGCCAATGTGTCAGTGGGGTCCAGCACCGCCAGCTGTTCCCCTGCTGTGTAGCCGGCAACGTGTCCTGCAAAAGCCACGCAGACACAACACACCCAAAGCTGCCGCCTGTGCAGGCTTCGGCCTACACTCCCCTCCCCCTGCTCCTCCTCCTCCTGCTCCTCCTCCTGCTGTCCCTGGGCTCTAACACACCGCCAGTTGGGGCCCAGATGTGCTAGCTGCACAGAGAAAAACACCAGCCAATGTGTCAGTGGGGTCCAGCACCGCCAGCTGTTCCCCTGCTGTGCAGCCGGCAACGTGTCCTGCAAAAGCCACGCAGACACAAGAACTGAAATTGAAGGGAACCTGTCCCCCCTCCCCCAGGCGTTTTTACGTTATCCAGCCACCTTGTACAGCGGTAATGCTGCATGTGTGCAAGGTGGCTCAGAAACGTATTCTCCTCGCACATGTGGAACTGAAAACACGTCTGAAATGTGTCCTCTGTGTGACCATTTAACCGTCCCGGTGGTGTGACTTTCCTTTGTAATGACACGCTGCAACCCCCTTGGTAGCGCTGCCCGTCTTCTGGCATCATTGTTTGGCTGGCTGCGCCTCTGCGGCCGCCCTGACCCACACAACGCCCCTCGGTGTCTTATTTATTGGGACTGCGAGGGTGTGATTCATGGGCAGGATCAGTGCATCAGTTCGCCTGTCCCTCCTCTCCTTCCGCCTTCTTCGGACTGTGCGGCTTCATGGCCGTGGCATGCGATAAGGGATCAGATGACGCCGCACAGTCTGAAGTGGGTGTAAGGACCCGAGTGTGAGAGGCGAACATATGTGCTGCGCCAGGCCCTGAATCCCAGCCCCGCAGTGTTTTAACAATGTTAAGACACTGCGGGGCTGGGATTCATGGGCATCGCGAACCGCACCGGCCGACATTACATGATGCCAGAAGATGGGCAGCGCTAACGGCGCTAGGCCAGGGGATAACACGACAGCGCAGACTCCTGTACAGCAAATAACAACGCTCGGGAGGCTGCACCCAGCACCAAGGTGGGATTCTTGACACCTGTGCTGCGTCTCATTACAAAGGGAACTCTCGCCTCCATTACACAGTTTGACTGTATAAAGGGCTAAATGTTATACGTGTTCCATTCAGCGTGTGCAAGGAGAAAAATTACAAGAGCAACCTTTGACTTGCGCAGCACTGCTGCTGCATAAGCTGTGGCTCTTCTACTTTGTAACCCCTGAGGGGGGGTTAAAGGTGACTTTTGAAATCGGTTCAATTAGGCTTCGGCCTACACTCTGCTCCACCTGCAGAGCCCGGGCTCCAACAACGCTAGTTGCTGTCCGGAAGTGCTGGCTGCACAGAGCCAAACACCTCGCCAATGTGTCAGTGGGGTCCAGCACCGCCAGCTGTTCCCCTGCTGTGTAGCCGGCAACGTGTCCTGCAAAAGCCACGCAGACACAACACACCCAAAGCTGCCGCCAGTGCAGGCTTCGGCCTACACTCCCCTCCCCCTGCTCCTCCTCCTGCTGTCCCTGGGCTCTAACACACCGCCAGTTGGGGCCCTAGGAAGACAAGCTTGAATAGGTCCCCATCCGGGTTCCAGTACCGTCAGCTGGTTCTCGGCAGTGTCTTTTGCTCTTGTACCTTCTGCTCCCCATCCTGGTTCCAGTACCGTCAGCTGGTTCCGGGCAGAGCCTTTGGCTTAGGTGCCTCCCTCTGGGTATCCGAGTTCCACCAACGTCAGGTGGTCCTTGGTAGTGCTTTCAGGCACGGGTACCTCCTGCTTAGTAACCGGGTTCCAGTAACGTCAGCTGGTCCTCGGTAGTTCCATTGGCTCTTGGACCTTCGGCTACCCATCCGGGTTCCAGTACCGTCAGCTGGTTCTCGGCAGTGTCTTTTGCTCTTGTACCTTCTGCTCCCCATCCTGGTTCCAGTACCGTCAGCTGGTTCCGGGCAGAGCCTTTGGCTTAGGTGCCTCCCTCTGGGTATCCGAGTTCCACCAACGTCAGGTGGTCCTTGGTAGTGCTTTCAGGCACGGGTACCTCCTGCTTAGTAACCGGGTTCCAGTAACGTCAGCTGGTCCTCGGTAGTTCCATTGGCTCTTGGACCTTCGGGTAGCCATCCGAGTTCCAGTTCCATCAGCTGTTTCTCGGCATTTTCTCAGCCTTCTTGTACCTTCTGCTACATTTCCAAGTTCAAGACCCGAAAGACGATGACCCGGAAGACCACCCCTAAGATGATGACGACACCAGGGACGACAACCACCGAGATGACGACGACCCTGGAGACGATGACCCTGAAGACGACCCCGATGACGACGACCCCGATGACGACGACCCTGGAGATGACGACCCTGGAGATGATGACGACAACCTGGAAGACCGAGAAGCAGAAGAACAAGAGGCTGCAGAACAAAGAGCAGAAGAACATTAAGCATAAGACTAAATATCAGAGCAAAAGATATTATCTAAATTATAAGCAGAAGAAGACTAAGCAGTGTATGGGGGTGAGTCCGTTCCTCCTCGTGGTGCCCCTGGATAAAGCCTGATGCTGCAGGCCAAACTGAACGCGGACAAATGTAACTGTTTTGTGACAGGCAGAACGGAAGGTGTAATCTTCAAACTTTTATAGATAACAACTACGGGAATGCCTGTCACAAATAAGAATATGATGAAGAAGTTGAATATAAAAAAGATAATAGTTAAATAAAAAGAATATGAACAATGTAAAAAAAAAAATATATATATACGTAGAAAAGAAGAAGATGAATAAGGTGAAGAAGTTGATGTCACAGAAGCTGATGATGAGGATAATGAAGAAGAAAGTGTGGGAGAAGTAAAAAATAGGGTGAAGGGCGTGGAAGTAGTGAAACATCAATATCTGACAAAATAAATAAAAAATTAACATAGTCAAATTCTTTCTAACGCCGAACGTCATAAAAAAATTAAAAATACTGCTATTCTATTTGATTGGGATAAACCCCTGTGCCTTTAATGTCTCCGCCACCTCCCCCAATACATCCTACATTATTCTTAGTTGTTTTCCTTCATGTAGAATTAACCTACAAGGAAAGAAAGGGTTTATTTTAATTCCGATATTTTCGTCCCATTGACTTGCATTGGGATCGGGTATCGGTATCGGATTGGATTCCGATACTGTGACGGTATCGGCCGATACTTTCCGATACCGATACTTTCCGATATCGGAAAGTATCGCTCAACACTAGTCAAGACTCACATTATACCTGATAAACCTAATATTCCAAAAACTGATGTGGTCATAACCCCACAAATTGGTAATACCTTTATACTTGACAACTCAAATGCTTCCAATAATGGTACTGTTCCTTTTTTACCCCGGGCTTTGAAAAACACACCACAATTAAATCAGTTCTTTCTTCCAAAAAACGGAAAAAGAAAAAATGCTATAGAGGAACAAGAGGTGGGAGAAAAAAAGAGAGGGAAAAGAATACCCCAGTAAGTAATGATGAAGACTGTACTCCTAACAATATTTTTAATTTATCAGAATATATTCTAACTACAAACGAGACAGCTCTTCTCTCTAAAGGATTATCCTTTTGTCCCAATAATAAATCTAAGGACTTTGACCTCTTTTTGGACTTACAGATTTTTATTAGAAAGCTAACCCTGAAAAGACACTTTGCTAAAGACACCACAGTTAATTCCTCAGGTGTTGAAGAAGGCGCCCATGGGGCTTTAGATGTTTTTCACCTAGATGTACCATCTAAATCTAATTTTTATCCTTTAGAAGATAAAAGCCACCAAATTAATGCCTTTAATGATATCGTACTAAAAGAATTTGAGAAAATTACACGTGGTGCTGTCAGCAATAAAAAGATGAAATCTAATCTTAATTTGCAAGAGAAACAAGCGTTGAAAGCACTTTCACTTAATAATTTAATTGTGATTAGACCAGCCGACAAAGGTGGAGGGATAGTAATTCAGAACCGATGTGACTACATCAATGAAGCTAATAGGATTTTATCTGACACTGATTATTATGTAAAAAGCTCATTGAGTAACTACTCCAGCTCTATTAAAGCCTATAACGCTCTTATTGCTGAGGGGATTTTACAGAATATCTTTAACAGTAAGGAGAAGAATTTTTTAACGATTAAGAACCCCAGTATCCCTTTTTTTTACCATCTGCCAAAAGTGCACAAAACTCTTCATAATCCCCCTGCCAGACTGATAATTGCAGGTATCAATTCTCTAACCTCAAATTTAGCCCACTATATTGATAGGATAATGTTACCGCATGTGTTTAATCTAAAAAGTCACCTCAGAGACTCAACCCATCTATTGTATTTATTGCAAGAGGTCACTTGGAAACCACATTATGTATTTATTACTATGGACGTAACTGCACTTTACTCTAATATTGCACATGATGTTGGCACAAATTGTTTTTATCAATTTTTAAAATCTAATCTTAGGCTTTCTTCAGCACAAAAGGATTTTATTATAAAAGGAATTGATTTTATACTGAAAAACAATTATTTTACTTTTGACAAATTATTTTATCAGCAAATCAAGGGGACCGCAATGGGCTCGAAGGTAGCGCCTACGTTTGCTAACCTTTTTATGGGGATTTTTGAAGAAATTTTTATTTTTAATGAGAATTGGTGTAAAAATATTATTTTATATAAGAGATTCATTGATGATTTATTTTTTATTTGGGATAACTCCACTAATAATATTGAACATTTTATCCAGACAATAAATTTTAATAGTTGGAATCTTTCTTTTACAGTAGTCCATAATAATTTTTCAATTAATTTTTTAGATGTCACCCTTTTTGTTAAAAAAGAAAAGATTTGTAGCAAAACATTTTTTTAAAAAGTAGATACCATTGGTTACATCCATTACAGCAGTGGACACTACAACAAATGGTTAAATAATATCCCCAGCAACCAATTTAAACGTATCAGAAAGAACTGTTCATTAGACACAGACTTCAAAGAACAGTCTAATGTTTTAAAGAAAAGATTTTGTGCCCAGAACTATCCTTCACATTTAATTAAAAACGCCTTCAAAAACTCTATTAAATTAAATCAGGGAACATTATTAGAGCAGAAAGAAAAAAGAGTAACTAATAATAATTATGTACTGAACTTCATAACACAATTCTCCACCGAACACAAGGAAATCCGTAACATTTTCCACAAGAATTGGCACTTACTGCTAAATGATCCTATTTTAAATAGAATTCTTCCGAGAAATCCGGGGATCACATTTCGAAGAGCCCCCACAATTAAGGACTTAATAGCCCCTAGCCGCCTGAGATCCCATACAGGGGCCAATGGGTTTCTCACCAGTAATTCCACCAAAGGAATTTTTAAATGTGGCACAAAAAATTGCTTATGCTGTTCCAGCATAAATCATAAATCTGATTGTATAATTTCCAGCTCCACTAAAGAAAAATTTATGATTCCTTTTTTTCTGAATTGCAATTCTGACTTTGTAATATATGTTATTGAATGTCCCTGTGGTAAACAGTATGTGGGGAGAACAACACAGCCCCTACACCTCAGACTGAATTCCCATCGTCACAATATAAAAAAAGGCTTACTCACTCATGGTCTGTCCAGACATTATGCCCTGATGCATAATAAGGACTTTAAACTATTAAAAATCAGCCCTATTGATCATATACCTAAGCATGTACCTAACAGATTCATGAAATTAAATAGGAAAGAAGTATATTGGATCTACAAATTAGGTAGCCTAAAACCACAAGGCTTAAATGAAATAACTGAGGTTTTCATCTGAATAGTGCACTTTTTTTTTTTCCCTATTTTTAGATGTTTATATATTTTTATTTATTTTTGTATATGTATGTGTGTGTGTATATGTATATGTATATATATATATATATGTATATATATATATATATATATATATATATGTGTGTTTGTATGTGTATATATATGTATATATTTAGTGTAACTACCAAGGTTGTATTTGAATGCGCAGCCCTCCTCCCCTTTTTTTAAGAATTTGATATTTCTATATTTATATTTTTATTTGTATAGTTATGATTGATTTTTAATCCTTTGTGCTTTGAGCCATTTAAGATTTAAATATATATT
Organism: Ranitomeya variabilis; assembly: GCF_051348905.1. Classification (NCBI taxonomy): domain Eukaryota; kingdom Metazoa; phylum Chordata; class Amphibia; order Anura; family Dendrobatidae; genus Ranitomeya; species Ranitomeya variabilis. The sequence goes on along the minus strand of NC_135234.1, from coordinate 563,910,401 downwards.
TACATTTAGGATCATCTTGGAATAATTTTTGCCTTTAATCCATGTAATTCCTTTTTTTATATTTTTATATTTTTTACAAGAAAATTCTTCTTCTTCTGCCCTCATGTTTGCATAGTCTGAGTCTGCCCTGGAGAGGAGCGCTTTCACTCTTTTAATCCATACAAATTGTCTCCACCACAACTGTGTCCTAAAAAATGGTTTATTTTCTCTTGGGATCAAATCCTGGGAGATAGTGCTGATTGTGGCAGCTTCACAGGGTGTAATGACCCCTCCCGACAGGAGTAACTCAATCCTTTACTCTGCTGTTCTTTGTGATCACTGAGTGCTGTGCATTCATTCATTCCCCTCCCTTGGCAATGCTAAATTGTCTTTTGTTACATATGATATCTATCATTGGTCCTTGGACAAGTGAAGTGTTACTTTCACTTTGTTTCTGCGCTCACCTTAAACGCTGGTTTGCTGCTTAAACTGTTACTCTTATATACGTGACGCAATTTTAAACTCACTAATTATAATTTTCGTAATTTTAGATCACCACAAATTACCACAAATTAATCTTCATATATATATTTATATGTTTTAATGTAAAATAATAAAACATGGTTTTATGCCACATTCAATGTAAAGATTCCAATGGATTTTTGATAAGAAAAAGCAGCTTGTTGATTCCACACGGTAGTTTATCTGTAAGGCATTCGCTTCCGAACTGGAGAAATTCCTTTTCTTACAGGTTCTTGTCCATTTAAGTCGAGATTTTTTTTTTTTTGTTCCTCCTCCTAAATGCTGCAATTTTTGAACTATTGTCTAGAAATATAAAAGATGTCAGTGTATTTTTTTCATTATATATACCTCTCTAACCGTTTGAATTGTTAATTGTGTGTTATCATTGAACTTTGACACTGAGTCATCTTACCTGTTTGCGCCCTTTTTTTTTGTAACCTAGCAAAACTATTTATACCTGTGATGCCTGTATATTCTGTGTGGTATTTCCTGATGAAGGGGGCATGAGACCACTGAAACACGTTGAATAAAACCACTGTGAATCAACTATACTCTCCTGAAATTCATCTTAGCGGCAGCGCAGAATTTTAACTACAAATCTCCCTTTGAAGACATTATTTTCTCTGGTCGGTGAAGACCTGTGGATCTGCAGCAGCCGCTATCTACATGCTCTAATCTCATCCTAACCAGGTGAGCAAATTTGGTGTATATTCTCCTCTGTGTAACGTGGATAAGACCCTATTGCGCTCTTTGTCTCCCCATTGTTTTACAATAATTGCTGTGTGTGGCATCTGTCTCTCATTGTGTGCCACCGAAAACCACTGTGTAGTACTTGGCCATTTTTTTTTTTGGGGGGGGTAAAAATCCTTTAAAAAAAAAAAAAAATTAGTGGGAGATAAATATTGGCAAGTCTGCCTCTGTGCCATTGCTGTGTGTGGCATCTGTCTCTCATTGTGTGCCACCGAAAACCAGTGTGTAATATTGGGCCATTTTTTATTTTGGGTAAATTCTCCCTGTAAAAAAAAAAATTAATAGTGGGAGATAAAGATTGGCATTTCTGCTTGAGTGCTGGTCCTGTGTGTGCCATCTGTCTCAAATTATTGGGGTACAGAAAACCTAGTGTGTAACATTGGGCCTGATTTTCCTTTCAGTGTCAGGCACCTATAAAGGTATATATAAATCCTACAGAAGTTTGAGTTCACCTTATAAGTTGTTTTACAGTAACAAATACCGTTACTTTGGTTATGGTTTGCAAACAATGAGGAAGTCTAGTGGAAGAGGTCGTGGCCGTGGGCGGTCATTGTCAGCTGGTAATGATGGTAGTGGTGGTGGAGCATCAGGTGGTCGTGGTAAAAGCAGTACAGCACCTAAGTCTCGAGTTGTTGAGCCAGGTTCGTCGTCTGGCTACACAAGGCCTCGAACGCTCTCTTTTCTGGGAGTAGGAAAACCACTTTTGAAGCCGGAGCAGGAGGAACAAGTCTTTGCTTTCATTGCTGACTCTGCCTCTAGCTCTTTCGCCTCCTCCTCGGAAAGTGCCAAATGTCAGAGCAGTGCATCGTCAGTGGATGCTCCCGGTCAGGAACAAGTCGCTTCCTTGTGTCCTTCACCCAGAACAACAGTGAAGGATGCGTCAGTCGACACAACAGGTTGCTCCATGGAGCTCTTTACACATACCGTTCCTGGGTTAGACAGTGAAATAGTTAACAGGCCATGCCCATTAGAAGTTGAATCGGACATGGAGTGCACAGATGCACAGCCACAGCCAGATTACTATGCTGTTCCTTTGACTCAGACCAGAACATTGCCCTCGCAGTGTACTGAGGCAGAATCAAACCCAGCGGAGACTATGGTGCCCCGTCACGAACGCTATACCACCGGCTTACACGGTGACACAGATGAAGTTGCACACGACATAGAAGAGGAGGTCATAGATGACCCAGTTGTTGACCCCGATTGGCAGCCATTGAGGGAACAGGGTGCAGGCGGCAGTAGTTTTGAAGCGAAGGAGGAGGAGCCGCAGCAGGCATCAACATCACAACAGGTTCCATCTACCGGGCCCGTATCTGGCAAAAAAACGCGTGGCAAAAACAAAACCTGTTGGAGGACAGCGTGGCCATCCGGTTAAAGAAGCTCAGTCTGCAATGCCTGAAAAGGTATCTGATAGTAGAAAAAGTGCAGTCTGGCATTTTTTTAAACAACATACAAATGATCAGCGCAAAGTCATCTGTCAAAAATGTTCAACTACCTTAAGCAGAGGTCAGAATCTTAAAAGTCTAAATACAAGTTGCATGCATAGACATTTATCCACCATGCATTTGCAAGCCTGGACTAACTACCAAACATCCCTAAAGGTTGCAGCACCCTCGGCCAATGAAGCTAGTCAGCAATGCTACATCCCTTCCCTCACTGTAAACCCACCATTTCCCGCACCACCTGCAGTATGTGTGCAGCTTTCGTCGCCAGGCCAAAGCAGTCAGGGAATCACCAGGTTTGCAGTAGGAAACACTGCATGTAGGGCACCGGCAAGAATAACATCTCCAACCCTCTGTCACTCACCCATGTCCACCGGCACCACCGCTAGTTCCACGATCTCCAGCTCTCCAGTCCAGCTCACCCTACATGAGACTCTTGTTAGGAAAAGGAAGAACTCATCCTCGCATCCGCGTACACAGGGTTTGAACGCCCACATTGCTAGACTAATCTCATTAGAGATGATGCCCTACCGGTTAGTTGAAAGCGAAGCTTTCAAAGCGCTGATGGACTATGCTGTACCATGCTACGAGCTACCCAGTCGGCACTTCTTTTCTAGAAAAGCCATCCCAGCCCTCCAACAGCATGTTAAAGACCGCATCGTCCATGCACTCAGGCAGTCTGTGACTGCAAAGGTGCACCTGACAACAGATGCATGGACCAGTAGGCATGGCCAGGGACGTTACGTGTCCATCACAGCACACTGGGTGAATGTGGTGGATGCAGGGTCCACAGGGGACAGCAATATTGGGACAGTTCTGCCTAGCCCACGGTCAAGGAAAGAGTTGGCTGTAGGTGTTCGCCCCCCCTCCTCCTCTTCCTCCTCCTCCTGCAGAAGCGAGAGCTCGTCCACAGACCGCAGTCGCACATCCACTCCATCGGCAGCTGCCACTGTTGCACACCAGGTGTGCCATTATGGGACAGCTAGTGGCAAGCGTCAGCAGGCTGTATTGGCAATGAAGTGTTTGGGCGACAACAGACACACCGCGGAAATTCTGTCCGAGTTCTTGCACCAAGAAACTCAGTCATGGATGGGCACTGTACATCTTGAGGCAGGCAAGGTAGTGAGTGATAACGGAAGGAATTTCATGGCTGCCATAGCCCTTTCCCAACTGAAACACATTCCTTGCCTGGCTCACACCTTAAACCTGGTGGTGCAGTGCTTCCTGAAAAGTTATCCGGGGTTACCCGACCTGCTCCTCAAAGTGCGCAGACTTTGCTCGCATATCCGCCGTTCGCCCGTACACTCCAGCCGTATGCAGAACTATCAGCGTTCTTTGAACCTTCCTCAGCATCGCCTAATCATCGACGTTGCAACAAGGTGGAACTCCACACTGCACATGCTTCAGAGAGTGTGCGAACAGAGGCGTGCTGTTATGTATTTGTGGGAGGATACACGGGCAGGCAGTTGGATGGCAGACATGGAGTTGTCAGGTGTGCAGTGGTCGAAGCTACAAGACCTGTGTCAAGTCCTTCAGTGTTTTGAGGAATGCACACGGCTGGTTAGTGCAGACAACGCCATAATAAGCATGAGCATCCCCCTAATGCGTCTGCTGATGCAAAGTTTGACGCACATAAAGGAGCAGGCGTCTGCAGCCGAGGAAGAGGAAAGCCTTGATGACAGTCATTGTCTGGTCAGGGCCGTGTAGAGGACGCGGTAGCGGGCGAAGAGGAGGACGAGGAGGATGATGGGGATGAGTACTTTTTTAATGAGGAAGCTTCTCCTGGGCCAACAGAAATTAGTGGCGTTGCAAGGCCGGGTTCTGTTTTTTTAAGGGAGACAAGTGACGTAGATTTGCCTGTAACTGCCCCTCAAACCAGCACAACCGCAGATTTGACAACTGGAACTTTGGCCCACATGGCGGATTATGCCTTACGTATCCTCAAAAAGGACACACGCATTATTAAAATGATGAGCGATGATGATTACTGGTTGGCCTGCATCCTTGACCCTCGCTATAAAGGCAAATTGCAAAATATTATGCCACATGAGAACCTCGAACAAATATTAGCAACCAAACAAGCTACTCTTGTAGACCGTTTGATTCAGGCATACCCAGCACACAGCGCCGGTGATGGTTCTCACACAAGCTGCAGGGGGCTACAGGGCAGAGGTGTTAGAGGTGCACAGATCAGAAGTGGCGTTGGACAGAGGGGTTTTCTGACCAGGTTGTGGTGTGATTTCGCAATGACCGCAGACAGGACAGATACTGCAGCATCTATTCAAAGTGACAGGAGACAACATTTGTCCAGTATGGTTACTAACTATTTTTCATCCCTTATCGATGTTCTCCCTCAAGCGTCATTCCCATTTGATTACTGGGCATCCAAATTAGACACCTGGCCTGAATTGGCAGAATATGCATTGCAGGAGCTTGCTTGCCCAGCAGCTAGTGTGCTATCAGAAAGAGTATTCAGTGCTGCTGGTTCATTATTAACCGAAAAAAGGACTCGTCTGGGTACCCAAAATGTGGATGATCTCACCTTCATTAAAATGAACCACTCCTGGATTTCAAATTATTTTGCCCCACCTTTCCCGACTGACACCTAGCTTTCCTATAAAAAGGTCTTGCTTGTGGACTGGTCTTACTGAGTGTTCCAATCTCTTAATTTGCAGCAGCTGTTTGTCCAGCATACGACATGCTTACACCTCCCCCAATGGGAAAACTCCCCCCACGGGGCCGTGGTCTCGCCACTTGTCGCAAGCACCCGTTACAGTGCTGTTTGTCTGAAGAGGTGGGTGTGCCCACTTTTGGTCGACGGCACTGCCACTGGTTCCCTCATAGTACAATGTAGTGTCTCTTGCGGTGGTGGTGCGCACCCAACGTCAGACACACCGTTGTAACATGAGGGGCCCTGGGACAGTACCGCCGGCCACAAGAGAGTTCCCCCACCCCCCCAGCTCAAACTGTGCTCTACCACGTGCAAAATTATCTCGCACAGCTCCACCAATGTTTAGTCTATGCGCTGACATCATTCAATGCCTGGCACTGACAATACCAATTTATTGACATCTATGATGCTAGTTAAAGTAGTCTGGGTCAGTGTCCTATATTGACACCAGTAAATACTAAGTTACTGCCAAATTACTATGTTAGAAACTCAGCAGATGAGCCCACCCCTGTACCTAAGTATGCCACCTTTTTTTTTTTGTTGTTGTTTTGCGAGACATTAACATCTATTTATTTTTTGTGAGTACTAACTGTGTCAGACACTCCTTGCAATCGTCCTCCGCTGACCATACCAATGCTGCCTGTGTACCCCAGCGAGATAACTCTAAGTGCCTTGAGCCTATTTTTATTTATTTTGGGCCTACTAAGCCTGTCTGCGGTCCCTCGTTGCAATCGTCCTCCGCTGACCACACCAATGCTGCCTGTGTACCCATGTAACCTATTTAAAACTGCATAGAGCCTGCTTTTTTATTTTAGGCCTAGTAAGTCTGTCTGCGGTCCCTCCTTGCAATCGTCCTCCGCTGACCACACCAATGCTGCCTGTGTACCCATGTAACCTATTTAAAACTGCATAGAGCCTGCATTTTTATTTTAGGCCTAGTAAGTCTGTTTGCGGTCCCTCCTTGCAATCCTCCTCCGCTGACCACAATGCTGCCTGTGTATCCATGTTACCGATTTAAAACTGCCATGAGCCTATTTTTTGTTATGTTAGGCCTTCGTTAGCCTGTCTGCGGTCACTCCTTGCAATACTCCTCCACTGACCACAATGATGCCTGTGTATCCATGTAACCTATTTAAAAATGCCATGATCCTACGAGTTGACATTTTTACTGGTACCATTTTTGGGCACATGACATTTTTTGATCGCTTTTTATTACGATTTATGGGAGTCAGAATGAACAAAAACCACCAATTCATGAATTTCTTTAGGGCGGGGCATTTATACCATTCCGCGTATGGTAAAATTGATAAAACAGTTTTATTCTTCGCATTAGTACGATTATAACGATATCTCATTTATAGCATTTTTTATGTTTTGTTGCTTTTTACAATAAAAACTATTTTACATAAAAAATAATTATTTTTGCATTGCTTTATTCTGAAGGCTATAACTTTTTTATTTTTTCACTGATGATGCTGTATGGCAGCTCATTTTTTGCAGAATAAGATTACGTTTTCAGAGGTACCATGTTTATTTTTATCTGTCTTTTTGATCGCGTGGTATTCCACTTTTTGTTTGGGAGTATGATGATAAAGCATTGTTTTTTGCCTCATTTTTTTATTTATCTTTTTACGGTATTCACTGAAGGGGTTAACTAGCTGGACCGTTTATAGTTTGGATCGTTGCGGACGCGTCAATGCTAAATATGTGTACTTTTATTGTCTTTTTTATTTACATAAAGAAATGAATTTATTGGAACAATATTTATTTATTGTTTTATTTATTGAGGAATTTAAAAAAATATATTTTTACACAGTATAATATTTTATTTTTACTTTTTTACATTGTCCCAGGTTGGGACATTCCTGTATAAAGTCAGATCGCTGATCTGACACTGCACAGCACTGTGTCAGATCGGCGATAATACAAGCTTCTCAGGTCTTGCTCTCAGCTGGCTCTGACAAGATACCTCCCTGAAGGACTGGGAAGGACCCCATGGCCATCTTGGATCCAGGGATTTCCAGGCACAGGCAGGGAGAACCTTAGAGCAATGCAATCGCATTGCTTTGTTCTGAGGGTCTCAGGGAAGCACACAGGGAGCCTCCTCCCTGCGCGATGCTTCTCTATGCCACCAGAACACTGCGATCTTGTGTGATCACAGTGTCTCAGGGGTTAAAGTGCCGGGAGCGGTCCATTACTGCTCCTGGCACTTAGTCCCGGGTGTCAGATGTGATAATCAGCTGACACACGGCCGCGCTCCCCCCGTGAGCGCAGCTGATCGCATATGATGTACTATTCCATCCATGGGGATTAACCCCTTAATCCCGTATGACGTACTATCCCGTCAAGGTGACCTGGGACTTAATTCCGGGTGACGGGATAGTACGTCATACGCGATCGGCCACGCTCTCGGGGGGAGCGCGGCCGATCGCGGCCGGGTGTCAGCTGCCTATCGCAGCTGACATCCAGCACTATGTGCCAGGAGCGGTCACGGACCGCCCCTGGCACATTAACCCCCGGCACACCGCGATCAAACATGATCGCAGTGTACCGGCGGTATAGGGAAACATCGCGCAGGGAGGGGGCTCCCTGCGGGCTTCCCTGAGACCCCCGGAGCAACGCGATGTGATCGCGTTGCTGCGAGGGTCTTCTACCTCCTTCCTGGCTGCAGGTCCTGGATCCAAGATGGCCGCGGCATCCGGGTCCTGCAGGGAAGGAGGTGGCTTACCGAGTGTCTGCTCAGAGCAGACGCTGGTAAGCCTGCAGCCCTGTCAGTGAGATCGGTGATCTGACAGAGTGCTGTGCACACTATCAGATCATCGATCTGTGATGTCCCCCCCTGGGACAAAGTAAAAAAAAATGTTCCACATGTGTAAAAAAATTCCTAAATAAATAATAAAAAAATATATATATATTATTCCAATAAATATATTTCTTTATCTAAATAAAAAAACAAAACAATAAAAGTACACATATTTAGTATCGCCGTGTCCGTAACGACCCAACCTATAAAACTGCCCCACTAGTTGACCCCTTCAGTAAACACCGTAAGAAAAAAAAAAAAAACGAGGCAAAAAACAACGCTTTATTACCATACTGCCGAACAAAAAGTGGAATAACACGCGATCAAAAAGACTGATATAAATATCCATGGTACCGCTGAAAACGACATCTTGTCCCGCAAAAAACAAGCTGCCATACAGCATCATCAGCAAAAAAATAAAAAAGTTATAGTCCTGAGAATAAAGCGATACCAAAATAATTATTTTTTCTACATTTTAGTTTTTATCGTATAAAAGCGCCAAAACATAAAAAAATGATATAAATGAGATATCGCTGTAATCGTACTGACCCGTCGAATAAATCTGCTTTATCAATTTTACCAAACGCGGAACGGTATAAACGCCTCTCCCAAAAGAAATTCATGAATAGCAGGTTTTTGGTCATTCTGCCTCACAAAAATCGGAATAAAAAGTGATCAAAAATGGTCACGTGTCCGAAAATGTTACCAATAAAAATGTCTACTCGTCCCGCAAAAAACAAGATCTCACATGACTCTGTGGAGCAAAATGTGGAAAAATTATAGGTCTCAAAATGTGGAGACGCAAAAACTTTTTTGCAATAAAAAGCGTCGCTGGTTTCACACTTGCGTTTTTGTCTGCAGTGTTTTTTGCACAAATAAACGCATGCGTTTTTTCCCTATATTTAACATTGAAAACGCATGCATTTTTTTGTACGCGTTTGGTCGCGTTTTCAAACGCATGCGTTTTTTTTCTGCATGCGTTCATTTTCAGAAATACAACCTGCAGTATTTTCTTGCGTTTTTAAGCACATGCGTTTGTTTGTGTTAAAAACGCATGCATTTTTATCGAAAAAAAAACAGAAAACACACTGAAAAGCCACCCACCACCATCAAGGTGATAAAGGGATCCAAACCCTAACCCTAACTCTACCCCTAACCTCACCCCTAACCGTTTAATGAACATTTTCTGACAGTCATAGTGCCACGTATTTCAGTGCCACGTATTTCAGTGCCACGTATTTCAGTGCCTCGTATTTCAGTGCCACGTATTTCAGTGCCACGTATCACGTATTTCAGTGCCACGTGTTTCAGTGCCACGTATCACGTATTTCAGTGCCACATATTTTAGTGCCACGTATTTAAGTACCACGTATTTCAGTGCCACATATTTCAGTGCCACGTATCACGTATTTCAGTGCCACGTGTTTCAGTGCCACGTATTTAAGTGCCACGTATCACGTATTTCAGTGCCACATATTTTAGTGCCACGTATTTAAGTACCATGTATTTCAGTTGCACGTATTTCAGTTGCACGTATTTCAGTGCCACGTATTTCAGTGCCACGTATTTCAGTGCCACGTATTTCAGTGCCACGTATCACGTATTTCAGTGCCACGTGTTTCAGTGCCACGTATTTAAGTGCCACGTATCACTTATTTCAGTGCCACGTATTTCAGTGCCACGTATTTCAGTGCCACGTATTTCAGCGCCACGTATTTCAGTCACGTTTAGGGTTAGAGTTAGGGGTAGGGTTAGGGTTAGGGTTAGGGCTAGGGTTGGAGGTAAAGTTAGGGTTAGGGTTGGGGCTAAAGTTAGGGTTGGGGCTAAAGTTAGGGTTAGGGTTTGGATTACATTTACGGTTTGGATTAGGGTTGGGATTAGAATTATGGGAGTGTCAGGGCTAGGGGTGTGGTTAGGGTTACCGTTGGGATTAGGGTTAGGGGTGTGTTTGGGTTAGGGTTTCAGGTAGAATTGGGGAGTTTCCACTGTCCAGGCACATCAGGGGCTCTCCAAGCGCGACATGGCGTCCAATCTCAATTCCAGCCAATTCTGCGTTGAAAAAGTAAAACAGTGCTCCTTCCCTTCCGAGCTCTCCCGTGCGCCCAAAAAGGGGTTTACCCCAACATATGTGTTATCAGCGTACTCGGGACAAATTGAACAACAACTTCTGGGGTCCAAGTTCTCTTGTTATCCTTAGGAAAATAAAAATTTGGGGGGCTAAAAATCATTTTTGTGGGAAAAAAAAGATGTTTTATTTTCACGGCTCTGCGTTATAAACTGTAGTGAAACACTTGGGGGTTCAAAGTTCTCACAACACATCTAGATAAGTTCCTTGGGAGGTCTAGTTTCCAATATGGGGTCACTTGTGGGGGGTTTGTACTGTTTGGGTACATCAGGGGCTCTGTAAATGCAACGTGACGCCTGCAGACCAATCCATTTAATGCTGCATTCCAAATAGCGCTCCTTCCCTTCCGAGCTCTGTCATGCACCCAAACAGTGGTTCCCCCCCACATATGGGGTATCAGCGTACTCAGGACAAATTGTACAACAAAGTTTGGGGTCTAATTTATCCTGTTACCCTTGTGAAAATACAAAACTGGGGGCTAAAAAATCATTTTTGTGAAAAAAAAAAGAATTTTTATTTTCACGGCTTTGCGCTATAAACTTTAGTGAAACACTTGGGGGTTCAAAGTTCTCAAAACACATCTAGATAAGTTCCTTGGGAGGTCTAGTTTCCAATATGGGGTAACTTGTGGGGGGTTTGTACTGTTTGGGTACATCAGGGGCTCTGCAAATGCAACGTGACGGCTGCTGACCAATCCATTTAAGTCTGCATTCCAAATGGCGCTCCTTCCCTTCCGAGCTCTGTCATGCGCCCAAACAGTGGTTCCCCCCCACATATGGGGTATCAGCGTACTCAGGACAAATTGGAAAACAAATTTTGGGGTCCAATTTATTCTGTTACCCTTGTAAAAATACAAAGCTGGGGGCTAAAAAATCATTTTTGAGAAAAAAAAAAATATTTTCACGGCTCTGCGTTATAATCTGTAGTGAAACACTTGGGGGTTCAAAGCTCTCAAAACACATCTAGATAAGTTCCTTAGGGGGTCTACTTTCCAAAATGGTGTCACTTGTGGGGGGTTTCAATGTTTAGGCACATCAGGGGCTCTCCAAACGCAAAATGGCGTCCCATCTCAATTCCAAAAAATTGGGGGCGAAAAGATCATTTTTGTGAAAAAATATGATTTTTTATTTTTACGGCTCTGCATTATAAACTTCTGTGAAGCACTTGTTGGGTCAAAGTGCTCACCACACATCTAGATAAGTTCCTTAGGGGGTCTACTTTCCAAAATGGTGTCACTTGTAGGGAGTTTCAATGTTTAGGCACATCAGGGGCTCTCCAAACGCAACATGGCGTCCCATCTCAATTCCAGTCAATTTTGCATTGAAAAGTCAAATGGCGCTCCTTCCCTTCCAAGCTCTGCCATGCGCCCAAACAATGGTTTACACCCACATATGGGGTATCAGCGTGCTCAGGACAAATTGCACAACATTTTTTGGGGTCCAATTTCTTCTCTTACCCTTGGGAAAATAAAAAATTGGGGGCGAAAAGATAATTTTTGTGAAAAAATATGATTTTTTATTTTTACGGCTCTGCATTATAAACTTTTGTGAAGCACTTGGTGGGTCAAAGTGCTCACCACACATCTAGATAAGTTCCTTAGGGGGTCTACTTTCCAAAATGGTGTCACTTGTAGGGGGTTTCAATGTTTAGGCACATCAGGGGCTCTCCAAACGCAACATGGCGTCCCATCTCAATTCCAGTCAATTTTGCATTGAAAAGTCAAATGGCGCTCCTTCCCTTCCAAGCTCTGCCATGCGCCCAAACAATGGTTTACACCCACATATGGAGTATCAGCGTACTCAGGACAAATTGCACAACATTTTTGGGAGTCCAATTTCATCTCTTACCCTTGGGAAAATAAAAAATTGGGGGCGAAAAGATCATTTTTGTGAAAAAATATGATTTTTTTTTTTACGGCTCTGCATTATAAACTTCTGTGAAGCACTTGGTGGGTCAAAGTGCTCACCACACATCAAGATAAGTTCCTTAGGGGGTCTACTTTCCAAAATGGTGTCACTTGTAGGGGGTTTCAGTGTTTAGGCACATCAGGGGCTCTCCAAACGCAACATGGCGTCCCATCTCAATTCCAGTCAATTTTGCATTGAAAAGTCAAATGGCGCTCCTTTCCTTCCGAGCTCTGCCATGCGCCCAAACAGTGGTCTACCCCCACATATGGGGTATCAGCGTACTCAGGACAAATTGTACAACAACTTTGGGGGTCCACTTTCTCCTGTTACCCTTGGTAAAATAAAACAAATTGGAGCTGAAATAAATTGTGTGTGAAAAAAAGTTAAATGTTCATTTTTATTTAAACATTCCAAAAATTCCTGTGAAACACCTGAAGGGTTAATAAACTTCTTGAATGTGGTTTTGAGCACCTTGAGGGGTGCAGTTTTTAGAATGGTGTCACACTTGGGTATTTTCTATCATATAGACCCCTAAAAATGACTTCAAATGAGATGTGGTCCCTAAAAAAAAATGGTGTTGTAAAAATGAGAAATTGCTGGTCAAATTTTAACCCTTATAACTCCGTCACAAAAAAAAAATTTGGTTCCAAAATTGTACTGATGTAAAGTAGACATGTGGGAAAGGTTACTTGTTAAGTATTTTGCGTGACATATGTCTGTGATTTAAGGGCATAAAAATTCAAAGTTGGAAAATTGCAAAATTTTCTAAATTTTCGCCAAATTTCCATTTTTTTCACAAATAAACGCAAGTTATATCGAATAAATTTTACCACTGTCATGAAGTACAATATGTCATGAGAAAACAGTGTCAGAATCGCCAAGATCCGTCAAAGCGTTCCAGAGTTATAGCCTCATAAAGGGACAGTGGTCAGAATTGTAAAAATTGGCCCGGTCATTAACGTGCAAACCACCCTCGGGGCTTAAGGGGTTAATGCCCAGGTCACATGGATAAAAGAAAAAAGACAAGGCGCCCCCAATGTGTCACACTGTTTTAAAAAAACACATACAGTCCTTTGCAGGGAATGTGCTCACCTATTGGAGTTGTGAACCAAGGTCACAACTCCCAAGCAGGCATAACCGTAGCAGCAGGTCTCCACAAGAATCCAAAAGGATGCTGAAGGTAATAGTCTTAGGCGAACTGAAGACCGCGCACACGGGGTAGATTTAGGGTGGTTTATTGAAGCCTACGCGTTTCAAGAGCTATCTTGCTCTCTTCTTCAGAGCAAATAGGGACTATTTGCCCTGAAGAAGAGAGCAAGATAGCTCTTGAAACGCGTAGGCTTCAATAAACCACCCTAAATCTACCCCGTGTGCGCGGTCTTCAGTTCGCCTAAGACTATTACAGGTCACATGGATGGAATAGTATGTCAGATGACAGAAAGCAGTTAACACTAGAAGTCCCAGAAATTTCGTGCTCCCCCTGAAGTCCTGAAAGAGGGTCAAATGACCCTTAAGGCCCCGTCTCACATAGCGAGGTCGCTAGCGAGATCGCTGCTGAGTCACAAGTTTTGTGACGCAACAGCGACCTCAGTAGCGATCTCGCTATGTGTGACACGTACCAGCGATCAGGCCCCTGCTGTGAGATCGCTGGTCGTGTCGGAATGGCCTGGACCTTTTTTTGGTCGTTGAGGTCCCGCCGGGTAGCACACATCGCAGTGTTTGACACCTTACCAACGACCTCGTTGACGACTCACACACCGACAATAGGCGTGCATTTGCGGTGCCTTTTCCGCGCCCATTCAGTTCCGATTGGTGGTCGCTACTGCGTTCTGATTGGTTTGCGGCCTTGCCATATGAGATGACACGATAGCTCTTCTGTTCATTGTTCCTGAGCGCGTGGTGGATTGCAGATCGTTGTAGAGTTCTCCGGCCTGCGACTTCTATTCGTTTGTATTCTTCAACGGTTTTTCGGTTATATATACTTTGTGCACGGTAAGTTTGGGGTCTCAAATGCGTTTTCATTTTCCCCTAAATTTTTAAAGGGCACCTACTAATTATCTGCTATTATTGCTCTGGAGGGAGGGAGTGAGGGCTTGGCTGCTATCTGTGTACATATACTTTTTACACAGGCTGCCAATTTTGGGGTGTCTTCTGCGTGCACACCCATACAGCATGTTTTCTGCCATGCATGGTAACGGAATGGAGTGCATTTATTTTTTTATTATTTTATTTATTTATAAAAAATTTTTTTTATAACTTTCTCATCTTTTATAATTTTATGTGTTTCAGTTTGCAGCATCATGAACAATACGCAGTGTGCTGTTGTGTTTGCTGCATTGCTGGTTGAGGAAGCTCGGCGTCAAGAGGAGGCACGGATGCTAGAGAGGCGTTCCAAACGAAAGCATCGCATGTGGACCAGAGAGTGGCTGCAGAAGAGATGTGATTTGTCCCACATGCAACTTGTAAGAGAGCTTCAGGATAACAATCCTCATGATTTCCGCAACTATCTGCGGATGTCTGAGGAATCCTTCAAACATTTACTGGAAAGAATTACTCCACTGATTCAACGGAAGGATACAGCGATGCGTGCTGCCATCCCGGCAGATGAAAGATTGGCAGTCACGCTGCGATTCCTGGCCACCGGGCGCTCGCTACAAGACTTGCATTTTTCTTCAGCCATTTCAAGGCCCCTGCTCAGCGTTCTAATTCCAGAGACATGTAATGCGATTTTCCACAGTCTACGTAGCTACATGCAGTTTCCCAACACGGAGGAGGAATGGAAAAAGATTGCCTCCGATTTTGAGCAGCTTTGGCAGTTCCCTAACTGTGGTGGGGCTTTGGACGGGAAACATGTCCGTATCACTCAACCACCTAACAGCGGATCCTATTTCTATAATTATAAGGGCTATTTCAGCGTCATCCTGATGGCCCTTGTTAACGCGAATTACGAATTTATAAATGTAGATGTTGGCATGAACGGAAGGGTTTCCGATGGTGGCGTTTTAGAGCACACACTCTTTGGAGAGCGTTTGAACAACTGTGACCTTCACTTGCCCCCCAACTCTGAGACTAGAGGCAACCTTAATTTTGTTTTTGTCGGTGATGAGGCCTTCCCGCTTCATCCCAATCTTATCAAACCGTTCCCCCCAAAAAGTCTAACAGAGGAAAGAAGAATTTTCAATTACCGCTTGTCAAGGGCACGTCGGGTTGTAGAAAATGCCTTTGGTATCATGGCTAATCGCTTCAGAGTTTTCCACACGCCTATTAACATGAAGCTTGAATCGATAGACTCCGTTGTTTTGGCTTGTTGTGTGCTTCACAACTTCCTTCGCCGTCGCGATGCTTTGGCGTACAGTCCACCTGGCTTCGTGGACTCTGTGGGCCTAGTAAATGGGGAAGTGCAGCTAGGTGAATGGCGCGCAGACAATCCCGCAATTGCAGGCCTTCAACCATTGGGACCTGGCAGAAACACCCACGATGCGAAGACCTGCCGAGACAACTACAGCCAATATTTTAACGGTCCTGGTGCTGTTACTTGGCAGCATCAGAACTTATAGTGGGCTATTACTGACATTTATACACTGTTTTACTTATTGTACTGATTTGTCTAATAAACTGTGTGTTTTACTTTGCAAAAGCTTTGTTTCTCATTCTTTCTGCATTAAGGACACGTATATACAAATGTGTATTCCTATGTATACATATACATCCATACACATCAACTTTGAAATCTACACATATACCTACATATACACATACATACTCACAGACAGGCTCGCACTGGCCCACCGGAGAAGCGGAGGATCCTCCGGTGGGCCCAGGCACTGACACCTGCTGGCAGGGCCCCCACTGCTCCAGGGGCCCCCACTGCTCCGGGGGCCCCCCTGGCCACCCCCCACCCACCCTCCTTGAAGACAATACTCACCCTGCTCCAGCGATGGTCTCGGCGTCTGCTCTGCACTGCATCTTCTTCCTGCTTGTGCGGTCACGTGGTACCGCTTCATTAAGGCCATGAATATGCGCATATTCATGACTTTAATACGTATCACATGACCGCACAAGCAGGAAGAAGATGCAGTGCAGAGCAGACGCCGAGACCATCGCTAAAGCAGGCAGCAGGGTGAGTATCGTCTTCAAGGAGGGTGGCGGCCGGGGGTCCCCCGGAGCAGTGGGGGACACTGGGGGGGGGGCAGAATGCTGGACACCCACTGGGGTCAGATTGCAAAAGACACACTGGGGCAGAATGCTGGAGACACACTGGGGCAGAGTGCTGGACACACACTGGGGCAGATTGCTGGAGACACACTGGGGCAGAATGCTGGAGACACACTGGGGCAGAATGCTAGAGACACACTGGGGCAGAATGCTGGAGACACACTGGGGCAGAATGCTGGAGACACACTGGGGGCAGATTGCTGGAGACACACTGGGGCAGAATGCTGGAGACACACTGGGGGCAGATTGCTGGACACACACTGGGGCAGATTGCTGGAGACACACTGGGGCAGAATGCTGGAGACACACTGGGGCAGAATGCTGGAGACACACTGCTCCTGTGGAGCCCATGGATCAGTGATAACTTGTTTTATCAAGAACCACATTAATGTAAACTACCGTAATTATACATCCCAGTTTACAGCCGATGCTCCACTATAATGACAGATATTTGCATATAGCTGCAGGGTGGGCCCCTAGAGTCCATTCCTCTGGTGGGCCCCAGACACCCCAGTCCGACGCTGCTCACAGACATACAAATATAAATACCTATCTAAACATTCATACATATCCAGATATGAAACCACCAACACTCCAGTCTCCCAGTGCAACCGGAGACGCTATATTGCTTATGCGTTACAATTAGAACGCAATAGCGTCATCGGTGTGATGAGATTGCGATATAGGCCGCAGTAGCGTCCTCTAATAACCGCGGTGACGTTGATGCGTCGTGGGCGTGGTTTACGGCGCTGATGCGTTGTGGGCGTGTTAAAGGACAGTGCTGCGGCCTTGCTTTTACCTAGTGGCGGCAAAATGGCGGCCAGGCGACGTGCAACACCTTGGGGTGACGCAGAAGTACGTTACCTAATAGCTCAGGTAGATGCCTGTGATTATGCGTGTCATAATCCCCAGGACCATCCCGTCCTTCATAAGCAGGCTGTGCTGCGGAGGATCAGTCGGGGCCTAGCACAGAGGTTTGGAGTGCAGCGCTCCAGTACCCAGATCCGGAAGAAGCTGGCGGATCTGCAGTACAGGTCCAGTGAACGCCTAGCCAGCATCCGGTCACAGAGCCTTCCACATCGTGGTGAGTGTTGTTAAGATAGGTTAGCATAGTATATGGCCACAACCGTTTTGAGTGTTTCTGCTGCCCTTGGCAATTTTTGTGCTGCCTCCCCAGTTGATGAGTATGCACAGACTGTCAGCACATTCATGGCAGATCCAACAGTTTTTGGGTGGCGTGCACCCAACGTCAGACACACCGTTGTAAAATGAGGGGCATGTATACACACATATACGTATACACCCCACAGTGCTCCATCTTGTATATTGGCAGCACATAATGCTCGGCTCCGCACGCCCCGTACGTACACACCCGGCTCGGCACGCCTTGTACACGCCCGGCTGTAAAATGAGGGGCATGTATACACACATATACGTATACACCTCACAGTGCTCCATCTTGTATATTGGCAGCACATAATGCTGGGCCGCAGATTAGTCCAAACTGACAACTCTGATGGCTCCAATTAGCATCCTTTCATTTGTAAATGTGGCCATTGCCTGAGGAATATGCAGAGGGCAATTGTGTTGCTCCACCTCAACAAAGGTCTTGTAAGAGAATGTAAACAAAAGAATGTAAGCTGCTCCTGAGTGTGTCTGCACACCCCCCAGCTGCATTGTTAGCAAATTTGCATGCAGCCTTTTGTGCTGTGGAGGATAAATAGGTGACTGCTTCACCTATTTTGTTCACAAGAAACAAAATGCAGAGAAGGCACGCCATTCATTGGAATGCATTGGAACTGATCCTGAGCAACACCAACCCTTCTGACTCAGATGGAGAAGACATAGTCCTTCAACTGGATTCGAACTCTGAGCTGTCTTCAGGTTAGATTTTTCAAATTACCTATTTTTATTTCCTGACTATCTTTTTTAGGCTAGGTTCACATTTGAGAGAATTTCAGTTCCCTGCGAATCCAGCAGGGAACTTAGAAATTTTCTCAGCCTCTGCATGTTGCCCGCATGTGGGAGAGCGGGGAACGCGGTCCCTAGCAACCTGCTGTGTTTACTGGTTACCAGCTACACAGCGGGCTGCGGGGAGTGTGATTCGCACCCCCGCAACCCCCCTCCCCAGGGAATGCATCTTGAGGAGTTCTCTGTGGGGAGGGTATGCGGGGGGTGCGAATCGCGTAGCTGGTATCCAGTAAACACAGCGGGTTGCTAGTTACTGCGTTCCTCGCTCTCCCGCATGCGGGGAACATGCGGAGGCTGAGAACATTTCTAAGTTCCCTGCTGGATTCGCAGGGAACTGAAATTCTCTCAAATGTGAACCTAGCCTTTAGAACCAAAACAAAATGTTAATTTGAAAATAATTATCTTGCAGATAAGGAGACTCCTCCTCTACCAAAAAAGAGAGCTCGGTTGGCGAGTGATCCGACAGAGACCGCAAAAGATGGCACAGTGTGGCGTGAAGTACAAGTGGGGAAACATCTCCATTTCACCCCAAAAGAACCATACCCTACAGATGGAGAGCCAAGTGCTAAGGCCAGATGAAGTGTCTGGAGTCGCCTTCAGAGCTTCCTCTGTTTTATCACTCTTGACATGCTTCATAGCATTCAAGAATGGACTACTCAACATGCACGTCACACGGAGCAGGTGGATTGGTTCATTGGTCTCCCGGAACTAATGGCATTTATTTCAGTCATTATCTTGCGGGGAGTGACCAAGGTTCCATCACTACGTGACAGCTGGTCAGCAAACTTGGCAAACCCAAGGATCATTGCAACTATGACCCAAAACCGCTTCCAAGACATTATGCAGCAACTACGCTTTGATGACATGTTCACACGCAGTGAGCAAGTGGAGACCGATAAGTTTGCTGCAATCTCCGATGTGTGGAGATCGTTTGTCACCAACTGCATCGCATCCTACAACCCTGGTCGACACATCACTATTGATGAACAGCTTTTCCCATCAAAGACTGGCTGCTGTTTTATGCAATACATTGCAACAAAATCAGACAAGTTTGGCATCAAGTTTTGGGTGGCTTGCGACTTGAAATCAAAGTACATCTGTAATGTCCTCTCATATCTTGGCAAGGACCCCAGTCGTCCCAGCGGGGAGAGACTGTCTGAAACTGTAGTGATGAGGCTGATGGAACCATTCATGGACAAGGGCAGAACTGTAACCACGGACAATTTCTTTACATCATTGTCACTTGCACAATGACTGCTTAGCCGGAAAACCACTATCCTCAGCACAGTCAACAAGAGTCGCCGGGAAATTCCTCAATCCCCTAGACAGATGGACCGCACTGAATTCACCACTCAGGTGTTTTCAACCACTGGTGCCACACTGACAGTGTATGCACCCAAACGAAAGAAGGCCATCTACATTCTCAACAGCATGCACAGCGTGGTTGAGACTGAGGATACCAACAAAAGGAAGCCAAACATGGTCACACAATACAACCACACAAAGTGCGGTGTGGATGTAATGGACCAAATGGTGCGGGAGTACAGCGTGCCAGTCGCCATGTTCTACAACATGATTGACATGGCAGCACTGAATGCTCATGTTCTTTATCAGGCATGCACTGGGGTGCAGCAGAGACGGGTGGACTTCCTAGTTGAGCTTGCAAAAGAGTTAGGTGGCTCTCATGTGACTGAAAAGAAGGCACGCAAGGAGAAACTCCTTCGGCAACAACCTTCCACACCCAGCCCTGGCAAAAGGGTGAAGTGTCAGGTCAACCATCGATGCATGAACAATTGTGCAACTGAGAGATGTGTTGACTGCTACAAATACACATGTGGCAAATGTACCAGGGACATACCAAGGCAGTGCCAGGTATGTTCCGACAGTGCAGACAGACTGCTGAGTGAGTGCTGAAATGCTAGTCACACAAGAAGGACATGCCACTCACACACACACGCAGCCCCCCACTGCAGCCTATTGTAAATATGTGTGGAATTGTTTTATTCCTTGTATTTTTTTATTATTTTATAACAAAAATAAAAAGCATGGAAACAAATAACAGTTGTTCTTTTGTATATTTTTCACACTGAAATTTCAGTCCTCTTGTGCGATTTTCGCGCGATTTTTTTTCGCTAGTGTGCTTGAGGCCTTAGACACAAATGCTTCTGGTCATTACTCACAGCTGTACCTTGCTCTAAAATTTCTAATTCTCTATTTAAAATATATAAAAAATGATTCATTGTTTCAGTGCTTTTTTGCTCAAATACAACTAAACTAAATGCAATATGTATAGTCTTTATATTATCAAATACAATAAACTGAGTAGAACTAACTAGAAACTAAATGGCTAAACTCAATGGAAAACAACAACATCCTGTGGTGTGACAGTAATGGCCTTAATTACAGAACAAAAGACGGTGATTAGAGGATGTTAGCTAAAATCCTTCAGGTCATTCGACCCGTCTCTGGGTTCCAAAGGTAGAAATGTTAAATTACCCCTCTCTGGGACTTCTAGTGTTAGGCCATGTGCACACGTTCAGTATTTATCGCGTTTTTTTCACGTTTTTTCGCTATAAAAACGTGACAAAAACGCGAAAAAGACGCTTACATATGCCTCCCATTATTTTGTTATTATTATTATTATTATTCATTTTTATAGCGCCATAAATTCCATGGCGCTTTACATGTGAAGTACGGGGCAAATATAGACAAACATTAAACATGAGCAAAAACAAGGCACACGGGTACATAAGGAGGGAGGACCCTGCCCGCGAGGGCTCACAGTCTGCAGGGGATGGGTGATGATACACTAGGAGAGGGTAGAGCTGGTTGTGCGGCGGTTCAGTAGGTTCAGGATCACTGCAGGCTGTAGGCTTGTCGGAAGAGGTGAGTCTTCAGGCTCTTTTTGAAAGTTTCTATGGTAGGCGAGAGTCTGATGTGCTGGGGTAGAGAGTTCCAGAGTATGGGGGAAGCACGGGAGAAGTCTTGGATGCGGTTGTGGGAAGAAGATATGAGGGGGGAGTAGAGAAGGAGGTCTTGAGAGGATCGGAGGTTGCGTGTTGGTAGGTACCGGGAGATCATGTCACAGATGTATGGAGGAGATAGGTTGTGGATGGCTTTGTAGGTCATTGTGAGGGTTTTGAACTGGAGTCTCTGGGCGATAGGAAGCCAGTGAAGGGCTTGGCATAGGGGAGAGGCTGGGGAATAGCGGGGAGACAGGTAGATTAGTCGAGCAGCAGAGTGTAGGATGGATTGGAGTGGTGCCAGAGTGCTAGAGGGGAGTCCAGAGAGTAGGAGGTTGCAGTAGTCGAGGCGGGAGATGATAAGGGCATGCACTAGTGTTTTTGCGGTGTCGCGGTCAAGGAATGCGCGGATCCGGGAAATGTTTTTGAGTTTGAGGCGGCAGGAGGAGGCAAGGGCTTGGATATGTGGCTTGAAAGAGAGGGCAGAGTCGAGGATCACCCCGAGGCACCGGGCGTGTGGGACTGGGGAAAGTGAGCAGCCATTGACATTGATGGATAGGTTGGGTGGAGGGGTAGAGTGAGATGGGGGAAAGATGATGAATTCTGTTTTGTCCATGTTCAGTTGTAGAAAGCGAGCAGAAAAGAAGGCTGAAATAGCAGACAGACAGTGCGGGATTTTGGTAAGTAAGGAGGTGAGGTCAGGTCCGGATAGGTAGATCTGCGTGTCGTCGGCATAGAGATGGTACTGCATACCGTGGGATTCTATGAGCTGTCCCAGACCGAAGGTGTAGATGGAGAAGAGAAGGGGTCCTAGAACAGAGCCTTGAGGAACACCGACTGACAAGGGGCGAGGTGAGGAGGTGGTGTGGCGGAGGGAGACACTGAATGTCCGATCTGTCAGATATGATGAGATCCAGGAAAGGGCCAAGTCTGTGATGCCAAGAGATGAGAGGATTTGTAGCAGAAGGGAGTGGTCCACAGTGTCAAAGGCAGAAGACAGGTCCAGGAGAAGGAGGGCAGAGTAGTGTTGCTTGCTCCTGGCAGTTAGTAGGTCATTGGTGACTTTAGTTAGGGCAGTTTCAGTTGAGTGATGGGAACGGAAGCCAGATTGTAATCGATCAAAGAGGGAGCAGGAGGAGAGGTGAGAGGACAATTCAAGATGGACGTGTTGCTGCAGCAATTTAGAGGCATAAGGAAGAAGAGATATCGGGCGATACCTAGACACAGAGGATGGGTCGAGGGAGGGCTTTTTGAGGATGGGTGTGATCTTGGCATGCTTGAAGGATGAGGGGAAGACACCTGTTGTGAGTGAGAGGTTGAAGAGGTGCGTTAGGGTTGGGATGAAGACCGTGGAAAGGTTAGGGATGAGGTGGGATGGGAGCGGGTCGAGCGTGCAGGTGGTGAGGTGTGATCTTGACAGGAGGGTGGAGAGCTGATCTTCTGTCATGGTGGAGAAGCTGGTTTTGGAGGAGCAGGGGTGAGCAGCTAAGAGGGGCAGTGGGCGCTGTGGGCCAAAGCTTTCTCTGATCGTATCGATCTTCTGTTTAAAGAAAGAGGCAAAGTCTTCAGCAGAAATGAGAGGGGAGGGAGGGGGTGCTGGGGGATGGAGTAGAGAATTGAAAGTGTTGAAAAGCTGTTTAGGGTTGTGAGACAGGGAGGATATGAGAGATGAGAAGTAAGTTTGTTTTGCGGCAGTGAGCGCGGACTTGAAGCTGGCGAGGGACTGCTTGTATGCGGTGAAGTGGTCAGCAGAGCGGGATCGCTTCCATTTCCGCTCAGCGATCCTGGAAGCCCGTCTCAGTTCTTTATTCAGGCTGGTCAGCCAGGGCTGCCTGTTGATTGTACGAGTTTTGCTATGTATGAGCAGGGCGGCCGAATTTAGTGTTGCTGTTATTGTGGCATTATAAAAAGCAGCAGCAGCATCTGTGTCATGAAGGGAGGCTATGTCGGTAAGAGGGAGAAGGGACTCAGAGAGTGATTGTAAGTTGAGATGTTTGAGATTTCTGCGAGGGAGTTCATGGAGTGGGGGTTGCACACTAGGAGAGGAGAGGGAAGAGAATGTCAGTAGGTTGTGGTCAGACAGGGGGAGGGGCGAGTTAGTGAGATTAGTAAGGGAGCAGAGGCGGGTATTCCGCATTTTTTGTGCAAATGTTGCATTTTTTTCCGCTAAAAAATCGCATCGCGGAAAAAAAAAGCAACATGTTCATTAAATTTGCGGAATTGCGGTGTTCCGCACACCTAGGAATGCATTGATCTGCTTACTTCCCGCACGGGGCTGTGCACACCATGCGGGAAGTAAGCAGATTATGTGCGGTTGGTACCCAGGGTGGAGGAGAGGAGACTCTCCTCCACGGACTGGGCACCATATAATTGGTAAAAAAAAAAGAATTAAAATAAAAAATAGTGATATACTCACCCTCTGATGGCCCCGGAGTTTTCCCGCCTCTCAGGTGCATGCTGCCGCTTCGGTTCCTATAGCTGGTGTGTGGTGAAGGACCTGCGATGACGTCGCGGTCTTGTGATTGGTCGCGAGACCGGTCATGTGACCGCTCACGTGACCGCGACGTCATCGAAGGTCCTGCACACACACATCATCTATAGGAACGGACGCCGCTGTGGAGATCGGCTGCCTGCAGGTGAGTATAACCATTTTTTTAATTTTTTTTATTACTTTCAAATATTCTATCTTTTACTATTGATGCTGCATAGGCTGCATCTATAGTAAAAAGTTGGTCACACTTATCAAACACTATGTTTGACAAGTGTGACCAACCTGTCAGTCAGTTATCCAAGCGATGCTACAGATCGCTTGGAAAACTTTAGCATTCTGCAAGCAAATTTCGCTTGCAGAATGCTAAAAAAAACGCGAAAAAAACAGGAAAAAAACGCAAAAAAAAAGCGGATTTCTTGCAGAAAATTTCCGGTTTTCTTCAGGAAATTTCTGCAAGAAATCTTGACGTGTGCACATACCCTTAAGGTCATGGAGTGGCAAAGCCAGTCTGCAAACCTTAATCCAATAGAAAACGTAAGGAGGGAGTTGAAGCTCCGAGTTGCCAAGCGACAGCCTCAATATCTTGATGATTTATAGATGATATGCAAAGAGGAGTGGACCATTTTTGCAAATATATTTAGAGAAAATTTAGCAGCAATTAAAATCACTAAAACATGTCCAAACACTATTGTGAAGTATACACCCTTCCAAATTATTATGCAAATGATTTTTCTCGGATTTTCGTAAATGGTCGGTGCAATTGACAGTCAGTCTAATAAAAGTCATCACCCGTTAGAGTATACATCGAATTTTATTGAAGAAGCCTCCCAATGATAACAGTATAATCTCCAAAATGAATGAAAACTCAAAATGCACTGCTCCATATTATTAGGCACAGTAGAATTTCCAAACATTTGATATGTTTTAAAGAACTGAAAATGCTCATTTGTTGAATTTGCAGCATTAGGAGGTCACATTCACTGAACAAAAAAGCTATTTATCTTTAAAACATCCTAACAGGCCAAGATACATGTTAACATAGGAACCCTTCTTTGATATCACCTTCACAATTCTTGCATCCATAGAAATTGTGAGTTTTTGGCGAGTTTCTGCTTGTATTTCTTTGCATGATGTCAGAATAGCCTCCCAGAGCTGCTGTTTTGATGTGAACTGCCTCCTACCCTCATAGATCTTTTGTTTGATGATACTCCAAAGGTTCTCTATAGGGTTGAGGTCAGGGGAAGATGGTGGCCACACCATGAGTTTATCTCCTTTTATGCCCATAGCAGCCAATGACTCGGAGGTATTCTTTGCAGCATGAGATGGTGCATTGTCATGCATAAAGATGATTTTGCTCCTGAAAGGACGTTTCTGCTTTTTATACCATGGAAGAAAGTTGTTAGTCAGAAACTCTAAATACTTTGCAGAGGTCATTTTCACACCTTCAGGAACCTTAAAGGGCCCTACCAGCTGTTTGCCCATGATTCTGGCCCCAGACATGACTCCTCTACCTCCTTGCTGACGTCGCAGCCTTGTTGGGACATGGTGGCCATCCACCAACCATCCCCTACTCCATCCATCTGGACCATCCAGTGTTGCTCGACACTCATCAGTAAACAAGACTGTTTGAAAATTAGTCTTCATGTATGTCTGGGCCCACTGCAACCGTTTCTGCTTGTGAACACTGTTTAGGGGTGGCCAAATAGTAGGTTTATGAACCAATGCAAGCCTTTGTAGGATCCTACACCTTGAGGTTCGAGGGACTCCAGAGGCACCAGCAGCTTCAAATATCTGTTTGCTGGTTTGTAATGGATTTTTAGCAGCTGCTCTCTTAATCCGATGAACTTGCCTGGCAGAAACCTTCCTCATTATGCCTTTATCAGCATGAACATGACTGTGCTCAGATTCATCCACAAATCTCTTAAAAGTACGATGATCACGCTTAAGTTTTTGGGAGATATCTAATGTTTTCATCCCTTGACCAAGGTATTGCACTATTTGATGCTTTTCGGCAGCAGAGATATCCTTTTTCTTTCCCATGCTACTTGAAAACTGTGGCCTGCTTAATAATGTGGAACATTATTTTTAAGTAGTTTTGCTTTAATTATAATCACCTGGAAAACTAATTATTACATGTGTTTAACTCATGTTTTTAAGATTGATTTCAGTGATCCATTGAACTCTGAGACACAATACCATCAATGAGTTTATTTGAAAAACAAAAAATTAAATCTTTTTGACACTTTAATCCAATTTGCATAATAATTTGGAACATGGTGTAAACTGTTACAGAAATTGCACTACAAAGTTTGGTCCTCATTCAGTGAAAACTTTTTTTCCAGTCTCTTGTACTCCCGCATCGGATCATCTCTTACAATTGTCCATCAGTAATATGCAAGCATTGATAGATTCCATTTTTCTTGATGTCTTTTCTCCTGAGACTGGAGTCACACACAGCATATAAAAAAATCAGTCCATTTTACACGGACGAGAATCACACAAATGTTTCATGAACAGTGATCCATGTGCAGTGCGAGGATGTGATTTTTTTTCTCCAAAAAATATCCGTATGGCATCCGTATATAGTATAGCATCCGTATATATAGTTTATATATTTATATATAGACATATATCAGTGAGATACACACACACACACACACACATATATATATATATATATATATATATATATACATACACTGTATTTACTACAGAGCTAGATAGCAGAAAAGAGAGTAATTCAATTGTCGGCTTTTGCTAATTCACTACCAAACCTGACAGGATATGAGCCATGGTTTACATACAGTAAACCATTTCATATCCATTATATTTTTACATAACCCTCCCTAATAATGTTAGAAGTGTTTGTGTGTAAAATTTGGGAGCTGAAGGTGTTAAATTAAAGGGTTAATTCACGGAAAAAACAGGAGTGGGCACCAGCGCAATTTTCTCCGCCAGAAGGGGAAAGCCAGTGACTGAGGGCAGATTTTAATAGCCTAGAAAGGGATCATGGTTATTGGCCCCCATGGCTAAAAACATCTGCCCCCAGCCACCCCAGAAAAGGCTCATCTGTAAGTGCTTATACTGGCACTTAGCCTCTCTCTTCCCACTGCCCTGTGGCATTGGCATCTGGAGTAATAAGGGGTTAATGTCACCTTGCTATTGTAAGGTGACATTAAGCCTGGTTAATAATGGAGAGGTGTCAATATGACACCTATCCATTATTAATCCAATAGTAGGAAAGGGTTAAAAATACATTATTTTTTTATCTCATAGCACTAGTCCATATTAAAGTCTAGCGTGACTCCAGCCTTAGGTGCCATATCTTGGTGAAATCTCTATCCGTGCTCATCGCTCACTGCTTTGCAGTTTGGTGGAAAAAAGTCTAGATGTGAATGTAAGAAATTAATCTTCAAAGGGAAGCTGTCACCAGGAATAATGCTGTTAACCTGCAGATATGCTCTTAATCGGCAGGTTAACAACGCTATGATGCTGCCCAGTGCCTGCAAGTAGCCAATTGCAGCACAGAGAAAATGATTTTTATTCTCCCCACCAGCATTCAGTATATGTAATTGTGCCCTCGACCCTGACTGACCCTGGCATTACATTGTGGACAGCTGTCATATATGGCTGGGGGTGTGGTTACTCTCCAGATCATTGGGACTACAAAAGGCATGGATTGCCTCTTCTTATGCAACTACTGGGTAAGATGTGATGCACACCTGTTGCAGCATATGTGTGGAGCCCAATTCTTATCCTGATCACCTATTCTTCAGACAAAATACAGGTTGTAGGCTTTCCTTATCATGGTAGTCAAGTTTTGCCTTTGTGACGGAAAAGTGAATTCTCCACATATGTAGCAAAAATAGCCTCTTTGTTATTGCAAAAATGAGGTATATCTGAAAAAAACATGTAGAATTATGTCAATATGCTAAGACACTAAGGTAAGAAATCCTAAAACTGTATACCTTACACAGAGAGCATCTATAAAAGTAGGTGATGCAACTTTGATTAGAATTGCGTCATCAGAGCAGAGTTGGAGTCTTTTGAAAAGTCACCTTAAGATGATAGAATATTGAAGGCTCAATAGACTAATAAGATGTTTTAATAGACCAGCTGTTACACCCAATGGTGGCACATGTGGATTTGTGGACCCACTGTACCACAGGGTCGGGCCTGCCCAGGTAGGGACCTAGCTAAGCAGCTACCTGGTGTTCACTGGATCTCTTAATGGTGGAGACAGACTGGTTGCAGGTAGCCACCACATTCCACTCCTGGGCAGAGCCCGATACTGCAGATGCTGACAACAGGGGGTCAGGTACGCTAACACTGATTAGGGTTAGACCTCTGTTGAGAGTAGTGAATTATGGCACATCTACTGAATGGTTACTGACACGGATTTGGGCTCAATTCAGACAATTTTTCTGTAAGCCTGCATAAAAGGTGTCAAGTATTTACAACCTCCTTTGGATCTTGAAAATTAGAGCCAATCAGCAAATTTAAGCATCATATTTGCTTTTAGCACCACAAAATTAGCTAAGTTCAAATGTTTTAAGGCCCCGTCTCACATAGCGAGATCGCTAGCGAGATCGCTGCTGAGTCACAAGTTTTGTGACGCAACAGCGACCTCAGTGGCGATCTCGCTATGTGTGACACGTACCAGCGATCAGGCCCCTGCTGCGAGATCGCTGGTCGTGTCAGAATGGCCTGGACCTTTTTTTGGTCGTTGAGGTCCCGCTGACATCCCTGAATCGGTGTGTGTGACACCGATCCAGCGATGTCTTCACTGGTAACCAGGGTAAACATCGGGTTACTAAGCGCAGGGCCGCGCTTAGTAACCCGATGTTTACCGTGGTTACCAGCGTAAAAGTAAAAAAAAACAAACACTACATACTCACCATCTGATGCCCGTCAGGTCCCTTGGCGTCTGCTTCCTGCTCTGACTGAGCGCCGCAAAGTGAAAGTGAAAGCAGATCACAGCGGTGACGTCACCGCTGCGCTCTGCTCTCACTGTAACGGCGGCTCAGTCAGAGCAGGAAGCAGACGCCAAGGGACCTGACGGACATCAGATGGTGAGTATGTAGTGTTTGTTTTTTTTTACTTTTACGCTGGTAACCACGGTAAACATCGGGTTACTAAGCGCGGCCCTGCGCTTAGTAACCCGATGTTTACCCTGGTTACCCGGGTGCTGCAGGGGGACTTCGGCATCGCTGAAGACAGTTTCAACGATGCCGAAGTCCTTCCCCTGATCGTTGGTCGCTGGAGAGAGCTGTCTGTGTGACAGCTCCCCAGCGACCACACAGCGACGCTGCAGCGATCAGCATCGTTGTCTGTATCGCTGCAGCGTCGCTGTGTGAGACGGGGCCTTTAGTCTCTGAACCAATTTGGCTGTAGAACAGTATACCACATATTTCGGACTATAAAACGCACCAGACCATAAGACGCACCTAGGTTTTAGAGGAGGAAATTAGAAAAAAAAATTAAAGAAAAAAATGTCGTAAATTCTGTACCAATATTCCCTATCCTAGTATATATGGTCCCCTCAACCCAATCCTGGTATGCATGGCCCCCTCATCCCTTTCCTGGTATACATGGCCCACTCATCCCTAACCTGGTATGCATGGCCCCCTCATCACTAGCCTGGTACGAATGTCCCGCTTATCCTTAGCCTGGCAGGCATCGCCCCCTCATCCCTATCCTGACAGACATGGTCCCCCTCATCCTTATGCTGGTATGCATGGCCACCTCAAACTTAACCTGGTATGCAGGGCCCCCATCTTTGTCCTGGTATGCATGGCCCAATTCTTATCCTGGTATGATTAACCCCCATCCCAATCCTGGTATGCATGGCCCCAATCTGAAAAACATAAAAAAAACATAGACCATTATATTTACCTTCCTGTGCTCCCTCGCAGCATTTTGTTCTGATGCCAGTAGATGATTTATGCTTGTAAGCAGCGCATTTCAAGGATGTCATGTGCTGCTTACAAGCCAAGGACAGCTGCCAGAATACTCACTGCTCTCCATACTGGGACTATGTGCGTGGAGAGCAGTTAATTTTCATTGCTCTTTAATAGCGGGTACAGTGTTAGTCGCAGCCGCCGGTCTTCCTGCAGCTGCCTGGCATTCAGGTTTGCCTGCTATAAGAGGGAATGAATATTCATTGCATTCCACGCCTATGAGGGGGTCAAGCAGTGAATATTAATTGACTTAAGTATCGGGCACACACAAACACCTGGCAGCTGCAGGAAGGTGGCTGCTGCAGCTAACAGTGTGTCCGCTATTAAAGAGAAATTAAAGGGCCACTGTCACTGATGTGACTGACAATGAAGACTGCGCAGGCCCCAGGCAGGCACGCACAGCACAGGTGCCGGATTTAAGAAGCAACAACGCAAAGGGGGTGGGTACCATCGGCCCTGAAGAGAAGAGTGACGGCAGTTGGAAGATTGATAGAGGACGATTCGGACCGCCTCCTGGTACAATATCTGGTATGTGTGGCCAATTTTTAAAACGCTTTATTGAGGTAATAAATGAATCAAAAACTAAAAGAGCCACCTTGTTAGACTGCAGCATTACTGCTGCACAAGGTGGCTCTTTTAGTTTATAACGGCTGGGGGGGGGGGTGACAGTGGCCCTTTAATGTTCACTTCGCTCCACGCCCATTGGCATGGAATGCAGTGAATATTCCTTTCTCTTTAGCAGTGGGCAAAGGAGTAAGCCGCATCTTTCAGCTCCTGTCTGCTATGACCCACTGCTCCACCGCTGCCACTCCCCCACCTCCCCATCCACAGCCAGAGCAAGTACATCTGGACTATAAGAGGCATCCCCCATTTTTCTCCACATTTTTTGAGGAAAAAATTGTGCTTTTTATAGTCCAAAAAATATGTCAACTAATGATAGATAAATTATAGTCTATCATGACTTTAAGACATGATGGTTAGTCAATCTGGCAAATTGCTAGAGGTATCCTCAAGTGCAATCATAAAACCATCAATTGCTATGATTGAACTGGCTCTAATGAGGACTAACCCAGGAAAGGAAGAGTAAGAATTACCACTGCAGCCAAGGATAAGTTAATCAAAGTTATTAACCTCAGAAACTGTGAACTGATACAACGTTAGATGACAGCCTCGTACATGATGGACAGACTCCATATATCAGACACATTTCAACATCAGTTGTCTCAAGGGGACAGCAAAAAGATGACCTTTATGGTTAAATTGCTGCAAAAGAGACACTACTGAGGTACACACACAAGAAGAAGAAACTTTTTTGGGGCCAAGCAACACAATAACTGAATATTAGTTCATTTAAAATCTGCACTGTGGCCTGATGAGTCAAAGTTTAAAAATGTTGACAGTAACCGCCATGCCATTGGGAGATACAAAAAAATGTGAGCAGATGATCTCTACTTGTGTCATGCTTACTATGAAACATAAAGGGAGTTGTCTGATAGTGAAGGTGCTTTACTAGTGATTCTGTTGGTGATATATAACAATATCAAGGCACATACCAAGAATGGTTATCACAGCATTCTGCAACAATACACTATTCTTTTTGGTTTACACTTGGTGGGTCTTTCGATTGTGTTGCAACAGGACAATTACCCAAAACACCCCTCCAAGCTACAGAATAGAAGTGCTATATGATCAAGGAGCAGATGTATAAAGTGCAGCATCAGATTACATAGCCTGTACATTTGCTCAACCTTAACCTACTCCATACTGAGCCTTCACAATGCTCCTTTTCCATGTTAAGCCTCCATGCTGTGCCTTCTCCATATTGAGCCCCCCTGCTGCCCCTTCTCCATACTGTGCCCCCATGCTTCCACTTTTCAATGCTGAGCTCCCCACATTGCCACTTCTCTATAATATGCTCCCATGTCCCTTCTCCGCCTTGCTGCCACTTTTCTATGATGAGCCCTGTTATGACCTGGTGGTTAAGGAGCAACATGGGACGAGCTCTGAGGAGGTGGTATCTGTACTGACCGCAGTTCCTAATCCTAACACCAACACTAGAAGTAGCCGTGGGATGTTCCTGTCACTCCCTAGACACCTCGTCACAGCCTGAGAACTAACTACCCCTAAAGATGGAAACAGAAAGCTATCTTGCCTCAGAGAATATCCCCAAAGGAAAGATAGCCCCCCACAAATATTGACTGTGAGTGGAGAGGGAAATGACATACACAGAATGAAAACAGGATTTAGCAAAGGAGGCCAAAACTACCTAGATAGACAGGATAGAAAAGGATACTGTGCGGTCAGTATTAAAAGCTAAAAATCCACTCAGAGTTTACAAAAAATCTCCACACCGACTCACAGTGTGGAGGGGCAAATCTGCTTCCCCAGAGCTTCCAGCTAAGCTGAATATATCATACAGACAAGCTGGACAAGAAAAAACACAACATGAGCTGAACAATTAAGTCCACAGCAAGTGGACAACCAAAAGAAAAGCAATGACTTATCTTTGCTGAAATGGACAGGCTATCAGAGAAATCCAAGGAGAGATCTGAATCCAACCAAGAAACATTGACAGCTGGCACTGGCTGAAGACTAGAGCCAGGCTAAATAGCAGAGCCAGGAGAGACGATCAGTGGAAGCAGCTGCAATGCTAAACCCAAGGAGCAGCAGTTCCACTCAAAACCACCGGAGGGAGCCCAAGGGCAGAACTCACAAAAGTGCCATTTACAACCACCGGAGGGAGCCCAAGAACGGAATTCACAACAGTACCCCCCCTTGAGGAGGGGTCACCGAACCCTCACCAGAGCCCCCAGGCCGATCAGGACGAGCCAAGTGAAAAGCACAAACCAAATCGGCAGCATGGACATCAGAGGCAACAACCCAAGAATTATCCTCCTGGCCGTAACCCTTCCACTTGACCAGATACTGAAGCTTCCGCCTCGAAAAACGAGAATCCAATATCTTCTCCACCACATATTCCAACTCCCCCTCAACCAACACTGGAGCAGGAGGATCAACGGAGGGAACCACGGGCACCACATATCTCCGCAACAAAGATCTATGGAAAACATTATGGATGGAAAAAGAAGCTGGAAGGGCCAAACGAAAAGATACCGGATTGATAATTTCAGAAATCTTATAAGGACCAATAAAGCGAGGCTTGAACTTAAGTGAAGAAACCTTCATAGGAACATGACAAGAAGATAACCAGACTAAATCCCCAACACGAAGCCGGGACCAACACACCGACGACGGTTAGCAAAACGTTGAGCCTTTTCCTGAGACAACGTCAAATTGTCCACCACATGAGTCCAAATCTGCTGTAACCTGTCCACCACAGAATCCACACCAGGACAGTCAGAAGGCTCAACCTGCCCTGAAGAAAAATGAGGATGAAAACCAAAATTACAAAAAAAAGGTGAAACCAAGGTAGCCGAACTAGCCCGATTATTAAGGGCAAACTCGGCCAACGGCAAGAAGGTCACCCAATCATCCTGATCAGCAGACAGAAAGCATCTCAAATAGGTTTCCAAGGTCTGATTGGTTCGCTCAGTTTGGCCATTTGTCTGAGGATGAAGTGCTGAAGAAAAAGACAAATCAATGCCCTTTCTAGCACAAAAGGACCGCCAAAACCTAGAAACAAACTGGGAACCTCTGTCAGACACAATATTCTCCGGAATGCCATGCAAACGAACCACATGCTGAAACAACAATGGAACCAAATCAGAGGAGGAAGGCAACTTAGGCAAAGGTACCAAATGGACCATCTTAGAAAACCGGTCACAAACCACCCAGATAACAGACATCTTCTGGGAAACAGGAAGATCCGAAATAAAATCCATGGAAATATGCGTCCAGGGCCTCTCAGGGACCGGCAAAGGCAAAAGCAACCCACTAGCACGGGAACAGCAAGGCTTGGCCCGGGCACAAGTCCCACAGGACTGCACAAAAGAACGCACATCACGCGACAAGGAAGGCCACCAAAAGGACCTAGCAACCAAATCTCTGGTACCAAAAATCCCAGGATGACCAGCCAACACCGAACAATGAACCTCAGAAATTACCTTACTAGTCCATCTATCAGGAACAAACAGTTTCCCCACTGGACAGCGGTCAGGTTTATCAGCCTGAAACTCCCGAAGCACCCGCCGTAAATCAGGGGAGATGGCAGAAAGAATCACCCCCTCCTTGAGAATACTAACCGGCTCAAGGACTCCCGGAGAACCAGGCAAAAAACTCCTAGAGAGGGCATCAGCCTTCACATTCTTAGATCCCGGAAGATACGAGACCACAAAATCAAAACGGGAGAAAAACAGGGACCATCGAGCTTGTCTAGGGTTCAACCGCTTGGCAGACTCGAGGTAAATCAGATTCTTATGATCGGTCAAGACCACAACGCGATGCTTGGCTCCCTCAAGCCAATGTCGCCACTCCTCAAATGCCCACTTCATAGCCAACAACTCCCGATTGCCGACATCATAATTACGCTCAGCAGGCGAAAACTTTCTGGAGAAGAAGGCACACGGTTTAATCAAAGAACCATCAGAACTTCTCTGAGACAAAACGGCCCCTGCCCCAATCTCAGAAGCGTCAAACTCAAACTGAAAAGGAAGAGAAACATCCGGCTGACGCAATACAGGGGCAGAAGTAAAACGACGTTTAAGCTCCTGAAAGGCCTCAACAGCCGCAGAGGACCAATTCATCACATCAGCGCCATTCTTCGTCAAATCGGTCAGGGGCTTAACCACACTGGAAAAGATAGCAATGAAACGGCTATAAAAATTAGCAAAGCCCAAAAATTTCTGAAGGCTCTTCACAGATGTGGGTTGAATCCAATCATGAATGGCCTGGACTTTAACAGGATCCATTTCTATAGCCGAGGGAGAAAAAATGAAACCCAAAAAAGAAACCTTCTGAACTCCAAAAAGGCACTTAGACCCCTTCACAAACAAAGCATTAGCACGAAGGATCTGAAATACCATCCTGACCTGTTTCACATGAGACTCCCAATCATCGGAAAAAAACAAAATATCATACAAATATACAATCATGAATTTATCAAGATAATTCCGGAAGATATCGTGCATAAAGGACTGAAACACAGATGGAGCATTAGAGAGCCCGAATGGCATCACAAGGTATTCAAAATGGCCTTCGGGCGTATTAAATGCTGTTTTCCATTCGTCACCCTGTTTAATACGAACAAGATTATACGCCCCTTGAAGGTCAATCTTAGTAAACCAACTAGCCCCCTTAATCCGAGCAAACAAATCAGAAAGCAAAGGTAAAGGGTATTGGAATTTGACCGTGATCTTATTGAGAAGGCGATAATCTATACAGGGTCTCAAGGAGCCATCCTTCTTGGCAACAAAAAAGAATCCAGCTCCCAACGGTGACGAAGACGGGCGAATATGCCCCTTCTCCAAAGACTCCTTTACATAACTCCGCATGGCTGCATGCTCTGGCACAGACAGATTGAAAAGTCGGCCCTTAGGGAACTTACAGCCAGGAATCAAGTTAATAGCACAATCGCAGTCCCTATGAGGAGGAAGGGAGCTGGACTTGGGCTCATCAAATACATCCTGGAAATCCGACAAAAACTCAGGAACTTCAGAAGAGGGGGAAGAGGAAATTGACATTAAAGAAACATCACTATGTATCCCTTGACAACCCCAACTAGTCACAGACATAGATTTCCAATCCAGCACCGGATTATGCACCTGTAACCATGGAAAACCCAGCACAACAACATCATGCAAATTATGCAACACCAGAAAACGACAATCTTCCTGATGTGCTGGAGCCATGTACATGGTCAACTGTGTCCAGTACTGAGGTTTATTCTTGGCCAATGGTGTAGCATCAATCCCCCTTAAGGTAATAGGGCTCTGCAAAGGCTGCAAGGAAAAACCACAGCATCTGGCGAACTCTAAGTCCATTAAGTTCAGGGCAGCGCCCGAATCCACAAATGCCATAACAGAAAAGGATGATAATGAGCAAATCAGGGTAACAGACAAGAGAAATTTAGGCTGTACAGTACTAATGGTAACAGACCTAGCGACCCTCTTAGTACACTTAGGGCACTCAGAAATAGCATGAGCAGAATCACCACAGTAAAAACAAAGCCTATTCTGACGTCTGAATTCCTGCCGTTCTGCTCTAGTCAAAATCCTATCACATTGCATAGGCTCAGGACTCTGCTCAGAGGACACTGCCATATGGTGCACCACCTTGCGCTTGCGCAGGCGCCGATCAATCTGAATGGCCAGAGACATTGATTCGTTTAAACCAGCAGGCGTGGGGAACCCCACCATAACATCTTTAAGGGCTTCAGAAAGACCCTTTCTGAAAATTGCTGCCAGGGCATACTCATTCCATTTTGTGAGCACAGACAACTTTCTAAATTTCTGGCACTATACTTCTGCCGCTTCCTGACCCTGACACAGAGCCAGCAAGGTTTTTTCTGCCTGATCCACAGAATTAGGTTCGTCATACAGCAATCCGAGCGCTTGAAAAAATGCATCTACATTGAGTATTGCAGGATCCCCTGACTCAAGGGAGAATGCCCAGTCCTGAGGGTCTCCACGCAGCAGAGAAATGACAATCTTCACCTGCTGAATGGGGTCACCAGAGGAACGGGGTCTCAAAGCAAAAAACAATCTGCAGTTATTTTTAAAGTTCAAAAATTTGGATCTATCCCCAAAAAACAAATCAGGAGTAGGAATTCTAGGCTCTAAAACAGGAGTCTGAATGATATAATCCGAAATACCCTGTACTCTAGCAGCAAGATGATCCACACGAGACGTCAATCCCTGAATATCCATGCTAGCACCTAACCACTGAGCCACCAGAGGTAAGGGGAAAAAAAAAGACAAAACAGGCTGCAAAGAAAAAAAAAAATGGCTCAGAAATTTTTTTTTCCCTCTTTTGAGATGCATTCAACACATTGTTGGCCAGCTGTACTGTTATGACCTGGTGGTTAAGGAGCAACATGGGACGAGCTCTGAGGAGGTGGTATCTGTACTGACCGCAGTTCCTAATCCTAACACCAACACTAGAAGTAGCCGTGGGATGTTCCTGTCACTCCCTAGACACCTCGTCACAGCCTGAGAACTAACTACCCCTAAAGATGGAAACAGAAAGCTATCTTGCCTCAGAGAATATCCCCAAAGGATAGATAGCCCCCCACAAATATTGACTGTGAGTGGAGAGGGAAATGACATACACAGAATGAAAACAGGATTTAGCAAAGGAGGCCAAAACTACCTAGATAGACAGGATAGAAAAGGATACTGTGCGGTCAGTATTAAAAGCTAAAAATCCACGCAGAGTTTACAAAAAATCTCCACACCGACTCACGGTGTGGAGGGGCAAATCTGCTTCCCCAGAGCTTCCAGCTAAGCTGAATGTATCATACAGACAAGCTGGACAAGAAAAAACACAACATGAGCTGAACGATTAAGTCCACAGCAAGTGGACAACCAAAAGAAAAGCAATGACTTATCTTTGCTGAAATGGACAGGCTATCAGAGAAATCCAAGGAGAGATCTGAATCCAACCAAGAAACATTGACAGCTGGCACTGGCTGAAGACTAGAGCCAGGCTAAATAGCAGAGCCAGGAGAGATGATCAGTGGAAGCAGCTGCAATGCTATAAACCCAAGGAGCAGCAGTTCCACTCAAAACCACCAGAGGGAGCCCAAGGGCAGAACTCACAAAAGTGCCATTTACAACCACCGGAGGGAGCCCAAGAACGGAATTCACAACAGAGCCCCCTAAGCTATCCCTTTTCTATACTGATCCCCCATGCACAACTGTGTCCATATTGAAGCACTAATGATGTCCCTTTTCCATACTGAGCCCCACATGCTTAACCTCTTTTCCATACTGAGCCCCACATGCGTAACCTCTTTTCCATACTGAGCCCCACATGCTTAACCTCTTTTCCATACTGAGCCCCACATGCTTAACCTCTTCCATACTGAGCCCTTACACTACCCCTATTGCATACTGAGCCCCTTGTTAGAACTGTTTTAACTGTAACTTGAAAGTTTCTGGGATTCATTTTATGGCACCAGTGGGAACTATCTAAATACCCAGGCATGTGATTTACAAAACTCTCAACTGAAGGAAAGACCATGCAGGAAGGTGGCTGCTGCAGCTAACAGTGTGTCCGCTATTAAAGAGAAATTAAAGGGCCATTGTCACTGATGTGACTGACAATGAAGACTGCGCAGGCCCCAGGCAGGCACGCACGGCACAGGTGCCGGATTTAAGAAGCAACAACGCAAAGGGGGCGGGTACCATCGGCCCTGAAGAGAAGAGTGACGGCAGTTGGAAGATTGATAGAGGACGATTCGGACCGCCTCCTGGTACAATATCTGGTATGTGTGGCCAATTTTTAAAACACTTTATTGAGGTAATAAATGAATCAAAAACTAAAAGAGCCACCTTGTTAGACTGCAGCATTACTGCTGCACAAGGTGGCTCTTTTAGTTTATAACGGCTGGGGGGGGGGGTGACAGTGGCCCTTTAATGTTCACTTCGCTCCACGCCCATTGGCATGGAATGCAGTGAATATTCCTTTCTCTTTAGCAGTGGGCAAAGGAGTAAGCCGCATCTTTCAGCTCCTGTCTGCTATGACCCACTGCTCCACCGCTGCCACTCCCCCACCTCCCCATCCACAGCCAGAGCAAGTACATCTGGACTATAAGAGGCATCCCCCATTTTTCTCCACATTTTTTGAGGAAAAAATTGTGCTTTTTATAGTCCGAAAAATATGTCAACTAATGATAGATAAATTATAGTCTATCATGACTTTAAGACATGATGGTTAGTCAATCTGGCAAATTGCTAGAGGTATCCTCAAGTGCAATCATAAAACCATCAATTGCTATGATTGAACTGGCTCTAATGAGGACTAACCCAGGAAAGGAAGAGTAAGAATTACCACTGCAGCCAAGGATAAGTTAATCAAAGTTATTAACCTCAGAAACTGTGAACTGATACAACGTTAGATGACAGCCTCGTACATGATGGACAGACTCCATATATCAGACACATTTCAACATCAGTTGTCTCAAGGGGACAGCAAAAAGATGACCTTTATGGTTAAATTGCTGCAAAAGAGACACTACTGAGGTACACACACAAGAAGAAGAAACTTTTTTGGGGCCAAGCAACACAATAACTGAATATTAGTTCATTTAAAATCTGCACTGTGGCCTGATGAGTCAAAGTTTAAAAATGTTGACAGTAACCGCCATGCCATTGGGAGATACAAAAAAATGTGAGCAGATGATCTCTACTTGTGTCATGCTTACTATGAAACATAAAGGGAGTTGTCTGATAGTGAAGGTGCTTTACTAGTGATTCTGTTGGTGATATATAACAATATCAAGGCACTTACCAAGAATGGTTATCACAGCATTCTGCAACAATACACTATTCTTTTTGGTTTACACTTGGTGGGTCTTTCGATTGTGTTGCAACAGGACAATTACCCAAAACACCCCTCCAAGCTACAGAATAGAAGTGCTATATGATCAAGGAGCAGATGTATAAAGTGCAGCATCAGATTACATAGCCTGTACATTTGCTCAACCTTAACCTACTCCATACTGAGCCTTCACAATGCTCCTTTTCCATGTTAAGCCTCCATGCTGTGCCTTTTCCATATTGAGCCCCCCTGCTGCCCCTTCTCCATACTGTGCCCCCATGCTTCCACTTTTCAATGCTGAGCTCCCCACATTGCCACTTCTCTATAATATGCTCCCATGTCCCTTCTCCGCCTTGCTGCCACTTTTCTATGATGAGCCCTGTTATGACCTGGTGGTTAAGGAGCAACATGGGACGAGCTCTGAGGAGGTGGTATCTGTACTGACCGCAGTTCCTAATCCTAACACCAACACTAGAAGTAGCCGTGGGATGTTCCTGTCACTCCCTAGACACCTCGTCACAGCCTGAGAACTAACTACCCCTAAAGATGGAAACAGAAAGCTATCTTGCCTCAGAGAATATCCCCAAAGGAAAGATAGCCCCCCACAAATATTGACTGTGAGTGGAGAGGGAAATGACATACACAGAATGAAAACAGGATTTAGCAAAGGAGGCCAAAACTACCTAGATAGACAGGATAGAAAAGGATACTGTGCGGTCAGTATTAAAAGCTAAAAATCCACGCAGAGTTTACAAAAAATCTCCACACCGACTCACAGTGTGGAGGGGCAAATCTGCTTCCCCAGAGCTTCCAGCTAAGCTGAATATATCATACAGACAAGCTGGACAAGAAAAAACACAACATGAGCTGAACGATTAAGTCCACAGCAAGTGGACAACCAAAAGAAAAGCAATGACTTATCTTTGCTGAAATGGACAGGCTATCAGAGAAATCCAAGGAGAGATCTGAATCCAACCAAGAAACATTGACAGCTGGCACTGGCTGAAGACTAGAGCCAGGCTAAATAGCAGAGCCAGGAGAGATGATCAGTGGAAGCAGCTGCAATGCTATAAACCCAAGGAGCAGCAGTTCCACTCAAAACCACCGGAGGGAGCCCAAGGGCAGAACTCACAAAAGTGCCATTTACAACCACCGGAGGGAGCCCAAGAACGGAATTCACAACAGAGCCCCCTAAGCAATCCCTTTTCTATACTGATCCCCCATGCACCACTGTGTCCATATTGAAGCACTAATGATGTCCCTTTTCCATACTGAGCCCCACATGCTTAACCTCTTTTCCATACTGAGCCCCACATGCGTAACCTCTTTTCCATACTGAGCCCCACATGCTTAACCTCTCTTCCATACTGAGCCCTTACACTACCTCTATTGCATACTGAGCCCCTTGTTAGAACTGTTTTAACTGTAACTTGAAAGTTTCTGGGATTCATTTTATGGCACCAGTGGGAACTATCTAAATACCCAGGCATGTGATTTACAAAACTCTCAACTGAAGGAAAGACCATGTTTGTTTATACTGTTCTTGAATAGAGGAAGGCATATCATGCATAAATATAAACATTTCTTGCATAATATGGAATAGCAGAATACATAGCAGCATGACAAAGGCATTCCTGCATCCACCTAGCTTAGTCACACCTTTCAACAAGTCTTTTTTTCATCGAGTTGCATTCCCTATGAGATTTGGCAGATCTGAAGAAATTGACCCCTTTTATAATCTAACCTATACATCTGTTAGAAAAGGAATACTCCAGTGATGAATGGGTAAGTATGACTAAAGGTACCGTTACACTAAACGATTTACCAACGATCACGACCAGCGATACGACCTGGCCGTGAATCGTTGGTAAGTCGTGTGGTCGCTGGAGAGCTGTCACACAGACAGAGCACAGAAGCGCAGGGCCGCGCTTAGTAATCCTATGTTTACCCTGGTTACCATTGTAAATGTAGAAAAAAAAAAACACTACATACTTACATTCCGGTGTCTGTCACGTCCCCCGCCGTCAGCTTCCCGCACTGACTGTGTCAGTGCCGGCCGTAAAGCACAGCGGTGACGTAACCGCTGTGCTCTGCTTTTACTTTACGGCCGGCGCTCACAGTCAGTGCGGGAAGCCGCCGGCGGGGGACGTGACAGACATCAGAAGGTGAGTATGTAGTGTTTTTTTTTTTTTACTTTTACAATGGCAACAAGGGTAAACATAGGGTTACTAAGCGCGGCCCTGCGCTTGGTAACCCGATATTTACCCTGGTTACAAGTGAACACATCGCTGGATCGGTGTCACACACACCGATCCAGCGATGACAGTGGGTGATCCAGCGACGAAATAAAGTTCTGGACTTCTAGCTCCAACCAGCGATGTCACAGCAGGATCCTGATCGCTGCTGCGTGTCAAACACAATGAGATCGCTATCCAGGATGCTGCAACGTCACGGATCGCTGTCATTCTCGTTGGAAAGTTGCTCAGTGTGACTGTACCTTTACACTTCACATTTATTAAAGATCTTTAAAAAACTGAGTAGTGATAATAGCAAATACACATGGAACTTGATAAACCTACACGTTTCAAGCTATCAGGTTGAATGTGGATTTGCCGTTATCACTAGTCAGTGAAACTTTTATCCATACTCACTCATTCACCTCTGTAGAATTCCATTTCTTGGAGATTGACTTCCTGTTGTGGAAACGGGGATACCGATTATTGGTAAACTAATTCAGTTTACCAATAATCGGTATCCCTGTTTTAACGTCCATTTACTGTCATGTACTGTATGTCATAATTTGGCACTGAATAAAAATGTTGAACTAAAAAAGCCTTGGTAAGCAGGAAATAGATAGATAGATAGATAGATAGATAGATAGATAGATAGATAGATAGATAGATAAAGAAGTAAACATATGTTGCAGCATATTCCTCAAAAATGGGATTTTGTTGAAACAGCAGGAAAGTTACTCGTAATGTAAGATGCGAAGAGCTGAAAGACATAAAAAATAGCAGAAACAGCTGTTCACATTTTATTGTCTTAATGTCATGTCCATTTGAGAGGAAGAACCATAAGTCAAAAAGAGGACAGCCAAAATTAAGAGAGGCTTGAAGTCTTTGTCTTCATGAAACCACAATATAATAGGCCCCAATGCAACATATGGAATACAATTAAGTTCTTGTTTTCAGGAGTTGTTCCCTGTGGGTTTTAGCACTGCTCTCCCACCTGCTCTTAAATGTCATTACTTCAGCAAGTAATTTAATTTTTAACATGTATGTATGCTTGAGATAATATCCCAAGTGACAGAATTGACATGATTAATATGAAGCTTTTACATATAATAATATAATAAAATATGCAGAGCAATGTACTGTATAATACCTTGTTATTAATTTTAATTACGGTATTCAAGAACAATGTGCAAGAATAAGACAGTGTTCACTTTTGATACCTAATGATAACTTGGCTTGGAAACATTTAACTCAAACAAAATAGCTAGTTACACAAAATATAATAACATACTAAATACATTAGTTTCTGTTATGTTAGAGAGGTACAGGAAGACCAGAGTCCAAATATGGAGCAGGGATTCGAGTCAGGGGTGCGGAAGATTCAGGATCGGACCTGAGAATCAGGGTTCCAACCAAAGAAAAAGTTATGTAATCTGTATTATAACACAATGAGGCAAATTTATTAATTTTTTCTTAAGTTTCAACAACTTATTAGAGATGGGTTCCCCTGTATTTTTGATAACCTGCCAGGCAAAACTGAGTACTGAGGGCTGCAAACCTCAGTTGTCAGTGTTAACAAGGCTGGTTATGAAGAATAGAAGAAGAATTATAGAAGAAAAAATTTAAAAAAATGACGTGAGGTCCCCCCATTTTCGAGAACCAGCCAAGCTAAAGCAGACAGTTGGGGGCTGGTATTCTCAGGCTGGTAAGGGGCCATGGATATTGCCCCCAGCCTAAAAATAGCATCCCTCAGCCTCCCAGGAAAGGCACATCTATTAGATGCACCAATTCTGGTGCTTTGCCGCACTCTTCCCATTTGTCTTGAAACAGTGGCAAGTGGGGTTCATTTTTGTGGGTTTGATGTCACCTTTGTAATGTCTGCTGATGTCAAGCCCATGGCTTATTAATGGAGAGGCTTCTGCCCCCAACCTCGAGCTATGAGTTTGCTTGGCTGGTTATCAAAAATACAGGTGAATTAAAAAAAAAAGATTTACAGTGCAGGTACTGGCTGATGAATAATCCCATCAGCCACCTCCTGCACTATGTCACGCTCATGCCCAGACTGGTTGGCACGGGTGTGCAGGGATGTGGCCCCACTGTGCCACAAACCAGACTACCCTGGAAGGGGCATGACTAAGTAGCTTCCTTGGTGTTCACTGGAGCCTCTTATGGTGAGATCAGGCTTGTGCGGCAGGAAGCTAGCAGGTACCACTCCAGAGTGGTGTCTGGCTGTGGCTGCTGATCCCACCAGGGAATGGCACACAGGCAGGCAGGCATGGCTAAGACACTAGCAGGCAAAAGGGAAGGCAGAGACCCTGGTGGGCAAACAGGAAGTTCTGAAACACTGGCAGGCCGGCGGGCATGGCTGGCACTATGGCAGACAGGCAGACACAGCTGGGACACTGGTAGGCAGGTGAGCATGGCTGGCACTCTGGCACGACAGGTGGACAGAGCTGGTACACTGGCAGGACCGGTAGGGACCGGTATACAGGCAGGCACGGCTGGTATATGAGAACAGGTTGGGACCTGTTCAGACTGGAGGAACGGAGACCGCAAGAGCAGATGCAAAGCAGAACCACAGAGAACGGAGCCAAGAGGAGAAACACAGGAGACTGAGCAGAGCTTCAAGGAGCAGAGCAATAAAGAACCACAAGGAGTGGAGCAGGGTAGAACTGCAAGGA
The DNA here is from genome assembly GCF_051348905.1 of Ranitomeya variabilis. NCBI lineage: Eukaryota > Metazoa > Chordata > Amphibia > Anura > Dendrobatidae > Ranitomeya > Ranitomeya variabilis. Next base: position 563,866,249 of record NC_135234.1, on the reverse strand, counting down.
GCAGAGCAGGGTAGAACCGCAAGGAGTGGAGCAAGGTAGAACTGCAAGGAGCAGAGCAGGGTAGAACGAGAACAGAGCAGAGCAACAGAGCCGAGAGCAGAGCAAGGCTACAGAGTGTAGAGCCGAGTGCTGAGCCGAGTGCAGAGCAAACTGAAGACACAGAGTGCAGAGCCGAGAGCAAAGCAAAGCAAAGACAGAGTGCAGAGCCGAGAGCAGACCAAAAGGGATAAACACAAGAGAGATAGGGAAGGCACAAGACTGGGATATAAACGGACACAGGAACAGGACTAGGCTAAGAAAGGGTCAGGAATGGGATTAGGCATAGAAACAAGGACACAAGCCAGGGTACGACGCCCATATGGGTGGCAGACAAGGACACAGGCCAGAGTACGATGCCCCACTGGGTGGCAGACAAGGACACAGGCTAGGGTATGATGCCCCACTGGGTGGAAGACAAGGACACAGGCCAGGGTACGATGCCCCACTGGGTGGCATTACCATTAGACAGAGACGGGACCTGGCACCTCAGCAGACAGACACTGACTGAGGAAGTAAGTTGTACAGGCCCCCGCCAATGGATTGGGATGTCTTAAGTACAGGAGGCCTCATGGCAATTGGCCGGGGACACTTTAGCAAGGTGCATACAGTCTCAATAAGAAACAGGAATTGCCAGCGCTGTCCCCCTATGCACACAGACAGAAAGCATGCACAGAGTAAGCAGGAGACATGTGGCACACAGCATGGAGCCGGCAGCAGAGAGAACACACAGCATGGCCCGGAGAAGTGAGTGAGTTTGTGTGTAATGCAGGTGGGGGATGGGAGGCCATGCAGTGATGCCGGCAGGTTGTTACACTCTCACTGTTAGTAGCGGTGGCAGGCTTAGGCTGATGGGAGCAGTAGTCCAATCAGCCAACATCAGTGACCGGAGGTAAACTTTTTAACTCTGGTCATAGCTGTGGGTTCACACTGTCATTTGACAGCGTGGGAACTGTGGCTGTCTGACCAGTGGTAATGATTTTACCGACAATCAGAAGCGGTGTTTTCTGCACTGTCACGCACATGACAGCATGACAAAGACGCTGTGTTTGGTGACCAAACCCAAACAGTACCATGGACATCCTGGTGAAGTCTGTGTTCAATGTCCATGCCCGAACAGTAGTTGTTCGGTACGGATGCTGAATTTTACTGTTCGGGTTCGCTCATCTTTAGTACCAGGCCTTCAGGCATAAGTGGACAGTAAAAGTGCAAAATTGATGGAGAATTTTTAACTCTGTCAAGGTTAAATGAAACTGGTGCCGAAACAAGAATATTTTTAGAGGGTATATCACTTTGGACGTCCAACAAGCCTGATGGTAGGTGACTGGAGTATTTATGTGTACATCTGGGTTTTCCGGTGAACAAAGGAACAGGTATGCCAGTGTTAAAAATTCCTTGTAACTATCTCTTGAATGGCATTGTGAAATCTGGTTGGTGCAAAATTCAACTAGACACTGTTTAAGTGGACCCAGCTTAGTTGAAATTATGTCATCTTCCATTTCAGCTGATAACTTTGTTTTATCCAGTTGATTCCAGGCAGCCGAAAATCTCTGGAACATGTTTGGACTTATTGATGCTGGCCACAAACACATTTGCAATAATTAGCTTGTGAATGTGGTGCCTACATGTGAAACTCAGTAGTTCTTTAGGCAGTTTCTGTTGCAAGATGACACACCAGCCTTAACTTCACTTAATTCAAGAGCTGAGAATCCTGCAGAACCTCGAATACAGCCTTAGCATGTGCTGCTACTGTGCTATTAGGTATCTCTGGGACCGACATCTTCTCAGTTCTTCCTCCTGACACTAAGGCCGGCCTCACACTAGCAAGTTTTACGGACGTATGAGCGCATAAACTATGTCCGTAAAATACGCATTACACACGGCCCAATGAATCTCTATGGCCCAGCTCCTATCTGCCGTATATTACGCATCCGTAATATACGGTCTTGTACGGCCGTAGAAAATCGCAGCATGCTGCATTTGTCACCGTATTGCGCAAAAAAATCGCCAATGAAAGTCTATGGGGGCGAGAAAAATACGGATTCCACACGGACCAGCAGTGTGACTTGCGAGAAATACGCAGCGGTGTTAGTGAAAAGCCGGTAATTCAATTGCCGGCTTTTCATTTCTCCTTCACAAACCCGACAGGATATGAGACATGGTTTACATACAGTAAACCATCTCATATCCCTTTTTTTTTTTTTGCATATTCCACACTACTAATGTTAGTAGCGTGTATGTGCAAAATTTGGGTGCTGTAGCTGCTAAAATAAAGGGTTAAATGGCGGAAAAAATTGGCGTGGGCTCCAGCGCAATTTTCTCCGCCAGAGTGGTAAAGCCAGTGACCGAGGGCAGATATTAATAGCCTAGAGAGGGTCCATGGTTATTGGCCCCCTGGCTACAAACATCTGCCCCCAGCCACAACAGAAAAGGCACATCTGGAAGATGCGCCTATTCTGGCACTTGGCCTCTCTCTTCCCATTCCCGTGTAGCGGTGGGATATGGGGTAATGAAGGGTTAATGTCACCTTGCTATTGTAAGGTGACATTAAGCCAGATTAATAATGGAGAGGCGTCAATTATGACAACTATCCATTATTAATCCAATTGTATGAAAGGGTTAAAAAAACACACACACATTATTAAAAAGTATTTTAATGAAATAAACACACAGGTTGTTTTAATATTTTATTGCTCTCTCAATCCACCTGAAGACCCTCGCTCTGAAAAATAATAAACCAACAATATACATACCTTCTGATGATCTGTCACGTCCCACGAAGTAAATCCATCTGAAGGGGTTAAATCATTTTACAGCCAGGAGCTGTGCTAAAGCACTCGCTCGTGCCTGGAAAACCCCGGGTACTGAAAGGAAAGCTGGGTGATCTGTAGTTACCTTGAGTTGCGGTGAGGTGCCCTCTGCTGGATGTCCTCATGAACTGGAGCCTTGGAAAAGTTCCCACGCGCGAGTTCATATGAGGACATCCAAGTCCTGCTTTTTGTCTACTGAGCATGCCTGTGGGACGACCTCTAATTGGAGGCCAGAGGTCACATGCTCATGTCCTGTAATGGCTCTGATTGGACCACAAGGAAGGTCCTGCAAGGCTGCGACTATAAAAGGCTTGCATGGCTGCTCGGCCATGCGCTAGTATAGACCTGACAATGTATGTGTGTTCTGTGAGATTTACTCTAGTGAATGCTCTTAAATAATTCCCTTCCCTCTGGTTGTTGTTTGGGTATAAGGGTGAGTGGAGCAAACAAGTCAGCGCCTAATAGTGGCTTCACATCTTCGTTCACACTTCTGTCAGCATAGGGAATGTATTCCTGCTTGGACTCAGCATCTGCTCAGAGCGTCCTCAGGCGTGGGCTCAAAAGCCACCGAGGGTCAGAGCGAGTCCAACCACCAGTGTAGTGGGGGTGAATTCTAGGGATCCCACTGGCATCCACCTGCTGCACCCTGTGACTGCTAACAGGGCACAGTGTTTCTATTGCGACTCTGTGGAGTAACAGAGTTTGCTTCTATTCACACTAGGTGACATTTAACCCATCTGTGTTCAGCGTTTATCCGCCATCTTATTCTGCCACTACTTAGCAGCAGGTTCCATCTCTGCACGGTGGACTCCGGGCTGTGAACGCACCTTATGAAAGCCCACATCTTTATATTTATTTGGTGTGTTCTGCCAGCCCTAACATCTGGACCTCATACTTGGCCAAAGGTTCACCTTCCAACAAGACTATGACCCTAAGCACACAGTAAAATAACAAAGGAATGGCTTCAGAACAACTCTGTGACCATTCTTGACTGGCCCAGCCAGAGCCCTGACCTAAACCCAACTGAGCATCTCTGGAGACACCTGAAAATGGCTGTCCACCAACGTTCACCATCCAACCTGACGGAACTGGAGAGAATCTGCAAGGAAGAATGGCAGAGTATCCCCAAATCCAGGTGTGAAAAACTTGTTGCTTCATTCCTAAGAAGTATCATGGCTGTACTAGCTCAAAAGGTTGCTTCTACAATACTGAGCAAAGGGTCTGAATACTTATGACCATGTGATATTTCAGTTTTTATTTTTTAATACATTTGTAAAATGTGTTCTATGGAAAAAATTATATATACACTCACTGGCCACTTTATTAGGTACACCATGCTAGTAACGGGTTGGACCCCTTTTGCCTTCAGAACTGCCTCAATTCTTCGTGGCATAGATTCAACAAGGTGCTGGAAGCATTCCTCAGAGATTTTGGTCCATATTGACATGATGGCATCACACAGTTGCCGCAGATTTGTCGGCTGCACATCCCTGATGCGAATCTCCCGTTCCACCACATCCCAAAGATTTCATGTTGTTTACGCCAAATTCTGACCCTACCATCCGAATGTCGCAGCAGAAATCGAGACTCATCAGACCAAGCAATGTTTTTCCAATCTTCTACTGTCCAATTTCGATGAGCTTGTGCAAATTGTAGCCTCAGTTTCCTGTTCTTAGCTGAAAGGAGTGGTACCCGGTGTGGTCTTCTGCTGCTGTAGCCCATCTGCCTCAAAGTTCGACGCACTGTGCGTTCAGAGATGCTCTTAGGCCTACCTTGGTTGTAACGGGTGGCGATTTGAGTCACTGTTGCCTTTCTATCAGCTCGAACCAGTCTGCCCATTCTCCTCTGACCTCTGGCATCAACAAGGCATTTCCGCCCACAGAACTGCCGCTCACTGGATTTTTTTTCTTTTTCGGACCATTCTCTGTAAACCCTAGAGATGGTTGTGCGTGAAAATCCCAGTAGATCAGCAGTTTCTGAAATACTCAGACCAGCCCTTCTGGCACCAACAACCATGCCACGTTCAAAGGCACTCAAATCACCTTTCTTCCCCATACTGATGCTCGGTTTGAACTGCAGGAGATTGTCTTGACCATGTCTACATGCCTAAATGCACTGAGTTGCCGCCATGTGATTGGCTGATTAGAAATTAAGTGTTAACAAGAAGTTGGACAGGTGTACCTAATAAAGTGGCCAGTGAGTGTATACTTTATATATATATATATATATATATATATATATATATATATATATATATACTGTATATAGATAGGAAATATATATACATATATTAAAGATGAGCAGAAAGATTTTCAGGACTCTGGTCCAGCATCTAGGACATTGGTACCTGGCTGCAAGTTGAGTGGTCTGCAAATCTCTTATCATTTGGAATCCACAGGGTGCCAGTTTTCCATTCTTTAAGAACAACCTCTTTTAGAGCCTGGATGGAGAATGATTTTCAACTTTAACTACTTTCTGACATGAGACGTACTATCCTGTCCATGTGTCCTTTGCCTATTTGACCGTGGACTGGATAGTACATCTCAGCGATCGACCACACACACAGTTGGTGTGCGGCCGATCGCAGACGAGTGCCATCTGATTCTCACAGCTAACACCTGGCATTAAGTGCCAGGAGGGGTCACAGACCACTCCTGACACATTAACTCCTGGAATACTGCAATCTAACATGTTTGCTGCATTCCGGGAGCAGGCAGAGAGCTGACAGTCCCTCTGCCTTTGGTTCGGAGACCCCACGTCATGACGTGCATCCCGATCACTACCATGGTAACCCAATGTCGTCATGACGACATCCAGATTACCAGAGCTGAGAAACTTCCTGTCATGTGCAGTGCATGTCAGGAAGTCTCTCAGGTCAGAGTGCACTGATTGCAGCACTGACAGCTTCTATAGCATGCAGATGCTGCTTCATCTCTCACTCAACGGAGTGTCACATAGTGGGACAAAGTGAATGAAGTAAAAATTAAAAAAAAAATTTGAAAAATATTTTTAAAAAGAAAATAAAAACAGTAATAAAAAAATCACTATTTATTTTATCACTTTGAATGAAACAAAAAAATGCAAACAATAAAAGTACACATATTTGGTATCGCCGTGTCCATAACGACCCAACCTATAAAACTGTCCTACTAGTTAACTCCTTTAGTGAACACCATAAAAAAGGCAAAAAATAATGCTTTGTCATCATACCGCTGAACAAAAAGTGGAATAACACGCGATCAAAAAGACAGATGTAAATAAACATGGTACTGCTGAAAACGTCATCTTGTCCCGCAAAAAACGAGCTGCCATACAGCATCAGCAGCAATAAAAAAAGTTATAGCTGTCAGAATATTTGGTGCAAAAACAATTATTTTTTCTATAAAATAGTTTTTATTATATAAAAGCGCCAAAACATAAACAATGATATAAATGAGGTATCGCTGTAATCGTACTGACCCCCCAAAGAAATTCATGAATTGCTGGTTCTTGCTCATTTTGTCTCCCAAAAATCGGAATAGAAAGTTATAAAAAATGTTATGTGCCCGAAAATGGTACCAATAAAAACATCAGCTTGTCCCGCAAAAAACAAGACCTCAAGTGACTCTGTGGGCCAAAATATAGAAACATTATAGCTCTCAAAACTATGTTTTGCAATAAAAAGCATCTTTTAGCATGTGACAGCTGCCAAACATAAAAACCCGTTATAAGACATCTTTTACACGTCTTGATATTTCCAGTACCGGAGATGCCAGTGTCCGTGTGTGTAATAACCGTGGCACACATCAGTACCACACGGACAGGTGCCAGGGAAGAAGCATAGCAGTAAGCGCTGTTTCCCAGCACCGATTGCTGAACACGGCTCTTATCATTCTCCACTGCTCTGCCGGTGATCGGTGCGAGCAGAGGAGAATGATGAGAGTTACATTTACCCCTTAACGACCACCAATACAGATTTTAACAGCGGTAGTTAAGGGTACTTTTTATCAGCGTTGAGGTTTAAGGTTATAGAGCCCCCCAGTGTCAGAATTTCTCTGGGGTCTTGGCTACCCCCACCAGAGAACATGATTCGAGTCAGTTTTTACCAACCTCGATGTTGCAGTAACTCAAACCCCCCCTTTATCATCCCCTTAGTTAGGAAAAAATAATAAAATAAAAAAAGTGTTTATTTCCATTTTCCCATTAGGGTTAGAGTTGGGTTAAAGTGAGTTGGTCTAAAGTTAGGGTTAGGGTTGGGGCTAAAATTAGGGTTAGGGTTGGGTTAAAGTGAGTTGGTCTAAAGTTAAGGTTAGGGTTAGGATTACGGTTACCATTGAAATTAGGGTTAGGGGTGTTAGGATTAGGTTTGTGGTTAGGGTTATGGTTAGGGTTGGGATTAAGGTTAGGGGTATATTGGGGTTAGAGATGTGTTGGGGTTAGGGATGGAGTTAGAATTGGGGGATTTCCACTGTTTAGGCACATCAGGGGCTCTACAAATGCAACATGTTGTCCGATCACAATTCCAGCCAATTTTGCATTGAAAAAGTCAAACAGTGCACCTTCCCTTCCAAGCTGTTTTGCTCCCAAACATTGATTTATCCCCACATATGGGGTATCAGCATACGCAGGACAAATTGGACAACAGTATGTGGGGTCCAATTTCTCCTGTTACTCTTGGAAAAAAAACATTGTGGGCGAAAAATCATTTTTGTAACAAACATGATTTTTTATTTTTACAGCTCTACGTTATAAACTTCTGTGAAGCACTTGGGGGTTCAAAGTGCTCACCACACATCTAGATAAGTTCCTTAGGGGGTCTAGTTTCCAAAATGGTGTCACTTGTGGGTTTTTTTTCTACTGTGTAGGCATATCAGGGGCTCTCCAAACACGACATGGTGTCCAATCTTAAGTCCAGCCAATTTTGCATTGAAAAAGTAAAGCTGCACTTCTTCCCTTCCAAGCTCTGCCATGCGCCCAAACAGTGGTTCACCCCCCACATATGAGGTATCAGCATACTCAGGACAAATTGCACAACAACTTTTGGGATCCAATTTCTCCTGTTTCCCTTGGGAAAATAAAAACTTGGGGGCAAAGATATAATTTTTGTGAAAAAAAATATGATTTTTTATTTTTACGGCTCTACGTTATAAACTTCTGTGAAGCACGAGTTCAAAGTGCTCACCACACATCTAGATATGTTCCTTAGGGGGTCCACTTTCCAAAATGGTGTCACTTGTGGGGGGTTTCCACTGTTTAGGCACATCAGGGGCTCTCCAAACGCAACATGGCGTCTGATCTCAATTCCAGCCAATTGTGCATTGAAAAGTCAAACGGCGCTCATTCCTTTCCAAGCTGTGCCATTCGCCCAAACAGTGGGGTATCAGCGTATTCAGGACAAATTGTACAGCAACTTTTGGGGTCCAATTTCTCCTGTTACCCTTGGTAAAATTAAAAAAAATTGGATCTGAAGTACATTTTTTGTGAAAAAAAGTTAAATGTTAATTTTTTTAAACATTCCAAAAATTCCAGTGAAGCACCTGAAGGGTTAATAATAGTAATGAGTGAGCATGCTCTCCACTACTCGTTACTCGCCCGAGTATCACTGTACTCGGTGTACTCGGTAAGCACAGAGCATTTCCGGGATTACTCTGCGGGAACTCAGATCTCCACCCTGCATTTTTGTCAGTCTTTAGAAACCCAATCAACATGCAGGGATTGTCTGCCAGGTGCTGTAACATCGCAGCCATCTTTGTGGTGGTCTTGCAATGAATGGCTGGCCGCACAGCATCATCAGAGGTATAAGAGACAGGATGCCGCCCTGCTCAGGGCCTTCAGCTCTGGAATCAGACAGTGTAGGGAGAGCTGCTGCTGAGATAGGGTCAGATTGGGGATTTCTTAGTCAGTGTGGGTCTATCATTCTAAACTACTCAAATCCAGCTAAACCAACAGTCCTCCTAAGGACTAATTCTTTGGTATATAGTTTGCAGCATTACGTAGGCAGAGGAGTGTACGTCGCTCTATACATATCAGTGCAAGACCTGCAGGCATTGTATGAGGGTATGTAGATATCATTGCATACATCAAGAGGGTCCATTCCATTACTGTCTGCTGCTGCTACCTAGATCATATATTGACAGTATATACCTAGCCCCAGGTATAATGGGCTAGGAAATTTGTTTTGCCAAGTTAATAGAAATTATTTTATTGCAAAGCAATCCAGAGACCTTTTTCTCTTCATTTGCTTTTTGACACTGCACAATACAGCGTGAAAATCTAGCAATTTTAAAGGGGTCACAAAAATCACTCATGAGTGTGCAGAAAAATCTTTCATTTTTTTGTGGTGCAGTGGAGTAGAATTTTTTTGGAGTGTCTTACACAATTTCTTGACACCATTTTGCTGAACCCCCCAAAAATACATAAAGACCACATATTTTACAGTGTGGTAGATCTGTGACACCCCTCATATATCCGTGTGCTAAAAATTTGGGCATTTTAGGCCGGTATTCCATTTTTTTCCTGTCTGTTGCTCTACTTATAAACAGCACTATTTTGCATTGAAAAAAATACAAGCCACATATTTGGCAGTGTGGTATTTCCGTGACAGGCCTCATATAGCTGCGTGCTCCATGTTTGGGCATTTTAGGCCATTAGTCCAGTTTTTTCCTGTCTGTTACTCTACTTATATACAGCACTATTTTGCATTAAAAAAAATAAAAAATACAGGCCACATATTTGGCAGTGTGTTATTTCCGTGACAGGCCTCATATATGTCCGTGCTCCAAGCTTGGGCGTTTTAGACCGATATTCCACTGTTTTTGCTGTCTGTTACTCTAGTTTTATACAGGACTACTTTGCAGACCCCGCAAAAAATACAGGCCACATATTTGGCAATGTGGTATATATCTGCATGCTCCATGTTTGGGCATTTTAGTCCTTTATTCCAGTTTTATTCCTGTCTGTTACTCTACTTATCTCTACTTATGTACAGCACTAATTTGCATTGAAAAAAATAAAAAATACAGGCCACATATTTAGCAGTGTGTTATTTCCGTGACAGGCCTAATATATATGCATGCTCCAAGTTTTGGCATTTTAGGCCGTTAGTCCAGTTTTTTTCCAGTCTGTTACTCTACTTATATACAGCACTATTTTACATTGAAAAAAATAAAGGCAGTGTGGTATTTCCATGACAGGCATCATATATCTGCGTGCTCCAAGTTTGGGCATTTTAGGCTGTTATTTTTTTTTTTCCTATCTGTTACTCTACTTATATACAGTACTATTTTGCATCTTAAAAAATAAAAAATACAGACCACATATTTGGCAGTGTGGTATTTCCGTGACAGGCTTCATATATCTGCATGCTCCAAGTTTGGGCATTTTAGGCCCTTATTCCAGATTTTTTTCCTGTCTGTTACTCTACTTATATGCAGTACTATTGTGCATTGAAAAAAATACAGGCCACATATTTGGCAGTGTAGTATTTCCATGACAGGCCTCATACATCTGCTTGCTCCAAATGTGAGCATTTTAGTCCGTTACTCCAGTTTTTTTCTTGTCTGTTACTCTTTAAATACAGCACTATTTTGCATTGAAAAAAATAAAAAATACAGGCCACATATTTGGCAGTGTGTTATTTCCGTGACAGGCCTCATATATGTCCGTGCTCCAAGCTTGGGCATTTTAGGCTGGCATTCCACTGCTTTTGCTGTCTGTTACTCTAGTTATATACAGCTCTATTTTGCAGACCCCCCAAAGATACAGGCCACATATTTGACAATGTGGTATTTCCGTGAGTGACCTCATATATCTGTGTGCTCCAAGTTTGGGCATTTTGGGCCATTATTCCAGTTTTTTCCTGTCTGTTACTCTTCTTATAAATAGCACTATTTTGCATTGAAAAGAATAAAAAATACAGGCCACATATTTGGCAATGCGGTATTTCCATGACAGGCCTCATACTGTATATCTGCGTGCTCCATGTTTGCACATTTTAGGCTTTTAATCCAGTTTTTTTCCTGTCTGTTACTCTACTTATATACAATACTATTTTTCATCTAAAAAAATAAAAAATACAGGCCACATATTCGGCAGTGTGGTATTTCCATGACAGGCCTCATATATCTGCGTGCTCCAAGTTTGGGCATTTTAGGCCATTAGTCCAGTTTTATTCCTGTCTGATACTCTACTTATGTACAGCTCTATTTTGCATTGAAAAAAAAGAAAAAATACAGGCCACATATTTGGCAGTGTGGTATTTCCGTGACAGACCTCATATATCTGCGTGATCCAAGCTTGGGCATTTTAGGTCCTTAGTCCAATAATTTTTCCTGTCTGTTACTCTACTTATATGCAGTACTATTGTGCATTGAAAAAAATACAGGCCACATATTTGGCAGTGTAGTATTTCCATGACAGGCCTCATACATCTGCTTGCTCCAAATGTGAGCATTTTAGTCCGTTACTCCAGTTTTTTTCTTGTCTGTTACTCTTTAAATACAGCACTATTTTGCATTGAAAAAAATAAAAAATACAGGCCACATATTTGGCAGTGTGTTATTTCCGTGACAGGCCTCATATATGTCCGTGCTCCAAGCTTGGGCATTTTAGGCTGGCATTCCACTGCTTTTGCTGTCTGTTACTCTAGTTATATACAGCTCTATTTTGCAGACCCCCCAAAGATACAGGCCACATATTTGACAATGTGGTATTTCCGTGAGTGACCTCATATATCTGTGTGCTCCAAGTTTGGGCATTTTGGGCCATTATTCCAGTTTTTTCCTGTCTGTTACTCTTCTTATAAATAGCACTATTTTGCATTGAAAAGAATAAAAAATACAGGCCACATATTTGGCAATGCGGTATTTCCATGACAGGCCTCATACTGTATATCTGCGTGCTCCATGTTTGCACATTTTAGGCTTTTAATCCAGTTTTTTTCCTGTCTGTTACTCTACTTATATACCGTATTTTCCGGCGTACAAGACGACTTTTTAACCCCTGAAAATCTTCTTAAAAGTCGGGGGTCGTCTTGTACGCCGGGAATCGCCTTGTACGCCGGGTGTATATGGTGGGTGGGGGGGGGGAGTGATCCTGATGACGACGAGGGGGCGTCTCACAGAAAAGTGAGTATCCCCCATTACCTTATCATAGCGCTGCAGCGTGGGGTCTCTGTGCTGGGAGCGGCGGCGGCTGCTGTGCTGTGCTGTGGCGGCTCCTCTTCTGCAGTGTGGGGCCTCTGGTGCTGTGGGGCGGTGGCGGCGGCGGCGTATCTTCATGCAGTCGGGGCTCCTCCGGCATCTCAGCCTGGAAGCCCCGCCGGCAACTCCATCGGTACAATGCGCTGGCCTCCGGGAAAATGGCCGCTGCTTAGATTCAGATCTCGTTGAGATCTGAATCTGAGCATGCGCAGCCCCCAGCGGCCGGGCCACCGCATCGCACCTATTGAGCTGCCTCCGGGAAAATGGCCACTGCTCAGATTCAGATCTCGTCTCCCGAGATCTCGGGACGAGATCTGAATCTGAGCAGCGGCCATTTTCCCGGAGGCCACCTGACCGCATTGTACCGATGGAGTTGCCGGCGGGGCTTCCAGTCTTTGAGATGCCGGAGGAGCCCCGACTGTATGAAGATACGCCGCCGCCACCGCCCCACAGCACCAGAGGCCCCACACTGCAGAAGAGGAGCCGCCACAGCACAGCACAGCACAGCACAGCAGCCGCCGCTCCCAGCAGAGACCCCACGCTGCAGCGCTATGATAAGGTAATGGGGGATACTCACTTTCCTGTGAGACGCCCCCTCGTCCTCATCAGGATCACTCCCCCCCCCCCAAAAGGCACATATTCACCGGCCCTATAAGACGACATAGGGTGTATAAGAAGACCCCCGACTTTTAAGAAGATTTTATTTTTTAACTGGTAAAGTTGGGGGGTCGTCTTATACGCCCAGTCGTCTTATACGCCGGAAAATACGGTACAATACTATTTTTCATCTAAAAAAATAAAAAATACAGGCCACATATTCGGCAGTGTGGTATTTCCATGACAGGCCTCATATATCTGCGTGCTCCAAGTTTGGGCATTTTAGGCCATTAGTCCAGTTTTATTCCTGTCTGATACTCTACTTATGTACAGCACTATTTTGCATTAAAGAAAAAAAAAATACAGGCCACTTATTTGGCAGTGTGGTATTTCTGTGACAGGCCTCATATATATGCATGCTCCAAGCCTGGGAATTTTAGGCCGTTACTCCAGTTTTTTCCTGTCTGTTACTTTACTTATATACAGCACTATGTTGCATTTCAAAAAAATAAAAAATACAGGCCACATATATGGTAGTGTGTTATTTACTTCACAGGCCTCATATATCTGCATGCTCAAAGTTTGGGCAATTTAGGCCGGTATTCCACTGTTTTTGCTGTTTGTTACTCCAGTAATATACAGCACTTTTTTGCAGACCTCCCCAAAGATACAGGCCACATATTTGGAAGTGTGGTATTTCCGTGACAGGCCTCATATATCTGTGTGCTCCAAGTTTGGGCATTTTAGGCCGTTATTCCAGTTTTTTTCCTGTCTGTTACTCTACTTATATACAGAACTATTTTGCACTGAAAAAAATACAATAACATATTTGGCAGTGAGGTATTTCCTTGACAGGCCTCATATATCTGCACGCTCCAAGTTTGGGCATTTTAGGACGTTAGTTCAGTTTTTTTCCTGTCTGTTACTCTACTTATATACAGCACTATTTTGCATTGAAAAAAAAATACAATAACATATTTGGCAGTGTGGTATTTCCATGACAAGCCTCATATATCTGCGTGCTCCAAGTTTGGGCATTTTAGGACGTTAGTCCAGTATTTTTCTTGTCTGTTGCTCTACTTATATACAGCACTATTTTGCATTGAAAAAAAAAATACAGGCCACATATTTGGCAGTGTGCTATTTTCGTGACAGGCCTCATATATCTGTGGGCTCCAGGTTTGGGCATTTTAGGCCATTAGTCCACTTTTTTTGGACCTGCTACTTTACCTACATACAGCACTATTTTACATTGAAAAAAACAAAAAATACAGGCCACATATTTGGCAGTGTGTTATTTCCGTAAGAGGCGTCATATGTCTGCGTGCTCAAAGTTTGGGCATTTTATGCTGGCATTCCACTGTTTTTGCTGTTTGTTACTTTAGTTATATACAGCACTACTTTGCAGACCCCCAAAAATGAAAGCCACATATTTGGCAGTGTGGTATTTCCGTGACAGGCCTCATATATCTGCGTGCTCCAAGTTTGGGCATTTTAGGCCATTAGTCCTTTTTTTTCTGTCTGCTACTCTACTTATATACAGCACTATTTTACATTGAAAAAAAAATACAGGCCACATATTTGGCAGTGTGGTATTTCCATGAGTTAACGTGTAAATTATTTTAGTCCATTTACAATGGGCAAAGCGCATGGCAAGGGACAGGGAAGTGGACATGATGGTGATGGTGCATGCCGAGGCCGAGGCCAAGGCCATGGGCAAGGTGAAATTGGGCCACAAAAATCACCCACACCTTCCCACTGGACCTTAGTGTCCGAAGTCCTAGGGGACCGCAGCAAGACAACACTATTGAAGCCAGAGCAGTTTGAAAAGGTTGTTAGTTGGATAGCGGATAATACTTCCAGCTACTTGGCCACCAGCAACCTGTTTTCCACATGGTCAAGTCTGAGTAGCTGTGAATCTGGACCGCATATTCCTCACCCTGATCCTCCTTCCTTCCACTATTCTGAGTGCCCTGAGACAACTGATCCCACACTCGAACACTCCGTAGAGCTGTTCACTTTTCCATTTGTAGATTAGGGCCTTTCAAAAGGTCCACTTGAAGCTGGGCAAGATGAGGTTCCATGTAGTGATAAGATGGCCAAATATTTGAGCAGCCATGGTCCCAAGAGGTGGACGATGATGATACACAATTGCCAGAAAGTCAGGAGGAGTACCAGGGTGCAGAAGTAGAAGACGAAGTGGTGGATGATATAGTAACTGACCCAACCTAGCAGGAGTACATGCAGAGCAAGGACATCAGTACACAGGAGGAGGGAGGTGTAGCACCCCTTCAGGCAGGAAGAAGCAGTGTGGTGGCTGCAGACAGAAGGCGGGCAACACCAACATGATGGAAGTTGCCAGTCCAATGGTTTAGGTCTTCCCGAGTCTGGTTATTTTTTACAGACTCTGCCGATAACCCCAAACAGGCCTTTTGCAAAACCTGTCATGTCAGCATCAGCAGAGGTAGCAAAACTACTAGCCTTACCACCACCAGCATTATCAGGCACATGGCAGCAAAGCATTGAAATTTGTGGACCCAACCCCAGGCTCCAGGAACAGTGTCTGCGGGTGACACCACTGCTTCTTCCACTGTTGTGCGTGCAAGCAAATCCCATGTCCATATGCATGCAAAGATGTCTACTACCCTGCACCTGCCATTGCCCACACTCAAATAACACCATCATTAAGCACATCCACATCCTTCAGTTGTCCATACTCCAGTCATTGGAAATCAAGCAGAATACGCAGCCAACGCTCCACAGGCCACAGTACTAAATTCACCCATTTCTCGTCTGCTTGTGCTGAAAATGTTGCCTTTTAGGCTCATGGAGATGGAATCTTTCCACGTCCCAAGGTACTCAGTCCCCAGCAGCCACTATTTCTCCTGTTGTGCCATCCCGGTATTATGCAAGCATGTGTCCCACAACATTACCCATGCCCTCAACAATGCAGTTACTGGGAAAGTACACCTAACCATGGACACGTGGACAAGTGTTTGTGGGCAGGGATGGTACATCTCACTTATGGCACACTGGGTTAAAAAAGTGGAAGGCGGGACCCAGTCAGACCTTGGGATGGAACATGTCCTCTCGATGCCAAGGATTGCAGGCCCTACGTCAATCAGGGTTTCCCCCACAGTCTACAGAACCTGCACCTCCTCCTCTTCAGCCTCAATCTCTGAAATGAGTGCATCAGTCCAAAGCATGAAGCACTGCAGGACTGCCAAATCAAGCAGCAATAGGCTGTGCTGAAGCCAATCTGCTTAGGTGACAAACCTCACAATGCTGAAGAGTTGTGGACAGCACTGAAAGAGCAGGCAGATCTGTGGCTGACACCACTGAACCTCCAGCCAGGCATGGTTGTGTGTGACAATGGCAGGAACCTGGTGGCGGCTCTGAGGCGATGCGAACGGACACATGTACCATGCCTGACCCATGTGCTTAAATACGCTGTTCAACTGTTTCTAAAAAGCTACCCGGAGCTGCCGGATCTGCTTGTGAAAGTATGCCGCCTGTGTGCCCATTTTAGAAAGTCAGCTATATCGTCAGCCGCCCTTGCCATGCTTCAGCAGTAATTGCATCTTCCGACTCACTGACTGATGTATGATGTCACGCATTGGAACTCTACATTACAGATGTTAGAAAGGATTTGTGAGCAGAAGAGGGCAGTTGTTTCAGATCAGACTCCACACATAAGACCTAGGGAGTGGACATAGATGTCAGACATATGTAACATCCTCCAAAACTTTGAGGAATCCACCAAGATGGTGAGAGGTGATGATGCCACAATTCGCGTCACCATCCCGCTTCTCTGCATTCTGGAAAGCTCTCTGCTCACAATGAAAGAGGAGGCACTGCAGGAGGAGCAGAAGGACATGGAGCAAGGAACCATACAGGGTGATTACACACAGCCCAGCCTCATGTCATCCCAACATGGCTGACTTTTTGTTGCGCTGCATTTCCTGTGACCCTTGTATTGTAAAAATTTGGGGTGACAGTCATTACTGGGTAGTGACACTTTTAGACCCACGCTACAAGGAGAAATTTCAATCTCTTCTTCCAGAGGCAGACAGGTGTACTAAAATGCTGCAATACCAGAGGGCCATTGTTGCAGAATTTGTAAAAAAAATTCCCATCTCAAAATGCTGGAAGCAGACATAACTGTTAGTTGGAAAACCAAGGAGTACAGGCGAGAGAGACACAACTCCAATCCAGCAGAGGCAGGGGAACACTGGCAAAGTTCTGGGACAGTTTTCTCAGACCCTCCCATCACCCTGGCCCTCAGGCGTGGGGTAATGTCACAAAGAATGGAATGTTTTCTAAGATGCTGAGGGAGTACGTTGCTGACCATACCATCATCCTCTGAGATTCCTCTGTGCCTTTTAATTATTGGGTATCCAAGCTGGACACATGGCATGAACTGTCTCTCTATGACTTGGAGGTCCTGGCCTGCCCTGCTGCTAGTGTTTTGTCAGAGTGGGTTTCTAGTGCCGCTGTTGGAATTATCACAGAAAAGCACATTCGCCTGTCAGCGGAAAATGCAGACAGGCTGAATCTTGTAAAAATGAACAAGGGCTGGATTGGGCCAGACTTCTCTACACCACCAAATGACAGCGAAACATAACCTCCAATACAGTGTCTTTTTGGAAGTTGTATTCCCATGCACCTCTTCACACCCACACATGGGTATACACTTCCTGATTTCAGCTATTTGGTGTACTCCTCCTCCTTGTCCTCATCCTCATCATCCACCACCAATTGAACACCAGGGTGAATGTGTTCTATGCTGCTATAGCCAGTCAATTTTTTGGCAAGGGTGTCTATGATCCTCATAATTTTTTTTTAAAATATTTACCTCCAATGGGGAAATGTTTGTCAGCCCATACACTTAGTGTATGGGTATTCCAAATCTAGGAGACCCGCTCCTTTAAATTGGACCTATTTTAATGAGGCCTTCCTCCACGTCTCATCATCCACCGCCACTAGAACACCAGGGTGAACATGTTCTATGCTGCTACAGCCAGTCAATTTTTTGGCAAGGGTGAATATGATTCCCATAAACATTTTTTAAAAATAACCCCCCATGGGGAAATGTTTGTCAACCCATGCATTTAGTGTATGGGCATTACAAGTCTAGGAGACCTGCTCCTTTAAATTGGGCCTAATTTTTAATGAGGTCTTCCTCCACGTCTCATCATCCACCGCCACTAGATCACCAGGGTCAACGTGTTCCATGCTGCTACAGCCACTCTAGTTTTTGCAAAGGTGTTTATGATGCCCGTAAACAATTAAAAAAAAAAATGACCCCCCTAGGGGAAATGTTTTCAGCCCATACACTTAGTATATGGGCCTTACAAGTCTAGGAGACCCGCTCCTTTAAATTGGGCCTATTTTTTAATGAGGCCTTCCTCCATGTCTCATCATCCACCTCCACTAGAACACCATGGTGAACGTGTTCTATGCTGCTGCAGCCAGCCAATTTTTTGGCAAGGGTGTCTATGATCCCCATAAATTGTTTTTAAAAAATGTACCCCCATGAGGAAATGTTTGTCAGCCCATACACTTAGTGTATAGGCATTACGAGTCAAGGAGACCTGCTCCTTTGTAATGAGACAGTTTTTTTATGAGGCCCTCCTCCATGTTTCTTCCAAGGGGGGATTGGGGTGCGTGCAAGTTTGGGTCAAGGCGGCGCTTGCATTCAATGCATAAGGAAACAGTATGGCAGGACCAACTGAAGAGTGTGAAGTGGATTTTCCTGTGGTCATCCAATACCATGTTTCATAGGCTGCTTGGGGTTCATATAATAATAATAATAGTAATCTTTACTTATATAGCGCCAACATATTCTGCAATGCTTTACAGTTTAACAATTTAGAAGATAACAGTCATAAGTAACAATGTTAACAATACAATAATTAAAGCAAGATGACCCTGCTCGTGATAGCTTACAATCTACAGTGAGGTGGGTTAGATACAAAGTGCAGGTGTGTATTTACAATGATGTATTTACAATGATGGTCCAGCCATCTTCAGTGGCTGGGGGATAGATTGAAGTAGTGAATGGGCTACACTCACAAACATAAAATGACTGATTAGGGAATGTGATAGGCCGCTCTGAAGAAATGTGTTTTGAGCGAGCGCCTAAAACTATGCAAATTGTGGATGGTCCTAATATCTTGTGGTAGAGCATTCCAGAGGATTGGCGCAGCATGGGAGAAGTCTTGGAGTCGGGAGTTGGAGGTACGAATTGGAGCAGAGGTTAGTCGAAAGTCGTTTGCAGAGCGCAGCGGTCGGTTAGGCCGATAGACAGAAATGAGGGGGGGATGTAAGGGCAGTGCTGCACTGTGGAGAGCTCTGAGGGTGAGAACAAATACTTTGAATTGTACCCTGTAATGAATGGGCAGCCAGTGTAATCTGAATACCGATTAGCTAGATGGACAACCCTGGCTGCTGCATTAAGGATAGTAGTCCAGGCGGGAGTGGATCAGGGTGACAGTTAAGGTTTTTGTTGATTCCATGGTGAGAAAAGGACGGATTCTAGAGATGTTCTTGAGGTGTAAGCGGCAAGAGTGGGCAAGAGATTTTATATGGGAGGTAAAGGAGAGATCAGAGACAAATATAACACTCAGACAGCGCGCCTGCTACCAGGGTGTTATTATGGTGCCACCCACGGAGAGGGAAATATCAGGTTTAGGGAGGTTAGTAGATGGTGGGAGCAGAAGAAGTTCAGTTTTGAAGAGGTTGAGTTTCAGATGGAGAGCTGACATGAAGTTGGAGACTGCGGACAGACAGGCGTTCTGTAGTACAGCGGGGGTAAGGTCAGGGATGATGTGTATAGTTGTGTGTCATCAGCATAAAGATGGTACTGAAAGCCAAATCTGCTGATGGTCTGTCCAATTGGGGCTGTGTAGAGAGAGAAGAGAAGGGGGCCAAGGACTGAGCCCTGATGTACCCCAACAGCGAGAGGAAGAGGAGATGAAGTGGAGCCAGCAAACAAAACACTGTAGGAGCGGTCAGAAAGGTAGGAAGAGAACCAGGAGAGAGCAGTGTACTTAATGCATAGTGACTGGAGCCTAGAGAGTAGGAGAGGGTGGTCAAAAGTGTTGAAAGCTGCAGAAAGGTTGAGAAGAATGAGCAGAGAGTGGTCACCATTGCATTTTGCTGTCAGAAGGTCATTGGTCACTTGGATGCGTGCAGATTCAGTCAGATTGGTGGCAGCGCAGGCCTTTCAGGCAATGCATAAGAAAACAGTATGGGAGTACAAAATAATTAATGTGAAGTGGGTTTTCCTGTGGCCACCTAGTACCTGGGTTTAAAGGCTTCTTGGGGTGTATATGACTTGATAGCAGGGCAGACCTCTCATGAAAGGGGTATTGGGGTGCGTTATAATTCTTGGGAGCCCATCCACTCACTGCATAGGCTTTAACAGTATAGGAGATCCACTGTTTATTAATAGCCCTATAAGAATATTAATGCTGCCTGATGCCCCTCTAAAATTAGGCTTTGTGACTTTGAGTCCCTTCTTCATAAATGAAACAAGATGTGTCTCCTTATGTGTCACACACCACATGGCCAGCTAGAGTTGTTAAATGTTACAATGACATTTCCCAGTGAATGCATTTGTATTGGTTGAAAGCAATGTTAACCCCTTAGTGACAGAGCCAATTTGGTACTTAATGACCAAGCCAATTTTTACAAGTCTGACCACTTTCACTTTATGAGGTTATAACTCTGGAATGGTTTAACGGATTCCACTGATTCTGAGATTGGTTCTTGTGACATATTGTACTTCATGTTATTGGTAACATTTCTTTGATATTACTTGCGTTTATATATGAAAAAAACAAATATGGTGAACATTTTTAAAATTTTGCAATGTTCAATCTCTGAATTTTTATGCCTTTAAATCAGAGAGATATGTCACATAAAATAGTTACTAAATAACATTTCCCACATGTCTGCTTTACATTAGCTCAATTTTGGAAATTTTGTAAACAATTTTTTTTGTTAGTAAGCTATAAGGGTTAAAAGTTGACCACCGATTTCTCATTTTTACAACAAAATTTACAAAACCATTTTTTTTAGGGACCATCTCACATTTGAAGTCCCTTTTAGCACTGTTCCTGACAGAAAATACCCAAAAGTGACATCATTCTAAAAGCTACACCCCTCAAGGTGCTCAAAATAACATTTAAGAATTTTATTAACCTTTTACGTGCATCACAGGAAGTGAAGCAATGTGGAAGAAAAAAATTAACATTTAACTTTTTTTTACAAACATTTTAATTCAGAACCAATTTTCTTTATTTTCACAAGTGTAAAAAGAGAAAATGTACCACAAAATTTGTTGTGCAATTTCTCCTGAATACGCCAAAACCCCATATGTGGGGGTAAACCACTGTTTGGGTACACGGCAGAGCTTGGAAGAGAAGGAGTGCCATTTGACTTTTCCAATGCAGAATTGGCTGGAATTGAGATCGGACGCCATGTTGTGTTTAGAGAGCCCCTGATGTGCCTAACCAGTGGAAACCCCCCACAAGTGACACCATTTTGGAAACTAGACCCTTTAAGGAACTTATCTAGATGTGTGGTGTGCACTTTGAACCCCCAAGTGCTTCACAGAAGTTTATAACGTAGAGCTGATAAAATAAAAAATCACATTATTTCCACAAAAATGATCTTTTTGCCCCCAAATTTTTATTTTCACAAGGGTAACAGGAGAAATCAGACCACAAAAGTTGTTTTGCAATTTGTTCTTATGTGCTGATTCCTCATATCTTGGGGTAAACCACTGTTTGGGCGCATGGCAGAGCTCGGAGAGGAAGGAGCGCAGTTTGACTTTTTCTATGCAGAATTAGCTGGAATTGAGATCGGGCACCATGTTACGTTTGTAGAGCCCCTGTGTGCCTAAACAGTGATAAACTCCCAACAAGTTACATCATTTTGGAAACTAGACTCCTATCGGAACTTATCTATGTGTGTGGTGTGCACTTTGAACCCCCAAGTGCTTCACAAAAGTTTATAACATAGAGCCGTGAAAATAAAAAATATTTTTTTTCCTCAAAAATTTATTTTTTAGTTTGCAATTGTTTACTTTCGCAAGGGTAACAGGAGAAATTGGACCCCAAAAGTTGTTTTCCAGTTTGTCCTGAGTTGTCCGATACCCCATATGTGGGGAGCGACCCCTGTTTGGTCACACAGTGAGGCTCAGAAAGGAAGTAGTGATGTTTTAAAATGCAGACTTTCATGGGATGGTCTGTAGGCATCATGTTGCATTTCCAGAGCAGAGTTTTCATTTGGGAAACTAGACCCCTAAGGAACTTATCTAGATGCCTGGTAAGCACTATGAACCCCCAAGTGCTTCACAGAAATTTATAACGTAGAGCCGTGAAAATGAAAAATCATATTTTTCCACAAAAATTATATTTTCACCACCAAATCTTTTTACTTTTAGGGTAACAGGGGAAATTGGACCATGAAAGTTGTTGTGCAATTTATCCTGAGCACGTTGATACCCCATATGTGGGGGGGATCACTGTTTGGGTGCATGGCAGAGCTCGGAAGGGAAGTAGTGATGTTTTGGAATGCAGACTTTGATGGAACGCTCTGCGGGCGTCATGTTGTGTTTCAATCAGAAAGGAAACCAATTATATGTATAAATTACTTGTCATGCACCAAATAACAATAAATCCTCCAAAAGAAAAAGTGCAAAAATTGACAATATTTAAAAATATTTTATTTTATTGAAAATACAGAATATTATAAAATTAGTATATTTTAAAAAATATAGCTGATAACACTGGTCTAATTCTGGCATGGACTTTAAGAACAGTTTTAGACTAATTTGAGGGTCCTGAATTCAAATCTGATCTTATAATTTCTCTATCACATCACATTTTTGCGCTATAGGTATATAGCCCATTTTCATGAATTCCATGATAAATATAAGTAGTGTATGAAAAGTGCCGGTTTATACGGTTCACTAAGGTAAATTGAGTTTTCATTTAGTCTCCCCATGAATGTGAGAATATCTTTGTTTTCTTTGAACATGTATAATTCCCATTTGTTATTATAACACCCTTGTTCTCTGTGCTACTGGGGCAGTAGAGCTGCAGCAGAGCATTGGGTGAAAACTGAATGGCCTCAGCGACAGAGTTTGGCATCTGGCGATAAGAATGTCATCCATGATCCTCTAGTGGATAGGAAGGACATTGTCTTTCCTCCCTTAGACATAAAACTTGGATTGATGAAGCAGTTCGTCAAAGCTCTCAATCACAGTGGAGAATGCTTTAACTATATATGTTCAACTTTTCCTTGTCTTAGTGAAGAGAAGAAAAAGGTTGGAATATTTGATGGACCTCAAATAAGAACACTTATGAGAGACCCAAATTTTATCACATCAATGAATGAGACAGAAGAAAGAGTTTTGAATGTATTTTGTAATGTGGTGCAGAATTTTCTAGGGAATAATAAAGCAGACAACTCTGAAGAGATTGTGTAAGAGCTACTAATGAGTCTGCGAAATCTTGGATGTAGAATGAGTATCAAGATTCACTATTTACACAGCCATTTGGACTTTTTTCCAGAGAACCTTGGGGATGTGAGTGAGGAACATGGGGAGCATTTTCATCAGGACATTAAAACAATGGAAGAACGGTATCAAGGCCGGTGGGACTCATATATGATGGCTGACTATTGCTGGAGCTTGAAGAGAGACAACCCAGAAGCTGTACATCACAGATCAGCCAAGAAAAGAAAGTTCAAATAACTGCCATTTGTCATTAATCTGTGTGTCATATATATGTGTTTTTATATTTTGTAGTTTAATTCTGTAAGTATATTTCATTTGTTGTACATAGACTTTGTAATCTTTGTTATTCCTTGATTAAAAATATACAAAATGTAGTACCGAACATCATGTGTTTTTATCATAAAACATTAGGAGTAATTTTCATCAAAAATTGAAAATATCTCGAAATACTGATGTGATAGCCAAAAACGGAGTTCATATTCGTAATCAGCAGCCAAAATTGACTTAAAATATGTTTTAAAACCTTTTGCCAGAAAAATTGCGTTGACCAGTGTAATAGGTACAACAAAAGAAAAAAAGACCAATGCATATAAAAGCGCACACCTGCTACAAAATACCAAAAAATAAAAATGTTATTATAACAGCAAAGACACAAACATGGATATAAAACCAATTAAAATAACCAAAATACCTTTCCCCATGTTGCACATGTAGAAAAATAATGCACATCTATTAGTGCTAAACAACACGACCCGACAATATGTGACACAAAAACTATATATGGACTGTCATAAATTACAGCAAACATACATGAAAGAAATGCTACACATATGATAGATGTAATATATGGAAACATGTAAAATAACGGACCATAATTTTTGCTGTAAACATAATAAGACAGAGAATGGGCGTCCCCATAACTGTCATACAGTAGACACATGTCCTTCAAGTGTGTAGTGTAAAACAACAAGCGGGTGCGGTGCGCCCCTGTCACAAAGAGAAAAAGAAACCCTGCTGCCAAATGACCAGGCAGTGTCAATGTAAGGGGTATTGGCTAAAAGGCCTGCCAGGAAAAAAGGCCTATAACCAGCATAGTACAAATAACTGGGACGAAAGATTGGCAGATAATAAGCCTACCCCAAACATGGTACAAATAGCCGAATTTAGAAAATTAACGGAGTCTGCACAAATACCCAAGAGAAGATGCAGTTGCTGTGCGACTCCGGAGATGACAGGGCTGAGCGTGCCAAGGGGAAAGGTGTGGAAAGATTGTACCATGTTTGGGGTAGGCTTATTATCTGCCAATCTTTAGTCCCAGTTTAGTCCCCACAGGGATTCATATTTGTGGGGTTGATGTCACCATTGTATTGTCAGGTGACATCAAGCTCATGGATTACTAATTTAGAGGTGTCTATAAGACACCAATCCATTACTAATTCTATAGTTATATGATAAATAAAAACACAGCCAGAATAAAGTCCTTTATTAGAAATAAGTCTAAATACAGTTTTCCATTTTATTTAAAAATAACAAACACGGGTATTCTCACCTAACACCTATTCCACCAAAACCCTCGTTCTCCTGTAATAAAACTAAAATGAAAAACTAAAATAAAAAATATCCCACACCTGTCCGTCTTTCTGTCCCACGCCATAATCTATGTCTGGGGGATTAATAGTTTTCAAACTGGACGGTGCCAGGATGCGACCATCCAGGCTGAGAACCACTGGTGACTGAGATGCTGCAAGCACAGTGTCAGTGACATCATTGAAGTTACATCCACTCACTGAGGCTGCATTCCCAGCCGGGCTGAACTGCGTTGACCTTGGTGAGATCCCCGCTAGCACCGTGTGAAAAAGTCACTGAGTTCACCGCAGTTCAAGTTCAGTGGCTTCACAGAAGATCACGGTGAGAATTTCTCACCGTGATCTGTGGTGAAGTCACTGAGCTTGAACTGCGATGACCTCATCACTGACATTTTCCCACAGTGCTATATGACGTCGGCACGAGCACAGTGGGAAAATTTCCCACAGCACTCACGCTGACGTCAGAAAGATGAAGTGAGTTCACTGGCTGTGAAGTCGCACGACCTGTCTGACGGCACCACGAGCAGGAGAACTTTCTCATGCTCACAGTGCCCTCAAAAAGGGAATAGCAGTCCACAGGCAGACACTGAGCACATGGTACTCAGTGTCTACTGGATGATCATGCAATCATGCAGACTGCCATCTAGATGTAGCAGAGCTAAACATGTCGTAGGACAAATGGATTAAAAACATCTCTGTGGAAAGGTGAGGAATATTGCTGCTTTTTTTACCTCTTTTGCAGATGATGAGGGCATTGGGGAATAGGCAAGGTTGTAAGTATGGTTTAATTAAGATTATTAAGTTGTGAGTTGATTTTAATAGCCTGGGAAGCTCCATGGTTATTACCCCCTTCCCAGGCTATAAACAGGGTTGTCGGCTTTCCCTCTGCTAGTTGCGAAAATTGCGCAGGAGCCTACACCATTTTTTTCAGAAAAATAATCTTTTATTAACTAAATACATGTATAGTAAGCTGCACACACACTGTACTAATTGTATTTGTCACTGACATTTGTATGTATACCTATTCTATTTGTATTTACTGTATGTAATCCATTTATTCTAACCTGTCAGCTCCTGCTGAGATTTTACACTACATGGCTGAAGAATTGATGGCTTTTCTTCTATCTATGTAACATTTATACGTATTATATGTGTGTCACTGACATCTATATATCTATATATTCTATGTGTATATATCTATTCAATCTTTTCTATTCTAAATCTATATCTATTCTGTCACGCTGTGATTATACTGTACACGGCACATATTTGACAACTTTTATTCTATCTATCATCTACTTTAAAATACTTTAGCAGCAATGCAATTATTTTTCTGCACTCTTACCGAATGTTACCGACGTTTTCCGATTTTAAGGAAAATGCTTGTGTTGTGTACTTATAACGAATCTGAATGTACCGTATTTTTGCCGAATTTATGTTTGGCGATCTTTTCTGAACATATTTGCTCATTTCTAATCTTTATATTTTTCAGCATGGGCCCATGGAAAAGTATAGGTTGGCTGTTTTCCCCATGGGCTTTAATAGAGGTTTCCTTCATGGAGTACATTTATGCAACCATTCCTCTGCAGTGTAGCCATATTGTATTACAACAAACAATCATCTCATTTTGGCGTTCTGCTTCTTTAGCTAAGTATAAAGACCACAACTTCATAAGAGACATGCCCATATATTAATAATTATAAATATTAGTTTAAATCAAAAATAGATAATGGGCCATAATGGATATGCTATGGGATAATCGCTAACCGAAAATATCTAACCATAGAAAACAAACGATCAAACACCCAACATCAATTAGATGCAAAAAATACTTTATTGATAAAAAATACAATATATATATTCAGGATATTTGGGGAAAACCAGGGAGGGAAGAGATGAAAAACCTCAAGTCACAAGTGCAACAAGAAACGGCTAGGGGTGCAGGCATGTGGACCATGAGGTAATGTAACTAATCATCAACTAGGTTCCATCAACGGATTCCTATGAAGTGCCATAGCAGGAAAGTAAGATGAAAACAATTTTTTGAAAAATATATAGAAGCTAAAATATAAATATATTACACAAAATGTACCACTTTCAATAGCCACCATATAGGACAAAAAACGTATATATTACCTGCAGAGGCACAAAAGTAATCACGGTCCACCGCGTGCACCCACCCCAACGCACGTTTCGGCGTATGAGCCTTTTTCAAGACCCCTTGAAAAAGGCTCATACGCCGAAACGTGCGTTGGGGTGGGTGCACGCGGTGGACCGTGATTACTTTTGTGCCTCTGCAGGTAATATATACGTTTTTTGTCCTATATGGTGGCTATTGAAAGTGGTACATTTTGTGTAATATATTTATATTTTAGCTTCTATATATTTTTCAAAAAATTGTTTTCATCTTACTTTCCTGCTATGGCACTTCATAGGAATCCGTTGATGGAACCTAGTTGATGATTAGTTACATTACCTCATGGTCCACATGCCTGCACCCCTAGCCGTTTCTTGTTGCACTTGTGACTTGAGGTTTTTCATCTCTTCCCTCCCTGGTTTTCCCCAAATATCCTGAATATATATATTGTATTTTTTATCAATAAAGTATTTTTTGCATCTAATTGATGTTGGGTGTTTGATCGTTTGTTTTCTATGGTTAGATATTCTTTAGCTAAGTGCAGTGAATTTGCATGTTGATTTTTTTCAACCCTTTTCATCAGAACACACTTCTGCTTAGGTGTTAACTTCCGTGGTTCGCTTGGACGTCTGTGCGATGGTTGCTGTTCCAACTTTGTTACATTTTTGTACCAATTTTGCAACAGTATTCTGCCAGATACATAAAGCTTTTCTGATCTTCATGTAGCCTTCATCTTTGTTTTGTAGAGAAATTATTTTATTTATTTGTTCTTATGATATATCTTTTCCATGTTGAGCCATTGCTGACAGCATGAAATGGGAAGAGATTTTCTTTGTTAAGTGAGGCTCTTTTATAGTCAACTGTCTGCTTGACATCTGTTTGACGAAAAATTAAACTTAC
Source organism: Ranitomeya variabilis (assembly GCF_051348905.1). Lineage (NCBI taxonomy): Eukaryota > Metazoa > Chordata > Amphibia > Anura > Dendrobatidae > Ranitomeya > Ranitomeya variabilis. The sequence continues at coordinate 563,838,473 of NC_135234.1, read as the reverse complement.
CTATAGTTGAATTCTTGTTAACCCCTTCACCCCAAAGCCTGTTTTCACATTCTTGACCAGGCCAATTTTTTTAATTCAGACCACTGTCATTTTATTAGGCCATAACTCTGGAATGTTTCAATGAATCCCATTTATTCTGAGAATGTTTTCTCATGGCATATTGTACTTCATGGTAGTGGTACCATTTCTTTGATAAGACTTGCATTTATTTGTGAAAAATTGAAAATTTGTCAAAAATTCTGCAATTTTCAAACTTTTAATTTTGATGGCCTTAAATTAGAAAGTCATATCACACAAAATAATTAATAAATCACATTTCCCACATGTCTACTTTACATCAATACAATTTTTGAAACATAATTTTATTTTTGTTAAAAATAAAAAGTTAAAAGTTGACCAGCGATTTCTCATTTTTACAACAAAATTAGCAAAACCATTTTTTAGGGACCTCCTCACATTTGAAATGGCTTTGAGGGGCCTATATGGCAGAAAATACCCAAAAGTGACACAATTCTAAAAACTTCATCCCTCAAGGTACTCAGAACCAAATTCAAGAAGTTTATTAACCCTTCAGGTGCTTTACAGGAATTAATGGAATTTTGAAAGAAAAAATAAACATTTACTTTTCTTTCAGAAAAATGTTCACATAGACCTATTTTTTTTTACTTTTGCAAGGGTAACAGTAGAAAATACCCCATGTGTGGGGGAATACCACTGTTTGGGCACATGACATGGCTCGGAACGGAAGGAGTGCCATTTCACATTTTGAATTTTGCTCGCATAATTACTGGACGCTATGTCATGTTTGGAGAGCTCGTTGTGACTAAACAGTAGAAACCCCCCACAAGTGACCCCATTTTGGAAATTAGGCCCTTTTTGCGTTGAAGCCCACTTGCGCGAAACGATTGGAACCCCTGTTCCTATTCTTCCACAGAAGATGCTGCATGTCATGTTCTCAATGGCAAGAGAACATAGCATCAGCATATATAGGAACTAGCTCTTGGAAGATGGGAACTGAGCTGACCATGAACTAAACCTAACGCACAACTAGCAGTGGCCGGGTAGCATGCCTACGTTGATTCTAGATGCCCAGCACCAGCCGGAGGACTAAATAATGCTAGCAGAGGAAAATATTAGTCCTAGCTCACCTCTAGAGAAATACCCCGAAAGGAGACAGAGGCCCCCCACATGTATTGGCGGTGAATTAAGATGAAATAACAAACGTAGTATGAAAATAGGTTTAGCAAATTTGAGGTCCACTTACTACATAGCAGAAGACAGAAAGGACACTTTCATGGTCAGCTGAAAACCCTATCAAAACACCATCCAGAAATTACTTTAAAACTCTGGCATTAACTCATAACACCAGAGTGGCAATTCCTGTTCACAAGAGCTTTCCAGACACAGTAACGAAACTACAGCTGTGAACTGGAACAAAAATGCAAAAACAAACATGGACAAGAGTCCAACTTATCTAGTAGTTGTCTAGGAGCAGGAACAAGCACAGAGAGGCTTCTGATAACATTGCTGACCGGCAAGCAACTAACAGAGCAGCAAGGTTATATAGCGACTCCCACATCTTGATGGGAACAGGTGAACAGAGAAGATGAAGACACCAGTTCAATTCCACCAGTAGCCACCGGGGGAGCCCAGAATCCAAATTCACAACAGTACCCCCCCTCAAGGAGGGGGCACCGAACCCTCACCAGAACCACCAGGGCGATCAGGATGGGCCCTATGAAAGGCACGAACCAAATCAGAGGCATGAACATCAAATGCATTCACCCAAGAATTATCCTCCTGGCCATATCCCTTCCACTTGACCAGATACTGGAGTCTCCGTCTGGAAACACGAGAGTCTAATATTTTCTCCACAACGTACTCCAACTCACCCTCAACCAACACCGGAGCAGGAGGCTCAACGGAAGGCACAACCGGTACCTCATACCTGCGCAATAATGACCGATGAAAAACGTTATGAATAGAAAAGGATGCAGGGAGGTCCAAACGGAAGGAAACAGGGTTAAGAATCTCCAATATCTTATACGGGCCGATGAACCGAGGCTTAAACTTAGGAGAAGAGACCCTCATAGGGACAAAACGAGAAGACAACCACACCAAATCCCCAACACAAAGCCGAGGACCAACACGACGGTGGCGGTTGGCAAAAAGCTGAGTCTTCTCCTGGGACAACCTCAAATTGTCCACCACCTGCCCCCAGATCTGATGCAATCTCTCCACCACAGCATCCACTCCAGGACAATCCGAAGATTCCACCTGACCAGAGGAAAATCGAGGATGAAACCCCGAATTACAGAAAAACGGGGACACCAAAGTGGCAGAGCTGGCCCGATTATTGAGAGCGAACTCTGCCAATGGCAAAAAAGCAACCCAATCATCCTGGTCAGCAGACACAAAACACCTCAGATATGTCTCCAGGGTCTGATTAGTCCGCTCGGTCTGGCCATTCGTCTGAGGATGGAAAGCGGACGAAAAAGATAAATCTATGCCCATCCTAGCACAGAATGCCCGCCAAAATCTAGACACGAATTGGGTCCCTCTGTCAGAAATGATATTCTCAGGAATACCATGCAAACGAACAACATTTTGAAAAAACAGAGGAACCAACTCGGAAGAAGAAGGCAACTTGGGCAGAGGAACCAAATGGACCATCTTAGAGAAACGGTCACACACCACCCAGATGACAGACATCTTCTGAGAAACAGGCAGATCTGAAATAAAATCCATCGAGATGTGCGTCCAAGGCCTCTTAGGAATAGGCAAGGGCAACAATAATCCACTAGCCCGAGAACAACAAGGCTTGGCCCGAGCACAAACGTCACAAGACTGCACAAAGCCTCGCACATCTCGTGACAGGGAAGGCCACCAGAAGGACCTTGCCACCAAATCCCTGGTACCAAAAATGCCAGGATGACCTGCCAACGCAGAAGAATGAACCTCAGAGATGACTCTACTGGTCCAATCATCAGGAACAAACAGTTTATCAGGTGGGCAACGATCCGGTCTATCCGCCTGAAACTCCTGCAAGGCCCGCCGCAGGTCTGGAGAAACGGCTGACAATACCACTCCATCCTTAAGGATACCTGTGGGCTCAGAGTTACCAGGCGAGTCAGGCTCAAAACTCCTAGAAAGGGCATCAGCCTTAACATTCTTAGAACCCGGTAGGTATGACACCACAAAATTAAACCGAGAGAAAAATAATGACCAGCGCGCCTGTCTAGGATTCAGGCGCCTGGCGGTCTCAAGATAAATCACATTTTTGTGGTCAGTCAATACCACCACCTGATGTCTGGCCCCCTCAAGCCAATGGCGCCACTCCTCAAAAGCCCACTTCATGGCCAAAAGCTCCCGATTCCCAACATCATAATTCCGCTCAGCGGGCGAAAATTTACGGGAAAAGAAGGCACAAGGCCTCATCACGGAGCAGTCAGAACTTTTCTGCGACAACACTGCCCCAGCTCCGATCTCAGAAGCGTCGACCTCAACCTGAAAAGGTAGAGCAACATCAGGCTGACGCAACACAGGGGCAGAGGAAAAACGGTGCTTAAGCTCCCGAAAGGCCTCCACAGCGTCAGGGGACCAATCAGCAACATCAGCACCCTTCTTAGTCAAATCGGTCAATGGCTTAGCAATATCCGAAAAACCAGCAATAAATCGACGATAAAAGTTAGCAAAGCCCAAAAATTTCTGAAGACTCTTAAGAGAAGAGGGCTGCGTCCAATCACAAATAGCTTGAACCTTGACAGGATCCATTTCAATGGAAGAGGGAGAAAAAATATATCCCAAAAAGGAAATCCTCTGTACCCCAAAAACACACTTAGAACCCTTCACACACAAAGAATTAGACCGCAAAACCTGGAAAACCCTCCTGACTTGCTGGACATGAGAGTCCCAGTCATCCGAAAAAATCAGAATATCATCCAGATACACAATCATAAATTTATCCAAATAATCGCGAAAAATATCATGCATAAAGGACTGGAAAACTGACGGAGCATTTGAAAGACCAAAAGGCATCACTAAATACTCAAAGTGGCCCTCGGGCGTATTAAATGCGGTCTTCCACTCATCCCCCTGCCTGATTCGCACCAAATTATACGCCCCACGAAGGTCAATCTTAGAGAACCACTTGGCCCCCTTTATGCGAGCAAACAAATCAGTCAGCAACGGCAATGGGTATTGATATTTAACAGTGATTTTGTTCAAAAGCCGATAATCGATACATGGTCTCAAAGAGCCGTCTTTTTTTGACACAAAGAAAAAACCGGCTCCTAAGGGAGATGACGATGGACGACTATGTCCCTTTTCCAAGGACTCCTTTATATATTCTCGCATAGCAGCATGTTCAGGCACAGACAGATTAAACAAACGACCCTTTGGGTATTTACTACCCGGGATTAAATCTATGGCACAATCGCACTCTCGGTGCGGAGGTAACGAACCAAGCTTGGATTCTTCAAAGACGTCACGATAGTCAGACAGGAACTCAGGAATTTCAGAGGGAATAGATGATGAAATGGAAACCACAGGTACATCCCCATGAGCCCCCTTACATCCCCAGCTCAACACAGACATAGCTCTCCAGTCGAGGACTGGGTTGTGAGATTGCAGCCAAGGCAATCCTAGCACCAAATCATCATGTAGATTATACAGCACCAGAAAGCGAATAATCTCCTGGTGATCCGGATTAATACGCATAGTTACTTGTGTCCAGTATTGTGGTTTATTATTAGCCAATGGGGTGGAGTCAATCCCCTTCAGAGGAATAGGAGTCTCCAAAGGCTCTAAATCATACCCACAGCGTTTGGCAAAGGACCAATCCATAAGACTCAAAGCGGCGCCAGAGTCGACATAGGCGTCCGTGGTAATAGATGACAAAGAGCAAATCAGGGTCACAGATAGAATAAACCTAGACGGTAAGGTGCAAATGGAAACAGATTTATCAAGCTTTTTAGTGCGCTTAGAGCATGCTGATATAACATGAGTAGAATCACCACAATAGAAACACAACCCATTTTTCCGTCTAAAATTCTGCCGCTCGCTTCGGGACAGAATTCTATCACACTGCATACTCTCTGGCGACTTCTCAGTGGACACCGCCAGATGGTGCACTGGTTTGCGCTCCCGCAAACGCCTATCGATCTGAATAGCCATTGTCATGGACTCATTCAGACCCGCAGGCACAGGGAACCCCACCATAACATCCTTAATGGCATCAGAGAGACCCTCTCTGAAAGTCGCCGCCAGGGCGCACTCATTCCACTGAGTAAGCACAGACCATTTACGGAATCTTTGGCAGTAAATTTCCGCTTCATCTTGCCCCTGAGATAGGGACATCAAAGTTTTTTCTGCCTGAAGCTCCAAATGAGGTTCGTCATAAAGCAACCCCAAGGCCAGAAAAAACGCATCCACATTGAGCAACGCAGGATCCCCTGGTGTCAATGAGAAAGCCCAGTCTTGAGGGTCGCCCCGGAGCAAGGAAATCACAATCCTGACCTGCTGTGCAGGGTCTCCGGCAGAGCGAAATTTCAGGGACAAAAATAATTTGCAATTATTTCGAAAATTCTGAAACCCAGATCTATTCCCCGAGAAAAATTCCGGCAAAGGAATTCTCGGCTCAGATACAGGTGCATGACAAACAAAGTCTTGCAAATTTTGTACCTTCGTGGCGAGATTATTCAAACCTGCAGTTACACTCTGAAGATCCATTACAAACAGGTGGACACAGAGCCATTCAAAGATTAGAAGGAGAGAAAAAAAAAAAAAAAAAAAAAATCTCAGCAGACTTCTTATTTCTCTCCTTTCTCAGCCAAGGATTTTAACCCTTTAGTGGGCCGGTCAAACTGTCATGTTCTCAATGGCAAGAGAACATAGCATCAGCATATATAGGAACTAGCTCTTGGAAGATGGGAACTGAGCTGACCATGAACTAAACCTAACGCACAACTAGCAGTGGCCGGGTAGCATGCCTACGTTGATTCTAGATGCCCAGCACCAGCCGGAGGACTAAATAATGCTAGCAGAGGAAAATATTAGTCCTAGCTCACCTCTAGAGAAATACCCCGAAAGGAGACAGAGGCCCCCCACATGTATTGGCGGTGAATTAAGATGAAATAACAAACGTAGTATGAAAATAGGTTTAGCAAATTTGAGGTCCACTTACTACATAGCAGAAGACAGAAAGGACACTTTCATGGTCAGCTGAAAACCCTATCAAAACACCATCCAGAAATTACTTTAAAACTCTGGCATTAACTCATAACACCAGAGTGGCAATTCCTGTTCACAAGAGCTTTCCAGACACAGTAACGAAACTACAGCTGTGAACTGGAACAAAAATGCAAAAACAAACATGGACAAGAGTCCAACTTATCTAGTAGTTGTCTAGGAGCAGGAACAAGCACAGAGAGGCTTCTGATAACATTGCTGACCGGCAAGCAACTAACAGAGCAGCAAGGTTATATAGCGACTCCCACATCTTGATGGGAACAGGTGAACAGAGAAGATGAAGACACCAGTTCAATTCCACCAGTAGCCACCGAGGGAGCCCAGAATCCATATTCACAACAGCTGCAATAAAGTCTGAAAAACTAGCCTGGTGAGTGCCATTCGATTGTCTATATTTGATATTGGAGGACTGTTGTGGCACTGGATGAGCACCCGAAGGCTTCAGGTCATCTGCTGGCTGCGGCTCATATAGGGTTATAAACGGCAGCACTGCAGGTGCTGACTCTTTTGGTTATTTCATGAGAAGACTCTTTACAGAACTTATCTAGATTAAGCACTTTAAACCCCCAGGTGCTTCACAGAAGTTTAAAACATAGAGCCGTGAAAATAAAAAAAATCAAACTTTTCCCAGATAAATCTTTTTTAGCTGAAAATGTAGCATTTTCATAATGGTAACAGGAGAAATTGCTCAATACAATTTGTTGTACAATTCCTCCTGAGTATGCGGATACCCAATATGTGGAAGAAAACAAATGCTTTTTTTTCAGTCATGATGGGGTGCAGACTATATATTAATGAGAAAAAAATTAACTTTTTTGAATTTACCAAATGGCTGCAATGAAACAAAGAGTGAAAAATCTTAAGGGGTATGAATACGTTCTGTACAGACTGTATGTGGAAGGGAATAAAGAGATATTACAGTGCAGATTTTGTTGTATTTGTTTGAGGGTACCATGTTACATTGTCAGAGCCCCTGAGGTGTCAGAACAGCTGAACCCCCCCATAAGTGACCCAATTTTGCAAACTAAACATCTCAATGAATTTATCTAGGGATGCAGTGATTATATTGACACCACAGATGTGTCAAAGAATTTTATACCATTGTGCAATGAAGAAAAAATAATTAACATTTCTGCCACCAAGGTTGTGTGTTAGGCCCAAGTTTTCCATTTTCATACAGGGAAATGGGTAAAAATGTCAACAAAATTTGTCCCACAATTTCTGCTGAATGTCGAAATATACTATATATGGATGTACAGTACTGCTTAGCCATACGGAGAAACTCGGGAGGGATGGAGCGTTATTTGCCTCCTGGAGTGCAGATTTTCCTAGAATAGTTTGCTGTTTCCATATAAAGAGCCCCTAAGTGCTGGAAAAGCAGAATCCCATCTCACGTTACCCCATTTTGGAAATTATAACCCTTTGAGATTTTGTCTACAGAATTTTATCTACAGATGCAGTGTCAATTTTGACTCCTCCATGGGTGTTTTTTAGAAACAAGCAGCAATGGATGTTGCTGAACGAAAATTGCAAACTGCCGTTGTAGTGACCAGTACGCTGTACTGATCAGTACATTATGCACAGCTCATGCTTCTGGAGACATGCACCTGTAAATTAGGCAAGCACTCATCACTACAAAAATGCCAAACATGTGGGCTCTAAATGTGGTTTAGACACACTGGGCTCAGAAATTAGGGGTGGCATTTGGATTTGAGAGCAAAAAATTTGCTGAATTTGTTTTGGCGGGCGAAAAGCTATTTTGCTTTTCCAGAGCCTTTGTGCTACCAGTAACGTAGAAGCCAATATATTTTCATTAACAGATGACAGACCTGAGTGAGGGCTTCCTTTATTTGTGGATTGTGTTGAAGATTTTATTGGCAACATTTTACATAACATTTATGATCACATTTATCCTGCGCTCTACGCTGAGCACTTACATCGGGGTTTCCACCTAAATCTATGAGTGTTGTGACAGATGAAACCCCCGATGGATCCTGTTCAGCCTTGTTCTTTTCAGAAGTGCACACAACTGTGGCTGAAGTCACTTTATGCAATCCTAAAATACCGCACCCACAATGACTCCATCTGCTTAGTACAGGGAATCTTTTGCTGGAAGTTCAGTCTGAATCATGTATTTCAAAGATTTACATAGGATCCAAGAAGTATCGTTTCTCCTTTCAGAGAGTGACATGTTAAGCATGCTGAGATGAGAAGACTTAAAGCTGCAATGCTCCTCTGGGAAATATGCAAATTGTCTCTTCAGAGAGGAAGAGAACTAGAACTCTAGTGCCACCTATTGGAAATAGCAATCCTAACAGTCAATGTTGACCCTTTAACGAGCCTTGTCACATGACTTAGGGTAAAAGCCAAACCAGAACTTCAATTTGCAGACACTGTTTCGGGGAACTGACCCTCATCAGTGCAATGTATGAGAGGCACCTAGATGGACAAGTATTTGTTAATTTTGAGTTCCTTACTGTTTGTTACCTTTTGGTTGAAAATTAAGCACCACATTTTCCTTATGTGGACTGTACCTGCCTATGTCACTGCCACGATGCTCTTCAAGGCCCTAGGGCATTACAATATATATACAGTATATATAAACAAAAAACTCAACACAAGGAATACATAGATACTTCAATCACTCTATAAGATGATCAATGGAATAATTTAGTATTAAGTCAGAGATAAATAAATAAATATCATATGTACCCCAAAATGGACATGGTAATGGACAAATCGGGAGGAATACGAAAACTCAAAGAACAAAAAAACGAACTAATGCCCAAATAATCAATGTAATTAATTTATTTGTGGAAAGAATGCACCAAATGGTAGGGGGAAACGAAACAAAAAAGAGGCACAACACCAAGGAGACAGAGCAATATTATAAACACAGTCCTGGAATGGTGAACAATGATGGCGTAATATAAATAAATAAATAAATAAATAATTTATTACATAAATATAAATATGTCACCAGACACAGAACTAAGAATATATATACACACACACACTAAAACAAATGGATATGATGGAAAAATATATATATATATTTAAATGTATATGAGGATACAACCTTAAAATGGGCCTAAAGAGCTTATTAGGCTAAGGTGCATGTAGTAACTGCAAATTGCAGTGAACAACGTGTATATATATATATATATATATATATATATATATATATGCCAGCATAAGATACAACAAGTGCGGCCAGGATGCAAATATATGGTGCACAAATATGGCCGGATATATGCCGGAACAAAAAATCATACATACAGGTGCCTGCTCAAAGGTATTAGGCACTATAACAAGTACACCACTTAATAAGTGTTAGGCATAATAAGTATGAGGAAGGTGCCTAGAGCAGAAACTACCTGAAATACTGCCGTCTCCTGGATGTGCCAGTCCCCAACGCGTGTTTCGGCGTCAGCCTTCGTCAGGGGGTCAATATCTATATATACAGCTCTGGCAAAAATTAAGAGACCACCACATCAAAACCCTGCCATGAGCAATCTCCAGACCTGAACCCCATTGAAAACCTCTGGAGTGTAATCAAGAAGATGATGGATAGTCACAAGCCATCAAAAAAAGAAGTTTGCTTAAATTTTGGGGCCAGGAGCAGTGTGAAAGGCTGGTGAGAAGCATGCCAAGACGCATGAAAGCTGTGATTAAAAGTCATGGTTATTCCACAAAATATTGATTTCTGAACTCTTCCTGAGTTCCTGAGCATCTCTGCCCCCAGTGTCCAGCATCTCTGCCCCCAGTGTCCAGCATCCTGCCCCCAGTGTGTCCAGCATCTTACCACAGTGTGTCCAGCATATTGCCACAAGTGTGTCCAGCAATCTGTCCTAGTGTCTCCAGCATCTCTGCCCCCAATGTCCAGCATCTCTGCCCCAATGTCCAGCATCTCTGCCCCCAATGTCCAGCATCTCTGCCCCCAATGTGTCCAGCATCTCTGCCCCCAATGTGTCCAGCATCTCTGCCCCCAGTGTCCAGCATCTCTGCCCCCAGTGTCCAGCATCTTTGCCCCCAGTGTCCAGCATCTCTGCCCCCAATGTGTCCAGCATCCTGCCCCCAGTGTGTCCAGCATCCTGCCCCCAATGTCCAGCATCTCTGCCCCCAGTGTCCAGCATCCTGCCCCCAGGGTGTCCAGCATCCTACCACAGTGTGTCCAGCATATTGCCCCCAGTGTGTCCAGCAATCTGCCCTAGTGTCTCCAGCATCTCTGCCCCCAATGTCCAGCATCTCTGCCCCAATGTCCAGCATCTCTGCCCCCAATGTCCAGCATCTCTGCCTCCAATGTGTCCAGCATCTCTGCCCCCAATGTGTCCAGCATCTCTGCCCCCAGTGCCCAGCATCTCTGCCCCCAGTGTCCAGCATCTATGCCCCCCGTGTCCAGCATCTCTGCCCCCAATGTGTCCAGCATCTCTGCCCCCAGTGTCCAGCATCCTGCCCCCAGTGTGTCCAGCATCCTACCACAGTGTGTCCAGCATATTGCCCCCAGTGTGTCCAGCAATCTGCCCTAGTGTCTCCAGCATCTCTGCCCCCAATGTCCAGCATCTCTGCCCCAATGTCCAGCATCTCTGCCCCCAATGTCCAGCATCTCTGCCCCCAATGTGTCCAGCATCTCTGCCCCCAATGTGTCCAGCATCTCTGCCCCCAGTGTCCAGCATCTCTGCCCCCAGTGTCCAGCATCCTGCCCCCAGTGTGTCCAGCATCCTGCCCCCAATGTCCAGCATCTCTGCCCCCAGTGTCCAGCATCCTGCCCCCAGTGTGTCCAGCATCCTACCACAGTGTGTCCAGCATATTGCCCCCAGTGTGTCCAGCAATCTGCCCTAGTGTCTCCAGCATCTCTGCCCCCAATGTCCAGCATCTCTGCCCCAATGTCCAGCATCTCTGCCCCCAATGTCCAGCATCTCTGCCCCCAATGTGTCCAGCATCTCTGCCCCCAGTGTCCAGCATCTCTGCCCCCAATGTCCAGCATCTTTGCCCCCATTGTCCAGCATCTCTGCCCCCAATGTATCCAGCATCCTGCCCCCAGTGTGTCCAGCATCCTGCCCCCAATGTCCAGCATCTCTGCCCCCAGTGTCCAGCATCCTGCCCCCTGTGTGTTCATCCTCCTGCCCCAGTGTGTCCAGCATATTGCCCCGTGTGTCAGCAATCTGCCCCAGTGTCTCCAGCATATTACCCCCAGTGTGTCCAGCAATCTGCCCCAGTGTCTCCAGCATATTGCCCCCAGTGTGTCCAGCAATCTGCCCCAGTGTGTCCAGCATATTGCTCCCAGTGTGTCCAGCAATCTGCCCCAGTGTGTCCAGCATATTGCCCTTTCGTGTATCCAGCATATTGCCCACAGTGTGTCCTGCATATTGCCCCCAGTGTGTCCAGCATATTGCCCCCAGTGTGTCCAGCATATTGCCCACAGTGTGTCTAGCAATCTGCCCCAGTGTGTCCAGCATATCGCCCCCAGTTAAGTCAGAGATAAATAAATAAATATCATATGTACCCCAAAATGGACATGGTAATGGCCAAATCGGGAGGAATACGAAAACTCAAAGAACAAAAAACCGAACTAATGCCCAAATAATCAATGTAATTAATTTATTTGTGGAAAGAATGCACCAAATGGTAGGGGGAAACGAAACAAAAAAGAGGCACAACACCAAGGAGACAGAGCAATATTATAAACACAGTCCTGGAAAGGTGAACAATGATGGCATAATATAAATAAATAAATAAATAAATAATTTATTACATAAATATAAATATGTCACCAGACACAGAACTAAGAATATATATACACACACACACTAAAACAAATGGATATGATGGAAAAATATATATATATATATTTAAATGTATATGAGGATACAACCTTAAAATGGGCCTAAAGAGCTTATTAGGCTAAGGTGCATGTAGTAACTGCAAATTGCAGTGAACAACGTGTATATATATATATATATATATATGCCAGCATAAGATACAACAAGTGCGGCCAGGATGCAAATATATGGTGCACAAATATGGCCGGATATATGCCGGAACAAAAAATCATACATACAGGTGCCTGCTCAAAGGTATTAGGCACTATAACAAGTACACCACTTAATAAGTGTTAGGCATAATAAGTATGAGGAAGGTGCCTAGAGCAGAAACTACCTGAAATACTGCCGTCTCCTGGATGTGCCAGTCCCCAACGCGTGTTTCGGCGTCAGCCTTCGTCAGGGGGTCAATATCTATATATACAGCTCTGGCAAAAATTAAGAGACCACCACATCAAAACCCTGCCATGAGCAATCTCCAGACCTGAACCCCATTGAAAACCTCTGGAGTGTAATCAAGAAGATGATGGATAGTCACAAGCCATCAAAAAAAGAAGTTTGCTTAAATTTTGGGGCCAGGAGCAGTGTGAAAGGCTGGTGAGAAGCATGCCAAGACGCATGAAAGCTGTGATTAAAAGTCATGGTTATTCCACAAAATATTGATTTCTGAACTCTTCCTGAGTTCCTGAGCATCTCTGCCCCCAGTGTCCAGCATCTCTGCCCCCAGTGTCCAGCATCCTGCCCCCAGTGTGTCCAGCATCCTACCACAGTGTGTCCAGCATATTGCCCCAAGTGTGTCCAGCAATCTGTCCTAGTGTCTCCAGCATCTCTGCCCCCAATGTCCAGCATCTCTGCCCCAATGTCCAGCATCTCTGCCCCCAATGTGTCCAGCATCTCTGCCCCCAGTGTCCAGCATCTTTGCCCCCAGTGTCCAGCATCTTTGCCCCCAGTGTCCAGCATCTCTGCCCCCAATGTGTCCAGCATCCTGCCCCCAGTGTGTCCAGCATCCTGCCCCCAATGTCCAGCATCTCTGCCCCCAGTGTCCAGCATCCTGCCCCCAGTGTGTCCAGCATCCTACCACAGTGTGTCCAGCATATTGCCCCCAGTGTGTCCAGCAATCTGCCCTAGTGTCTCCAGCATCTCTGCCCCCAATGTCCAGCATCTCTGCCCCAATGTCCAGCATCTCTGCCCCCAATGTCCAGCATCTCTGCCTCCAATGTGTCCAGCATCTCTGCCCCCAATGTGTCCAGCATCTCTGCCCCCAGTGTCCAGCATCTCTGCCCCCAGTGTCCAGCATCTATGCCCCCAGTGTCCAGCATCTCTGCCCCCAATGTGTCCAGCATCTCTGCCCCCAGTGTCCAGCATCCTGCCCCCAGTGTGTCCAGCAATCTGCCCCAGTGTCTCCAGCATATTGCCCCCAGTGTGTCCAGCAATCTGCCCCAGTGTGTCCAGCATATTGCTCCCAGTGTGTCCAGCAATCTGTCCCAGTGTGTCCAGCATATTGCCCTTTCGTGTATCCAGCATATTGCCCCCAGTGTGTCCTGCATATTGCCCCCAGTGTGTCCAGCATATTGCCCCCAGTGTGTCCAGCATATTGCCCCCAGTGTGTCTAGCAATCTGCCCCAGTGTGTCCAGCATATTGCCCCCAGTGTATCCAGCATATTGCCCCCAGTTTGTCCAGCATTCTGCCCCAGTGTGTCCAGCATATTGCCCCCAGTATGTCCAGCAATCTGCCCCAGTGTCTCCAGCATATTGCCCCCAGTGTGTCCAGCAATCTGCCCCAGTGTGTCCAGCATATTGCTCCCAGTGTGTCCAGCAATCTGCCCCAGTGTGTCCAGCATATTGCCCTTTCGTGTATCCAGCATATTGCCCCCAGTGTGTCCCGCATATTGCCCCCAGTGTGTCCAGCATATTGCCCCCAGTGTGTCCAGCATATTGCCCCCAGTTTGTCTAGCAATCTGCCCCAGTGTGCCCAGCATATTGCCCCCAGTGTATCCAGCATATTGCCCCCAGTTTGTCCAGCATTCTGCCCCAGTGTGTCCAGCATATTGCCCCCAGTGTGTCCAGCAATCTGCCCCAGTTTGTCCAGCATATTGCCTCCAGTGTGTCCAGTATCTCTGCCCCCAGTGTCCAGCATACTGGCCCGGGCCCCCCGGATTGCCGTTCGCAATTAAAAAAAAAAAAATTCTTCTCAGTCCAGGCTCCTTCAGCGAAGCAGCTCCCTCCAGCATTGCGCACTTGCTGGCGACTGACAATGACGTCAGACGCCGGCGACGTGCACGCTGCGGCTGATGTCAGCTGCCAGCCTCCGATTGGCTGGTGGCTGTTAACTATTGATGTGCGGGAGTGTGCCCGCACATCAATAGCGTTTAACTGCCGCAGCACCGGTAGGGGCCCGGTGAGCAGATAAGATGGGGCCTGATGCGGGCCCCCACTGCCCGCTAGGCCCATACGCCAGTCAGGGCAGTAATGCCCTGATGGCAGCGGGCAATCTGAGCGGTAGCTTAGGGCCCCCCACACCACTGGGCCCTGGGCTACTGCCCAGATTGACCCTATTATAATCCGCCCCTGACCACAACTATGAAAGTCAAAATGAGAAAACAAATCAAGAAAATCCCCTTGCCTGATTTGGCAAGATTTATTTTGCAAATTATGGTGGATAATAAGTATTTGGTCACCTAAAATCATGCAAGGTTTCTGGCTCTCACAGACCTGTAATTTCTTCTTTAAGGGGCTCATCTGTCCTCCACTCATTACCTGTAGTAATAGCACCTGTTCATAATGGCAGGTCAGTCACACTGCAAAATCCACTATGGTGAAGACCAAAGAGCTGTTGAAGGACACCAGAAACAAAATTGTAGCCCTACATCAGGCTGGGAAGACTGAATCTGCAATAGGCAACCAGCATGGTGTGATGAAATCAACTGGGGGAGCAATAACAAGAAAGTGGAAGACAAACAAGACCACTGATAATCTCCCTCAATCTGGGGCTGAATGCAAGATCTCACCCCTTGGGATCAAAATGATCACAAGAACGATGAGCAAAAATCCCAGAACCACATGGGGGGACCCAGTGAATGACCTGCATAGAGCTGGGACCAAAGTAAAAAACGGCTACCATCAGTAACACACTACGCCGCCAGGGACGCAGATCCTGCAATGCCAGATGTGTCCTCCTGCTTATGCCAGTACATGTTCGGGCATGACTGATTATCCAGAAGAGTATTGGGAGAATGTCATATGGTCTGATGAAACCAAAGTAATACTGTTTGGTAGAAACAAAACTCGTTGTGTTTGGAGGAGACAGAATGCTGAGTTGCATCCAAAGAACACCATACCTACTGTGAGCATGGAGGTGGCAACATCATGCTTTGGGGCTGTTTCTCTGCAAAGGGAACAGGAAGACTGATCCGTGTACATGAAAGAATGAATGGGGCCATGTATCATGAGATTTTGAGTGCAAACCTTCCATCAGCAAGGGCATTGAAGATGAAATGTGGATGGGTCTTAGCCTGGTAATGATCCCAAGCACACCACCAGGGCAATGAAGGAGTGGCTTTGTAAGAAGCATATGAAGGTCCTGGAGTGGCCTAGCCAGTATCCAGATCTCAACCCCATAGAAAACCTTTGTAGGGAGTTGAAAGTCTGTGCTGCCCAGCAACAGGTCCAAAACATCACTGCTCTAGAGGAGATCTGCATGGAGGAATGGGCCAACATAGCACCAAGTGTGTGCCAACCTTGGGAAGACTTAATGTACCTTCACACTAAGCGACTTTGCAGCGAGAACGACGACGATCCGTGACGTTGCAGCATCCTGGATAGCGATCTCATTGTGTTTGACACGCAGCAGCGATCTGGATCCCGCTGTGATATTGCTGGTCGGAGCTAGAAGTCCAGAACTTTATTTCATCGCTTGATCACCCGCTGTCATCGCTGGATCGGCGTGTGTGACGCCGATCCAGCAATGTGTTCACTTGTAACCAGGGTAATCATCGGGTTACTAAGTGCAGGGCCGCGCTTAGTAACCCGATATTTACCCTGGTTACCATTGTAAAAGTAAAAAAAAAAACAGTACATACTCATCTTCTGATGTCTGTCACGTCCCCCGGCGTCCACAGGGTTACGCGCTGCTGCCGAGAACTTCCTGCACTGAATGTGTCAGCGCCGGCAGTAAAGCAGAGCACAGCGGTGATGTCACTGCTGTGCTCTGCTACTGCCGGCGCTGACACATTCAGTGCAGGAAGCTCTGAGCAGCAGCGCATAAGCGCCCTGCACTTAGTAACCCAATGTTTACCCTGGTTACCCGGGTGCTGCAGGCACCGTTGAAGACAGTTTCAACGATGCCAAAGTCGTTCCCCTGATCGTTGGTCACTGGAGAGAGCTGTCTGTGTGACAGCTCCCCAGCGACCTAAACAGCGACGCTGCAGCGATCGGCTCGTTGTCTATATCGCTGCAGCGTCGCTGAGTGTGACGGTACCTTTACAGAAAACGTTTGACCTCTGTCATTGCCAACCAAGGATATATAACAAAATATTGAGATTAACTTTTATTAATGACCAAATACTTATTTTCCACCATAATTTGCAAATTAAATCTTGACAAATCAGACAAGGTGATCTTCTGGATTTGTTTTCTAATTTTGACTCTCACAGTTGTGGTCTACCTATGATGTAAGTCACAGGCCTCTCTCATTGGCTGACTAAATACTTTTTTCATATATATATATATATATATATATATATATATACATACACATATATATATCGCAACAAAGAAGCTATTCCTTTTGTTACAGTAATGTTTTGAAAGTGCATTTTATAAAATAATCCATTAGTATTAAATTAATAAAATAATTTAATTATTGTGTCAGTGAATATTATATGTTTAGTATGAGATACCTTTTGTAAAAGTGGGGTATTTATGAGAATTTCCCATAACTATATATTATTACTCCATCGGAGTGTAATGCAGCTTTTCATGTGGAGATCAAGATATTTCACTGCTGGAAATGCTTTAGAGATCATTAGCAGTACCACAACAGTTGTCCTTATGAACTTGGCAGAAAGTTTCAAAGTGGAAGCCAAATCCTGGGGGTTCATCCATGTACATAATCTTATCTGTATATACCTTTGTTCCTGTTTATATAATAAAAATAAGTTGATTTTCAAATCATTAAATATTAATGGACATATTATCTTTACTATAATCTCAGCGAAAAGCTCAGATAAATATCGGTTTATACAGTTTGCATTTAAACCGAGTTGAATAATTTGTGACCTTAACCCCTTAGTGACGGAGCCAAATTTTTGAAATCTGACCAGTGTCACTTTATGTGGTAATAACTCTGGAACGCTTTAACAAATCTCAGTGATTTTGAGAATGTTTTTTCATGACTCATTATACTTTATGATAATGGTAAATTTAGGCCAATATGTTTTGTATTTATTTATAAAAAATATCAGAAATTTAAGAAAAATTTTAAAAAATTAGCAATTTTCAAACTTTGAATGATTATCCCTTTAATCCAGATAGTCATACCACAGCAAAATATCAATAACTAACATTTCCCACTTGTCTACTTTACATCAGCACCATTTGTAAAATGTTCTTTTATTTTGTTAGCATTTTAGGAGGTTTAAAAATGTAGCAGCAATTTTTCATTTTTTCAAGGAAATTTACAAAATTTATTTTTTAGGGCCTATCCATGTTTGAAGTGCCTTTAAGGGTCCCATATATTGGGAAACCCTTCAAAGTTATACCATTTTAAAAACAGCACCCCCTGACATATTGAAAACTGCAGTCAGATTAACCCTTCAGGTGATTTTCAGGAATTATTGCTAAATGGCATGACAGAAATGAAAATGTGTATTTTTACCACCTAAAGGCCGCTAACTTCTGAACAGGTTACAACAGCCATCAGACTCTAAGGCCGCTATTTGGCTGTGAATTGCTATCGCAAACATCAAGTCCCCACAATCATGATCTGAGGGCACCAATTGGGACAAAGAGGGACAGCAGTATCTAAGGAGTTAAACAAATTTGGACCGTGCAAACACTGATTGTGGCTAATGCAGCAAGTTGTCAGCTATAGTGGACAGCGGACAGCTGCTGTATTGTCATCTGTATGGGGATGCTATTCTCTTATATCTCAGGTTAGTTAAAATACATATTGGCTGTCATTAAGGAGTTAATATTTCTTTAAAAAAATGCTTTTTGAAGCAACAGAAGTAAGGTAATATTATAATGTATCAATCAATCATTCAATGAAGTATATACAATACTTACAAAAAATAAGATAATATTATGCTTGTTTGTACATATTTGCATAGATGTATAGACTTAAAAATAAAAAAAACTTAAGGAGTAACATGTAACACAATAGCATAAATAGCATAAAATGTATTTTAGGGATTTTTGCAGTTTGGCAGCCGGTAGATTAAAAACAGGGATCCAGTTCTTGAGTCCAAATAGTGAGCGGTTTATTAAAAGTCCATAAACGGTCACAAGTTACAAATGAAAGCAGTTTTTTCTCGGCACAAAGGTATGACAACATAAACAATACAGTTCCCAGAGCAGATGTGGGCTCACCCATTTAGAATAAGGTCCACTCTCTCCCATTGGCAGACTAGCACAACAAGGACGTTTTCTCCTCCCACAAACGGACAGCTCTGAGTTTGCTCAGCTGCGATATAAAGCACCTGGAAAACCTAGACTGGGATATGGGAGCGATTTTTCCCACCCAAGCTCTTCTAGACATTTCTTGTAAAACCTGGAACCAAAATCCAGCCCTATTAAAATCTTTTCAGCAATCTACTGTTGTTGGAACCTCATCTTCCGGACTTACATTACTGAGGCTAGCCAGCGCAGTGAATATTAATTTCTCTTTAGCAACAGGCACAGGCTTTAGCCACAGCCACCGACTCCTGCCTATCTGACCCGCTGCTCCACCACTCCTCCTCCCCCACCATCTTTATGACTAGTGTATAAGCCAAAGGGGGGCGTTTTCAGCACAAAAAAATGTGCTGAAAAACTCAACTTATGCACGAGTATATAAGGTAAATAAGATTTATCAAAATTAAAATAACACCAAAAATGAACCACCTTTCCAGGCATTTAAAAATAGAAAAAGTGATTCCAATTTGTACATAACATAATGAAACCCAAAGATAAAAATAGATAATAAGTGAAGATGAGCTAATTTAACAAACTTTGTTTCAGGCATACTTTAT
The DNA here is from genome assembly GCF_051348905.1 of Ranitomeya variabilis. NCBI lineage: Eukaryota > Metazoa > Chordata > Amphibia > Anura > Dendrobatidae > Ranitomeya > Ranitomeya variabilis. The sequence goes on along the minus strand of NC_135234.1, from coordinate 563,819,173 downwards.
TTGCTTGAATTTTATGACAATTTAGTTTCTATCAGAATTAAATTCTTCCAAATTGAATTTGTCTTGAAAGTTCATTTATTCTGCTCTAGGGTATCTCTATACACCAAAACAACTCAAAAGAAGGCCCATACCTATCATCCCGATCTGGTATGCTATTCACTTCCTTTACTCATTCTTTGACCTTGGGATTTTCTGCCACTAGACCTCACACAGTCATATGGGTTGCAATGCTTAACAATTACCAAGTGCTAGACATTTTTTATTTTATTTTAAACTCCTTTCAGCTTTATAAAATCAAATCTTTGCATAACAGACATATGCAAGACATATATTAACCATGTAAGAAAACTAGAAAGCAAAGAAAAAGTAGAGATGTCGATTCCAGATGAAGCACAGTAAGTATTCAAAGCAGGATCTCATCAGTTTTATAACTTACATCATTAAGATATTTCTTGTCATTTAAATACATTTATATACATTTAAATACAATCATAATCTAAAGGGGTAATGGTAGAATACTGTCACAAAGGTAGTGTTCACAGGAGCACTTTTACAATATTAAAGGGAACCTGTCCCCCCGGTTTTTCACTCGGAGATAAAAATACCGCTACATAGGGCATGAGCTGTGCTTTACAAAAGCGTTTTTTTTCTACCCTGATTCCCCACCTATGCTGCCGAAATTACTTACCAAAGTCACCGTTTTCGCTTGTCAATCATGCTGGTCTGGTCATAGGGGCGTGGTGACAAAGGTGTTTCTTCCCCCAGATCTTGCTTAGGTTTCCGTTGGTGGCGTAGTGGTTTGCGACTGCGCAGGTGACGAAAAACAGCGCGCTCTGCGCTATATCCCTGGTGATCGGTGGGGGCGGCCATCTTCCTGTGGCCGCGCATGCACAGTTGGAGCGCTCTGCTGCCCGGGGCTTCAGGAAAATGGCCGCGGGATGCTGCGCGGGCGCAGATGGGGATCGTGGCGGCCATTTTCCTGAAGCAGAGTTCGCATCTCGGCTTCAGGAAAATGGCCGCCACGATCTCCATCTGCGCACGCGCGGCAGCCCGCAGCCATTTTCCTGAAGCCACGGGCAGCAGAGCGCTCCAACTGCGCACGCACGGCCACAGGAAGATGGCCGCCCCCACCGATCACCAGGGATATAGCGCAGAGCGCGCTGTTTTTCATCACCTGCGCAGTCGCAAACCACTACGCCACCAACGGAAACCTAAGCAAGATCTGGGGGAAGAAACAGCTTTGTCACCACGCCCCTATGACCAGACCAGCATGATTGACAAGCGAAAACGGCGACTTTGGTAAGTAATTTCGGCAGCTTAGGTGGGGAATCAGGGTAGAAAAAAAACACTTTTGTAAAGCACAGCTCATGCCCTATGTAGCGGTATTTTTATCTCCGAGTGAAAAACCGGGGTGACAGGATCCCTTTAAATTAGCACACAATGGGGCGAGCTTCATTGAAGTCCAAGCCGTGTTCTGTGCACATAGTCTGCCATTGTTCTCTGCTGCACAAATCTTAGGGCAATATGCTGCAGAGAATAATGATTTTTAACCCCTTTCTGACCTTGGATGGAATAGTACGTCTGAGGTCAGATCCCCTGCTTTGATGTGGGCTCCGGCGGTGAGCCCACATCAAAGCCGCGACATGTCAGCTGTTTGGAACAGCTGACATGTGCGCTTAATAGCGGGGAGTGGAATCGCGATCCACCCACCGCTATTAACTAGTTAAATGCCGCTGTCAAACGCTGACAGCAGCATTTAACTACCGCTTCGGCCGCACGGCCTTGAGAACTCTATGGTTACTGATGCCGGCTTGCTATGAGCGCCACCCTCTGGTCGGCGCTCATAGCAAGCCTATAATTAAGATACATAGGAGCGATCTGATGATCGCTGCTATGTAGCAGAGCCGATCAGGCTATGCCAGCTTCTAGCCTCCCATTTAGGCTATTGAAGCATGGCAAAAGTAAAAAAAATGTTTCAAAAAATATGAAATAAATAAAAAAAATATAAAAGTTTAAATCACCCCCCTTTCGCCCCATTCAAAATAAAACAATAAAAATTAAATCAAATATATTCATATTTGGTATCACTGCATTCAGAATCACCTGATCTATCAACAAAAAAAGGATTAACCTGATCGCTTAACGGCATAGCGAGAAAAAAATTAGAAACGCCCAAATTTTGTTTTTTTTGGTTGCCGTGAAATTCCATTAAAATGCAATAACGGGCGATCAAAATAATGTATCTCCACCAACATGGTGACACTAAAAACATCAGCTCGGCACACAAAAAATAAGCCCTCACCCGACCCCAGATCACGAAAAATGGAGACGCTACGGGTATTGGAAAATGGCACAATTTTTTTTCTTTTTAGCAAAGTTTGGAATTTTATTTCACCACTTAGATAAAAAATAACCTAGACATATTTGGTGTCCATGAACTCATAATGACCTGGAGAATCACAATGGCAGGTCAGTTTTAGCATTTAGTGAAGCTAGCAAAAAAGTAAAACAAAAAACCCGCATGGGATTGCACTTTTTTTTGCAATTTCACGGCACTTGGAATTTTTTTCCCATTTTCTAGTACACAACATGGTAAAATGTTCAAAAGCACAACTTGTCCCACAAAAAATAAGCCCTCACATGGCCATATTGATGGAAAAATAAAAAAGTTATGGCTCTGGGAAGGAGGGGAGCGAAAAACGAACACGGAAAAACGGAAAATCCCAAGGTCATGAAGGGGTTAAGCAAGATTTAAAATAATTTTATGAAATCAACTCTTTACTCATTCGTTGGAAGGTTGTCTGTTTAGAGAGGCAAATATTCTGAGGAAAGCTCATTCCTAATTATTGGCCATTGTAAACACACCATTAATCACCATGTTGCCGGTGACATCTCAATAATGAGCGATAATATAATCTAGACAAATCTGGTGATCTGTATAGTGCAGAAAAAGACTTTACTCTATTTTGTGGTCTGGGAAGAAAATGCAATCTGCATAGTTAGATATATTTGGTACAATAGCAGAATGGTGTATTTAATATTTCTTAAAAATTAGAAACATACAAATGAAGCATAGGAGACAGACAACAGAAAAAAGGAAAGCATGATTGGGTATGTATTTTTAAATTGGTAAATTAAAAACTCTTCTTCATTAATGGAAATAAATAAATTGCACACTGGAACAAATGTGTGCATCTTGCAATCACAGATCATCTAATTTTTTTTATACAAAAACTTGATTCCTTGGACTGTCTATCGTGCAATGTTCTCATCCTAAAATAGTTGTTCTGTACAAAATGTAACAACTTAGTCTGAAAATTAAACTGGTTGCAGATGTAAGAATGGGAGAATCTTTATAAGTCATTAAAAGCTTTTCCTAATTGGATCTCTTCTCTTTCCTGCTTCCATAAGAAACAAAGACAACTAATAAGTTGCACACAGAACGTTCTATATATTTCAAATCATTCATACTTCAAACTTTTATTTTCTATTCTATGTCATAGCATTCATAGTCAAACCTTTATTTTCTATGCTATGTCATCTATATAATTGTAAATGAATCCTAAAAATAGGTGCCCAATAAAATATCATCGAGTTTCCTTCTATTTTAGAATATTTCGGTTTAAAAAATACAGTGCAATGTACTGTTGTATTCATATCTCATGATATTGCTATTTTTCAGTTTTGCATAAACTTCCCCCCAAAATATTTAAAAGAATACAAATATTTGTTGTTCTAGATATGTTTTTATGTATTTAAGGGGCATTTAAGTGAGCCATTAATTGGGGAATAAACATTCATAGGAATACTTGTTCCCAACTTTTGTCCATTCTAAACAGTCTGACAAATTCACAACAAATGTGTGATAAATGAGTAGGCTCAAAGGAGTATTCTCTGGTTGTCTCCTCAACAGCTCATGGTTATCACTATATTTGCATATAGAAGCAGCAGTGTATTTGAACAAGCACACTTAGGTTTTGCAAGTTTTCACACTGAGTGTGAAACCTGCTTTGTCTGCCTACTTAAATTAAGTGTCCACTTTCTTAAAAACTATATTTTCCAGTGTTTAAGAAAATCAACAGATATTTATCTCCTGGACCGCCACCGTTACAATGATGTCAGAGCCAGGTCTCCCAGGGCTTGTCACGTGACATTATTATACCAGATGAGCACTACAGCCAATCAACTCGCACTGGTAGGTACACAGTTACTTGGGATATAGAAGGTTCCTATGAAGAAAATGTGACACATAACACTTTCATTGAAAGCCTGGGAGAACTGAGGCTGGTACCACTTCAGAAGGTGAGTATCTAGATAACTAGTATAAGTACGCCGGTAATTACTAGAGGTCATACTGGTGCTGTTTAAACAAGTTTCACACATCATTGTTTCTCAGTACAAATACAGACCCCTAATGTATGGACTGGCAGTAGGTCTCCTTCCCTAAACTCATCGGCCTCACATATGCTTGATAAGGCTGTTAAGCTCAGGTTAGGAGACCTGCTGCTAGGCTGTACACCATCGTCTATGCTCACAAAGTGAAAAATGTGTGAAACTGGCCTTATGGTGATATGGAATGGAAATTTTAAAATTGTTTGATTAAAAAAATGTTTTAAGTGTGTGTTTCTTGCTAGGTCAGTTTTTTTATGTATATTTTTCAGGAAAAACACTTTGTGCAGATAATTTGAAGTTTTACTGTTATGGAAGCACATTAGTAGCTATGATTACAAAAGGAATCATACTTAGCTACCAGCAGCTCTGTTTTTGTTAGAGGGGTTAGTGTTCATATTGTTTCTATATGTATAATGGGAAAACTGGTATCTCTTACCTATATAGGTTATACTCATGATTTTGTCTTACACATACTTATGTAAAATACTGATCACAATACTACTGCGTGGACATGGTCTTATGTTACATTTCGGCGATGAGAGTTTATGTGTTTCCGATGTTTTTGCTGTTTTTTATGCACCATTTCTACATCTATTATCTTACTTGTGTTTTTTCATTGTGTTTTTGAATTCTTTTTTTGCATTCTTCTTGGTTTGTCACGTGATAAAAAAAGCTGCTTTGTTTGTGATACTTCCTGGTATTTGTCCTTGAAAAACTTTAGCGATATTGTCAGGTGTTGATTATATTTGTTTTTATGCCTTTCTGCAGCATTTTTTACCTGTGGATTTACCTAATCTGATGCAAACCTATAGGAAATATCTGCACAGAAAACTCAGCATAATCGCAGGAAAATTTGTCATGCTGCAGGGTTGAAACACTGGTAAAATTATCAGATTTAATCAGTATTTGATCTCTTCTTTTACCAGTACTGTAAGTACATTTTACAGGAATATTGATACCATGTGGCATATTATTAGAGCCCTATTACAACAGAGGTTCATTTATTAATTACACTGGTCAACAGCATTTTTGGTGCCAAAGATATTTCATCGAATTTAGGGTATTTTTGGGGTGCTGATTCTGAATATGTCATCAGTTTTGCCAGATTGGCTCAAGTTTTTGAGATTTTTGGTATCTTATTTATAGCACTTGTTGGTAAATGCGACGCATCATCTCATTAATTTCTTTGGATTAGTACTTGAACTGAGCAGTTCTCAATATAGTTTTGTGTTAATTAGTGTTCTAAAAGTTTGTTCATAGCTTGATTTTTGCACTAACAAAAAATCATCATGATGACTGTTATTTATGGTAAACACAGGTACAGGCACATCTTCACAATGAGGGACAGGCCTTCTTGCAGATTCCATGTTACTCCCATTTTCGTTTCTTATGCTTATTGAATCCTTGCACTTGCACTGCACAGAAATAACAGTCATCATGATGATTTTTTGGCTCTCTCCACACCATTGGAACACCAAATTTGAAGCTTTTTCTTTGTCCTTTGCTCCATTTTCGTAATAATTCGATACATGCTTTGCACACTATGTGTGGTGCCCAAAACTTGTCTTGGTCCCCAAGCATAACCCCAAAATAGGCAAAATACACTTTTTTTACGAAGTCTGTTATGTTTCTTCTATGTTTTGGCAGTGTGTATTCACCACAAATGTAACAGAATGAGTCTGGATCGTTAAGACAACTTCTTCTTGATGAGTTCATGCTTTTCACTGGAAAACAGACAACAACATAAAGTTAGTGCAAAAATCAAGCTATGAACAAACTTTTAGAACACTAATTAACACAAAACTATATTGAGAACTGCTCAGTTCAAGTACTAATCCAAAGAAATTAATGAGATGATGCGTCGCATTTACCAACAAGTGCTATAAATAAGATACCAAAAATCACAAAAACTTGAGCCAATCTGGCAAAACTGATAGCATATTCAGAATCAGCACCCCAAAAATACCCCAAATTCATTAAAATATTTTGGACACCAGAAAAAAAATTTTTTTTTGTTGACCTGTGTTATAGTAAATTCTGTCATTCTGTTCCATTTCATTTTTGGTGAAATGCATATATAGGTGCTTCTCAGAAAATTAGAATATCATAAAGTTAATTTATTTCAGTTCTTCAATATAAAAAGTGAAACTCATTTATTATATATGGTCATTACAAACAGAGTGATCTATTTCAATTGTTTATTTCTGTTAATGTTGATGATTATGGCTTACAGCCCATGAAAACCCAAACTATCTGGTAATTATTCTAGTAAAAACATCTGCAAGGGCTTCTTAAGCATTTAAAAAGGTCCCTTAGTATGTTTCAGTAGGCTCCACAATTATGGGGAAGACTGCAGACTTGACAGATGTCCAGAAGGCAGTCATTGACACACTCCACAACTAGGGTGAGCCACAAAAGGTCATTGCAAAAGAAGCTCGCTGTTCACAGAGTGCTTTATCCAAGAATATTAATGGAAAGTTGAGTGGAAGGAAAAAGTGTGGTTGAAAAAGGTGCACAAGCAACAGGGATAACTGCAACCTTGAAAGGATTGTTAAGAAAAGGTTTTTCAAAAATTTGGGGAAGATTCACAAGGAGTGGACAGCTGCTGGAGTCATTGCTTCAAGAGCCACCACACGCAGACGTATCCAGGACATGATCTACAAGTGTCACATTCCTTGTGTCAAGCCACTCATGACCAATAGACAACACCAAAATAGTCTTACCTGGGCCACGGAGAAAAAGAACTGGACTGTTGCACAGTGGTCCAAGATATTATTTTCAGATTAAAGTAAATTTTGCATTTAATTTGGAAGTCAAGGTCCCAGAGTCTGGAGAAAGAGTAGAGAAGGACAGAATCCAAGATGCTTAAGGTCTAGTGTGAAGTTTCCACAATCAGGTATGGTTTAGGGAGCCATGTCATCTGCTGGCATAGGACCACTGAGTTTTATCAAGACCAAAGTCAGCGCAGCTGTCTATCAGGAAATTTTAGAGCACTTCATCCTTTCCTCTGCGCCAAGCTTTTTGGAAATGGAAATTTCATTCTCCAGCAGGATTTGGCACCTGTCCACACTGCCAAAATACCAATACCTAGTTTAAAAACAACAGTATCACCGTGCTTGATTGGGCAGCAAACTCACCTGACCTTGGTATTTTTAAGAGGAAGATGAGAGACACCAGACCAAACAATGCAGACGAGCTGAAGGCTGCAATCAAAGCAACCTGGGCTTCCTTAACACCTCAGCAGTGCCATAGGCTGATTGCCTCCATGCCACACCGCATTGATGCAGTAATTGATGCAAAAGGAGCCCCGACCAAGTATTGAGAGCATTTACTGAACATACATTTCAGTAGGGCAACATTTTGGATTTTAAAATCATTTTTCATGCTGGTATTCTAAAATATTCTAATTTACGGAGATAATGACTTTTGGGTTTTCATTGATGATAAGCCACAATCATCAACATTAATAGAAATAAACACTTGATATAAATCACTCTGTTTGTAATGACTCTATATAATATATGAATTTCACTTTTTGTATTGAAGACGTGAAATAAATTAACTTTTTGATGATGTTCTACTTTTGCGAGAAGCAACTGTACTATATAATCACAATTCCTTAAATATCTCGGATTTGCCATGTAAGAAGGTTTATAATAATTCTGATGGAAAAATATTATTTTTCACAGAAACCTCTTAAGGCCAAGCAATTTCATAAGCTGCAATATTTAGTGATGATAAACAATGCCTAATATATGTAATGTTATGTGATCCTACCCCAGTGAAACATAATTTTGTTTCTCGTCTAGCCACATCCTGCCATAGCTTTTTTTTTTTAAATGTGTATAGAACAATGTATTATTTTCTCTTGACTGCACAAAGCATGTCCAGAGCACACAATTACTAATGGTATAATTGAGAGCAGTCAAACAGAGCTTCCCTGTTTCTGAAATCTGCCCACAAGTTCTATCACTTTCCTCAAATTATGGTTAGAAACCCGCAGCTGAATTTATTCCCTAGCTTCACTGAGGAAGTATTAATTACACAACTACATGTGTAAATTAGGATCAGATGTAATTACAGGGCTGCCTTTGTATGTATCCTGTAAAATTAGGCAGGAAGTTTTCATAGTGCTGGCATTTCAGGTGGATTAAAGCTTTTTGTTTCTACTAACTCAATCATAGACTCCTATCAAATGACACATTCCTTGCTGTGCTGTCTAAACTGAATGAACTACAATTTTAGTACAAAGACTGTAAAACTACTCCATCTGCCTGAAAATCATACATACCAAGCTTTCAATACAGTTTGAATTATCAGTCCAATATCTTCTAAGTCTAAAGAAATTGTAGAGTAGTGTACTATTTTTTTTGGAAGGATGTCACAAGTGATGAGCGAATACATTCGGAACTATTTATTACTTGCATGAATAGTATGGTATTCAGGCTATTCGTTACTCAACAAGAAATTAGGTATTCGCCTCAGTATATTCGAATGACCCACCAATACTTTATTTGCAGCCAATGGACATGCTGAGCTGGTTTGCCAATCACAGTAATGCCAGCTCCAACTTTGGTGTGGCATTACGGTGATTGGCTAGTCTTCCAGCATCATAGGAGATATTTAAAGTCTGCCCGTGCCATCTTGCGCACATTGCAGCCGGAAACAGTGTAGGCAGAGCGTAGTTTGAGCATAGGGAGAGTGAAAGGAGTGTAGGGAGAGTGATATGAGCTTATAGTAAGTGTTAGTCATTTATCAAGCTCTTTTAAGAGCTGAAGATTGTGAAAATTAGTTGTTTGTTAGGTGGGAATTTAGTAGGGAGAGATTCAATAGGAGAGAGAGTGTGTTCTCATCATTGAAAGTACATGCTGCAAATCTCTACTCTTTTCCACGGTGTTGTATAGTAGTTAGTATTAGGAACAGACTCTGGAATTATGGTGAATTAGGTAGGGTTTCATCCACCACCAAAATATAAAAATCAGCTATTTGTAGAGAGAAATAATATTTGGTAGTAACAGCATATACAAAATCATTTTTTTGGGAGCTACATAATATTCCTGTGTAGCAGCCTATAACATTTTTTACTGCAAAATAATATTCCTCAGTGCCAGCATATAGTACCATTTATTTTAAAATCTGATTGCTAAATAATATTCCTCGTCTATTGCTTAAATACTTACTATTTATCTAGCAATTGTGCGACTGGCGCAAAATCTTTTGAGCTACGGAAACGTCACTACCATTAATTTCCCTGAGTCTGCTGTTGGTGTGTCTCATAAAGGCGATGAAAAAAATCCCCAAAATAGCGTTTCTTTATCTAGCAGTTGTGCGACTGGTGCAATCAGGGTAGAGATAACCTTATGTGACAATTTAGCAGGGGCAATAATGTTCACTTCTTTGCATTTGGAGTATGTCAGCAAGGCGATCTGAAAAGAAATCATAATTTTCTATTGGTTAAAAAAATTGCGTCTTTATCTAGCAATAGTGGAACTGGTGCAAAGCCTGCAGAGATACACAAATTTGACTACTTGCCCGCAATTTACTTCAGTCTGCTGTTGCCGTGTGAGCTACGATTTCCAAAAATAATCCACACATTGCTAAACATTGAATATGTACATAAGACCTTTGTAAGGGTACTTGTGAAAAATAAAGCCAGTACTTTTTGTTTCATAAGCATAACACATTCAAGATGAGAAAGGGTGATGTTAAGGGACGTCGATGTGGTGGTGCCCGCCAAGGCCATGTGACAGATCCAAAGGTGACAGTATCTCATTCTAGCTTCCTGTCAAAATTTGGTCAGCGCACTACACCACTAACGAACCCATACAAGTGCGAGGATGTTGTGAGTTGAATGGCAGACAAAGGCTCCAGTGTGTTGGCAAGCAGCAACACAAAGTCTTTCATACTGTCCAGACTCAGTAGCCAAGAGGCTGGGCCTCAGAATCCTCAACCTTGTCCTCCTTCTTTCCACCAGCAAGAGTCCCAGGAGACATATGACTCCAAAGCTGGCCACTCTGAGGAACTATTTACATTCCCTTGTAATTTGTCAGGCCTCTAAACGTGCACATTAAAGATGGTTATGAGGAGGTGGAGTGCAGTGATGCCCTATCATTGAAGCACCCACAACCAGGATAAAGCCATGTTGTGGAAGGTCAATTCATGTGTGAAGAGGTGGAGGATAATGATGACACACGGTTGCCATTAGGTCAGCCTCAAAGCTCAGAAGGATGATCAGATTGAGGAATTGGAAGACAACATGGTCAATGATGTCACCACTGATCCAACCTGGCACTGTGGCACACCTAGCAGTGCACAGAGGGATGGATCCATAGCAAGAAAACAGGCAAAAAGAGATAGTGGTTTGACCAGAGTTAGTACTCGTTCAACTGTTCCACAGAGCCCCCCACTTGACTAGATAACAGACCAAGGGTGCGTTGTTCCCCTGTATGACAGTTTTTTTCTGAAAGTCTTTCTGATAAAACAACCATAATTTGCAGCATCTGCCAAACCAAGCCAAGAAGAGGCAAGAACACTGCCAACCTGAGCACAACCAGTATGCAAAAGCACATGGCAGCCAAGCACCCAAATTGGTGGGCTGAATGCCTGGGTACAAAATTTGTATCTGAGGGCCAAACCATTGCCACTTCCCGTATGTTGCAGCCTTCCCAATCTGCTGACCATGAAGTAGGCACTGATGCCTCCTGTCCACAACCAACAATTGCGCACACACAACAGTCAGCATCCACGTCCAATTCATTGTCCCAGCGCAGCATTCAGTTGTCTCTGCCCCATACATTTACCAGAAAGCAGTAAAATGCAGCCACTCACACACAGGCCCAAATGCTAAACACCCACATTGCCAGATTACTAGCCCTGGAAATGTTGAAGTTTCAACTTGAGGGAACTGTGTCTTTCCATGACCTCTTGGCAGTGACAGTCCCATGGTACTCAATTCCCAGCCAACACTATTTTTCCCTGTGTGCTGTCCTCGCATTACATAAGCACTTGTTACACATTATCAGCTGTGCTCTGGCAGTCACAGGGAAAGTCTACCTAACCACAGACACACGGACAAGTTCTTGTGGACAGGGACAATACATTTCTCGGATGGCACACTGGGTTAACCTGGTGGTGTCTGGGACAGAGTCAAAGGCTGGGACATCACACATCTTACCCCCACCAAGAAGGATGAGGAGGAACAGGAGTTTTTGCTTTGCGCTACTGAGGGGACTCCCAATCCCAGCTTCATGTCTGCCCAGCATGGATGGCCTGAAGAGGAGTAGGAGGCTATGTGTCCTTAGGAGGAGAGGGTGGTTAGTGTTCTTCCTGGTGAGGACACTGAACATTTGACTCTTTGTGGTCTGAGACACATGCAGAGTTCATGTCCAGATGCCATTCCCAAGACCCTTGCATGAAAGACATTTTGTCCACCATGAAATACTTGTGCACCTTTCTTGACCCACAGTACAAGTAGAAATTTGCTTCTTTACTGTTGGAGGCAGACGTGCCATTTTCAGTGAATACATGCCAGAGGGCCGTAGTGGCAGATTTGGTCAAAAGATTACCCTGAGACAAAGCTGTTGGTAAAGGTACCTGCTCTTTTCACCCACAAGGATTACAGGGGAGGACCACGCACACCAGGTGCAACTCAGAGGGGGGAAGTGTCCACCAACTGGCAATTTTCATGAGACCGTCCCATCAGCAAGGGCTTTCTGTGGGTGTAACTATGGTGAGGAGGGAAAACTTTAGGTGCTGCCTTGCCCTGCTATGAGTATGTTGTATGTGCAGGTTTTTAGTTCTGCAGGTGCAATCATAATGGATAGGTGCACACGCCAGTCAATGCAAAATGCAGACAGGCTGACTTGTCTAAAATTGAACAAGGTACTTGTTCAATTGCCATTACTTGCAAATTGGTATAATCACTATTATGTGCTAATAAGAAATGATTAGAAATGCTATGATTTTTTCCCCATCATGACCAATGACATATAGGTAGTTCATTGGTCGTGTCCCTGCCTTTGATGCGGGCATTGGCACTGAGACCGCATTTTCCCTGCACATGCCATTTGATCAGCTGTAATATGCATCTAACAGCCGCAGACATTGTTAGGGTTGGTGGATTGCACTAAATAAATTTAATAAAGAAGTGCAATCGCAACCCAGGGTCCACCGTGCAGAGATGTAAATCTGCAGCTTATGTGAACAATGGCAGAAACATAGCAAGCAATAGCTAGCTCGCACTGAGTTACATGTCACTCAGTCAACAGTACACAAAGTTGTGTAAGTCACACAGAGAAACAGAATAGATGCTCTGCTATAGAGCTGTGTCACTTGCACACAGTAACGAAGCAGATGCTCTGCAATAGAGCTGACTCACTCGCACACAGTAACAAAGTTGAAGCTCTGCAAAAGAGCTGTATCACTCACACAAAGTTACAAAGAATATTTGACACTAGACACCTCCGGAGGTGCTGGAATTCTAATGGCTTACCCCCAACCCTGACCCCATGCTGACAAAAACCACACAATTGCAATGTCAAATTCTCCCATGGAAAGAGGTTGATACTAGTGCACTGGTGTGCGCTTCTGAGAGCCTTTTATGCATAAAGCTCAAGTTCAGTCGGACAGGACCCTGCCCGTGGACAGATCACCAGAGCAGCTGACGACCGACCACCAATTAGACATCGCCACTAGGGTTGAGCGAAACGGATCGGTCATTTTCATAAGTCGCCGACTTTTGGCAAAGTCGGGTTTCATGAAACCCGACCCGATCCCAGCGTGGGATCGGCCATGCGGTACACGATCTTCGCGCCAAAGTCGCGTTTCATATGACGCTTAAAGCGCCATTTTTCAGCCAATGAAGGTGCACGCAGAGTGTGGGCAGCGTGATGACATAGGTCCTGGTCCCCACCATCTTAGAGAAGGGCATGGCAGTGATTGGCTTGCTTTCTGCGGCGTCACAGGGGCTATAAAGGGGCGTTCCCACCGACCGCCATCTTACTGCTGCTGATCTGAGCGTAGGGAGAGGATGCTGTCGCTTCGTGAGAAGCAGGGATAGTGTTAGGCAGGGTAAATTGACCCCAAAACAGCTTGTGCTGTAGCAATTTCCACTGTCCAACACCACCTTTTCTTTGCAGGGACAGTCGAGGCTAGATTTCTCTTCATCAACTCTGTAGGTTATAAGGCTCCCTGATAGCGGCGTTGCTGTGTGTACGCCGCTGTGCAAAACAACTGCTTTTTTCAAAGCACAAATCCTGTTGCTCCTTCCTTTCTGCACAGCTATCTTGTTTGTTTGTCCACACTTTTGACTTTTGTGTGCAGCACTCCTTATTATTGCTGCCTGCCACACTTTTCTGAGATTACTGTAGGGAGATAGTAATTGTAGTACTTTTTTTTTTTGTTATATCTCTTCAAGCCACTTTCTGCCACAGAAAACCTACTGTATAACAGTGTGCCTGATTTCTTCCTAATTCTCCCATAAAACAAAAAAAAAAGTCGGAGATTAAGACTGGCAAATATGCATTAGTGCCAGTCCTGTGTGTGGCTTCTGTCTTTTTTTTCTGCCACAGAAAACCTACTGTATAACAGTGTGCCTGATTTCTTCCTAATTCTCCCATAAAACAAAAAAAAGTGGGAGATTAAGACTGGCAAATCTGCATTAGTGCCAGTCCTGTGTGTGGCTTCTGTTTTTTTTTTCTGCCACAGAAAACCTACTGAATAACAGTGTGCCTGATTTCTTCCTAATTCTCCCATAAAACAAAAAAAAAAGTGGGAGATTAAGACTGGCATATCTGCATTAGTGCCAGTCCTGTGTGTGGCTTCTGTCTTTTTTTCTGCCACAGAAAACCTACTGTATAACAGTGTGCCTGATTTCTTCCTAATTCTCCCATAAAAGAAAAAAAAAGTGGGAGATTAAGACTGGCAAATCTGCATTAGTGCCAGTCCTGTGTGTGGCTTCTGTCTTTTTTTCTGCCACAGAAAACCTACTGTATAACAGTGTGCCTGATTTCTTCCTAATTCTCCCATAAAACAAAAAAAAAGTGGGAGATTAAGACTGGCAAATCTGCATTAGTGCCAGTCCTGTGTGTGGCATCTGTCTTTTTTTTTCTGCCACAGAAAACCTACTGAATAACAGTGTGCCTGATTTCTTCCTAATTCTCCCATAAAACAAAAAAAAGTGGGAGATTAAGACTGGCAAATCTGCATTAGTGCCAGTCCTGTGTGTGGCTTCTGTTTTTTTTTTCTGCCACAGAAAACCTACTGTATAACAGTGTGCCTGATTTCTTCCTAATTCTCCCATAAAACAAAAAAAAAGTGGGAGATTAAGACTGGCAAATCTGCATTAGTGCCAGTCCTGTGTGTGGCTTCTGTCTTTTTTTTCTGCCACAGAAAACCTACTGTATAACAGTGTGCCTGATTTCTTCCTAATTCTCCCATAAAAGAAAAAAAAAGTGGGAGATTAAGACTGGCAAATCTGCATTAGTGCCAGTCCTGTGTGTTATCTGTCTTTTTTTTTCTGCCACAGAAAACCTACTGTATAACAGTGTGCCTGATTTCTTCCTAATTCTCCCATAAAAAAAAAAAAAAATTGAGAGATTAAGACTGGAAAATCTGCATTAGTGCCAGTCCTGTGTGTGGCTTCTGTCTTTTTTTTCTGCCACAGAAAACCTACTGTATAGCAGTGTGCCTGATTTCTTCCTAATTCTCCCATAAAACAAAAAAAAGTGGGAGATTAAGATTGGCAAATCTGCATTAGTGCCAGTCCTGTGTGTGGCATTTATTTTTTTTTCTGCCACAGAAAACCTACTGTGTAACAGTGGGCCAGATTAAATCACTTGTCTCACATATCCCCAAAAAAAATTAAAATAAAGGGAGAATAATCTTGCCAAACCTGTGCATGTGTGCGAGTGCTGTCTGTGGTATCTGTCAGTGATTTTGTGCCACAGGAACTATATCGTGATATAGTGGGCCTGATTCAATCCCTTGTCTCCCATATAAAAAAAGGGACATTTCTATTGCCAGTGTGTGCATCTGCATCAGTCCGGCTAGTGCCATATCTGCCAGCCTCTTTCTGCTAATCAAACTGTGTTGTTGTGTAATACAGTGGGCCTGATTTTTCCCTGGATTCTCCCACACATAAAGAGGGACATTTCTATTGCCAGTGTGTGCATCTGTGTCACTCCTGTTACTGCCATATCTGCCAGCCTCTTTCTGCCAATCAAACTGTTGTTGTGTAATACAGTGGCCCTGATTTTTCACTGCATTCTCCCACACACAAAGAGGGACATTTCTATTGCCAGTGTTTTTATCTGCGTCACTCCTGTTAGTGCCATATCTGCCAGCCTCTTTCTGCCAATCAAACTGTCTAGTGTAATACAGTGGGCCTCATTTTTCACTGCATTCTCCCACACATAAAAAAGAGAGATTTACATTCCCAACAAGTTCACGCTCAACTTGTACCTGGTTTTACAGGACCACATAACGGTTGTTAGTTTGGTAACATTTTTCCAAGAATGAGGAAGTCTGGTGGAAGAGGTCGTGGCCGTGGGCGGTCATTGACAGCTGGTAATGATGGTAGTGGTGGTGGTCGTGGAGCATCAGGTGGTCGTGGGAAAAGCAGTATAGCCCCTAAGTCTCGAGTTGTTGAGCCAGAGTCATTGTCTGGCTGCACAAGGCCTCGAAGGCTCCCTTTTCTGGGAGTAGGAAAACCGCTCTTGAAGCTGGAGCAGCAGGAATAAGTATTGGCTTTCATAGCTGACTCTGCCTCTAGCTCTTTCGCCTCCTCCTCGGAAAGTGCCAAATGTCAGAGCAGTGCGTCGTCAGTGGATGCTCCCGGTCAGGAACAAGTCGCTTCCTTGTGTCCTTCACCCAGAACAACAGTGAAGGATGCGTCAGGCGACACAACTGGTTACTCCATGGAGCTCTTTACACATACCGTGCCTGGGTTAGAAAGGGAAATTGTTAACAGGCCATGCCCATTACAAGATGAATCGGACATGGAGTGCACAGATGCACAGCCACAGCCAGATTATTATGCTGTTCCTTTGACTCAGATCAGAACATTGCTCTCGCAGTGTACTGATCCAGAATCTGACCCCGATGAGACTATGGAGCCCCGTCACGAACGCTATAGCACCGGCTTACACGGTGACCCAGAGGAAGGTGCACAGGACATAAAAGAGGAGGTCATAGATGACCCAGTTGTTGACCCCGATTGGCAGCCATTGGGGGAACAGGGTGCAGGCGGCAGTAGCTCTGAAGCGGAGGAGGAGGAGCTGCAGCAGGCATCAACATCGCAACAGGTTCCATCTGGCAGGCCTGTATCTGGCCAAAAACGTATGGCAAAACCAAAACCAGTTGTAGGGCAGCGTGGCCATCAGGTTAAAGTAGCTCAGTGTGCAATGCCTGAAAAGGTATCCGATAGGAAGAGTGCAGTCTGGAATTTTTTTAACCAAGATCCCAATGATCAGCGCAGTCATCTGTAAGAAATGCTCAAGGACCTTCAGCAGAGGTCAGAATGTTAAAAATTTAAATACAAGTTGCATGCATAGACATTTAACCACCATGCACTTGCAAGCCTGGACAAACTTCCAAACGTCCCTTAACGTTGTAGCACCCTCTCACAATGAAGCTAATCAGCAAGGCGACATCCCTTCCCTCACTGTAAGCCCACCGTTTACCACACCACCTGCAGGTAATGTTGTGGTTTCGTCGCAGGGCCAAAGCAGTCAGGGAATCACCAGGTTCGTGGTCGGAATAACTGTATGTGGGGCACCATCAAGAATACCATCACCAACCCTCTCTCAGTCACGCATGTCCACCGGCACCCTCGCTAGTTCCACCGTATGCAGCTCTTCAGTCCAGCTCACCCTACATGAGACTCTCGTTAGGAAAAGGAAGTACTCATCCTCGCATCCGCGTACACAGGGTTTGAACGCCCACATTGCTAGACTAATCTCGTTAGAGATGATGCCCTACCGGTTAGTTGAAACCGAAGCTTTCAAAGCCCTGATGGACTACGCTGTACCACGCTACGAGCTACCCAGTCGACACATTTTTTCGAGAAAAGCCATCCCAGCCCTCCACTAGCATGTAAAAGACTGCATTGTCCATGCGCTCAGGCAATCTGTGAGTAGAAAAGTGCACCTGACAACAGATGCATGGACCAGTAGGCATGGCCAGGGGCGTTACGTCTCCATCACGGCACACTGGGTTAATGTGGTGGATGCAGGGTCCACAGGGGACGGTAATATTGGGACAGTTCTGCCTAGCCCACGGTCTAGGAAACAGTTGGCTGTAGGTGTTCGTCCCCCCTCCTCCTCCTCGTTCTCCAGCAGAAGCGAGAGCTCGTCCACAGACCGCAGTCGCACGACCACTCCATCCGCAGCTGCCACTGTTGCAAACGAGGTGTCCAATTATGGAACAGCTAGTGGCAAGCGTCAGCAGGCTGTATTGGCAATGAAGTGTTTGGGCGACAACAGACACACCGCGGAAGTTCTGTCCGAGTTCTTGCAGCAAGAAACTCGGTCATGGCTGGGCACTGTACATCTTGAGGCAGGCAAGGTAGAGAGTGATAACGGAAGGAATTTTATGGCTGCCATAGCCCTTTCACAACTGAAACACATTCCTTGCCTGGCTCACACCTTAAACCTGGTGGTGCAGTGCTTCCTGAAAAGTTATCCAGGGTTACCCAACCTGCTGCTGAAAATGCGCAGACTTTGCTCTCACATCCGCCGTTCGCCCGTACACTCCAGCCGTATGCAGAACCATCAGCGGTCTTTGAACCTTCCCCAGCATCGCCTAATCATCGACTTTGCAACAAGGTGGAACTCCACACTGCACATGCTTCATAGAATGTGCGAACAGAGGCGTGCTGTTATGTATTTGTGGGGGGATACACATACACGGGCAGGCAGTTGGATGGCAGACATGGAGTTGTCAGCTGTGTAGTGGTCGAAGCTCCAAGACCTGTGTCAAGTCCTTCAGTGTTTTGAGGAATGCACATGGCTGGTTAGTGCAGACAATGCCGTAATAAGCATGAACATCCCCCTAATGCGTCTGCTGATGCAAAGTTTTACGCACATAAAGGAACAGGCGTCTGCAGCCGAGGAGGAGGGAAGCCTTGATGACAGTCAGCCATTGACTGGTCAGGGAAGTCTACAGGATGAGGTGGTGGGCGAAGAGGAGGAGGACGAGGAGGATGATGGGGATGACTATTTTTTGGATGAGGAAGCTTCTCAGGGGGCAATAGAAACTGCTGGCGGTGCAAGGCCGGGTTCAGGGTTTTTGAGGGAGACAAGTGACATTGATTTGCCAGAAAGTGCTCCTCAACCCAGCATATGCACTGACTTGACAACTGGAACATTGGCCCACATGGCGGATTATGCCTTGCGTATCCTCAAAAGGGACCCACGCATTATAAAAATGATGACAGATGACGATTACTGGTTGGCCTGCCTCCTTGATCCTCGCTATAAAGGCAAATTGCAAAATATCATGCCACATGAGAACCTCGAACAGATATTGGCAACCAAACAAGCTACTCTTGTAGACCGTTTGATTCAGGCATTCCCAGCACACAGCGCCGGTGATGGTTCTCACACGAGCTGCAGGGGGCAACAGGGCAGAGGTGTTAGAGGTGCACAGATCAGAAGTGGTGTAGGACAGAGGGGTTTTCTGACCAGGTTGTGGAGTGATTTCGCAATGACCGCAGACACGACAGGTACAG
Source organism: Ranitomeya variabilis (assembly GCF_051348905.1). Classification (NCBI taxonomy): domain Eukaryota; kingdom Metazoa; phylum Chordata; class Amphibia; order Anura; family Dendrobatidae; genus Ranitomeya; species Ranitomeya variabilis. Next base: position 563,800,053 of record NC_135234.1, on the reverse strand, counting down.
CAGCATCCATTCAAAGTGACAGGAGACAACATTTGTCCAGTATGGTTACTAACTATTTTTCCTCCATTACCGATGTTCTCCCTCAACCGTCATTCCCCTTTGATTACTGGGCATCCAAAATAGACACCTGGCCTGAATTGGCTGAATATGCATTGCAGGAGCTTGCTTGCCCAGCAGCTAGTGTGCTGTCAGAAAGAGTATTCAGTGCTGCTGGTTCAATACTGACCGAAAAAAAGACTCGTCTGGCTACCCAAAATGTTGATGATCTAACCTTCATTAAAATGAACCACTCATGAATTTCAAATTATTTTGCCCCACCTTTCCCAGCTGACACCTAGCTTTCCTGTAAAAAGGTCTTGCTTTGGGACTGGTGTTACTGACTGTTCCAATCTCGTAATTTGCAGCTGCTGTTTGTCCAGCATACAACATCTTTACACCTCCCTAAATGTCCTAACTCCCCCCACGGGGCCGTGGTCTCGCCACTTGTGGCAAGCACCCGTCAGAGTGCCGTTTGTCTGAAGAGGTGGGTGTGCCCACTTTTGGTCGACGGCACTGGCACTGGGTCCCTCATAGTACAATGAAGTGTCTCTGGCGGTGGTGGCGCGCACCCAACGTCAGACACACCGTTATAACATGAGGGGCCCTGGGCTTGTACCGCTGGCCAGGACCGCTGGCCAGGAGAGAGTGTCCCCCCCAAGGTCAAACAGTGCTCTACCACTTGCAAAATTATCTGTCGCTGCTCCACCACTGTTTAGTCTATGCGCTGAAATCCTTCCATGCCTGGCACAGACAATAACAATTTGTTGACATATATGATGCTAGTTAAAATAGTCAGGGGCCCTGTCCTACATTTACACCAGTAAATACTTTGCGCAAAATTACAATGTCTGAAAGTCAGCATAGGAGCACCTTGTACCTAAGTATGCCACCCTTTTTTTTTGGGGGGGGGGTTGGATTTTTTCTGGGAGACATTAACATCTAGTTTGTTTTTGGGAGTACTTACTGCGTCAGACACTCCTTCCAATTGTCCTCCACTGACCACACCAATGCTGCCTGTGTACCCCTGTAACCAATTTAAAACTGCATAGAGCCTATTTTATTATTTTAGGCCTAGGAAGTCTGTCTGCGGTCACTCCTTCCAATTGTCCTCCACTGACCACACCAATGCTTCCTGTGTACCCCTGTTGCCAAATTTAAGCTGCATAGAGCCTATTTTATTATTTTAGGCCTAGGAAGTCTGTCTGCGGTCCCTCCTTCCAATTGTCCTCCACTGACCACACCAATGCTGCCTGTGTACCCCTGTAACCAATTTCAAACTGCATAGAGCCTATTTTATTATTTTAGGCCTAGGAAGTCTGTCTGCGGTCCCTCCTTCCAATTGTCCTCCACTGACCACACCAATGCTGCCTGTGTACCCCTGTTGCCAAATTTAAGCTGCATAGAGCCTATTTTATTATTTTAGGCCTCGGAAGTCTGTCTGCTGTCCCTCCTTCCAATTGTCCTCCACTGACCACACCAATGCCGCCTGTGTACCCCTGTAACCAATTTAAAACTGCATAGAGCCAACTTTTTTAGTTAACACATACTTCCTTTGTCTGTCTGCACCACTAAATCACGCTGTCCTCCACTGAAAAAGCTGAGCTTCAACCTTCAGGCTCTCATTAAGTATTTTTAAATGTAACACTGCAATTGCCCTACTACTTGGGTTGGGGCCTAGTAACGGTGTCTGCCGCTCCTTGGTGTTCTCCTCCTCCTTGGTGTTCTCCTCCAGGTTTCCTTGTCTGAGCTTCAACCTTCTTGCTCTCATTAAGTATTTTTAAATGTAACACTGCAGTTGCCCTACTACTTGGGTTGGGGCCTAGTAACGGTGTCTGCCGCTACTTGGTGTTCTCCTCCACTGAACAAAGCAGTGCCGCCTGTTTCCTACTGTTAGCAATTTAGAACTGCATTTAGCCTAGTTACTTATTTGGCCCTAGTCACTGTGTCAGCCTCTCATTACAGTTGTCCTCCACTGAACAAAGCAATGCCAACTGGTTAGTCCTGTTACCAATTTTGAACTGCATTTAGGCCACTTTATTATTTGGGCCTAGATCTGTGTTTCCTCCCCATCCTGCCCATTGCCCAGCCACTGCTAGATTAGCCCGCTGGTACATTGACCCAGACCACTACATTCCCCTTGCACTCTACACAGCCTGAATCTGACCCTGCTGAAAGTCTGGTTCCTTTTCCCACATACTATACCACCTTACACGGGGACAAAGAGGAAGGTGCAGGTGAAAGTGCAGGTTCCTTCATCAGTTGGGGGGGCCCACTCGTTGGCGACGTCACTGGCAAAGGGCCCCTCATAGTACGCAAAAGTGTCGCTGCTGGTGGGAGGCGCCCCCGCCGTGCAAACACACCGCCGTACTGTGAGGGGCCCTGTGCCAGTGCCAATGCGAACAAGTGGGACCCCCTGCTTGCTCAGGATCACAGCACTTGCAACGTTGCAATACTTACCTCTGACTGCTCCACCGCCGTGACGTAGTCCACGTTTCCTGGGCCCACTAAAAACTTGAACCAGCCCTACCCCCCACAACTGTAGCCAAACAACCCCCCAATTTTCAATGGCTACCTATTATTGTAAGGTAAATTAAGATTGACAAGCTTAAGTAACAAGGATTGATGTTTTTGGCATTAAAATGGGCACTGTAGGTGTTTTCCTGGCCTCCACTCACTGCCGACTATGCTTCCCCATTGACTTGCATTGGGTTTCGTGTTTCGGCCGAACAACGACCCCGACTTTTCAAGAAGATCGGCCGATTTCACTCGAATCGACTTTTGACAAAGTCGGGTTTCGCAAAACCCGACTCGACCCCAAAAAAGTAAAAGTCGCTCAACCCTAATCGCCACATCATGAGCATGCTCAGTAGGGTGATTTCTGGAATCAGTCTCCAGAGCGTTTGCTCATTGCTGCCTACTGCTGGTTACCATAGGCTTTGCTGAAGAGCCAGCAGTAACCAGACGAATAGCATGAGCCTGAGCAAGATGCTGGGACCTGCGTCTATGCTCAGCAGTATCCACAGCAGCTGAAGCTGGATGGGAGACTGCAGATGCAGGCAAGGCTTCGGATCTACCCTGTGCAGTGGGAGAATCCCAGTGCCTAACAGACATATTCGTGATCCACCCATGGCTGTTAACAAGTTAAATGCCATTGTCAATCTCTGACGGTGGCATTTAACATGCTCAGGCAGGAAGATCACCACAAGACACGCCCATCAGCTCCCCTGACACCGATGGGTTGTCATGACAGTTGGAGGTCTGCAGAAGACCCCAAGCCTGTCATTAAATCTCCTATGAATTCCCACCTGTGGCCAGAATTCAAAAGAGATCATGATGTATGGTACATAGGCGATCAGATGATTGCAGCTTCAAGTCTCCTAAGGGGACTATTGAAGGCAATAAAAAGTAAAAAGAAAGTTTTTGAAAATATAAAAAAAAAAAAAACACAAAAGTTCAAATCACCCACATTTGCTCTATTCAAAATAAAGCAATTAAATAATAATAAAAAAAAAAACATATTGGGTATTGCTGCATTCAGAAATGTCCGATGTATCAAAATGTTAAGTAAATTAAATTAATCTAATCCATAAAAGGCATAACGAGAAAAAAAATCAGATCACCAGAATTTGTTTTTTTTTGGCCACAGCAACATTGCAATAAAATGCAATAATGGGCGATCAAAATATCATATCTTTGACAAAATGGTATCAATAAAAACATCAGCTTGGTGTACAAAAAATAAGGGCTCAACCTGCTCCAGATCCTGAGAAATGAAGATACTATGGGTCTCGGAAAATAGCAACATTTTTTTTTCCTCCAAATTTTATTAACTACTTAAATAATAAAGAGCTTACACATATTTGCATGTGCATTATCATACTGACCTGGAAATTATATTGGCAGGTCAGTTTCAGCATTTAGTAAGCATCACCTAAAGAGCTGAACTGGAATGAGTTGTTGTGCATGCATCATGTAAGACAATGTTCACACTGGCCACTAAACAGACAAAACCAAAGATAAAAATATAATACGCAAATATCTCGCAGTAAAATAAATAAACAGCTATGGTACATGAAAACAGTATAGGGTGCTTAAGCAACATAATTTTGAAAATATTAAAGCCATACCATCTCGTCAGGATGAACCTATTCGGGACAGTCCTAACCTCTAATATTATTATTATTATTTTTTTTTATATATAGCACCATTGAGTCCATGTTGCTGTACATGAGAAGGGGTTACATCAAAATACACATATCACTTACAGTAGACAAATTAATAATGGTAGACTTGTACAGAGGAAAGAGGAGCCTGCCCTTGCTGGCTTACATTCTACAAGATTATTGGGAAGGAAAAGACAGTATATTGTGGGTTGCAGTAGCCCTGATAGTGCTGAAATCAATTAGCGGACAAGCCCATGTACACAATAGCCACTAAACAGACAAAACCCAAGATAAAACCATAAAACCATAATAAGCAAATGCCCTGCAATAAATAAACAGCAATAGTGCATGGAAATTAAATGGGGCATGCACACCAACTCATTCCAGTAGATCTCTTTAGGTTTTTTATTTTAGTTTGTTTGCACCCAGTACATATAAAGGTGTGGCCTGCCTTTTCTTTGAGCTGGACATTACAATCATGTCGTTCCCCATGACTGCATGCTCACTAGTCGGGTTTCTGTTATTCTCAGCCCTTATCCAAATGCACGCCACTTGACAAATGGTAAGATTTTAATATTAGAGGTTAGGACAGTCCTGAATAGGGTCACCATGACATGGTGGGATGGTTTTTGCATTTTTTAAACAGAATTATGTTAACTAGGCTCCCTAGATTATGTCCATGCACTTGGATTTATTCCATATAGTGAACATTGTAAATAGAAAACCCAAAAAACAATTGTGGAATTTTTTGCTGCTATTATACCGCACTAGGAATATTTTCCCCACTTTTCAGTACAGTATATGGTAAAATTAATGGTGTCATTCAAAAGTCCTGCAACATTTCATCCTGCAAAAAACAAGACCAAATTGATGGAAAAATAAAGAAGTTATAGCTCTGGAAAGAAGGGGTAGAAAAAACGAAACATGACTTGAAGGTGAAGGGGTTAATATTGTGTCTAATATTATATATTTTAATATATTATATCTATGCATATTGAGTCTTTCTCGCAATGCCTAGTCCATCTGGTGATCGGATGCAATGGCGAGACAATTCACCTGACTACTGATGAGGAAGAGAAGTTATAGTGGCCATTTGGCCATTGATTTCCTTATACTGAATACGTTTAAGTTAGATTACTAACTTGCTGTTTTTTAGGCAAAATGATTTGTGTTGGGGTCTGCTGACACATGTTTGTTTTTTCTATTTAATTGGATATCTTCAGTCACTCATCAAAATAGCCCTTTCTGCTAAAAACCAGTAAATAAAATAATGGCTCTGTTCTTAGCTACTCAAGATACAACTTGAGAATACCCCTTTAACAAAGACTTCTGCATAGAGATGGCCGAACCCGAATAGTAAAGTTTAGCGTCCATACCTAACACCTACTGTTCAGGCACGGACACCAAACACGGACTTCACCAGGAAGTCCGTGTTACTGTTTGGGTTCGGCTGCCCTAGCATCGGGTGCTTGTCGCACTGTCATGTGAATGACAGTGTGGCAAGCACCTCTTCTGATCAGCGGTGAAATCATCCCCGCCGGTCAGAGAGCCTCGGTTCTCACACTGTCAAAAGACAGAGTGAGCTCTCAGCTGTGATCGGAGGTATAAAGTTTACCTCTGGTTACTCTCACTCTGAAAACAGGGATCTCACCAAGATCACCACAGTTCAGCCTGGAACGCAGCCAAGTGACTGGAGGTATCCTCGATGGTGTCACCGCCGGTCACTGAGGCTGCACTCGCAGAAGCTCATTCATCAGTCCTTCTCAGTCTGGATGATCACATCTTGGCAATGTCCATGTTGAAAACTATTCATCCCCCAGATATGAATTATAGTGTGGGACAGAACAATGGACAGGTGAGGGATATTGTTGTTTTTTATTTTTATTTTCTTACAAAAGATGAGAGATTCAGTGGAATTAGATGTTAGGTGATTATAACTGTGTTTGATAATTTTAAATAAAAAAGCAAAACTGGATTTTATTCTGGCTGTGTCTTTATTTACCATATAACTATAGGATTAGTAAGGGATAGGTGCCTTATAGACTCCTCTCCATTACTAAGCCGTGGACTTGATGTCACCTGAAAATACAAAGGTGACATCAACCCCACAAATATTAACCCAACTTGCCAAAGCTACAGGGCAATTAGGAAGAGCCATGCAAATGCCAGAATTAAAATATCTGATAAATATGCCTTTTCTGGGCAGCTGCGGGCTGCTATTTTTAGGCTGATGGGGGCCAATATCCATGGTCCATTACCCGCCTGACAATAATAGCCCCCAGCTGTCTGCTTTAGTAAGGCTAGTTGTCAAAATTGGGGAGACCCCATGCCGTTTTTTAAATTATTTATTTAAATAATTAAAAAAAGGTGTGGAGACACCTCTATTCTTGATAACCAGCTTTGTTGAAGATGACAGCTGAGGATTGTAGCCCCCAGCTGTGAGTTTGGCCCAGCTGGTTATCAAAAGTACAGGGGAACCCATAACATTTTTTTAGTTATTTATTTACAGCACTGGAGCCAGCTAATGAATCCTCCCATCAGGCGGTCTTGCTCTACCTGTCATTAGTGGCAGCAGGCGTTGGATGATGAGAGTAGTAGTCCCATAAGCTGACACCAGTAATTGGAGGCAACCTTTATACCTGCAATCACAGCTGCGTGCTCACGCTGTCTTTTGACAGTGTGGGAACCGCGGCTCTCTGACTGGCGGGGATGATTTCACTGCCGATCAGAAGCAGTGTTTGCCACGCTGTCATGCATATGACAGCGTGGCAAACACTGGATGTTTGGGCCCCCCATTCAAGTGACTGTAACTGTTTGGCTAAACTCGCCAGACCCGAACATCCAGGTGCCCATCTCTACTGCTGAGTAATGGGAAGGTGGTGCTGGTTTGGCAGGGATAAGATGTTTATGATTCCCTCTCCAAAATTACAAAAAATGAAAGTGGGAACTTTGCAAGGTATATGGCCTTTATGTTTCCTACAAATTTATTAAGATGAAGTACAGAAAATAGCAATTTTTTTGCTAAAATTTATGCCAGCTTAAAGCTGCCATAGATTACATTTTCTGGCTTTCAGGCTGTCAAAAATGTAAAAAATGTGTTTATCCTTTCATTCTAACAAACTTTGGCTGAAGATTCACTTATGATACAACAGTTTTTCAAAAATAATTTAGAAACTTCTATGAAGTGTAGTGGACATGCTCTTTGACATGTGCAAAAGTCATTGTGCAGAGGTAGGGATGAAGTGAGTGGTGCCCATCAACTTTTGACAAGATTGTGAGATCTCTACAGATAGGCTTCTTAAGATTTTAAATTCTATTAAGATACAGTAGATTGTAACATTGTCATTTGCTGACAATAGATTTCAATTAATTCAGAGGTAATACTTAGACTTCAGCAGTGTGGTTATATTTTAGGCATACTAAGAAATGTTATTTCAATAATACAGCAAGTAAGAGATCTCAAAGCAGATCAGCATTGATCTTATTGTACCTAGGGGAAATAGGACTGAAATCTAATTGTAGTTATTGTTTGAAATGCAAAAAGAAAATAAGATTAGTATTGGAAGTGATAAATGTTTACATGTAATAGAGTAAGATATGAAAGTGCAATTTCAAGAAAAATGTAGAAGTAAAATAAACATGGAGAATTTCCATAATATTCTAAATTGTTTCCAACTGAGAGCACAATCCATCCAATATATACTTTTGTGCTAATTGAATTAATGCTGTTCTGATTTAATTCATATTTCCTGGTGTTATATATTTAATAAATGAAAAAACATAGCAACAAGCTTGACAACTGTTACAAATATTTTGAATGCAGTATTTATTGACTGCTCTGAGGATAGTTTAAAAGCTATTCTATTTTCTAAGTAAGTAATGCAATATATAGACAGGTAACTGGATCAACACTATGCTATAGTTTAACAACTAATTTGATTTCTACCATAAGAAAACACACTACACATAAGAATTGCAAATACCTGTTGATATTCTGTCATTGAAAGGTGATATGTCACAGATTTCACAATGCAACTGGCTTATATTTTAAACCAGATAATTTAGACCTGATGAGGCTGGTGTAATAACTTTGAAAAATACTAACAGAAAAGCTGTATAAGCCTTTTTTCAAAGTCCACCCCACGTTAGTACACTGCGTACTTCCCTAAGCTTCAGCACTAAATAATGGCTATGTGTGACCTAAATTGTTGATACCACTTTCAAACATATTTGTCATGCTGCTGCGGTGCAGTATAGCGCAACCTCCACCAGAGTGAACTTGAGAGGGAAGTGAGATTGCATACACAGAGAAGCACCACAGAGCAGCAGCACAGGCACAACCAAGTGGGGAGAGAGTGGTCAGACAAGCCAAGTCAAAAAACAGAGGCAGAAGTACTAAAAGGATCGTACACGTGGTCAGGGACAAGTCAGGAGGTTCAGCAATGGTCAGGAGCGGATAAGACAAAGTCAGAAGGCAGAAGCATGTCCGAATGCAAGCAAGTCAGAAACCAGAGAATCGAACCGACAAACAGGGAAATGCTGGGAAAAGGGCAGAGGGAGGGAGTCAATAGACACAGGGCAAGTCAGGGATCACAGCAGGACAAATCAAGGGCTACCAGAGTCAGGTTCACATGCCGAAGGCAGAACTGTACTTGACACCGCCAGCAGGATGCATTGAAGCTAAATAGCAAACCTGAACCCAGAATGAGGCAGAGCAAAGTTAACCCTTGACATGATCTGCGCAGAAAAAGGGCAAACAGGATTAAACCCTGGAATGGATCATGACAGTATTAAGCTGCTTGATACCTTGATTTGGGTTTGAAAGTATGTTTACACGCGAAAGGTTTGTTGCAGAAGTTTTTTTGTGACTGAAAATCCATGAATCTGCATATCCATAACATAGGAAAAATTAAAAAAAGTGGGACAGTCATAGAAATTTCTGTAAAAAATATTCTGTTTGATCAAACCCTCATAAAATAACATTATATTTGCCTTCTCTGCATCTAATGCTAATATCAAAGAGAAGATGTTATTGTGTGCATAAATTTATTATTTTCCTTGTGGCATCCGAGGATTGCCTTCCTGAGAAGAGTCCTACCTGATCAAGATGGATTAAATTCAGAATGATTGTAATGTTTTGGCATTAATTTTGCTAATATTTTGATATCTGAATTAAGAAGGGAGATTGGTCTACAGTTTAATATGTGAAAGGAGTCCCATTTATTATTTATTTTTTGGGATTACTGAAATGGCATCTTTTAAGATCTCTGTAGGGATAAAACTATCAATTGTTAACTGATTAGCCAGTCTTGTTAAATATGATATAATATGCACATTTATCTTATAATATTCATTAACGAAACCATTTAACATTGGAAAATTCTCTTTTTTAACTTTTGAATTATTGATAAAATTTCATTAGGCAACAAGGGGGTATTTAGCATGTCTAGGTCTTTTGGTTGTAAGGTTGGTATTTCTATGGAGGATAAAAATGTATTAATTAGTTGTTCAGTAGGCTGCAAGGTGATCATATTTTTGATTGTGAAGTTTAGTCTAAAATGAAACAAAAGCAGAAGCTATGTACTGGGGATGTTTACAGAGATATTTTTTTTTATATAGATGTGCGTCTTCTTTTGACTCTTTTCTGTTTGATTTTATTCATTGCCAATTTACAAGGGCCTTCCTCACTTCTGCAGTGCACAGTTTACATGTACATCATTCACAGGACATTGTAAAATAGGATTTGTGTGTCCCAAAAGAATTCCTAGAAAATGTTAATTCAATATTTTTTTTGCAAAGACGTAAATCTTAAGTTGGAAGATTTCAGTAATAATGCATCTATGTATAGACAGAATATTTTCATTCATTATAGTACATATTTATAAAATGCCTTATTTTGAGCCAAAATAAAGTAATTATTAAACGGTAGTTTAGATATGCATGTCTAGTTAACTGACTCATTTAGAAAAAAAAAATGTCTATTCTTAGCACAAATTGCATAATTACTGTGGAGCTGATAATTATTTTAGATTAACCCTAATATATACAAATCATACTCTGCACAGAATATGCACTAATTTTCATATCGCAAGCATTGGCACAGACATCAACTGATATCCCAGAGCTAATTTTTCTGGAAACCTATTAAATTACTGTTTTCTATGAGCATTGAATAGTCTACATAAGAAAACCTTGTGAAAAAATTGAGCAAGACTTAGCATAGGATATTATTTATTGCAAAGCTTATAGGGGTTGTCTACTACTGGAAATCTCCAGTTTAATAATTTCCAGACACCACTTAAATTAAAAACAATGGATACTCACCTCCTTCTGAGGTGCCATTCCAATGATGTCAGCACTGGTATTTCCAGTGCATCACGTGATATTGCCTTGAATTAAGCCTTTGCTATTTCATTAGAGCTCTCTGTTCACTCTGACAGAATGTTGATGAACTACAGAAAATCGGTGGCCAACAACTGTCTTTAGCGTTAAAGCGACACAAGAATGTGATGTCAGGTGACAGTAATAGCGACACTTCCATCAAAAAGTGCAGCTGCAAGAGGTGAGTATCCATTGTTTTTATTGTTAATGGGGTTCTAAAGTGATTAACCAGGGGTCATCTGGTTGTGGATAACCCCTTTGACCCCTTTATTATTATTATTATTATTATTTATTTATATAGCACCATTAATTCCATGGTGCTGGACATGAGAAGGGGTTACATGCAAAGTTATAGATATCATTTACAGTAAACAAATTTACGATAACAGACTGGTACAGAGGGGAGAGGACCCTGTCCTTGCGAACTTACATTCTATGGGATAATGGATAAACCATACGTCCAGATCGGTAGAAAGTGATCACAGCATTTACAGGAGCCCCCTCTGCCCTCTGATCTGAGCCCTCTTCAGAGGGTCCTATTTCCTTCAGAGTCCACACAAGATAATTTAACCATGTTCGTGTGTGCCTTGCATAGCCTTACTTAATTTCCCTTTGCATGTTTTCTTCAGCCTATCTTTAGGAGTTTATTTGTTTGTATAATGCCATTCTAAATCTGTTTAAACCATTGCAACTTACATGTGCATTGGTAGTTAATAAGTCTGGGTAGAATTATGTCTACCTTTGCATGGTCGAAATAGATTTCTGTATACCATTACTGATCTGCAGCAACTTATAGTAACATTCATTGATTTATTCCTCAAGTAAATTTTTATCGGTAGGACTATGTCCACTTTTATGTAGTTCAGCATTTTTGCCGTTTAGCACAAGCACTTTATATACAAGTGATTTTCACTAAATTTGAATATCATCAAAAAGTTAATTTCAGTTCTTCAATACAAAAAGTGAAACTCATATATTATATACAGTAATTACAAAGAGAGCGATCTATTTCAAGTGTTTATTTCTGTTAATGTTGATGATTATGGCTTACAGCCAATGAAATCCCAAAAGTCATTATTATCGCTATTATTTATTTATATAGCGCCATTGATTCCATGTTGCTGTATATGAGAAGGGGTTACATACAAATTACAGATATCACTTACAGGAAGTAAACTATCAATTACAGACTGATACAGAGGGACCCTACCCTTGCGAGCTTACATTCTACAGGATTATGGAGAAGGAGAAAATAGGTTGAGGGTTGCAGCAGCTCCGATGCTGGTGAGGCGGTAGCTCCGGTAGTGGTGAGGATGCAGTGGGGTCAGTGCAGGCTGTAAGCTTTCCTGAAGAGATGGCTTTTCACGTTCGGTCTGAAGGATCCGAATGTGGTTGATAATCGGATGTGTTGGGGCAAAGAATTCCAGAGGATGGGGGATATTCGGGAGAAGTCTTGGAGGTGGTTTGGTGAGGAGCAAATAAGTGTGGAGGAGAGAAGGAGGTCTTGGGAGGACAGGATATTTTGTGAGGGAAGATATCGGGAGATTAGTTCAGAGAATTATGGAGGAGACAGGTTATGGATGGCTTTGTAGGTCAGTATTAATAATTTGAACTGGATATGCTGAGGGAATGGGACACAGTGAAAAGATTTGCTGAGGGGGAAGCAGAGGAGTAGCGAGGAGAGAGATTAATTAGTCGGGCAGCAGAGTTAAGGATGGACTGGAAAGGTGCAAGGGTGTTAGCAGGGAGGCCACAGAAAAGGATGTTGCAGTAGTTGAGGCGGGAGATGATAAGGGCATGCACAAGCATTTTAGTAGATTGAGGGTTGAGGAAAGGAATGAATTATCTCAGTTAGAATTATTAACAAAAAACACCAGCAGAGGCTATCAAAGCATTTAAAAAATGGTCCCTTAGTCTGTTAGTCGGAAAAAAAAACAAAACAAAAACTACACACATTTGATATTGCCGCGTCCGGGACAACCCAACCTTTGAAACTGTCCCACCAGTTAGCTCCTTCTGCAAAATCCATAAAAAATAAATAAAAAATGAGGCATAGAATTATGCTTTTTAACCCCTTCATGACCCAGCCTATTTTGACCTTAACCCCTTCATGACCTTGGGATTTTCCGTTTTCCGTGTTCGTTTTTCACTCCCCTCCTTCCCAGAGCCATAACTTTTTTATTTTTTCGTCAATTTGGCCATGTGAGGGCTTATTTTTTGCGGGACGAGTTGTACTTTTGAACGACATCATTGGATTTACCATGTCGTGTACTAGAAAACGGGAAAAAAATTCCAAGTGCGGTGAAATTGCAAAAAAAGTGCAGTCCCACACTTGTTTTTTGTTTGGCTTTTTTGCTAGGTTCACTAAATGCTAAAACTTACCTGCCATTATGATTCTCCAGGTCATTTTGAGTTCATAGACATCTAACATGACTAGGTTATTTTTCACCTAAGTGGTGAAAAAAAATTCCAAACTTTGCAAAAAAAAAAAAATGCTCCATTTTCCGATACTCGTAGCGTCTCCATTTTCCGTGATCTGGGGTCAAGTGAGGGCTTATTTTTTGCATGCCAAGCTGTCGTTTTTAATGATACCATTTTGGGGCAGATACGTTCTTTTGATCGCCCGTTATTGCATTTTAATGCAATGTCGCGGCGACCCAAAAAAATTAATTCTGGCGTTTCTAATTTTTTTCTCGTTACGAAATTTAGCGATCAGGTTAATGCTTTTTTTATTGATAGATCGGACGATTCTGAATGCGGCAATACCAAATATGTGTAGGTTTGATTTTTTTTATTGATTTATTTTGATTGGGGCGAAAGGGGGGTGATTTAAACTTTTATATTTTTTTTATTTTTTTCACATTTTTTTAAACTTTTTTTTTTTACTTCTGCCATGCTTCAATAGCCTCCATGGGAGGCTAGAAGCAGGCACAGCACGATCGGCTCTGCTACATAACAGCGATCATCAGATGTAGCAGAAATTCAGGTGTGCTGTGAGCGCTCACAGCTGCCGGAGATCAGTAACCATAGAGGTCTCAAGGACCTCTATGGTTACCATTCTAAAGCACCGCCGACCTCCGATCATGTGACGGGGGTCGGCAATGACATCATTTCCGGCCGCCCGGCCGGATGCGGTAGTTAAATGACGCTGTCTGCGTTTGACAGCGGCATTTAACTAGTTAATAGCGGTGGGTGAATCGCGATTTCACCTGCCGCTATTGCGGGCACATGTCAGCTGTTCAAAACAGCTGACATGTCCCGGCTTTGATGCGGGCTTACCGTGGAGCCCTGCATCAAAGCAGGGGAACTGACCTCGGACGTACTATCCCGTCCGAGGTCAGTAAGGGGTTAATGACCTGGCCGTTTTTTGCAATTCTGACCAGTGTCCCTTTATGAGGTAATAACTTAGGAATGCTTCAATGGATCCTTGCAGTTCTGAGATTGTTTTTTCGCGACATATTGGGCTTCATGTTAGTGGTAAATTTAGGTTGATAATTTTTGCGTTTATTTGTGAAAAAAATGGAAATTTGGCGAAAATTTAGTAAATTTTGCAATATTCAAATTTAGAATTTTTATTCTGTCAAACGAGAGAGTTATGTGACACAAAATAGTTAATAAATAACATGTCTACTTTACATCAGCACAATTTTGGAAACAAAATTTTTTTTTGCTAGGAAGTTATAAGGGTTAAAATTTGACCAGCGATTTCTAATTTTTACAACAAAATTTACAAAACCAATTTTTAGGGACCACCTCACATTTGAAGTCAGTTTGAGGGGTCTATATGGCTGAAAATACCCAAAAGTGACACCATTCTAAAAACTGCATTCAAGAAGTTTATTAACCCTTCAGGTGCTTCACAGCAGCAGAAGCAACATGGAAGGAAGAAATGAACATTTAACTTTTTTGTCACAAAAATGATCTTTTAGCAACAATTTTTGTATTTTCCCAAGGGTAAAAATAAAAACTGGACCCCAAAAGTTATTAGGCAAAAAATGTTAACACTTAAGAGGGCAATACATTTCTATAGCAGATCTAAGTATATGTGTTTGGAATTTTATTAGGTGGACCCCAGTGAAAACAAGTAGAGTGAGTGGAAACCACTCATATAAGCAGTAGAAACCAACCACCAGAGCTAAAGACCTAACTCCAAGAAAAATAAGATGGATATACGTATTGTCACAATAGTACTTTATTTGTAATGATAATAACATATTTATATGTGCACATGTTGGAAAGATATAAAAACATATAATTAAATAACAAGGATAAAATCACCAATCTATATATATAATTGTCTAAGGGTTATTTCGTCTGTCTGTCTGTCTTTCTGTCTGTCTGTCTGTCCTGGAAATCCCGCGTCTCTGATTGGTCGAGGCCGCCTGGCCTCGACCAATCAGCGACGGGCACAGCATGGCGACGATGATGTCATAAAGGTTGCCTCGACCAATCAGCGACGGGCACAGTCTGCCGCGAATTCGCCTCGACCAATCAGCCACGGGCACAGTAGCGACGTAGATGTCATAATGGTTGCCATGGCGACGATGATGTCATAAAGGTTGCCTCGACCAATCAGCGACGGGCACAGTCTGCCGCGAATTCTGGAATCATCATTGTCCATATACTACGGGGACATGCATATTCTAGAATACCCGATGCGCTAGAATCGGGCCACAATCTAGTAATATATAAAGACCTAAATAGGTATAAGGTGCACCAAACAAGGAAGGGTTAATCTCAGGACTCCTACTACAAATCAATCAGGAATAGTAAAAAAAATATAATAATAAAATATAGTGTACCACAAGTGCTAAAAGGATAATAATATATATATATATATATATATATATATATATATATATATATATATATGTATATATATATAATATAATGTGGACATATAACACCAAATAACCTTGGAGTTAAATTAAATGACCCATAATATAACCAGATCATATGGCCAAACACCATGCAATTAAAGTGCAATGTGCAATCATGTGGCAGAGAAGCCAAGGTACAAAATGTGCAAAAATAGCAATATATGAACAGGGGAGTGGTGAGGGGGAATTATAAAGGAGTTCCTGTACCTTGATGGCGTCACCGAATCCAAACAATGCGCACCCCGACACGCGTTTCGGATATAAAATCCTTCGTCAGGGGAACAAACGTTATTGTACAATTTGTCCTGAGTAAGCTGATACCCCATATGAGGGGGGAACCACTGTTTGGGCGCACGACAGGGCTCGGAAGGGAAGGAGCACCATTTGACTTGTTCAATGAAAAATTGGCTCCAATCTTTAGCGGACACTATGTCGTGTTTGGAGAGCCCCTGTGTGCCTAAACATTGGAGCTCCCCCACAAGTGACCTAATTTTGGAAACTAGACCCCCCAAGGAGCTTATCTAGATGCACAGTGAGCACTTTGAACCCCCAGGTGCTTCACAAATTGATCCGTAAAAATGAAAAAGTACTTTTTTTTCACAAAAAAACTTCTTTTAGCCTCAATTTTTTCATTTTCACATGGGCAACAGGATAAAATGGATTGTAAAATGTGTTGGACAATTTCTCCTGAGTACACTGATACCTCATATGTGGTCATAAACCACTGTTTGGGTGCACGGCAAGGCTCGGAAGGGAAGGAGCACCATTTGACTTTTGAATGAAAAATTAGCTCCAATCGTTAGCGGACACCATGTCGCGTTTGGAGAGCCCCTGTGTGCCTAAACATTGGACCTCCCCCAAATGTGACCCCATTTTGGAAATTAGACCCCTCAAGGAACTTATCTAGATGCATAGTGTGCACGTTGAATCCCCAGGTGCTTCACAAATTGATCTGTAAAAATGAAAAAGTACTTTTTTTTCACAAAAAAATTCTTTTAGCCTCAATTTTGTTCATTTCCACATGAGCAACGGGAGATAGATTGGATCCTAGAATTTATTGGGCAATTTCTCCTGAGTACACTGATACATCACATGTGGGGGTAAACCACTGTTTGGGCACATGGCAGGGCTCGGAAGGGAAGGAGCGCCATTTGACTTTTTGAATGAAAAATTAGCTCCAATCGTTAGCGGACACCATGTCACGTTTGGAGAGCCCCTGTGTGCCTAAACATTGGAGCTCCCCCACATGTGACCCCATTTTGGAAACTAGACCTCCCATGGAACTAATCTAGATTTGCGGTGACCACTTTAAACCCCCAAGTGCTTCACAGAAGTTTATAACGCAGAGCCATGAAAATAAAACATTATTTTTCTTTCCTCAAAAATTATTTTTTAGCCCGCAATTTTTTATTTTCACAAGAGTAACAGGAGAAATTGGACCCCAATAGTTGTTGCCCAGTTTATCCTTAGTACACTGATACCCCATATGTGGGGGTAAACCACTGTTTGGGCACACGTCGGGGCTCGGAAGGGAAGTAGTGACGTTTTGAAATGCAGACTTTGATGGAATGGTCTGCGGGCGTCACGTTGCATTTGAAGAGCCCCTGATGTGCCTAAACAGTAGAATCCCACCACAAGTGACCCCATTTTGGAAACTAGACCCCCCAAGGAACTTATCTAGATATGTGGTGAGCACTTTGAACCCCCAAGTGTTTCACAGAAGTTTACAACGCAGAGCCATGAAAATAAAAAATAATTTTTCTTTCCTCAAAAAGTTATGTTTTAGCAAGCAATTTTTTATTTTCGCAAGGGTATCAGGAGAAATTGGACCCCAATAGTTGTTGCCCAGTTTGTCCTGAATATGCTGGTACCCCATATGTGGGGGTAAACCCCTGTTTGGGCGCATGTCGGGGCTCGGAAGGAATGGAGCACCATTTGAGTTTTTGAACGCAAGATTGGCTGGAATCAATGGTGGCACCATGTTGTGTTTAGAGACCCCTGATGTGCCTAAACAGTCGAAACCCCTAAATTCTAACTCCAACACTAACCCCAACACACCCCTAACCCTAATCCCAACTCTATCCACAACCCTAATCACAACCCTAACCCCAACACCCCTAACCACAACCCTAACCACAACCCTAACCCCAACACACCCCTAACCCTAATCCCAACCCTAACCCTAACCCTAATCCCAACCCTAACCACAACCCTAACCCCAACACACCCTTAACCCTAACCATAACCCTAACCACAAGCCTAATCTTAACCCTATTTCCAACCCTAGCCCTAATTCCAACCCTAACTCTAATTCCAACCCTAACCCTAAGGCTATGTGTCCACATTGCGGATTCGTGTGAGATTTTCCAGCACCATTTTTTAAAAATCCGCAGGTAAAAGGCACTGCGTTTTCCCTGCGGATTTACCGCTGATTTCCATTGTTTTTTGTGCGTATTTCACCTGCGGATTCCTATTGAGGAACAGGTGTAAAACACTGCGGAATCCGCACAAAGAATTGACATGCTGTGGAAAATACAACACAGCATTTCCGCGCGGTATTTTCCGCACCATGGGCACAGTGGATTTGGTTTTCCATAGGTTTACATGGTACTCTAAACCTGATGGAAAACTGCTATGAATCCGCAGTGGCCAATCCGCTGCGGATCCGCAGCCAAATCTACACCGTGTGCACATAGCCTAATTCTAACCATAACCCTAGTTCTAACCCTAATTCTAACCCTAGCCCTAACCCTAGCCCTAACCCTAACCCTAGCCCTAACACTAATTCTAACCCTAGCCCTAACCGTAACCCTAACCCTAGTGGGAAAAAATATTTATATTTTCTTTATTTTATTATTGTCCCTACCTATGGGGGTGATAAAGGGGGGTTCATTTACTAATTTCTTTATTTTGATCACTGTGATAGGTTTTATCACAGTGATCAAAACACACTGCGCATGCGCCCGCCATTTTGGAAGATGGCAGCGCCCATGGAGCAGACGGACGGACACCGGGAGGCTCGGTAAGTATGAGGGGGGGTTTGAAGCTTGGGGGGATTGGAGCACGGGGGTAGGATCGGAGCACGGGGGGAGCGGACAGGAGAACGGTGGAGCTGACAGGCAGATGGAGGGGAGCGGAGCACAGGACGGCCATGGCTGGATTGTAATATTTCACCATTTTCATAAGTGAAATATTACAAATCGCTCTGATTGGCTGTTTCACTTTCAACAGCCAATCAGAGCGATTGTAGCCATGGGGGGGGTGAAGCCACCCCCGCTGGGCTGAAGTATCACTCCCCCTGTCCCTGCAGATCGGGTGAAATTGGAGTTAACCCTTTCACCCGATCTGCAGGGACGCGATCCCTCCATGACGCCACATAGGCATCACAGGTCGGATTGGCACTGACTTTCATGATGCCTACGTGGCATCACAGGTTGGGAAGGGGTTAAGCATACCACGAAACAAAAAGTGAAATAAAACACAATCAAAAAGGTTATGATCCCAAACGTTATGTGATATGTTCCCAATAAAATGTTTAAATCGATCCACAAAAAAATCACTTGGGTATATCATCTGTTAATGGAAATATAGGGGGCTTCCATGTTACTGGTAGTACAAATACTCTGGAAAAGCTAAATGGCTCCTCACCACCCAAAAGAAATTCAACAAATTCTGTGCTCCCAAATTAAAATGCCCCCCTCCCTTCTGAGCCCCAGTATGCCTAAACCACATTTAGCAGCCACATGTTTGGCATTTTTGTATCAGTGGGTGTCTCTAGGAGCATGAGCTGGGTACAATGTACTGGGACTACAACGTACTGGTCACTATATAGTACAGGTCACTACAACAGCAATTTGCAATGTTCACTCAGCAACATCCAGTGCTGCTTGTTCCTGGAAAACATCCATTTAGTAAAAATCATCACTACACCTGTAGATAAATTCCAAAACAGGGAATAATTTCAAAAATGGGGTCACTTGAGGGAGGATTCTGCTCTTCTAGCACTTAGGGGTTCTGTATATGGAGTCCACCATCTATTCTAGGAAAATCAGTGCTTCAGGAAGCAAATAGCACTCTGTCCCTCATGTATGTTGCTGTATGTCTAGGGTCTCTTCATATAAAACATGGCCCCCTTTACCTCATTCCAGCAAAATCTGAACTCCAATATAGCGCTTTTACCTTCTGAGCTTTGCACTGTGCCTCAAAGGTAGTTTTCAACAACATATTGGGTACAAATTGCACATCCAATTTTGAGGTCCATTTTCTCCTACTATCCTTGTGAAAATAAAAAATGTGTAGCTGAAACAACATTTTTGTGGGAAAATATATATTTTTTCATTTTCACAGATCAATGCTGTAAAATTCTGTGAAGCACCTGTAGGTTTAAGATGCTCACCACACATCTGGTTCCTTGAGGGGTCTAGCTTAAAAAATGGGGCAACTTGTGGAGGTTTTCCACTGTTTAGACACATCATGGGAACTCCAAAAGCAACATGACACCTGCAGACCATTGCCTTCTAAAAAAGTCACTCCTTCTTTTCTGAGCCCTGACGTGCTCTCATACAGTAGTTTACCCCAACAGATACTCAGGAGAAATTGTAGAACAATTTTGGGTTCCATTTTCTCCTGTTACCCTTGTGAAAATAAAGAAATTGGGGTTTAAATAACATTTTAGTGGGAAAAATATGATTTTTTTTAATTTTCACGACTTAGTGTTATAAGCTTCTGTGTAGCATCTAAGGGTTCAAAATGCTCACCTCATGTCTAGATACATTCCCTGAGGGGTTTAGTTTCCAAAATTCTGTCACTTGTGGGGGTGGTTTCCACTGTTTAGGCACATCAGGGTCTCTCTATTCAAAAAGTGAAATGGCGCTTCTTCCCTTCCGAGCTCTTTCGTGTTCCCAATCAGTGGTTTTCCCCACATATGGAGTAACATTATGCTCAGGAGAAATTGCACAATAAACTTTGTGGTCCTTTTTTTCCTGTTACCTTTGCAAAAATTAAAAAAATTGGGCCAAAAGTAAATTTTTGGGTGAAAAATGTTAAATGTTCATTTTTTCCATACGCATTCAATTCATTCCTGTGAAGCACAAGAAGAATTAAAAAACTTCTTGAATATTCCCCTTAAGGGGAACAGTTTATAGAATGATGTAACTTTTGGGCATTTTCTGTCATTCTGTCTCAAATTGCTTCAAATTTGATGTGGTCCATAAAAGATAAAAGGTTTTTTTCTATTTTGCTGGAAAAATGAGAAATCGCTCGTTAAATTTTGACACTTTGAAAATTATGTTTCACAAATTGTGATTATGTAAAGTAAAAAAATGATAGATTTTATTTATTAAATATTTTGTGTGACATGACTCTCCTATTTAAGGGCATAAAAATTAAAAGTTTGAAAATTACTAAATTTTCAACATTTTCACTGCATTTCCATTTTTTTCACAAATAAACGCCTGTCATATCAAACTATATGAAGAACTATATGTCATGAAAAACAGTCTGAAAATTAGTGGGACCAGTTGAAGTATTCCAGAGTTATTACTACATAAAGTGACACTGGTCAGAATTATAAACTGTGGCCTGGTCATGAAGATGAAAACAGGTTTGGGGGTGAACAGCTTAAATATATTAGGAGCTAAATGAAACCTAGCAACTGTTAAGAGCCACATGTAACCTGGTTGAGACATTTTTCAAATGCGCTGCTTCCTTGACATTCAGGTCCTTTTACAAAGTGACTTTTCATCTTTTGCAGTGTATTTGTCAGAGCTAAAAGAAGAACAGATTTGTTAAGGAAATGTTTAAAATCAAAAACTCAATCAAGTGTAAAAGGAGATTGAAGTTTATTCCCTTTGCAATAATACCAAGTATTGACATAGTAAATATTCAATCTCACTCACATGAATCTTGAAATATCTAGAAAATATTGCAACTGGGGCATGAATCTATCTTTTGCTAAGTCATGTATAAAACTTGGTTCAAAATTGCATACTTTGGTTTATTATTAGTCTTTTCTTTATTCCTTATGAAAAAAATAATCTTAAAAAAAGAAATATTTATAGTCATTACACTATAATTAATATAGAATCATTAAATGATAATTTTGCTGTCAAAATAATTTGGATAACAAAGATAATTTATTAGACACTGCTCACTTTTCTGCATTGGTGAATTATCTAATTATTCTACCACATCTTTTTTTACTGTAAATACGTAATACTTGGCTGAACTAATATTTTCCTAAAACCTCATTCACACGATTATGTTACAGATTCATTTAGTATGCACAAACAGAGAAATAAATAATAACATTTTGTCAGCCTGTATCTGCAACTAGAGGGAGATTTGGAGCATTCAAATACGGTTTTACTTTTGAGTACAAAGTGTAGACTTGGTGCCTTAGGCTCCTAAGCTCCTCTATAGTTGTGGAAGCAGATCAAATTTATTGATATGACTTTGTCTATATAGGTGATGCAGAGCCCTTTATAATACAAAAGCAGTACTCTAATCATGAACAATATAATAAATGTTTAAGACTAATAAGCAAAAAACAAATTAGGAGTGGCATTTGCCTTCAATGAACATTACCAAGTTTCAGGCAAAATAATTGTGCGATTTGTCTGCAACTTGTAATTTTGAGGCAGAGATTTGGGATAAGGAAACATGAGGTATGGTTGAAATGCGGATTCACAATGAAGTAAATGTTGATATTTGCATTGTTATGTAAAATTATGCATGTACATAACATAAACATAAGTGTTATGATCCCAGTGGTAGAGGACCTCTGATATTCCGGCAAGATAGCAAAAACATAAATACTGCTCTAGGGAGGTGGAAACTGGGCTAACCGCATACCTGATCCTAACACACACAACTAGAAGCAGCCGGTGAACGTGCCTACGTTGGTTCTAGACGTCTCGAGCCAGCCGGAGAACTGACTACCCCTAGAGGGAAAATAAGACCTCACTTGCCTCCAGAGAAATTGAACCCCAAAGATATAGAAAGCCCCCAACAAATAATAACGGTGAGGCAAGAGGAAAACACAAACGTAGAGATGAACTAGATTCAGCAAAGTGAGGCCCACTAGTCTAGATAGACAGAAAATAGATAGTGGACTATGCGGTCAGCAGAAAACCCTACAAAAACATCCATGCTGAACATTCAAGAACCCCCACACCGACTGACGGTGCGGAGGGAGAATATCAGCCCCCTAGAGCTTCCAGCGAGCCAGAAAATCAAATATTAAGCAAGCTGGACAAAGACACTGAAAAATGCAAACGATCCAAATTATACAAAATGGACTTAGCTTTTCTTGCATGAGACAGACTGAAAGGAATCCGGAGGAGACCATATAGGTCTGGATACAACGATGCCAGGCAAGAGACTGAGTCCGGAGGAGACTTAAATAGGGAACACCCGCTGCTTAACGACACAGCTGGAGCTCAGGCCTGCAACAAGACATGCCTAACACAATACCGTTAGTGACCACCAGAGGGAGCCCAGAAACACAGTTCACAACAGTACCCCCCCCTTGAGGAGGGGTCACCAAACCCTCACCAAGACCCCCAGGGCGATCAGGATGAGCAGCGTGAAAGGCATGAACCAAATCAGCCGCATGAACATCAGAGGCGACAACCCAGGAATTATCCTCCTGACCATAGCCTTTCCACTTAACTAAATACTGGAGTTTCCGTCCAGAGATACGAGAATCCAGAATCTTCTCCACCACGTACTCCAACTCACCCTCAACCAAAACCGGGGCAGGAGGCTCAACAGCAGGAACCATAGGCACCACGTACCGCCGCAACAAGGACCTATGGAACACATTATGAATAGCAAATGACGCTGGAAGGTCCAAGCGAAAAGACACCGGGTTAAGGATTTCCAAAATCTTATAAGGACCGATAAAGCGAGGCTTGAACTTAGGAGAGGAGACTTTCAAAGGAACATGCCGAGAAGACAACCAAACCAAATCCCCAACACGAAGTTGGGGACCCACACCGCGGCGGCGGTTGGCAAAACGCTGGGCCTTGTCTTGTGACAATTTCAAATTGTCCACCACATGGTTCCAAATCCGCTGCAACCTTTCCACCACAGAATCAACCCCAGGACAGTCAGAAGGTTCAACCTGGCCCGAGGAGAAACGAGGATGAAAACCAGAGTTGCAGAAAAAGGGTGAAACCAAAGTGGCAGAACTAGCCCGATTATTAAGGGCAAACTCGGCCAGTGGCAAAAAGGTAACCCAGTCGTCCTGATCAGCAGAAACAAAACATCTCAAATAAGTCTCCAACGTCTGATTAGTTCGCTCGGTCTGGCCATTAGTCTGAGGATGAAAAGCCGACGAAAAAGACAAATCAATACCCATCTTAGCACAAAAGGATCGCCAGAATCTGGACACAAACTGGGATCCTCTGTCAGACACAATATTCTCAGGGATGCCGTGCAAACGAACCACATTCTGAAAGAACAAAGGAACCAAATCAGAGGAGGAAGGCAACTTAGGCAAGGGCACCAAATGGACCATTTTAGAAAAACGATCGCACACCACCCAGATGACAGACATCTTCCGAGATACCGGAAGATCCGAAATGAAATCCATGGAAATGTGCGTCCAAGGCCTCTTCGGGATAGGCAAGGGCAAAAGCAACCCGCTGGCATGAGAACAGCAAGGCTTAGCCCGAGCACAAATCCCACAGGACTGCACAAAAGAACGCACATCCTGCGACAAGGAAGGCCACCAAAAGGACCTAGCCACCAAATCTCTGGTACCGAAAATCCCAGGATGTCCCGCCAACACTGAAGAATGAACCTCAGAAATAACTCTGCTGGTCCATCTGTCAGGGACAAACAGTCTCTCTGGTGGGCAACGATCAGGCCTATCAGCCTGAAATTTCTGCAGCACTCGTCGCAAATCTGGGGAAATGGCAGACAAAATCACTCCCTCTCTGAGAATACCAGCCGGCTCCGAGACTCCCGGAGAGTCAGGCCCAAAACTCCTAGAAAGTGCATCAGCCTTCACGTTCTTCGAACCAGGCAGGTACGAGACCACAAAGTCAAAACGGGAGAAAAACAACGACCAACGAGCCTGTCTAGGATTCAGGCGCTTGGCAGACTCGAGGTAAATCAGATTTTTATGATCAGTCAAGACTACCACACGATGTCTAGCTCCCTCGAGGCAATGTCGCCACTCCTCAAATGCCCACTTCATAGCCAACAACTCCCGATTACCAACATCATAGTTCCGCTCAGCAGGCGAAAATTTTCTTGAAAAGAAGGCGCATGGCTTCATCACGGAGCCATCAGAACTTTTTTGCGACAAAACAGCCCCTGCACCAATCTCAGAAGCATCAACTTCAACCTGGAAGGGAAGAGAGACATCCGGCTGGCACAAGACTGGCGCTGAAGTAAACCGACGCTTCAGCTCCCGAAAGGCCTCCATGGCCGCAGGAGACCAACTAGCAACATCAGAACCCTTCTTGGTCATATCCGTCAAAGGTTTAACCACACTGGAAAAATTAGCGATAAAACGACGGTACAAATTAGCAAAGCCCAAGAACTTCTGCAGGCTCTTAACAGACGTGGGCTGAGTCCAGTCATGAATGGCACGAACCTTGACTGGGTCCATCTCCACAGTAGAAGGGGAAAAAATAAAACCCAAAAAAGAAACCTTCTGTACCCCAAAGATACATTTTGAGCCCTTCACAAATAGAGCATTCTCCCGCAGAACCTGAAACACCATCCTGACCTGGTTCACATGGGACTCCCAATCATCAGAAAAAAACAAAATATCATCCAGATAAATAATCATAAATTTATCCAGATATTTCCGGAAGATGTCATGCATGAAGGACTGAAACACAGAAGGGGCATTCGATAATCCAAAAGGCATCACCACGTACTCAAAATGACCCTTGGGCGTATTAAATGCCGTTTTCCATTCATCTCCCTGCTTTATGCGCACAAGGTTATACGCACCACAAAGATCTATCTTGGTGAACCAACTGGATCCCTTAATCCGAGCAAACAAATCAGACAACAATGGCAAAGGATACTGAAATTTAACCGTGATCTTATTCAGAAGACGATAATCTATACAAGGTCTCAAAGACCCGTCTTTCTTGCCCACAAAAAAGAATCCTGCACCAAGAGGAGAAGAGGGTGGGCGAATATGTCCCTTCTCCAAAGACTCCTTTATATAACTCCGCATCGCGGCATGCTCTGGCACAGATAAATTAAAGAGTCGTCCCTTAGGAAACTTACTACCAGGAATCAAATCTATAGCACAATCACAGTCCCTATGAGGAGGAAGGGCACTGGACCTGGCCTCATTAAATACATCCTGAAAGTCTGACAAAAACTCAGGGATCTCAGAAGGAGTAGAAGAAGCAATAGACACCAATGGAGAATCGCCATGAATCCCCTGACACCCCCAACTAGACACAGTCATAGCTTTCCAATCTAAAACTGGATTATGGGCCTGTAACCATGGCAGACCCAAAACGACAACATCATGCATTTTATGCAGTACCAGAAAACGAATCACCTCCTGATGTACAGGAGTCATGCACATGGTCACTTGCGTCCAATACTGAGGTTTATTCTCTGCCAATGGCATATAATCAATTCCTCTAAGAGGAATAGGATTTTCCAAAGGCTCCAGGACAAAACCGCAGCGCTTGGCAAACGACAAATCCATCAGACTTAAAGCAGCACCAGAATCCACAAAAGCCATAACTGAGTAAGAAGATAATGAACAAATTAAAGTC
This sequence comes from Ranitomeya variabilis, assembly GCF_051348905.1. Lineage (NCBI taxonomy): Eukaryota > Metazoa > Chordata > Amphibia > Anura > Dendrobatidae > Ranitomeya > Ranitomeya variabilis. The sequence continues at coordinate 563,773,827 of NC_135234.1, read as the reverse complement.
ACAGACAAAATAAACTTAGGCTGAAAAGTACCAATGGCGACAGGATTAACAATTTTTTTTAAGCGTTTAGAGCATGCTGAGATAACATGTGTTGAATCACCACAGTAGAAACACAACCCATTTTGACGTCTATGATTTTGTCGCTCGGCTCTGGTCAAAATTCTGTCACATTGCATAGAATCAGGTGACCGTTCAGACAGCACCGCCAAAGGATTAACAGATTTGCGCTCCTGCAAACGTCGATCAATTTGAATGGCCAGAGCCATTGAATCATTCAGACCTTTAGGGATAGGAAACCCCACCAATCACATCTTTAATGGCTTCAGAAAGACCATTTCTGAAATTTGCGGCCAGTGCACACTCATTCCATTGAGTAAGCACGGACCATTTCCGAAATTTTTGACAATATACCTCAGCTTCGTCCTGACCCTGAGAGATAGCCAGCAACATCTTTTCAGCCTGATTTTCAAGATTAGGCTCCTCATAAAGCAAACCAAGTGCCAGTAAAAACGCATCAACATTCACCAATGCAGGATCTCCTGGCGCCAGAGAGAAGGCCCAATCTTGAGGGTCGCCGCGCAAGAAGGAAATAACAATCTTAACTTGCTGAGCGGAATCACCAGAGGAACGAGGTTTCAGAGACAGAAACAATTTGCAATTATTCCTAAAATTCAGGAACTTAGATCTATCTCCAAAAAACGGCTCAGGAATAGGTATTTTTGGTTCAGACATAGGGCTATGGATAACAAAATCCTGAATGCTTTGCACCCTAGCAGCAAGCTGATCCACACTAGAAGTCAGAGTTTGGACATTCATATCTGCAGCAGAGTTCCAGCCACTCAGAGAAAAAGGGGATGGAAGAAGCTAGGCAAACTGCAGCAACAAAAAAAACAAAAACCTCAGAACTTCTTTTTAATCCCGCTTCTGCGATGCAATAAACATTTTCTTTCAGCCTGGCATACTGTTATGATCCCAGTGGTAGAGGACCTCTGATATTCCGGCAAGATAGCAAAAACATAAATACTGCTCTAGGGAGGTGGAAACTGGGCTAACCGCATACCTGATCCTAACACACACAACTAGAAGCAGCCGGTGAACGTGCCTACGTTGGTTCTAGACGTCTCGAGCCAGCCGGAGAACTGACTACCCCTAGAGGGAAAATAAGACCTCACTTGCCTCCAGAGAAATTGAACCCCAAAGATATAGAAAGCCCCCAACAAATAATAACGGTGAGGCAAGAGGAAAACACAAACGTAGAGATGAACTAGATTCAGCATAGTGAGGCCCACTAGTCTAGATAGACAGAAAATAGATAGTGGACTATGCAGTCAGCAGAAAACCCTACAAAAACATCCATGCTGAACATTCAAGAACCTCCACACCGACTGACGGTGCGGAGGGAGAATATCAGCCCCCTAGAGCTTCCAGCGAGCCAGAAAATCAAATATTAAGCAAGCTGGACAAAGACACTGAAAAATGCAAACGATCCAAATTATACAAAACGGACTTAGCTTTTCTTGCATGAGACAGACTGAAAAGAATCCGGAGGAGACCATATAGGTCTGGATACAACGATGCCAGGCAAGAGACTGAGTCCGGAGGAGACTTAAATAGGGAACACCCGCTGCTTAACGACACAGCTGGAGCTCAGGCCTGCAACAAGACATGCCTAACACAATACCGTTAGTGACCACCAGAGGGAGCCCAGAAACACAGTTCACAACACATAAGTTGCCACGTTACAGTGGTACATAAAAGTTTGGGCACCCCTGGTTAATTATTGTTCTTGTAAACAATTAAGCAAGTTGAAGATGAAATGATCTTTAAAAGGGCTAAAGTTAAGGATGACACATTTCTTTTGTATTTTACAAAAAATGTATATGTATGTTTGGAGTCGAGTTCCCGCCACTGCGCAGGGGGAATCTTGAACCATGTCCGCTGCAGTCTTCTATTCTCCTCCAGCTGCAGTGGAACCTGCTCAGCAGAGATGTTGATCCAAGCGTCTGGCTCAAGTTGATACTGTGCGCTTGGTTACTGCTGCCATTCCAGGCTCAGCCCTTGTAGCCAGCACTGATCAGTGGTGAGCAGACATTCCAGGGTCTATGTTCTGCTTTTCCCCTACTGAGCATGCCCATGGGTCGACCTCTCATTGGAGGTCGGGGGTCACATCATCAGGTCCTGTAGTGGCTCCTATTGGATCATTAGGAAGGTCGTGGAGAGCTACAGCCATGCGCTAGTATAAACTTGTTAACTTGTGTGTTATGGTTCTCAATGGCAAGAGAACATAGCCCAGCAAACATAAGAACTAGCTCTTGGAAGGATGGAAACTAAACTGACCATGAACTAAACCTGCCGCACAACTAACAGTAGCCGGGTAGCGTAGCCTGCGTTTTATCCCTAGACGCCCAGCGCCGGCCGGAGGACTAACTAATCCTGGCAGAGGAAAATATAGTCCTGGCTCACCTCTAGAGAAATTTCCCCGAAAGGCAGACAGAGGCCCCCACAAATATTGGCGGTGATTTTAGATGAAATGACAAACGTAGTATGAAAATAGGTTTAGCAAAATTGAGGTCCGCTTACTAGATAGCAGGAAGACAGAAAGGGCACTTTCATGGTCAGCTGAAAACCCTATCAAAACACCATCCTGAAATTACTTTAAGACTCTAGTATTAACTCATAACATCAGAGTGGCAATTTCAGATCACAAGAGCTTTCCAGACACAGAAACGAAACTACAGCTGTGAACTGGAACAAAATGCAAAAACAAACAAGGACAAAAGTCCAACTTAGCTGGGAGTTGTCTAGCAGCAGGAACATGCACAGAAAGGCTTCTGATTACAATGTTGACCGGCATGGAAGTGACAGAGGAGCAAGGCTAAATAGCGACTCCCACATCCTGATGGAAACAGGTGAACAGAGAGGATGATGCACACCAGTTCAATTCCACCAGTGGCCACCGGGGGAGCCAAAAATCCAATTTCACAACAGTACCCCCCCCTCAAGGAGGGGGCACCGAACCCTCACCAGAACCACCAGGGCGATCAGGATGAGCCCTATGAAAGGCACGGACCAAATCGGAGGCATGAACATCAGAGGCAGTCACCGAAGAATTATCCTCCTGACCGTATCCCTTCCATTTGACCAGATACTGGAGTTTCCGTCTGGAAACACGGGAGTCCAAGATTTTTTCCACAACGTACTCCAACTCGCCCTCAACCAACACCGGAGCAGGAGGCTCAACGGAAGGCACAACCGGTACCTCATACCTGCGCAATAATGACCGATGAAAAACATTATGAATAGAAAAAGATGCAGGGAGGTCCAAACGGAAGGACACAGGGTTAAGAATCTCCAATATCTTGTACGGGCCGATGAACCGAGGCTTAAACTTGGGAGAAGAAACCCTCATAGGGACAAAACGAGAAGACAACCACACCAAGTCCCCAACACAAAGCCGAGGACCAACCCGACGCCGGCGGTTGGCAAAAAGCTGAGTCTTCTCCTGGGACAACTTCAAATTGTCCACTACCTGCCCCCAAATCTGATGCAACCTCTCCACCACAGCATCCACTCCAGGACAATCCGAAGATTCCACCTGACCAGAAGAAAATCGAGGATGAAACCCCGAATTACAGAAAAAGGGAGACACCAAGGTGGCAGAGCTGGCCCGATTATTGAGGGCAAACTCCGCTAAAGGCAAAAAAGCAACCCAATCATCCTGATCTGCAGACACAAAACACCTCAAATATGTCTCCAAGGTCTGATTCGTCCGCTCGGTCTGGCCATTAGTCTGAGGATGGAAAGCAGACGAGAAAGACAAATCTATGCCCATCCTAGCACAGAATGCTCGCCAAAATCTAGACACGAATTGGGTACCTCTGTCAGAAACGATATTCTCCGGAATACCATGCAAACGGACCACATTTTGAAAAAACAGAGGAACCAACTCGGAAGAAGAAGGCAACTTAGGCAGGGGAACCAAATGGACCATCTTAGAGAAACGATCACACACCACCCAGATTACAGACATCTTCTGAGAAACAGGAAGATCCGAAATAAAATCCATCGAGATGTGCGTCCAGGGCCTCTTCGGAATAGGCAAGGGCAACAACAATCCACTAGCCCGAGAACAACAAGGCTTGGCCCGAGCACAAACGTCACAAGACTGCACGAAGCCTCGCACATCTCGAGACAGGGAAGGCCACCAGAAGGACCTTGCCACCAAATCCCTGGTACCAAAGATTCCAGGATGACCTGCCAACGCAGAAGAATGAACCTCAGAAATGACTTTACTGGTCCAATCATCAGGAACAAACAGTCTACCAGGTGGGCAACGATCAGGTCTATCCGCCTGAAACTCCTGCAAGGCCCGCCGCAGGTCTGGAGAAACGGCAGACAATATCACTCCATCCTTAAGGATACCTGTAGGTTCAGAATTACCAGGGGAGTCAGGCTCAAAACTCCTAGAAAGGGCATCCGCCTTAACATTCTTAGAACCCGGCAGGTAGGACACCACAAAATTAAACCGAGAGAAAAACAACGACCAGCGCGCCTGTCTAGGATTCAGGCGTCTGGCGGACTCAAGATAAATTAGATTTTTGTGGTCAGTCAATACCACCACCTGATGTCTAGCCCCCTCAAGCCAATGACGCCACTCCTCAAAAGCCCACTTCATGGCCAAAAGCTCCCGATTCCCAACATCATAATTCCGCTCGGCGGGCGAAAATTTACGCGAGAAAAAAGCACAAGGTCTCATCACGGAGCAATCGGAACTTCTCTGCGACAAAACCGCCCCAGCTCCGATTTCAGAAGCGTCGACCTCAACCTGAAAAGGAAGAGCAACATCAGGCTGACGCAACACAGGGGCGGAAGAAAAGCGGCGCTTAAGCTCCCGAAAGGCCTCCACAGCAGCAGGGGACCAATCAGCAACATCAGCACTCTTCTTAGTCAAATCAGTCAATGGTTTAACAACATCAGAAAAACCAGCAATAAATCGATGATAAAAGTTAGCAAAGCCCAAAAATTTCTGAAGACTCTTAAGAGAAGAGGGCTGCGTCCAATCACAAATAGCCTGAACCTTGACAGGATCCATCTCGATGGAAGAGGGGGAAAAAATATATCCCAAAAAGGAAATCTTTTGAACCCCAAAAACGCACTTAGAACCCTTCACACACAAGGAATTAGACCGCAAAACCTGAAAAACCCTCCTGACCTGCTGGACATGAGAGTCCCAGTCATCCGAAAAAATCAAAATATCATCCAGATACACAATCATAAATTTATCCAGATAATCACGGAAAATGTCATGCATAAAGGACTGAAAGACTGAATGGGCATTTGAAAGACCAAAAGGCATCACCAAATACTCAAAGTGGCCCTCGGGCGTATTAAATGCGGTTTTCCACTCATCCCCCTGCTTAATTCGCACCAAATTATACGCCCCACGGAGATCTATCTTAGAGAACCACTTGGCCCCCTTTATGCGAGCAAACAAATCAGTCAGCAGTGGCAACGGATATTGATATTTAACCGTGATTTTATTCAAAAGCCGATAATCAATGCACGGCCTCAAAGAGCCATCTTTCTTAGCCACAAAGAAAAAACCGGCTCCTAAGGGAGATGACGAAGGATGAATATGTCCCTTTTCCAAGGACTCCTTTATATATTCTCGCATAGCAGCAAGTTCAGGTACAGACAGATTAAATAAACGACCCTTAGGGTATTTACTACCCGGAATCAAATCTATGGCACAATTGCACTCCCGGTGCGGAGGTAATGAACCAAGCTTAGGTTCTTCAAAAACGTCACGATATTCAGTCAAGAATTCAGGAATCTCAGAGGGAATAGATGATGAAATGGAAACCACAGGTACGTCCCCATGCGTCCCCTTACATCCCCAGCTTAACACAGACATAGCTTTCCAGTCAAGGACTGGGTTATGAGATTGCAGCCATGGTAATCCAAGCACCAACACATCATGTAGGTTATACAGCACAAGAAAGCGAATAATCTCCTGGTGATCCGGATTAATCCGCATAGTTACTTGTGTCCAGTATTGTGGTTTATTGCTAGCCAATGGGGTGGAGTCAATCCCCTTCAGGGGTATAGGAGTTTCAAGAGGCTCCAAATCATACCCACAGCGTTTAGCAAAGGACCAATCCATAAGACTCAAAGCGGCGCCAGAGTCGACATAGGCATCCGCGGTAATAGATGATAAAGAACAAATCAGGGTCACAGATAGAATAAACCTAGACTGTAAAGTGCCAATTGAAACAGACTTATCAAGCTTCTTAGTACGCTTAGAGCATGCTGATATAACATGAGTTGAATCACCGCCATAGAAGCACAACCCATTTTTTCGTCTAAAATTCTGCCGTTCACTTCTGGACAGAATTCTATCACATTGCATATTCTCTGGCGTCTTCTCAGTAGACACCGCCAAATGGTGCACAGGTTTGCGCTCCCGCAGACGCCTATCGATCTGGATAGCCATTGTCATGGACTCATTCAGACCCGCAGGCACAGGGAACCCCACCATAACATCCTTAATGGCATCAGAGAGACCCTCTCTGAAATTCGCCGCCAGGGCGCACTCATTCCACTGAGTAAGCACAGCCCATTTACGGAATTTCTGGCAGTATATTTCAGCTTCGTCTTGCCCCTGAGATAGGGACATCAAGGCCTTTTCCGCCTGAAGCTCTAACTGAGGTTCCTCATAAAGCAACCCCAAGGCCAGAAAAAACGCATCCACATTGAGCAACGCAGGATCCCCTGGAGCCAATGCAAAAGCCCAATCCTGAGGGTCGCCCCGGAGCAAGGAAATCACAATCCTGACCTGCTGAGCAGGATCTCCAGCAGAGCGAGATTTCAGGGACAAAAACAACTTGCAATTATTTTTGAAATTTTGAAAGCAAGATCTATTCCCCGAGAAAAATTCAGGCAAAGGAATTCTAGGTTCAGATATAGGAACATGAACAACAAAATCTTGTAAATTTTGAACTTTCGTGGTGAGATTATTCAAACCTGCAGCTAAACTCTGAATATCCATTTTAAACAGGTGAACACAGAGCCATTCCAGGATTAGAAGGAGAGAGAGAGAGAAAGGCTGCAATATAGGCAGACTTGCAAGAGATTCAATTACAAGCACACTCAGAACTGAAAAAAAAAAATAAAAATCTTCAGCAGACTTCTCTTTTCTCTCCTTTCTCTGTCAATTAATTTAACCCTTTTGGGCCGGTCAAACTGTTATGGTTCTCAATGGCAAGAGAACATAGCCCAGCAAACATAAGAACTAGCTCTTGGAAGGATGGAAACTAAACTGACCATGAACTAAACCTGCCGCACAACTAACAGTAGCCGGGTAGCGTAGCCTGCGTTTTATCCCTAGACGCCCAGCGCCGGCCGGAGGACTAACTAATCCTGGCAGAGGAAAATATAGTCCTGGCTCACCTCTAGAGAAATTTCCCCGAAAGGCAGACAGAGGCCCCCACAAATATTGGCGGTGATTTTAGATGAAATGACAAACGTAGTATGAAAATAGGTTTAGCAAAATTGAGGTCCGCTTACTAGATAGCAGGAAGACAGAAAGGGCACTTTCATGGTCAGCTGAAAACCCTATCAAAACACCATCCTGAAATTACTTTAAGACTCTAGTATTAACTCATAACATCAGAGTGGCAATTTCAGATCACAAGAGCTTTCCAGACACAGAAACGAAACTACAGCTGTGAACTGGAACAAAATGCAAAAACAAACAAGGACAAAAGTCCAACTTAGCTGGGAGTTGTCTAGCAGCAGGAACATGCACAGAAAGGCTTCTGATTACAATGTTGACCGGCATGGAAGTGACAGAGGAGCAAGGCTAAATAGCGACTCCCACATCCTGATGGAAACAGGTGAACAGAGAGGATGATGCACACCAGTTCAATTCCACCAGTGGCCACCGGGGGAGCCCAAAATCCAATTTCACAACACTTGTGTGTGTGGAAGTATGCCTGTCTATGGATGAAAGCTCCGAATCATTCCCATCCCTAGTGTTGTTGACTGTTCGCGAATGGTGGAGCTACCTAGCACCTGACATTGCTATACTGCACATTTAGCGCAAGTTACTGTATCTAATTAGCAGCGACCTCCCAGTAGTGGTGTCGAGCGCAAGTGGTCTAGAGGAACTCTTTCCAAGAGTCTTGGGTCAGAGTTCTGTAACTCTTTGCTTGGGCTCTTTGTGCAGTACAGCGGCCCTGTGCCGCAACAGGGTTCACTTCCTTCATACCAGGTGAAGATAACCCATGTGTATACTCACATTATACTGCCATATAGTCAGTCATTAAGTCATTACCAAGCTGCAGGTGTCTTAGCTGCATGGTCGACCCTGGACTGTGAGCACACGTTACTGTATTTCATCTCTAATTACTATTTGGTGCGTTCCGCCAGTCCTAACATTATTCTAGCACCAGGGTCTGCCTAGTATTGGTGGATGAGCAGCGACTACAGCGGTACATCCAGCAGCTAGAGGGCAGGTTAGCAGCTCTCAAGCGCACAACCTCAGCTGTGGATGTTACCGCAGTTGCTGTTCAGGCTGCTAGCATGGCTGCAGCTAGTTTGACCACTGCCACCCCTGCTCCAACATTATCCCGTCTTCCATTGCCAGACAAGTTTGCTGGTGATGGTAAGCTGTGTAGGGGATTTGTGAGCCAGTGGGCTATACATCTTGAGCCCCTGGCTGCACGTTCTCCCACGGAGTGAGCTAAGGTGGGATTTATTATATCCCTCCTGTCAGACAGGGATTTGGAGTGGGGTACGCCACTGTGGGAGTGCAACAATAATTTAGTGCAAAGTGCTCCACGGTTCTTGAGCACTCTGAAGTGGGTCCCCCATGAGACGGCGCTCCAACTGCTGGCATTGACAGGGTTTGTCCATGGTCAGCCATTTTGCTGTCCACTACTGGACTTTGGCATCTGAGCTGGAGTGGCCGGATAAAGTCCTCATCCATGTATTCTGGAGGGGAATAGCTGACCATGTGAAGGATACCTTGGACAGTAGTGAGATTCCTGCCACACTGGAGGAGCTAACAGCAATATCTACCCACATCGACCTTCATTTCAATGAGTGAAGGTTGGAGCGAGCCCAGTGAAGGCAGAGTTTTTGGCTGGCTCCCACCTTCACTAAACCTCAGGAATCTCCAGCCCAGGCATCTTAGCCACAAGAGACCATAGAGGTAACACAAGCAGGGTCTAAGTCCCGGACCGCTCGTGTACTCAAGGTCTGTCATGTCTGCCAGCAGTCGGGACATTATGCCAGAAATTGTCCCCAGCGGTCTGGAAAACATCAGCGTCTAGTGGTTGTAGGAGGAGGTACACTAGACACGGCGATGTTTTTCTCCAAATTGTCTTTCAAGGGGACAATTACCATAGGCTCATCCACTCTTATGGTGCAGCTCTGCGTGGTCTCTGGAGCAGAGGGCAACTTAATGCTTTCTGCCTTCGCTCAACGGCACACAATACCCCTGGTGATGCTTACCAAACCAGTGACTGTACGATCCCATTTACTCTTTCTATGTTGCCATCCCTTCAGGAGATTATCTCTTTACTGGTTGTTCCTGAGGGAATTGATGAGGTCCTGTTAGGCTAAGTTCACATTTGCGCTGCGTGCCGCAGCGTCGGCGACGCAACGCACAACGCAAATGTAAACGCATGCACAACGCAGCGTTTTGTGACGCATGCGTCCATTTTTGCATGGTTTTGGGCGCAGAAAAAACTGCAACTTGCTGCGTCCTCTGCGCCCTGACGCATGCACCACAGTGACGCATGCGTCACAAAACGCAAGTGCAACGCATGTTCATGCGCCCCCATGTTAAATATAGGGGCGCCTGACGCATGCGGCGACGCTGCAGCGCCCGACGCTGCGGCGCAGAACGCTAATGTGAGTGTAGCCTTAGGGATATCTTGGCTACAGTACCACTACCCTCATATTGAGTGGTTCACAGGCAGAATTTTGGGATGGAGTGAATCTTGTGAGGGTAGATGTCAGAGGGAGTGCGTTCAGGTTGCTACTACTGAGGTACACACAAATCTTTCCTCTATCCCCTAGCACTATTGGCCCTATGCAGACTTGTTCTCCAAGATTGCTGCAGAGACTCTTCCGCCTCACCGATCCTATGACTGTCCTATTGACCTCTTGCCTGATGCTGAGCCTCCCCAGGGTCGAGTCTATCCGTTATCTCTCCCGGAGACGGTGGCAGTCTCAGTACATCCAGGAGAATCTGACAAGACGATTTATTGGGAAGTCAGTGTCACCCGCAGGGGCTGGGTTCATCTTCATGCAGAAGAACAACAGAGAATTACATCCCTGCATAGACTACAGGGGTCTTAATGCCATAACCATTAAGAATAAGTACCCTCTGCCACTTATATCTGAGCTCTTCGATATGTTGCGGGGGGCGAGGGTATTTACTAAGCTTGATCTGTGGGGTGCTCACAACCTAATTTTCATCCGTGAGGGGGACGAATGGAAGACGGCATTTAACACCAGGGACAGGCACTATGAAAACCTGATGATGCCCTTTGGGCTCTGTAATGCTCCTGCCATTTTCCAAGACTTTGTGAATGATATCTTCTGGGATATGCTCACCACCTCGGTTGTAGTCTATCTGGATGACATTCTCATCTACTCTCCAGATAAAGACTCCGACCGGAGAGATGTTTGCCAAGTCTTCAACCTCTTAAGGGCAAACTCCCTATATGCCAAGTTGGAGAAGTGTGTATTTGAGCAGGAGTCCTTGCCTTTCCTGGGCTATATCATCTCCACCTGGGGGTTGGCCATGGATCCTGCCCAGCTACAGGTTGTGATGGACTGGCAGGAACCCCATTCTCTCAAAGCGGTGCATCGTTTTATGGGGTTCAACTATTATCGCCAGTTCATTTCCCACTTCTCAACCTTAGTAGCTCCCCTGGTTGCCCTCACCATGAAGGGAGCTAATCCCAAATTGTGGTCGGAGGAGGTCCCCAAGGCCTTCCTCTCTATCAAGTCACACTTCACTAGCGCTCCCATTTTACATCACCCCAATGTTGATAAACCATTTATCATGGAGGTGGAAGCCTCTTCTGTCGGTGCTGGAGCAGTCCTCTTCCAGAAGGATGCTCAAGGTCAGAAGCATCCTTGCTTCTTCTTCTACAAGACCTTCTCACTGGCAAACAGGAATTATTCCATTGGTGACAGGTAGTTGCTAGCCATGAAGTTGGCCTTTTCGGAGTGGAGCCACCTCCTGGAGGGGGCTCGCTATCCCTTCCAAGTATTTACCGACCACAAAAATTTGGTATATTAAAAATCGCCCAGTGGCTAAACTCTCGCCAGGCCAGATGGTCCATGTTCTTCTCCAGTTTCCACTTCACCCTCCATTTTCTCTCCGGGGAGAAAAAAACTAATGCCGGTGCTCTCTCCCACTCCTTAGTGTCATCAGAGGAGGAGGAGCCTCAGCTTATTGTCCCCTCTGAGAGCCTGAGAACTGTGGCCCTAGTTTCACTAGAGTCTGTGCCTCCAGGCAAGACTATTGTTACACCTAATTTGCGACCGGAGGTTCTCTCTTGGGCCCACTCCTCCAGGGTGGGTGGACATTTTGGGACTAAGAGGACAACTGAGCTCCTGGCAAAGACATGCTGGTGGCCGCATATGGCCCGTGACGTCGGAGACTGTATGCGGGCATGTGTCTCCTGCGCCAAGAATAAGTCTCCACAACAATGGCCTGCTGGGTTACTTTACCCTTTGGCAGTGGCGGACAGGCCCTAGGAAATGATCGGGATGGACTTCATGGTGGGTTTACCCAAGTCCCGTAGCTGCACCATTTTTTGGGTAATCACCAACCATTTTTCCTAAATGGTGCACTTGGTACCTCTTCCACGGCTACCTTCTGCACAGGCCTTGACGGCATTGTTTATTAAACATGTTTTCCACCTACACGGTATGCCAGACAAAATTGTCAGTGACCGGGTCCCCAGTTTGCATCTCGGTTCTGGAGAGAGCTTTGTCGTCTACTCAGCATCGAGCTGAATCTCTCTTCAGCATACCATCCCGAGACAAATGGGTTGGTAGAGAGGGCCAACCACACCCTGTTCACATACCTGTGACATTTTGTTTCAGCCAAGCAGGATGACTGAGCATCCTTGCTACCGTTGGCAGAGTTTGCGCTGAACAATGCCATAGCCGACTCCACTGGGTAGACCCCATTCCTCCTTAACTACAGCCAGTATCCACAGATTCCGGTGCCCATGCCCGTGTCTTCCACTGAATCCAGGGCGGTCTCCCATTCTCCTCCAGCTGCAGTGGAACCTGCTCAGCAGAGAAGTCGATCCCAGCGTCTTGCTCAAGCTGATACTGTGCACTTGGTTACTCCTGCCTTTCCAGGCTCAGCCCTTGTAGCCAGCACTGATCAGTGGCAAGCAGACGTTCCAGGGACTATGTCCTGCTTTTCCCCAACTGGGCATTCCCACGGGTCGACCTCTCATTGGAGGTCGGGGGTCACATCATCAGGTCCTGTAGTGGCTCCTATTGGATCATTAGGAAGGTCATGGAGAGCTACAGCTATAAAAAAATTGCATGGCCGCATGGCCATGCGCTAGTATAAACTTGTTAACTTGTGTGTGTGGATGTATGCCTGTCGATGGATGAAAGCTCTGAATCATTCCCATCCCTAGTGTTGTTGACTGTTCGTAAATGGTGGAACTTTTTAGCACCTGACAGTGCTATCCTGCACATTTAGCACAAGTTACTGTATCTAATTAGCAGCGACCGCCAGTGAGGCACCATGCGCATATAGTGCGCTTTCCTGACCCAAGTTTGGGTGGTTAGTGGCATCCGTCAGAGCAGCGCTGCACGCACGGACTGCGATCACACCTTATTTCATCTCTAATTATTATTTGGTGCGTTCTACCAGTCCTAACAATGTATTGTCATTTTTTACACTTTGAAATTTACAAAAATGAAAATTGGCCAATGCCAAAGTTTGGGCACCCTTGTAGATTTGTGTTCTCAGAAAACACTGACCAAGGTTTGATACCTTAATTATCCTAAAGAATAAAATAGTAAATACACCGGCGCTCCAAGTGTTAATGAATATAGGAGTGGGGGAAGCTGCTGGTGCCTAGACAGCTACTGCGTCAAGCCTGTCATACATGTGCAAAAGGAAGTGAAACTAGAAATTAGGTCACCGCGCTACCTATCTCCTGAATAATGAATATTAGAAGCTGCAAAGTACCCACCAAAGGGTTAAAATGAGGCACTTACCAATTGTTTGAAGTGCCAGAAGACTTTGAACTGTGGATGTTTAGTGGAGCGCTGCAGAGATGAAAATGCTTGCTCCTTCCGTGAGTCCAAGATAAGGAAGTCCAGGCGGCAGTGTGAGGTGGCAGACCCGGGGGGGAGCGTCCTCCCCGTGGGCGCCAAGCTACTGCGTGCACACCAAGAATGTGGACAAGCGGCGTCCTGGCCAGGGGCGCCGTTACACTGCAGCAGGGAATAGGGGGGGGGCGTGGTCTGGGTGACCTGGGAGATAGGTAGCGCGGTGACCTAATTTCTAGTTTCACTACCTTAATTATCCTGTTAGGTTTATGGCTTGTTCATCATCATTAGGAAAGGCCAGATAATGCAAATTTCTCAGCTTTACAAAAACCCAGCTTCCTCTAACCATGTGCCAAAGAACAGGAGCCAGGGGTTCTTCTAAGCAGCTGTTTAGAACTCTCAAGTTTCCCTTTCCATAGTTTGAAATGTAATTAAGAAATGGAAGATAATAGGAACAGTGGAGATCAAGATAAGGTCAAGAAGGCCAAGCAAAATTTCAGTGAGAGCTGCTCCTAGGATTGCTAGAGAGACAAATCAGAACTGCCTCTTGACTGAAAAAGACCTTCAGAAAGATTTAGCAGACTCTGGAGTTCTGGTACATTGTGTACTGTTCAGAGAAACCTACACAAACATAGCCATCATGAAAGTGTCATCAGAAGAAAACATCTGCTGTGTCCTCATAAAATTCAGTGTCAGTATGCAAAATAACATCTAACAAGCCTCATGCATTTTGAAAACAAGTCTCCTGGACCAACGAAGCTGAAATAGAACTGTGATCAAAGGTACGTGTGAATAAAAAATGGTGCAGAATTTCAGGAAAAGAACATCTTGCCAACCATTAAGCATGGGGGTTTATCAATCATGCATTGGGCTGGTGTTGCAGCCAATGGCACGAGGAACATTTTTTGGGAAGAGGGAAGAATGAATTCAATGAAATTTTACCAAAATCTTGATACAAACATAACACCATCTGTTAAAAAGCTGAAGTTGAAAGAGGATGGCTTCTTCAAATGGATAATGATCCTAAACACACATCAAAATCCGCAATAGACTATCTCAAAAGGTGCAAGCTGAACTTTTTAAAATGGCCCTCACATTCCCTGATCTGAACATCTTTGACAATCTATGTCTAGACCTCAAAATAGCAGTACATGCAAGATGACCCAGGAATCTCACAGAACTGGAAGAATTTTCCAAGGAAGAATGGATGAAAATCCCCCAAACAAGAATTGAAAGACACTTCGCTGAATAAAAAAAAACATTTACAAGCTGTGATTAGTGTTGAGCATTCCGATACTGCAAGTATCGGGTATCGGCCGATATTTGCTGTATCGGAATTCCGATACCGGTATTCTAATACTTTTGTGGTATCGGGTATCGGTATCGAAACAACATTAATGTGTAAAATAAAGAATTAAAATAAAAAATATTGCTATACTCACCTCTCCGACGCAGCCTGCACCTTACCGAGGGAACCGGCAGCGTTGTTTGCTTAAAATTCGCGCTTTAACTTCCTTACGCGAAGTCCCGGCTTGTGATTGGTCGCGCGCCGCCCATGTGGCCGGGACGCAACCAATCACAGCAATCCGTGACGTAATTTCAGGTCCTTCAGGATTTTAAAATTACGTTCCGGCATTGTGATTGGTTGCGTCGCGGTCACATGGGCGACGCAACCAATCACAAGCCGTGACGTCACGGGAGGCAGGAGACGCGCGCATTTTAAAATGCGCGCGTGTCCAGCCTCCCGTGACGTCACGGCTTGTGATTGGTTGCGTCGCCCATGTGACCGCGACGCAACCAATCACAGCAAGCCGTGAAGTAATTTCAGGTCCTTCAGGATTTTAAAATTACGTTCCGGCGTAAGTTAAAGGAAGTTAAAGCGCAAATTTTAAGCAAACAACGCTGCCGGTTCCCTCGGTAAGGTGCAGGCTGCGTCGGAGAGGTGAGTATAGCAATATTTTTTATTTTAATTCTTTATTTTACACATTAATATGGTTCCCAGGGCCTGAAGGAGAGTTTCCTCTCCTTCAGACCCTGGGAACCATCAGGGATACCGTCCGATACATGAGTCCCATTGACTTGTATTGGTATCGGGTATCGGTATCGGATTGGATCCGATACTTTGCCGGTATCGGCCGATACTTTCCGATACCGATACTTTCAAGTATCGGACGGTATCGCTCAACACTAGCTGTGATACTTGCAAAAGGTGGTGCTACTAAATAATAACCATGCAGGGTGCCCAAATTTTAGCATCATCCCATTTTCCTTTTTGTAATTTTTCAAATGTAAAGGATAAAATTATATGGATATTTCTTTGGCCTAAATACAAAAGAAATGTGTCATCTTTACGTTAGGCCTTTTAGAGATCATTTCATTTTCAACTTGCTTAACTCTTCACAATAACAGTAATTTTGACCAGGGATGCCCAAACTTTTACATGCCACTGTATATTGCGTGTGCAAATAAAATGGGAATGGTTGGTGATATCAACTTCATGTTTGTGGCACATTAGAATATGGGAGGAGGATAACTTTTCAAGACGGGTGGTGACCATGGCGGCCACTTTGAAGTCTGCCATTTTGGATCCAACTTTTTTTTTTCAATGGAAGAGGGTCATGTGACACATCAAACTTATTGATAATTTCACAAGAAAAACAATTGTGTGGTTGGTTTTAACGTAACTTTATTCTTTCATGAGTTATTTACAAGTTTATGACCACTTACAAAATGTGTTCAAAGAGCTGCCCATTCTGTTGGATTGTCAATGCAACCCTCTTCTCCCACTCTTGACACACTGGTAGCAACACCGCAGAAGAAATGCTAGCACAGGCTTCTAGTATCCATTGTTTCAAATGCTGCACATCTCGTATCATCACAGCATAGACAATTGCCTTCAGATGACTCCAAAGATAAAAGTCTAAGGAGGTCAGATTGGGAGACCTTGGTAGCCATTCAACTGGCCAACGACAACCAATCCACTTTCCAGGAAACTGTTCATTGCGGCTTTAATATAATATGCCACTCTCCGCAAGGAGAAATTATACTTCTTGGATCCCGGTCAGACGCCTCTCACTCAGCCAAACCAGATCTCCACTTTGCACTGACGAGGGGTAGTACCCCGAAACACAGTGTCTGCAAATTGAGATTCTGGTGTGACTTTTATCCTAAGTCATGTGACAAGGCTCGTTAAAGGGCTGACATTGACTGTTAGGATTGCTACTTCCAGTAGGTGCCACTAGAGTTCTAGTCCTCTTCCTCTTCCTCTCTGAAGAGACAATTTAGAGATTTACATGGAAACCCCAGTGTAAGCGCCCAGTGCAGAGTCTTACTGCGATCTTTGGGAAGCAGAATGAATAATCAACAGCAGGTGATGAATTGATGTTATTTATTTTCTATGCCGTTCCTCGTGCGGTCGGGTTGGTGTGGTTACAGCGATACCAGATTTATATTGTTTTTTTTTGTTTGGCTGCTATCAGACACTAAAAGATACTTGTTATTTATTTTCCTTTGACTTCCATTATACTTATTACTAGAAATGAGCACTCAAGCATTAAAAATTGCTTGGTTCGAGTAACAAGCATCCGAGCATTTTAGTGCTTGTTCATCTCTACAAAAGAATTAAAAATTTAAAAATTGCTAAATTTTCCAAATTTATCCCAAATTTCCGTTTTTTTTTGTTTTACAAATAAATGGAAATTATATCGAACAAGTTTTACCAAAATCATGAAGGACAACATGAGAAAACATTCTCAGAATCACTGGGATCTGTTGAAGAATTCTAGAGTTATTATTTCACAAAGTGACTGTTAGGCATCTGTATTTTCCCGCTGCCCAGGATAGATCCCAAGCTTTGTCTGCTCCTTTGGTCTCCCATTCAGGTCCAGCTGAGGCGGTTACTGCTCAGCACAGATGTCGGTCCCAGCATCTTGCTCAGGCTCGTGATATTATTGTGGTTACTGCTGTCTCTCCTGCCAAGTCTATGGAAATATGAGAGAGGCAGGTGCAGCCCGATGCTTGGAAGTCTAAGTCCAGAGTTCACCCGACTGAGCATGTCCATGATGTTGTGTCTGCTCATTGGTGGTCAGACATTTTCTGCTCTGGCGAGGTGGCAGCTCCGGATTGGCTGCCGGCGATGCCTTGGCCGACTGGGTGTGAGTGTTTGGTGTAGAGCTTAATGTATAAAAGGCTCCCAGCGTCGCACGTGGGCACACTAGTATCACTTATTTGTGGTATTTGTGAGTGGATACTCTACCACTCTGTTTGCTTATGTCGCTCTTTACCTTGAGAGTTCTTACGTTGGCAGGTAGGGTTAGGACTGGGTAGCTACCCCTTGGCTTAGCATCTGTTTTCTACATGTGTGCTGTTAGCATAGTTGAGTTACAGAGCATGGCCAACCCTCAGGCTACACCTCAGGAAAAGCTTCAGGGCTTAGCACCTAGCATCACATGAGCTCTTCCTTTGGCTCAGCATCTGCTTCATTCTTGTGTGCGATTGACACAGTTTAGTTGCAGAGCAAGCACAATTCACGTGCTTCCATCCCTGTGATGCTTAACAGGGTATAGTACTCAGCAGTCTGAGCACAGTACCTCTCAGTTGAGTAACTGAGCTGGATACTTTGCATTCTGTTCATACTGTGTGAAGTTTATGCAGTCTAATTTAGGTTAACGCTCGCAGCTTTGTTCCGCCATTGTTTACACTAGCAGCAGTTATCCATCTCTGCATGGAGGACCCCGAGTTGCGATTGCACTTTTATTTATATTTTGTTTAGTGCAATCCGCCAACCCTAACAGTTACACTAATCAAAATTGTAAAATTTGGCCTAGTTATAATGTTAAAAACAGGCTTGGGTGGTGAAGGGGTTAAATGAAAAAAAATATAGGTAACACTTAAAATCACCCCTTTATCCCAGTTCAAAAATAGTTACAAAAATTGTAAAAACTTATATTTTCATATCTGCAAAAGTCCAATTAAAGTCTAATTAAAATCTAAAATTATTTTAAGAATATTTTAAACACCAAAAAGAAAAAAAAAAGAAATCTCTGTATTTGAGTTTTTGGTTGCCTCATTTTCTTACAAAAATGAAATAAAAAGCAATATAAATAATTTATGTAACCCAAAATAGTATCAATAAAATCATGAGCTCAATGTGCAAAAAACAAGCTATCATAAAGGTCCGACAATGGAAAATTTTAAAAGTCGTAGGTTTCAGTAAGTGCTGACATGTAAACAATTTTTTTTTACAAAGTTCTTAATTTTTAACTACCAGAATATAATTTTTTTTTTAAAAACTGGTATCATTATAATCATACTTACCCAGAGAATTATATTTCTATTTAGTTTTTTTCAAAACAATAAACACTGTAAAAATAAAACCCGAAAAAAATAACTGATTTGTGTTATTTTCTCAATTTCACCTCAAATGTTTTTTCACCATTTTTCAGTATATTGCATAGTAGTATGAAAGATGTTTTTCAAACCTACAACTTGATCCACAAAAAGTAAGGCCCTAATATGGCTATAACAAAAAACAATAAAACAATGTTATGAGTTTGGAAGAAGAGGTGGAAAAATATGACAAAATCTGTATATATTGTGTTGCAAGTCTCCCCTCCAAATTACTAAATCTTAATTAGGGATAATTTTGAAACTTTTAAAATGATCAGATAATGTTCATTATTTATGAGTGTGCAGAGAGAACCAATTCTTGTCTTTGCAAACTGTACTGTTCAAACACTTGCTGCAAAGTGGAAAAGAAATACAAAAAAGTCCAGCACCTAATTATGAAAATTCTAAAATAAAATTATTTTTTACTTAATTTATGTATTGTTAATTGTAACAGCTTGCAATTGTATTCATTTTCTTTTGAACTGATGCATGTCTTTCTTTTTAACTTAGTTTCCAAGGGTCTGAAGCTAGCAAAAGGTAATAAACCATATAATGAGCACAGTCCGTCACACTGATACTCATTTGATGCATCTGACCTCTTGAGATGTAAGCCGTGAAAACACATTGCAAAATGATATCAATTTATAGAAATGTATTTAATTAAAATACAATTTAAAGTCATTAAATACCATTAAAATAGAAATACAAACAATCATAGTATTATTGAATTTCTATTAGGTACACATTTTAAAACTCAGAGTGGAATCAGTCATAATTGTATGAATAGAATTATATGGCAATATCAATACACAAAAAAATTCCACTTTATAAATATGTTTTTCGATTACATCTATTTATGTCCAGTCGCTTGTCTTGAACAAAAACTGATTTGATCCATTTTCAGATGGGAAGAAACTGTTGGGGGTCTATAGATTGTGGTCACAAACATACATTGGGGTCCTAATGCTTAGGTGTGTGGTAGCAGCTTTCTTCACATTTTCTTCTTAGCAAAGAAAACCCAATGCATGCTCAACTGAGCCAAATATTCATGCAAATGGTTTATACAGAGTCAGTTTTAGGCAAAGTGGGGCTCTAGGCAAAGTTTAAAATGGGGCCCCAAATGCTAACATATTGCACATCACACAGAAGTATTTCAGTTGTATTTACATGCGCTGAGTTTAGGCCGCTAAATGAGTGTGATCGACAATATTGAAATCGTTCAACGCTTGTTTCCCCGCCTCTTTCCACCATCTGAGAAATAATGATGGGGACAAAATTATCACTAATAGATCACTAACAGATCACCATACAGTATCATGTTATCAGCAGCACATCTACAGTTTACACCGGCGATGTGCTGCTGAGAACAATGATTTTTGTTTTAGCATAAACAATCCAATCACTTGATGAATATGTAGCATTTTGCTTGTTTAGTATAATACACCCCATAGTCCTCCTTTTATCATAATGTGCACCACAGTCCTCCATATTGTAAAATGCACACTCCATAGTCCGCCATATAATATAATATGCCAAATAGTCCTCCATATAGTATAATACACTCCTCAGTCCTCCATATAATATTATACACTTCCCATAGTCCTCCATATAGTATAATACACTCCTCATAGTCCTCCATATATTAAAATATACTGCTCAGTCCTACACATAGTATAATACACTCCTCATAGTGCTCCATATAGTATAATGCACCGCCATAGTCATCCGTGTAGTACACTTCACTTTCCATAGTATAATGCACCCAATAGATCTTCACATAGTATAATGTATTCCCCCTAGTCCTCGATACAGTATAATGCAGCCCACATATAGTATAATGCAGCCACCCCATAGAGCATAATGCAGCCACCCCACAGAGTATAATGTAACCCCCATAGAATATAATGCAGACCCCCTCATATAGTATAATGTAGCCCCCTCATAGAGTATGATGCAATCACCCTTCATAGAATATAAATATAATATATTATATAGAATATAATATAGAATATAATGTAGCCCCGAATAGAATATAATACAGACCACCTCCCCATAGAATATAATGTAGCCCCATCAAAGAGTATGATGCAATCCTCCCTCATAAAATCTAATACAGCCCCCATAGAATATAATGTAGCCCCTCATAGAATATAATACAGCCCACCTACCCATAGTATATAATGTAGCCCCCTTAGAATATAGTGCAGCCACCCATAGTATATAATAAAGCCTCTTCCATAGAATATAAAGTATAATGTACCCCCATAGTATAAAACAGCCACATAGTATATAACACAGCCTCCCCATAGAATATTATATACCCCCACAATATATAACACAGCCTCCCCATAGAACATAATATATCCCCAATAGTATACAACACAGCCACATAGTATACAGCACAGCCTCTCCATAGAATATAATATACCCCACATAATATATAACACAGCCAGCATAGTATATAACACAGCCCACATAGTATATAGCACAACCTGCATAGTAAACAGCACAGCCCACATATTATATAGCACAGTCCACATAGTGTATAACACAGCCCAAGTAGTATACAGTATAGCACAGCTCATGTAGTATATAGCAAAGACCATATAGTATATAACACAGCCCGCATAGTATATAGCACAGCCCACATAGTATATAGCACAGCCCCATAGTATATAGCACAGCCCACATCTCCCCCCGAGAATGGCCCCACAGTCCAGTACTCACTGATATAGTAAAAAAAAAAAACACTTTTCACCTCTCCTCGTGCCTGCGTAGCTCCCTGCTCCTGTCTCAGTGGCTGCGCTGCCTTGCACACAGTGAGTGCGCGATGATGTCAGAGGCAGAGCGGGGAATGATGGGAGAGGGAGCGTCAGCTGACACTCTCTCCTCCATTATTGCTTTGAACTGTACCGGCAGATGCTGGTATAGTTCAAAACGGCATCGGTGGGCCCCCCTGCCTCACAGGGGCCCCATAGCAGCTGCATGATGTGCCGCTAGCTGGGGCCCCTGGGGGAGCGTAGGCCCTAGGCAGCTGCCTGGTCTGCCTGCCCCTAACGCCTGCCCTGGGTTTATAGAGGAGAGATAGCTAGCCGTTCAGCCAAAATCCACAGTGAATAGATATACATACATATACAATACCCACAGTTCCAGTTTCATTTAATCTGCTGCTTCAAAAAAAATTGTGGATAGCTATCTTTAACAATATTATATATTTCAGAATACTTTGTATAGACACATATTACAAAATTAGGACTGTCTTGAATGATTATATCTTCATCAAAAAAATTGTCATTCATTTTGGAAACAGGTATTGTGTTGGATGTGTGATTTATGCATAATTTATCAGTGCACAGCTCCATTTAGTCACCAGTCACATGTGGGCCCCTAGACACGGGATACGCTATACTTAGACCTTGTTAGATGAGCTTGTTTTTCTAACACTTATGAGGGAAGCATGCTGACTTCTTTAATCATTACTTTGGAAGCAATTTCCCTCACATATTTTATCTCTCTCAAGGGAACATTTTGCTATTTTTCAGCCAAACAGCTGTTTTCCCTATGTATACCATTTGTAAAACTGTTTTGCTTACTAAGTATTTTTATCTTTACACTTACCCTTAAACACTTACCATTTTCTTGCTAATTATACCCCATTCATATGATTTATTTGCTTTTTTTTTAAAGAACTAAAGAGGTCTGGTTACTAGTCCACCTGATGCAAATTTGATACTATATCCTTATGTTTACCTCACTCATTAAAATATAACCTTACTTCCGGAAGACCAGTTAAGATAAGCAATAATCTCTCCTAGGCCTGCGTCTTCAGAACTACACACCAAAATAACTAGAAATACATGACATTAGCAAGCGCCAAAACTATCAGTGTTTTTTCATTAAAGGCTCGCTCACACCAGCAAATTCAACAGACTTGTGCTATCCCATTTTTTCAGATAGCACTTGGAGAAATGTGATTCAATGAGGCAGTGCTGATGCCCAATTTTTTTCAGAACCTGAAACCAACTGACAAAACTGAAATCAGTTTCAGAGATGTCTGAAAACTGAAATAAACATCTAAACTGGAGTGTAGTCTGATGAGAAAGCATTATTAAAATCAAAAGAAGAAAATGTCCAGCTTCACCGAATCCGTGAAAAAAAAAGTTTCTTTATTCACAAACTTGTAACATAGAGGATACAAACTTCAGCACAAACCATATGGATGTGAATCTCAACGCGTTTCTGGAGACTAAGCTCCCTTAATCGTGACATGATGTCATGATTAAGGGATCCTCTATGCTACATGTTTGTGAATAAAGAAACCTTTTTTTCACGGATTCGGGGAAGCTGGACATTTTCTTCTTTTGGATCCTATACGCCTGGACACAGCGGGTCCGTGCTCCCGAAGTTCAGCTTATGCATCACTTGTGAGCTGGTTTATACTCCTTCTCCATTAAGAAAATCAACATGCAAGTTCAGTGTAATTAGGTAAATTAGTAGAAAGCCAATCTGGGGTATTTACTATTGCATAATATGTGAGGGAATGTGGCATGCATAGGCATCAATCATAAAGGAAGTTCTCCTAAACCACATGCATAAAAAGTCCAGTTACAATTTACCAGGGCCCATGCTGAAAAAATTTAAAATACTACTGGGACTATATACTGAGTGATGAGACCAAGATAAACATTTTTGGAACTGATGGCTTCAAATCTGTTGATGCTGCAAAGGTGAGGAGTACAAAGAAAAATGCATGGTGCCGACAGTGAAACAAGGTGGTGGCAGTGTCCTTATTTGGGGCTGCATAAGTGCTGCTGGTATCCGGTAACTACACTACCATTCAAAAGTTTAAGGTCACTTAGAAATGTCCTTATTTTTCTAAGAAAATCACAGTTTTTTCCAATGAAGCTAACATTAAATGATTCAGAAATACATTCTATACATTGTTAATGTGGTAAATGACTGTTCTAGCTGCAAATGTTTGGTTTGTAATGCAATATGTTCATAGGTGTGTAGAGGCCCATTTCGAACAACCATCACTCCAGTGTTCTTATGGTACTTTGTGTTTGCTAACTGTGTAAGAAGGCTAATGGATGGTTAGAATACCCTTGAAAGCCCTTGAGCAAGTATGTTAGCACAGCTGAAAACAGTTTGACTGATTAGAGAACCTATAAACCTGACCTTCCTTTGAATTAGATGAGAATCTGGAGCATTACATTTGTTGTTTCCATTAAACTCTCAAAATGGCCAGAAAAATAGAACTTTCATGTGAAACTCGACACTCTATTCTTGTTCTTAGAAATGAAGGCTATTCCATGCGAGAAATTGCCAAGAAACTGAAGATTTCCTATGACGGTGTGTACTACTCCCTTCACAGGAGAGCACAGAAAGGCTCTAACCAGAGTAGAAAGAGAAGTGGGAGGCCCCACTGCATAACTGAGCAACACGACAAGTACATTAGAGTCTGTAGTTAGAGAAATCGACGCTTCACAGATTCTCAACTGGCAGCTTCATTAAATAGTACACACAAATGCCAGTGTCAACATCTACAGTGAAGAGGCGACTCCGGGATGCTGGCCTTCAGGGAAAAGTAGCAAAGAAAAAGCCATATCTGAGACCGGCTAATAAAAGGAAAAGATTAATATGGGCAAAAGTACACAGACATTGAACAGAGGAAGATTGGAAAAAAGTGTTATGGACAGACAAATCTAAGTTTGAGGTGTCTGGATCACACAGAGGAACATTTCTGAGATGCAGAACAACTTAAAAGATGCTGGAAGAGTGTCTGACACCATCTGTCAAGCATGGTGGAGGTAATGTGATGGTCTGGGGTTGCTTTGGTGCTGGTAAAGAGGAGGATTTGTACAAGGTAAAAGGGATGTTGAATAAGCAAGGCTATCACTCTATTTTACAACACCATGCCATACCCTGTGGACAGCGCTTGATTGGAGCCAATTTCACCCTACAAAAGGACAATGACCTAAAGAACACCTCCAAACTACCAAATTATGCAAGAACTATTTAGGGAAGAAGCAGGCAGCTGGTATTCTATCTGTAATGGAGTGGCCAGAGCAGTAACCAGATGTCAACCCCACTGAGCTGTTGTGGGAGCAGCTTGACCATATGGTATGCGAAAAGTACCAATTAAGCCAAACTAACTTGTGGGAGGGGCTTCTGGAACCATGGGGTGAAATCTCTCCAGAATCAATCATCAAATTAACTGCTAGAATGCCAAAGGTCTGCAATGCTGTAATTGCTGCAAAGGAAGCATTCTTTGACGAAAGCAAAGTTTGAAGGAGAAAATTATTATTTCAGATAAAAATCTTTTTTTCGAACCTTGTCAATGTCTGGACTAGATTTTAAATTCATTTGGCAACTCATTCGATTAATAAAGTATGGGATTTCATGAAAAACACAAAATTGTCTGGGTGATGCTAAACTTTTGAATGGTAGTGTATATTTCATTGATAGTATCATAAATTCACAGATGTTACATAGTTACATAGTTACATAGTTAGTAAGGCCGAAAAAAGACATTTGTCCATCCAGTTCAGCCTATATTCCATCATAATAAATCCCCAGATCTACGTCCTTCTACAGAACCTAATAATTGTATGATACAATATTGTTCTGCTCCAGGAAGACATCCAGGCCTCTCTTGAACCCCTCAACTGAGTTCGCCATCACCACCTCCTCAGGCAAGCAATTCCAGATTCTCACTGCCCTAACAGTAAAGAATCCTCTTCTATTTTGGTGGAAAAACCTTCTCTCCTCCAGACGCAAAGAATGCCCCCTTGTGCCCGTCACCTTCCTTGGTATAAACAGATCCTCAGCGAGATATTTGTATTGTCCCCTTATATACTTATACATGGTTATTAGATCGACCCTCAGTCGTCTTTTTTCTAGACTAAATAATCCTAATTTCGCTAATCTATCTGGGTATTGTAGTTCTCCCATCCCCTTTATTAATTTTGTTGCCCTCCTTTGTACTCTCTCTAGTTCCATTATATCATTCTTGAGCACCGGTGCCCAAAACTGGACACAGTTCTCCATGTGCGGTCTAACTAGGGATTTGTACAGAGGCAGTATAATGCTCTCATCAAGTGTATCCAGACCTCTTTTAATGCACCCCATGATCCTGTTTGCCTTGGCAGCTGCTGCCTGGCACTGGCTGCTCCAGGTAAGTTTATCATTAACTAGGATCCCCCAGGATGTAATGCTTTATATTGAAAGATGAGATACTGCCATCACTCCTTGCTATTCTTTAAGAATGGAAAAAACAGATATTGCAATTTGTCACCAACTTTTTCATTCGATGCCTAGATGATTAGGTACTATCCTTAAAACTATTAAGGTAAAAAAATACTAGATGTAGTAGTTCTTGATGTGGGGTATACTTATTGTTCCATCAACTACAGTGGGTATGGAAAGTATTCAGGCCCCTTAAGATTTTTCACTGTTTGTTTCATTGCAGCCATTTGGTAAATTCAAACAAGTTCATTTTTTTCTCATTAATGTACACTCTGCTCATCATCTTGACTGAAAAAAACAGAAATGCAGATTTTTTTGCAAATTTAGTAAAAAAGAAAAACTGAAATAACACATGGTCATAAGTATTCAGACCCTTTGCTCAGAGTCACATGCTGTCCATTACCTTGTGATCCTCCTTGAGATGGTTCTACTGCTTCATTGGAGGCCAGCTGTGATTAACTAAACTGATAGTACTTGATTTGACTTGATGTCAGACCAGATGAGAATCATGAGGTCAAGGAACTGGCCAAGGAGCTCAGAGACAGAATTGTAGCAAGGCACAGATCTGGCCAAGGTTACAAAATAATTTCTGCAGTACTCAAGGTTCCTAAGAGCACAGTGGCCTCCATAATCCTTAAGTGGAAGAAGTTTGGGACCACCAGAAGGCTTCCTAGACCCGGCCGTTCAGCAAAACCGACCAATTGTAGGAGAAGAGCCTTGGTGAGAGACATAAAGAGAAAACCCAAAATCACTGTGGCAGAGCTCCAGAGATGCAATAGGGAGATGGGAGAAAGTTCCACAAAGTCAACTATCACTGCAGCTCTCCACCAGTCGGGCCTTTAAGGCAGAGGGGCCCGATGGAAGCCTCTCCTCAGTGCAAGACATATGAAAGCCCACATAGAGTTTGATAAAAAAACACATAAAGGACTCCCAGATTATGAGAAATATGATTCTCTGGTCTGATGAGACAAAGATAGACCTTTTGGTGATAATTCTAAGCAGTATGTGTGGAGAAAACCAGTCACTGCTCATCACCTGCCCAATACATTCCCAACAGTGAAACATGGTGGTGGCAGCATCAAGCTATGGTAGTGTTTTTCAGCTGCAGGGACAGGATGACTGGTTGTCATTGAAGGAAACATGAATGCGGCCAATTATGGAGATATGCTGGATGAAAACCTCTTCCAGAGTGCTCTGAACCTCTGACTTGGCCGAAGGATCACCTTCCAACAAGACAATGACCCTAAGCACACAGCTAAAATAACAGAGGAGTGGCTTCATAACAACTCTGTGACCATTCTTAACTGGCCCAGCCAGAGTCCTGACCTAAACTCAATTGAGCATCTCTAGAGAAACCTGAAAATTGCTGTCCACCAACATTCACCACCTAACCTGACGGAACTGGAGAGGATCTGCAAGGAAGAATGGCTGAGGAGCCCCAAATCCAGGTGTGAAAAACTTGTTGCATCATTCCCAAGAAGGCTCATGGCTGTACTAGCTCAAAAGGCTGTTTCTACTCAATACTGATCAAAGGGTCTGAATATTTATGACCATGTGATATTTCTGTTGTTCTTTTTTAATAAATTTGCACAAATTACTACATTTCTGTTTTTTTTTCAGTCAAGATGGAGTGCAAAGTGTAGATTAATGAGAAAAAATATATTTTTAATTTACCAAATGGCTGCAATGAAACAAAGAGTGAAAAATTTAAAGGGGCATAAATAGTTTCCGTGCCCACCGTAGTCTTTATAAAATGGTCATCAGAAGAAAACCTCTCCTGCGCCCCAATATAAAAAAATAAACTATTGTGATGCATTTTGGAAACAATACCTGATGAGACTAAAATAAAACACATTGGTCACAATGATCAAAGGTATGTATAGGAGTGGATCAATCATGCTTTGGGGTTGTGTGACAGCCAATGGTACGGGAAACACTTCACTTACAGTTGTGCTCAAAAGTTTACATACCCTGGTGAATTTTGCTTTCTAGGCCTTTTTTCACAGAATATGAATGATAACACCAAAACTTTTTCTCCACTCATGGTTAATGGTTGGGTGAAGCAGTATATTGTCAAACTCCCTTTTTAAATCATAATGACAGGCCAAAACATCCACATGACCCTGATCAAAAATTCACATACCCCATTTCTTAATACCGTGTTTTGCCCACTCCATGACAGCTTGAAGCTACTGTACTTGGGCGTTTTGGGTTGTCATTATGATTTAAAAAGAGAAAAGTGGAAAAAAAATGTTGGTGTTATCATTCACATTCACTTAAAAAAGGCCTAGAAAGCCAACATTTGGCCTGTGGTATGTAAACTTTTGAGCACAACAGTATATAAGGAAGAATGGATTAAATCAAATGTCAACAAATTCTTGATGTAAACATAACACCATCTGTTATAAAGCTGAAGTTGAAAACAGAATAAAAAATGGAAAATGATTAGGGATCAGCAAACATGCTCGGTGATACTGAGTTATCAGCTGGGTATCATGGTGCTTGGATGTGCTCGTTACTTGATGATCAATGGGTGATGCTCAATGTAAAACTCAAATCTCTGCCCTCATCTTTGGGGCCTGTTATGCAGACCATAAGCATGCGGGGATTGCCTGTGCCTGTAATGCTGTAGCCATCTTGGTTGTGGCATTACTATGATTGTCTGGCCACCTGACATCATGAGGAATTATAAAAGAGCAAGAGTCACCCAGCTCGGCACACTGACACCATTTCACAGCTCTGTGATACTTTGTATTGGAGGGAGAGTGCTTGTCTAAGCCTGTGTGCACAGTATAACCAATCAGAAGCCTATAGTCTTGATACTGGTGCTGAAGTTGAGCCATCATACTAAGAGAGTTTCTAAGGGCTCATCGTTTGCTTTGCTATTTGAATCACATATAACCTGCATTTATTTTAGGGATGGAGAGAAAGAGGAGCAGGGAGAGGGACAGAATCCATTCTGTAGACAGAGATTAGGCATGTGCAGTCCATTGGCAGTTATATAGCTGCAGCTTTTTTTGTTGGGGCTGAAAAGAATTAACAGATTTTGATCCATCAAATACTATGTGCTTTTTTGTGTTATATAACACACCCAAAAATCATTGAAAATTTTCCTGGGCTACATTTCTCAGCCATACAGTATTCAATAGTGTGGTGTACATTTCTGTGATATCTAAAACTGAGAAAATGATTTTGAAAATGTTGTAAACTTCCATTTATCAGCCATACAGTGTTACATGGTCTGTGAACATTTCTGTGATCTCTAAAACTGAAAAAATGCTTTTAAAAATATTGTAGGCTTCTATTTCTCAGCCATACAGTGTCACTTGGTCATTGAACATTTCTGTGATCTCTAAAGCTGAAAAAAAGTTTACAAATTTTATAGGCTTCCATTTGTTAGTTATAGAGAGTTACGCGGTCTGTATAGATTTCTGAGATCTCTAAAACTGAAAAAAAAAATGTAAAACTTTGAAGGCTTCCATTTCTCAGCTATACAGTGTTGCATGGTCTGTGAACATTTCTGTGATCTCCAAAACTGGTAAAAAAAAAGCTTTTTAAAATGTTGTAGGCTTCCATTTCTCATCCATATAGTGTTACGTGGTCTGTAAACATTTCTGTCATCTCTAAAACTGACAAAAGCATGGAAACATTTTTCTGGATTGAACTTGAATGTTATCCATGCACTTTTGAGTTCGTTCTGTTATATTACGGTGGAGTAATCTAACAAAAACCACTTTGATTGCTGCAGGTGATCAATTTTTTTCTTTTATTAAAAATAATCTTGGTTTCAAAAGACCTAGCAATTATAAAATGCTTAAGGCGTAATTTAAAGTACAGGGAAGTGGACGTGCTGATGATGGTGCACTCAGATGCCGAGAACATGGGGCAGGTGTGTCTACACTTGCTGCTGGACACAAGAAACACTCCCATCCAGGACAAATATGTTCCTGTCCCACTTTGAAGGGAGGCATGGAAGACCACTTCTGAAGCTAGAGTAGTCTGAACAAGTGGTCGGTTGGATAGCAGATAATGCTTCCAGCAGGCTATGCAGCACCACACAGTCTTCCACACAGTCCAATCTTACCAGCCTAAATCCTGTTTCACTTAACCCGCACCCTGATCCTCTTACCTCCCTCTATGTTGAGTCCGAGGAGACTAGTGATCCACACTCCGAGTAGGTCTTTACCCCAACATTTATTAATTGTGGCCTGTCAACCTGCATGCTCCAAGAGAGACAAGAGGACATGCTGTTTAATGATGCACAAAGCAGCCATGGCCACAAGAACATGACAGTGGGGAAAGGCTAATTTGGGATAAGGAGGAAGATGATGAGACACAGTTGCTGCTATGTCTTGTTGCTGTTAAGTCACGAAGTAGAGAGGACCAGGGTGCAGCAGTGGAAAATGAGATGGTGGATGACAAAGTCACTGACCCAACCTGGGAAGCTGGCATGCAGAGTGAAGCTAGAAGTGCTCAGTTAGAGAGATCGGCAGCATTGAAACAGACAGGAAGAGTCAGTGAGGTGACCAGAGGGAGAAGTCAGGCAACTGTTCGGCAGATCACCAAAACTCCTGAATTTCTCCTTCAAAGAGTTAGATGTTCCCAAGTCTGGGACTTTTTTAAAGAGTTCTGAGAGAAACAAAATGGCCATTGCCAACCTGTACCATGCCAAGATGAGCAGGGGCCTGATTACTAAGAACCTAACCCCCACCAGCATGATCAGGCACATGTCATCTAAGAACCTGATTTGGTGGTCTGAACGCCTGGGTCCAAAATTGCTGCCTTTGGGTGATACCTCTGCCTTTTCCCCTATGTTAGTTGCTTTCCAATCCCCTGACCAAAGCACTGGCACAGATGACCCTGCCTTGCACCTATGCTTGCATATTCTGACTTACCATCATCAGTCACTTTCATATCCTTCCCTGTCCCTTCCTCAGACCTTGGGATGAAAAAAACGTTTCCTGCCACCCACCCACTGGCCCAAATGCTAAACAGGCACATTTCATATTGCTTGCCATGGAAATGTTGCTATTTAGGCTGGTAGACAAGTAGGATTTCTTCCCACTCATGCCATCAGCTGTCCCTTGGTACATGGCCCCCAGCTGCCACTTTTTCTATCGGTGTGAAATCCCTGCTTTGTACAAAGCATGTGTCCAAGAACATCATACATGCTATTACCAATACACTTACTGGCACTGCCCACTTAATGACCAACACATGGCCAAGGGCTTGTGGCCAGGGATGCTACTTTTCACTGATGGCACACTGGGTGAACATTGTTGAGGCTGGTGCAGAGTCGCACCCTAACATGGCTCATGTGCTTCCAACACCAAGGATTATTTGCTCTACTTTTATCAGGGTTTCCTCCACCTCCTACAACAGTTCCTGCACAACCTCCTGCTCCCTCTCATCCTTTATCTCCATTGTCTTATCTCAAATCACGTCGTCCTCATCAACTGGAAGCTGGAAGCTGTGCAGCGCTGCCTCAGCAAAGCAGCAACTGGCTCTGCTGAATCTAATTAGTCTACGAGACAAACATCACACCGTGGCATAGTTACTTAAAAGAAAAACAGACCAGACAGATCTGTAGTTTTTACCACTGAACCTCCAACCAAGCATGATCGTGTTTGATAATGGGTGTAGCCTGATGGCTACTGTGAACCTTGGCAAGCTCACACAAATACCATGCTTGGTACGTGCTCAGTTTGGTAGTTCATTGATGTCTGAATCTACCCAGATTTGCCAGAGCTTTTAGTCAAAGTACGCTACATCAGTACTCATTTCCGCAAGTCCTTTACAGCTGCCACTGCTTTGGCAGTGCTAGAGCGGAACATGCAACTGCCAGCTCAGAAACTGGTGTGCAATGTCACCACATGCTGAAACGCCACACTGCACCTGCTGGCAAGGCTTTGTGTTAGGGCTAGCGGAATGCACCGAGTATAGGAAGAAAACAACAAGGTGCGTTCACAGCCCGGGGTCCACCATGCAGATATATCTGCTGCAAAGTAATTGGCGGCACTATATGGCGGTATAAGCGAACTCTGTTAACTTTACAGAATCACAAAGATATAAAAGAGTGGTCATGCAGTCAGCATAGCACACAAACAACTCCTCACCGGAGGTGCCCGTATTCTAGGGGCTTATTTCAGCCAACCCTAATTACATGCAGACATGACCACCAAGTAGCAAAGCTCATAACATAGGTTGATACCAGCGCATGGCCGTGTGGCCATGCAAACCTTTTATAGCTGCAGCAGACAAGGACCTTCCTAGTGGTCCAATGGGAGCTGCTACAGGGCCTGAGCGTGTGGCCCCCGAGCTCGAATGAGAGGTCCTCCCATGGGCATGCTCAGTGTGTGAAAAGTAGGACTTAGTCCCAGAAATGCCTGCTCACCGCTGACCAGTGCAGGCTACAATAGCAGAGCCTGGAAAGGCAGCAGTAATCCTTTGCACAGTATCAGACTGAGTGAGACGCTGAGACCGACGTCTCCACTGAGCAAGCTCCAATGCGGCTGATGCAGAATGGGAGACTGCAGCAGACATGGTTCGTGATTCCCCCTGTGCAGCACCGGGGACTCGACTCCTAACATTACCCCCCTCCTAGGGCCCCCCTCCTTGGGCTTCGCTACGCTCAAAGGCTGCAATGAGCAGCGGAGCCCGAATGTGCTCCACAGGTTCCCTGGTTCTGTCCTCTGGACCGTGACCCTTCCAGTCCACCAGATAATATTCCTTGCCACATACCACCTTGCACCCCACGATAGCATTCACCTCAAACTCATCCGTGGATGAACCCGATGTCCCGGCAGATGACTCGGAAAACCAGCACAAATAGACGGGCTTTAAGAGAGAAACATAAAAGGTGTCGGTGATACCAAGGCGCGGAGGAATAGCCAAATGGTGGACCACAGGGTTGACCTGTTCCAGAACCTTGAAATGACCAATGTAGTGAGGCGCAAACTAAGTGGACTCAACTAGCAGCCTGATGTTATGGGCGGAGAGCCACAATAAGTTGCCAGGATCAAAGGTCGGAGCGGGCGCCGGTGTGCATCAGCAGAAACCCTCATTCTCTCCTTGGAGGCCCGGATGGCATCCTGTGTGCGGTTTAAAATGCCTCCACCACCCAGTCTGCCACCCTAGAATCGGTGGATGGCATGGGCACAGGGACACGCAGATGCTGGCCGTAATTAAGGAGAAATGGAGTCTGCCCGGAAGAGTCGGCTATGGCGTTGTTCAAGGCAAATTCCGCCCAAGGTAGCAAAGATGCCCAGTCATCCTGCCTGGTGGAGACAAAATGTCGCAAGTATGTGACCAGAGTCTGGTTGGCCCTCCACCAACCCATTCGTCTCGGGATGGTATGCAGAAGAGAGATTCAGCTCAATGCTGAGTAAACGACAGAGCTCTCTCCAAAACCGAGATGCAAACTGATGACACCGGTCACTGACAATTTTGTCAGGCATGCCATGTAGACGGAAAACATGTTTGACGAACAACGCCGCTAAAGCCTGTGCAGAAGGCAACTGTGGAAGCGGAACCAAGTGCACATCTTAGAAAAATGGTCGGTGTCTACCCAGATAACTGTACAGCTATGAGACTTGGGTAAGCCTACCACAAAGTCCATCCCGACCATCTCCCAGGGCCTGTCTGCCACCGACAGGGGGTAAAGTAGCCCAGCAGGCCGTTGCCAAGGAGACCGATTCTTGGTGCAGGAGACATAAGCCCGAATATAGTCCCCGACATCACGGGCCATATGCGGCCACCAGGACGTCCTCGCCAAGAGCTCAGATGTCCTCTTGGTCCCAAATTGTCCACCCACCATGGACAAGTGAGAACACTCCGGTCACAAATTAGATGGAGCAAAAATCTTGCCTGGGGGCACAGACTCTAGCGAAACCGGAGCCACAGTTCTCAGGCTCTCTGAAGGGACAATAATCTGAGGCTCCTCCTCCTCTGATGACACTACAGAGCGAGAGAGAGCATCGGTACCAATGTTCTTCTCCCCAGAAAGAAAATGGAGGGGGAAATGGAACCGGGAGAAGAACAGGGACCATCTAGCCTGGTGAGAATTTAGCCGCTGGGCTGTCTGTAAATACACCAAGTTCTTGTGTTCTGTGAACACTTGGAAGGGAAAATGAGCTCCCTGCAGGAGGTGTCTCCACTCTGAGAAAGCCAAATTCATGGCTAGCAACTCCCTGTCCCCGATGGAATAATTCCTCTCTGCTGGTGAAAAGGTCTTGGAGAAGAAGAAGCAAGGATGCTTCCAACCTTGAGCATTCTTTTGGAAGAGAACTGCTTCTGCACCAACGGATGAGGCATCCACCTCCATAATAAATGGCTTATCAACATTGGGGTGATGTAGGATTGGAGAGCTAGTGAAGTGTGACTTAATCGAGAGAAAGGCCTTGGAGACCTCCTCTGACCACAACTTGGGATTTGCTCCCTTCTTGGTGAGGGTAACTAAGTACCTCAGTTGAAGCAACCTGAACGCGCTCCCTCTGACATCTACCCTCACAGGATTTACTCCATCCCAGAATTCTCCCTGAGGACCACTCTATATGATGAGAATGGTAGCATAACCATGGTATCCCCAACAGGACCTCATCAATTCCCTCGGGAATGACAAGTAGGGAAATAATCTCTTGATGAGATAGAGACATGGAGAGAGTGAATGGAATGGTTTAGTGTGTAATCTGTGAGGGTAGTGTTGACCCATTTACCACTCAAACAGTCACAGGTTTGGTGAGCATCACCAGGGGTATTGCATGACTCTGGGCAAAAGCAGATGACATGAAGTTGCCTTCCGCCCCAGAGTCCACGCAAAGCTCTACCATAAGAGTGGATGGGCCTATGGTAATTGTCCCCTTGAAGAACAATTTAGAGGAAAATGTCTCTGTGTCTAGTGTACCACCTCCAACTACCACTAGACGCTGACGTTCCCCTGACCGCTGAGAACACATGGAGGCAAGATGTCCTGACTGCCGGCAAATATGACAGACTTAACTAAAAGCACGAGCGGACCGGGACTTGGATCCCATTCGTGACACCTCTATGGCCTCATGTGACTCGGACGCCTGGCCTGGAGATACCAGAGGTTTGGCGAAGGTGGGAGCCAGCCGAAACCTCTGCCTACACTGGGCTCGCTCCAACCTTCGCTCGTGAAAACGAAGGTCGATGCGAGTTGATATAGCTATGAGCTCCTCCAGTGTAGTATGAATCTCCCTAGTGGCCAAACCGTCCTTCACATCATCAGCCAGCCCCCTCCAAAATACCGGGATAAGAGCTTTATTTGGCCACTCCAGCTCAGAGGCTAGAGTCCAGAAACAGACGGCAAAATGGCTGACATGGATGACCCCAGAGTCAATGCCAGCAGCTGGAGCGCCATATCATGGGTGAATTGAGGTCCTTAAAAGAACTGCTTCAGACATGGTTCGAGATTCCCCCTGTGCAGCGGCAGGAACTCAACTCCTAACATTTTGTGAGCAGAGTAGGCCAGTGATTGCGTACCAGCTCCAACATGCTTGTCAGTATTTTGGTCAGCCTCCGCACATAACAACTGAAGAGTGGGCATGGATGTCTGACAATTGTGCGGTTCTCCAAGACTTTGAGGACTCCACAAAAATGGTGAGAGTTGATGATTCTATAGTCAGTGCAACTATCCCGCTTCTGAGCCTACTTACGCAGTCACTGCACACAATTAAAACTGAAGCTTTGCATGCGGACCAGATGGGGAATGAGGATGACATAACACAAAGAGCCAGCCCAGTTAAACTCATTTAACATTTGTTTGACTCATCCTATTTCCCCTCTTACAGTAGAATTTTTGGATCTCAGGCTCTCTCTCCAAGGAAACCAAGTGTGCACTAATCTTTTTTGGAACAAGACCGCAACTAACGGATTACTGGATTTTAGAAGTTTTCATCCGGAGCATCTCAAACGCGGCATACCCTATGGACAATTCACAAGACTGTGCCACAATTGTTCAGAAATACAAGATTTTAAGACCCAATCTGAGGACCTTTCGGCGCGGCTGCACAGTAGGGGATATCCTAGATCTGTGATTACTCAGGCTTACCATAGAACGGTGTCGGTGACTCGTGAACAGCTATTAACTCCTAGTGTGTCCAATAATGAAATTAGATTTATAACTACGTACCATAATCAATGGGGGAGGGTGAGAGGCTTGTTTCAGACACATTGGCAAATTCTCAAGATGGATTCTCGTGTTTCTGACCTATTACCAGAATGCCCAATTTTGACTGCTAGAAGGGCTCCAAACCTTCATGATTCGTTGATGCAAAGCCATTTTGTTCGCCCTACAAAAAGGTTGGGCACAGGCCATCGGTTAAGGGGATCCTATTCGTGTGGTGACTGTAGCATTTGTGGGCATATGGAGCGCAGAACTTTGTTTGTTAATCCAGCTGATCTAAGTACTCATATTTTAAAGAACTACATTAGCTGTAAAACACATAATGTTGTTTATGTACTTGTTTGCCCATGTTCTAAGTTATATGTTGGTCAAACTTCTCAGGAAATGCGGAAACGCATACAGCAACATATATCAAATATAAGTTTGGCCAAATCGGATGTGGCAAAAGGGAAAACCATTACTACTGTAGCTTCCCACATTCTAGAGCGTCATGAGGGACTTACAAGGGGTCTAAAGGTAGTGGGTTTACAAAAAGTCAAACCTAACATGCGTAGACAGGATCGGCAGGGGGAACTTTTGAGAATGGAATCCAGGTGGATTTATGAACTTAATTGTGTCAGGCCATATGGCATCAATGAAGATTTAGCTTTTACTGGTTTTCTCATGACTTAAAAATTACAATTATAATTACAAACCCCCCCTTTTTTTTTCCACTTGTGCTTCTCCCCTTGTTGAATGTCATATACTCCAACAGTGCGTGCGCACGCATCTCTGGGCGCATTTAGTGGCTTTTCTTCTTTCTTTCATGTGACATGTGCTTTGATCCTTTTTCTGCTTCATGGTGCGTTCCTTATGTAATTGGCACTTGCGTATTGACTTTTTGATTGATTTTTTGCAATTTATTTGATTTGATTTTTTCAGTGGACGTTGCGCATTTCTGTGTGAAATGTGCATGCGCTGCCTGGTCTCTTTCGATATGAGACATGTAGTGATTTTTTCCTTCTTTGTGGAATGTGCTTTGTGTGACTGGCGCGTGCGCACTGACTGTTTGCCATTCATCTAATTAGAGTATTCCATTTGACGCTGCGCACTTTGGTGCGAACTGCGCATGCACTGCCCAA
This sequence comes from Ranitomeya variabilis, assembly GCF_051348905.1. Taxonomy (NCBI): domain Eukaryota; kingdom Metazoa; phylum Chordata; class Amphibia; order Anura; family Dendrobatidae; genus Ranitomeya; species Ranitomeya variabilis. The sequence goes on along the minus strand of NC_135234.1, from coordinate 563,736,597 downwards.
GCCTTTCCGGTATGTGATACGCTACGATCTCCTGCTTTTCAGTATGGATTTGATGTAACTAGCGCGTGCGTATTGATTTCCTAAAAAAAGGAAGAGGGGGAAAAAAATATATATATTTTTTCTTACTTCTCTAATCAGAGTCTCTCAGTGGACGCCGCGCACCTGTGTTGACGTCTTCTGATTGACTAGCAAGTGCACTTGCTACCTATAAATTGCGCCCTTATGCACACCATGACACTTCCCCTGAGGAAGCTGTTTTGAGGCAGCGACACGCGTTGGGCAGAGCAGGCAGACCCAGAACATGTTGATTTAGTAAGTATGACACAATACTAGCACAGTCCACATTTACTACTCTTTGATACTGGTGTGGTTTTTCATGGCCTATTCTTGCATGTGACTATATTTGGCCTATTTTTGCCTTGCTATTCTGTGATACACATAATTGATATGTTTACATGCAGGTTTTATATTTATAAGTGCCATTTTTGTAACTGTATCTGTATATTGGTATTAACTTCATACATGACATTTTTATGATTAGTGATTTAAATATTTGTATATTTTTTGGCTCTTAGGAGTGTGCTCCCTGGTCCAGGACCTATAAATGATAGCTTTACTATTGTCTTATTTACTAGTCTAATATCACTCTACACTTATTTTATGGTCCTGCACATTGGAGTCCACTTCCTTTTTGAGTTTTTATTTTTTATTTTTTCTATTTATTATACATATTGTTTCTGCTATGTATGTGGTACAGTATGTGGACTGTCTCTGTGAACATTCAATATTTTTTGTATTGTTTGCACATTTCTTACTCACCTGCCCTGCATTGTCTTGCATGTCGCTCCATCACAATTTTAAATGTTTTTAATTGTATTTTGCTGTCTAACTTGGCATTGTTGTTAATAAAGCCGCTTTTTGATATATCATCGCCTTGTGTGTACTATACTTTGCGCTCTTTCTTCTCATCTTTTTACAGCCCAGCCTCATCTCATCTGCTTAGCGTGGATTGGGTATAAATGAGGAGGTGGATGCTTAGAAGGATGAAAAGTAGGAAAAGAAGCTGGTGACAAGCACAACACAACAGAGGTTAGTAGTCACACAACCTTCGTTCCGTCTCTCCTATGTGGATGAGCTGATGATGGGAATGAGGAGAAAGAGAGGGAGGTGAAAGAGGAGATGGAGACTAGTCATCAGGGTGGAGACAGGGAAGTGTTAGCTGTATGGAGCTTGGCACATATGGCCAACTTTATGTACCTCTTTATTTGCCATGACACTCCCATTACATTCATCTTGGCCAAAAAATAATACTGGTTGTGCACCCTGCTAGACCCATGCTACATGGAGAACTCTGCATCTCTTCTTCCTGAGGTAGGTGAGGTATTCTAAAGTGGTGCTATACAAAAAGGCCATTGTGGAAAATATGTTGAAAAAATTCTCATCAGACAATGCTAGCGGCAGGAGGCAAGATTCCTTGCTCAACCAAGGAGCAGAGGCTAGGAAGACACACAGCAAAGGCAGTGGTACACTGTCAAAGAACTGGGCCAATTTCATTAAACCAGTCCATCACCCATAGTCTGATAACTGGGTATTTTTGACAAGACGGGAAACATTTTTAAAGATGGTCAAGTAATACCTGGGCGAAAAAACAGCATAGCCCCTAATTCCTCTGCGACTTTCATTTATTGGGTCTGAAATCTGGACACCTTTCATGATCTCTATGTCTTAGAGGTGTTGTGCTGCCCTGATGCTAGCTTCTTGTCTGAGAGGGGTTTTAGTGTCACCTCCTGTGTCTTAACAGACAGGCACTTTCTTCTGTCTACAGATAATATGGACAGGTTTTCTCTCATAAAAATGAACAAAGCCTGGATTAGTCCACACTTTTCTGCACTACCAGATGACAGCAGCACTAAAAGTGTTTGTAATATTTAATATTTTAATGAGGCTCGCCAGTTGTTGCCTTTCAGGGGGCTATAGATGACCCTCCTCATAATTTCTCTCTGGCTTTGCACTTTCTGTAAAGACTTTATGATTGTATAAGTGCATTAACTATACTTTAAAATTTTTTTATGGATTCAATGACAGTTGTTGTTGCATTACGGTAGTATGCAAAACTTACAAAAACCATAGAAATATATTTCATTATTAGTATACTCATCCATAGAGTATTACATGCTTTCTGTCACATTTTGGTGGTATATAACAGAACAAAAAAGCATTTTAAAACTTTGCTTGTTGGTTCACATTTCTGAACCATACACTATTCCATGGACTGGGGTACATTTTTTGTGATATACAAGGCTAAAAAAAAAAAAGGTTTACAAATTTTGCTGGGTTACATTTCCCAGCCATTCAGTATTATGTGTTCTCGAGTACATTTCATTTGTATGTAACCCTCAAAAACTTGTTCAAAATTTATCGGTATTACAGTGGGGAAAATAAGTATTTGAAACACTGAAGATTGCACGTTTTCCCACCTGCATAGAATGGAGAGGTCTGTAATTTTTATTTCAGGTACACTTCAACTGTGAGAGACAGAATCCAAAAATAAAGCTAGAAAATCACATTGTACGATTTTTAAATCATTAAATTGCATTTTATTGCATTAAATAAGTATTTGTTTACCTGTCAACCAGGAGGAATTCTGGCTCTTATAGACATACTAGTTTTTCTTTAAGAAGCCCTCCTTTACTGCACTTATTACCTCTGCACTTACAACCCCTCCACCATGGCCATCAAAGAGCTGTATATGGACATCAGGTACCAAATTGCAGATGTAGACAAGGCTGGGCTACAGGACAATAGGCCGGCAGCTTTCGTGAGAAGGCAACAACTGTTGTCACAATTATTAGAAAATGGAAGAAACACAAGATGACTGTCAATCTTCCTCGGTCTGGAGCTCCTTGCAAGGTTTTGCCTCATGGGGTAAGGATAAGTCTGAGAATGGTCAGGAATCAGACCAGAACTACACGGGAGGACCTGGTCAATGAGGAGAGCTGAAGAGAGCTGGGACCACAGTTTCAAACATTACTATTAGTAACACACAACGCTGTAATGGATTAAAATCCTGCAAGGCATGCAAGGTCCCCCTGCTTACACCAGCACATGTCCACGCCTATTTGTAATTCACCAATGACCATCTGGATGATACAGGGGAGGCATGGCATAGAGTCATGTAGTCAGATGAGACCAAAATAAAACTTTTCGGTATAAACTACACTCACCATGTTTGGAGGAAGAAGAAGAATGAGTACAACCCCAAGAACACTTTCTTAACCGTGAAGCATGGTAGGGGAAACATCATACTTCGGGGTTCCTTTTCTGAAAAGGGGTAAGGAAAACTGAATCTTATTGAATGGTGGATGGATGGGGTCATATATTGTGCAATTTTGGCCAACAACCTCCTTGTCTCAATATGAGCATTGACGTTGGATCATGACTGGGTTTCCAGCATGGCAATAACCCAAAACACACAGCAAAGGGAAATTAAGCAGTAGGTACTTAAGAAGTATTTCATTTTTTTAATATTCTGTCTCTCACAGTTGAAGTGTACCTATGATAAAAATTACAGACATCATTCTTTGCAAGTGGTAAGACTTGCAAAATCAACAGTGTATCAAATACTTATTTTTCTCACTTTATATTGCTCATCCATTGGGTATTACATCTTCTTGGGTACAATTTGTTGCTATATAATCCTCAAAAAACTTGTTAAAAATGTATCGGTTTTATATTGCTCATCCATACACTTCTACATATTCTTGGGTTGATGTCAATAGAATATAAGCCTCAAAAAAACTTGTTTAACCCCAAGATGGTTTGCATGCTAATGACCAGGTCAATTTTTGCAATTGTGACCAGTGTTGCTTTATGAGGTAATAACTCTGGAAAGCTTCAATGGATCCTACTGATCCTGAGATTTTTTTCTTGTTGTGACATATTGTACTTCATGATAGAGGTTTACTTTCTTTGCCATGACTGGGCAAAAATTTAGAAACTTTTAATTCTTATGCCCTTAAATCAAAGAGATATGTCAAAAAAATACAGGTACTTCTCAAAAAATTAGAATACCATCAAAAATTTTATTTATTTCAGTTCTTAAGTACAAAAAGTGAAGCTCATATATTATATACAGTTATTGCAGAGTGATCTATTTCAAGTGTTTATTTCTGTTTATGTTGCATTTTCTGAACATACATTTCAGTAAGCCAATATTTCGGATTTTAGAATCATTTTTAAAGCTGGTGTCATAAAGAATTCTAATTTACTGAGATAATGACTTTTGGGTTTTCATTGGCTGTAAGCCATAATCATCAATATAAACAGAAATAAACAGTCGAAATAGAACACGTGTTTGTAATGACAATATATAATATAAGAGATTCACTTTTTGTAATGAAGAACTGAGATAAATTATCTTTTTGATGATATTCTAATTTTGAGAGAAGCACTTGTGGTTCATAAATACCATTTAATACATATCTACTTTACATTAGCACAATTTTTGAGACAATATTTTTTTTGTTAGGAAGTTATAATGGTTAAAATTTGACCAGCAATTTCTCATTTTAACAGCAAAATTTACAAAACTATTTTTTTAACGACCACATCACATTTGAAGTAACTTTGAGGGGTCTATTTCACAGAAAATACCCAAAAGTGACACCATTTTAAATACTGCATCCTTCAAGGTGCTCAAGACCACATTCAACAAGTTTATTAACTTTTAAAGTGCTTGACAGGAATTAATGGAATGTGAAAGGAAAAAAATAATAACTTTCTTTAACTAAATTTTATTTTAGAGCCCATTTTTTTATTTTTACAAGGGTAACAGTAAAAATTGGACAACAAAGTTTGTTGTGCAATTTCTTCTGAACATGGTGATACCACATGTATGGGTGAAAACCGCTGGGTGCACGACATTGGCTCGGAAGGCAAGGAGCTCCATTTGACTTTTTGAATGCAAAATTTGCTAAAATAATTATCTTGTGCTTGAAGATCCCTTGATGTGCCTAAACAGTGGAAACCCTCCACAAGTGACCCTATTTTGGAAACTAGGGCCCTCAAGAAAATTTCCTATATGTGTGGTATGCATTTTGAATCCGCAAGTGTTTTACAGAAGTTTATAACACAGAGCTGTGAAAATAAAAAGCATCTTTATACCGCAAAATGATCATTTAGCCCCATTTTTTTTTATTTTTACAAGGGTAAGAGGAAAAATTAGACCCCAAATGTTGTTGACTAACGTGTCCTGAGTATGATGATACCCAATATGTGGGGAACAACCACTTTTTGGTTGCACAGCAAAGCCCAGAAGGGAAGGAGCAAGATTTGACTTTTTCAACGCTGAAATGGCTGGAATTGAGAGCGGACGCCAAGTCACGTTTGGAGAGCCCGTAATGTGCTTAATCAGTGGAAACCCCACACAAGTGACCCCATTTTGGAAACTAGGCCCCCAAGGAATTTATCTAGATGTGTAGTGAGGAGTGGACTGTGAATCCGTAGACTATTCCATGGTCTGGAGTACATTTCCTTGGTATATGTTTGGTGTCGAGTTCCCGCCTCTGCACAGGGGGAATCTAGAACCATCTCTGTTGCGGTCTCCCATTCTTTTCCAGCTGCAGTGAAGCCTGCTCAGTAGTGTTGAGCGATACCTTCCGATATCCAGAAGTATCGGTATCAGATTGGATCGGCCGATATCCAAAAAATATCGGATAGCGCCTATACTGATACCCGATACCAAGGCAGCCCGCACAGACCCCCGGCAGGCACGCACAGACCCCCGGCAGCCCACAGAGACCCCTGGCAGGCACACATAGGCCACTGAGAGGCCCGTACAGACCCGCGGCAGGCCTGCACAGACCCCACATGGTCACACACAGACCCCGCCCACACACACACGCAGTCTCCACCTACGCACCACCCACACTCCATTATAGTGCATCATTGCACTATGGGAACTTCTGATTCCGGTATCCGATATCGCAAAACTATCAGAACTCGGTATCGGAATTCCGATACAGTGAATATCGGCCGATACCCGATATTTGCAGTATCGGAATGCTCAACACTACTGCTCAGCGGAGACGTCGGTCCCAGCATCTGGCTCAAGCTGATACTGTGCAAATGGTTACTGCTGCCTTTCCAGGCTCTGCCTTTGTAGCCAGCACTGATCAGCAGCGAGCAGGTCTTCCTCGGACTAAGTCCTGCTTTTTCCATACTGAGCATGCCTACGGGACGACCTCCTATTGGAGGTCGGGGGTCACATGCTCAGGTCCTGTTGCAGCTTCTATTGGACCATCTGGAAGGTCCCGTAGCACTGCTGCTATAAAAAGTTTGCTCAGCCATGCGCTAGTGCATACTTGAAAACGTGTGTGTGTGTAGATGTGTGACTGTCACTCATAAATCATCCCCCTTCCTAGTGTTGTTGACTGCTTGTGAATGGTGGATGCATGCTATCTAGCGCCCAACAGTGCTATCTGCTCACTAAGCACATGCTGCAGTGCCCGTCTCTATGGCACCATGCGCCATCTGTGCACTCTCCTGACAACAGTCAGCATAGGGTGGGAATTCCCGCTTGAACTGAGCATCTGACTCGAGGCATCCTCAGGCTTGGGCTCAAAAACCACTGAGGGTAAGTGCCAGTTCAATCACCAGATTAGTGGGGGTGATTCTTAGGGATCCCACTAGTGTCTTGTAGCTGCACCTTGTGACTGCTAACAGGGTGCAGTGTATTGTGCGACTCTGTGAAACAGCAGAGCTCGCTACCATTTCACATGGGGTGAAGTCTAACCCACGTGTGAGCTAAGTGTCCATCCGCCATTACATAGCAGCAGGTACCATCTCTGCACGGTGGACTTCGGGCTGCGAACGCAACTTGTATCAATTCCTTTATTATTTGGTGTGTTCCGCTAACCCTAACAGTATATAATCCTCAAAAGAGCATAGCCTTTATGAGTCTAGGAGTAAGAATACATTACAATTTGATCAGAACATGTATGAGGCCCTCCTTTATGTCTAATACAGGGTGTGGCTGAGTCCCTTATTATTGGCAGTTCTTGCTTCCTTCATAAATTACACTGACATTTCCTATTTTTTAATAAAAAAATCAATTTTGGTTTACTTAAATTATAATTTTTTTTAAATCTTTTTTAAATTTTGTCTTATATACAAGTCAAAATATAGGAAAAAATGTTTCTTAACTTTTTTTCTGTAAAATGCAATTTATTTTCTGTTTTGAATGTTTTATTGTGAATCCTTTAAATGGTTTAAAAGTGTGACACCACAATCTGGGAGTCAGAGATGCTTCAAAGGATCTTCCCCATGATATTCTCCTTTCTTTCAGTACTTTTCCCATCCATTTGAACATTTTCACTGCCTTCCAGATCTCTTTGTAGGGTCTCCAGAAAAAAGCTTGCCTTTCCCATTGACTCCCATTCTCCTCACCACTATACTTGGCTCGCTGCTGACACAGAAAGGACCTATTGGTTGTTTTCCAGCATGTTCACTGTGTAAGGCTGGTTTCACACTTGCGTTTTTGAACGCATGCGTTTTTTTAAAAAAACGCATGGTGCAAAAACGCCTGTAAACGCGTGTAAACGCTGCGTTTTTTTGACGCATGCGTTAAACGCGTGCGTCAAAAAAACGCAGCGTTTACACGCGTTTACATGCGTTTTTGCATGCGTTTGCGTTTTTTTAAGCATTTCCCCCAAAAAAAAAAAATACAAAAAAAAGGTCACCAGACACAACCAATGGGAATAGAGAGGGCGTATATGATTGTCTCTCAATATATTGACCCTAGGGGTACAGAAATTTTCACAGCTTGCTACTGTTTCCGGTGTCATGATGGATCTTTCAATGGAGAGCTTTTATTTCAAACTGGAGTTCAGCTTCAAGATTTTCCTTGCCTGTGTTTTTGCTTGGGAGCAAGACCGAAACCGCCAAAGATGGAGAAGGAGACAGCGTCTGCGTTTTTGGAGGCACCCCATCATTGAAGTGCGTGAGACCCGTGGAGCATATCACACGCTCTATGCGGAGCTGAATGCCAACCCGGAGAAACTCCAGGATTACACGAGAATGTCTCAAGAATCTTTCCGGGATTTACTGTCTCGTGTCGAAGGATCCATATGGCGACAGGACACACGGCTCTGTAAAGCAATTCCACCCGAGGAACATCTGTTAGTGACATTACGGTACGTTCCAAAACTAAACGAATGACAGTCCAAATTTTTTGTTATGACATGTATTTTATGTTGTTTTTTTCTTTTTCTTATTTTTAAACACACCATTAAAAGAGCCGATTTTAAATGTTTTTTTTTTTGTTTCTTTTTCTTCTGGATTTCTTGCCACAGGAGAGAGTTTATCTTCCTTGCACTTCCAATACGCCTTGGAATATCAACCCTGTCCAGAATTGTTGTGGACGCCTGTCGTGCATTATGGAATGTACTCCGTGAGGAGTTTATACCCGTACCCACCGTGGACATGTGGCGGGAAATTTCAAATACATTTTTGAACGTGTGTGATTTCCCCAACTGTTTAGGGGCGGTGGATGGAAAGCACATCCGCATTGTCAAACCTGCCAGAACTGGATCTGAGTTTTATAATCATAAAAAATATTTTTCGGTAGTGCTCATGGCAATAGCGGATGCGGAGTGTCGCTTCATCGCCGTGGATATTGGAGCTTTTGGCCGTGGCAATGATTCCCAGACCTTCAAGAGCTCAGATATGGGCCGTCGGGTGTATGGCAACAATTTTAATTTTCCCCCTCCACAGCCTCTCCCCAACACTCAAGGCCCACCGCTGCCATTTGTTATGGTTGGGATGAGGCCTTCCAGATGTGTGAAAATCTCCTGAAGCCCTATTCTAGTAGGGACTTGGACCACACTAGAAGAATATTCAACTACAGACTGACCAGGGCCAGAAGAACCGTAGAGTGCAGCTTTGGCATTCTGGTTGCTAAATGGCGCATTCTTCAATCTAAAAGTGGAAACAGTGGACGAGGTGGTCAAAGCCTGTGTGGTTCTACACAATTACCTCATTGCTAAGGAGCGACCCCACATTGAACTTGATGAACCAGTTTCACACCCATTGCCTGATTTTCAGCATCACCCGATGCGGTCAACTGCAGCCGTTGGTCTTATGCGGGACCAATTTGCGGCCTACTTTGTTTCCGATATTGGACGGGTGTCATGGCAGGACAATGTTGTGTAAATGTCCTTTTGTATGTTTATCGTTACCAATTATTAAATACTGATACAAATTTTTCAAATTAATAAACTTTAGTGTTGGTTGTGTTGACCATGTCTCCTATCTTTTTCCTCTCTAAACAAAGGTTGACCAAAGATGGGCAGTAGATATGTATATCATATTTTGTCATCCAAAACAAGGAGTGGGTGATAGATGATGAGGTAATAATTTTTTTTTTTTTTTATCATAATTGACCTCTTATATTGTTGCACTCCCTATTTTGGTTTACAAAGAATGATATAAAACACAGGCCGCATACTTATAATAATGGAACAAAATTTTGATTTATTTATTGGTAATCTTCTTGACGTCATTGCGTCAAGACTGTCACGCTCTCTATACCCATCAAGTCAAGTGTAAGAAATAATGAATTCATGAGAAACATATACATGATCATGAATTCACAATTTCTTACACCTGGCCAGGTGAGCATAGATATGTAGCGTGTGACAACCATTGTCCCATCAGTTTGACAACCATTGTCACATAATGTGCTATATAGAATATGGTGAATATACAAGGCAGTAATCAACTAAATAGGTCAGGTGTCTATTTTGACATCTGACCGGTTCAGTTGAGTTCTGAACTTGATTTCCACCATTTTATCTTTGTACAGTGACACTACACTAGGTACAAAAATAAGAGTATGGAAATAAATACTATTTTTTTGGCCAACTCATATCTGTATACTAAAGAAACACATATAGATGTAGTCTTGTATTTTATACTACTGGAGATATGTTTTGGCCAAAAGAATAAGTGTGTGGCAAAGTTTATTGGTGTGTATTGAGAGCGGTGAAAGACACGATAAACCAAGCATAATTGTTGCAAATAAACTTTTTTTTTTATTGAGTAAAAACAAACAAATTTATTTTTTTTTACCGCGACGGGTTGTACCGCGCCGGCTTGGGGTAGAGTGACGTAACTGGGGGGTGTTCAGAACTGAAGCCTGGCTCACCGTGGAGGAGGCAGAGGTGGCAGGAGAAGGGGCAATAAAACTGGAAGGGTCTGGAAGTTCGGGGATGGGGCTTAAAACATGAGGGGCTTGAGACACACTGGAAGGGTGAGACACAACAGACAATAGAGACACATCGGTAGGTGATGGGGGAGGAATACTCAGAGTTTTTTGTTTTTTATGTGTTTTTGCGGTTTTCATTTGGGTTTTCCTGGTAGGGGGATGTCTTCTTGGGCTAATAGGATGTTGAGTGTTGGCGGGAGACACGTCAGGATCCGGCTCCACAATAACACAGTCCGTCTCCATTGTGGAGCGCTCGGCAACGTCAGAGTCCAACAGCATCGTAGTGGGGGGGAAAGATAAAGCCCTGCCTGGGTCCTGGTGCATCGTTGGGGTGGGGGAACATAAAACCCTCCCAGGGTCCTGGTGCATCGTTGGGGGGAACATAAAACCCTCCCAGGGTCCTGGTGCATCGTTGGGGGGTGGAACATAAGCCCATACCAGGGTCCTGGTGCATAGTTGGGGGGGGACCTAAACCCCTCCCAGGGTCCTGCTGCATTGCTGGTGGGGGGGAACATAAAGCCGTGGCAGGGTCCTTCTGCATCGGGGTGGGTCCTGCCCGGAAAGTTATGGCTTGGTCCTGCTGCATCATGGGGGGGCCGGTGCTATATGCCATGCCTGGGTCCTGCTGCATGGGAGGGCCGTCCTATACGCCTGGCCTGGGTCCTGCTGCATCGGGGGGTGTCCTGCCCGGAAAGCAATGCCTCAGTCCTGCTGCATCGGGGGGTGTCCTGCCCGGAAAGCAATGCCTCGGTCCTGCTGCATCGTGGGGTGTCCTGCCCGGAAAGCAATGCCTCGGTCCTGCTACATGGGGGGGGCGGTCCGATATGCCAAGCCTGGGTCCTGCTGCATCAGTAGGGGGCCGGGCCGATAAGCCACGCCAGGGTCCTGCGTCATTGTGGTGTCAGCGGAGGAGGTCCAAGCCGGAGCAGCGGTTGTCATGGTGGTGGTGGTGGGATGTCCAACAGCACTCGTCATCGTGTTGGCGCTGTAGTGGAGTACACCTGTGGATGGAATAGAGGTGGCCGTGCAGTGGTATGCAGCAGAGGTAGGAATGGTGGTTAATCGTGACAGTGACGGCACAGTTGGATAGGCCGCCACTAGAGTTGAGCGACTTTCATTTTTTTAAGATCGAGTCGGGTTTTGTGAAACCCGATTTTGTCCAGAGTCGAGTCGAGTGCAGTCGGCCGATTATCGCTAAAAGTCGGGGATCGACCGAAACACAAAACCCAATGCAAGTCAATGGGGAAGCATAGTCGGCAGTGAGTGGAGGCCAGGAAAACACCTACAGTGCCCATTTTAATGCCAAAAACATCCATTCTTGTTTCTGAAGCTTGTCAATCTTAATTAACTTTATAATAATAGTTGGGCATAGGGAATTGGGGGTCATTTGGCAAAAGTTGTGGGGGGAGTAGGGCCGGCTCAAGTTTTTCGTGGGCCCAGGAAATGCGGACTACGTCACGGCGGTGTTGCAGGGAAAGGTAAGTATTTCAACGTTGCAAGTGCTGTGATCCTGAGCAAGCAGGGGGGGCCCACTCGTTCGCATTGGCACTGGCACAGGGCCCCTCAAAGTACAGCGATGTGTGATTGCATGGCGGGGGCGCCTCACACCAGCAGCAACACTTTTGCGTACTCTGAGGGGCCCTGTGCCAGTGACGTCGCCAACGAGTATGCCCCCCCACCTGATGAAGGAACCTGCACTTTCATCTACACCTTCCTCTCTGTCCCTGTGTAAGGTGGTATAACATGCGGGAAGGGGAACCTTACTTTCAGCAGGGTCAGATTCTGGCTGTGTAGAGTATAAGGGGAATGTAGTGGTCTAGGTCAATGTACCAGCAGACTCATCTAGCAGTGGCTGGGCAATGGGCAGGATGAGGAGGAAACAGATATAGGGCCAAAGAATAAAGTAGGCTAAATGCAGTTCAAAATTGGTAACAGGACTAAACAGGCGGCATTGCTTTGTTCAGTGGAGTAGCACACCCAAGAGCAGCAGACACTGTTTCAAGGGCCTAACCACACTACTAGGCCAAATGCAGTTTAATATCTGATAGTATAGGGCGAAAGCCAGAATGTGGAAGCTCAGCTTTGTTCAGTTGAGGACAACACCAGGCAGGGGCAGACAGACACCTTTAGTAGGCCGGAACAGCCAATTTTTTAAAAAAACAGCAGTTAGTAAGAGGCAGAAGGTAGAAGCTCAGCTTTATTCAGTTGAGGACAACACCAGGCAGGGGCAGACAGACACCTTTAGTAGGCCGGAACAGCCAATTGCATTTTTAAAAATGGTAATTTGGAACTGAAGGTTGAAGCTCAGCTTTATTCAGTTGAGGACAACACCAGGCAGGGGCAGACAGACACCTTTAGTAGGCCGGAACAGCCAATGGCATTTTTAAAAATGGTAATTTGGAACAGAAGGTAGAAGCTCAGCTTTATTCAGTTGAGGACAACACCAGGCAGGGGCAGACATTCACCTTTAGTAGGCCGGAACAGCCAATTGCATTTTTAAAAATGGTAATTTGGAACAGAAGGTAGAAGCTCAGCTTTATTCAGTTGAGGACAACACCAGGCAGGGGCAGACATTCACCTTTAGTAGGCCGGAACAGCCAATTGCATTTTTAAAAATGGTAATTTGGAACTGAAGGTTGAAGCTCAGCTTTATTCAGTTGAGGACAACACCAGGCAGGGGCAGACAGACACCTTTAGTAGGCCGGGACAGCCAATTTTATAAAAAAAAAGCAGTTAATAAGAGGCAGAAGGTAGAAGCTCAGCTTTATTCAGTTGAGGACAACACCAGGCAGGGGCAGACATTCACCTTTAGTAGGCCGGAACAGCCAATTGCATTTTTAAAAATGGTAATTTGGAACAGAAGGTAGAAGCTCAGCTTTATTTAGTTGAGGACAACACCAGGCAGGGGCAGACATTCACCTTTAGTAGGCCGGAACAGCCAATTGCATTTTTAAAAATGGTAATTTGGAACTGAAGGTTGAAGCTCAGCTTTATTCAGTTGAGGACAACACCAGGCAGGGGCAGACATTCACCTTTAGTAGGCCGGAACAGCCAATTTTTAAAAAAAACAGCAGTTAGTAAGAGGCAGAAGGTAGAAGCTCAGCTTTATTCAGTTGAGGACAACACCAGGCAGGGGCAGACAGACACCTTTAGTAGGCCGGAACAGCCAATTGCATTTTTAAAAATGGTAATTTGGAACAGAAGGTAGAAGCTCAGCTTTATTCAGTTGAGGACAACACCAGGCAGGGGCAGACATTCACCTTTAGTAGGCCGGAACAGCCAATTGCATTTTTAAAAATGGTAATTTGGAACTGAAGGTTGAAGCTCAGCTTTATTCAGTTGAGGACAACACCAGGCAGGGGCAGACAGACACCTTTAGTAGGCCGGAACAGCCAATTTTATAAAAAAAAAGCAGTTAATAAGAGGCAGAAGGTAGAAGCTCAGCTTTATTCAGTTGAGGACAACACCAGGCAGGGGCAGACATTCACCTTTAGTAGGCCGGAACAGCCAATTTCATTTTTAAAAATGGTAATTTGGAACAGAAGGTAGAAGCTCAGCTTTATTCAGTTGAGGACAACACCAGGCAGGGGCAGACATTCACCTTTAGTAGGCCGGAACAGCCAATTGCATTTTTAAAAATGGTAATTTGGAACTGAAGGTTGAAGCTCAGCTTTATTCAGTTGAGGACAACACCAGGCAGGGGCAGACATTCACCTTTAGTAGGCCGGAACAGCCAATTTTTTTAAAAAACAGCAGTTAGTAAGAGGCAGAAGGTAGAAGCTCAGCTTTATTCAGTTGAGGACAACACCAGGCAGGGGCAGACAGACACCTTTAGTAGGCCGGAACAGCCAATTGCATTTTTAAAAATGGTAATTTGGAACTGAAGGTTGAAGCTCAGCTTTATTCAGTTGAGGACAACACCAGGCAGGGGCAGACAGACACCTTTAGTAGGCCGGAACAGCCAATGGCATTTTTAAAAATGGTAATTTGGAACAGAAGGTAGAAGCTCAGCTTTATTCAGTTGAGGACAACACCAGTCAGGGGCAGACATTCACCTTTAGTAGGCCGGAACAGCCAATTTTTAAAAAAAACAGCAGTTAGTAAGAGGCAGAAGGTAGAAGCTCAGCTTTATTCAGTTGAGGACAACACCAGGCAGGGGCAGACATTCACCTTTAGTAGGCCGGAACAGCCAATTTTTTAAAAAAACAGCAGTTAGTAAGAGGCAGAAGGTAGAAGCTCAGCTTTATTCAGTTGAGGACAACACCAGGCAGGGGCAGACATTCACCTTTAGTAGGCCGGAACAGCCAATTTTTTAAAAAAAACAGCAGTTAGTAAGAGGCAGAAGGTAGAAGCTCAGCTTTATTCAGTTGAGGACAACACCAGGCAGGGGCAGACAGACACCTTTAGTAGGCCGGAACAGCCAATTGCATTTTAAAAAATGGTAATTTGGAACTGAAGGTTGAAGCTCAGCTTTATTCAGTTGAGGACAACACCAGGCAGGGGCAGACAGACACCTTTAGTAGGCCGGAACAGCCAATGGCATTTTTAAAAATGGTAATTTGGAACAGAAGGTAGAAGCTCAGCTTTATTCAGTTGAGGACAACACCAGGCAGGGGCAGACATTCACCTTTAGTAGGCCGGAACAGCCAATTTTTTTAAAAAAACAGCAGTTAGTAAGAGGCAGAAGGTAGAAGCTCAGCTTTATTCAGTTGAGGACAACACCAGGCAGGGGCAGACAGACACCTTTAGTAGGCCGGAACAGCCAATTGCATTTTTAAAAATGGTAATTTGGAACTGAAGTTTGAAGCTCAGCTTTATTCAGTTGAGGACAACACCAGGCAGGGGCAGACAGACACCTTTAGTAGGCCGGAACAGCCAATGGCATTTTTAAAAATGGTAATTTGGAACAGAAGGTAGAAGCTCAGCTTTATTCAGTTGAGGACAACACCAGGCAGGGGCAGACATTCACCTTTAGTAGGCCGGAACAGCCAATTTTTTAAAAAAACAGCAGTTAGTAAGAGGCAGAAGGTAGAAGCTCAGCTTTATTCAGTTGAGGACAACACCAGGCAGGGGCAGACATTCACCTTTAGTAGGCCGGAACAGCCAATTTTTTAAAAAAACAGCAGTTAGTAAGAGGCAGAAGGTAGAAGCTCAGCTTTATTCAGTTGAGGACAACACCAGGCAGGGGCAGACATTCACCTTTAGTAGGCCGGAACAGCCAATTTTTTAAAAAAACAGCAGTTAGTAAGAGGCAGAAGGTAGAAGCTCAGCTTTATTCAGTTGAGGACAACACCAGGCAGGGGCAGACAGATACCTTTAGTAGGCCGGAACAGCCAATTGCATTTTTAAAAATGGTAATTTGGAACTGAAGGTTGAAGCTCAGCTTTATTCAGTTGAGGACAACACCAGGCAGGGGCAGACAGACACCTTTAGTAGGCCGCAACAGCCAATGGCATTTTTAAAAATGGTAATTTGGAACAGAAGGTAGAAGCTCAGCTTTATTCAGTTGAGGACAACACCAGGCAGGGGCAGACATTCACCTTTAGTAGGCCGGAACAGCCAATTTTTTAAAAAAACAGCAGTTAGTAAGAGGCAGAAGGTAGAAGCTCAGCTTTATTCAGTTGAGGACAACACCAGGCAGGGGCAGACATTCACCTTTAGTAGGCCGGAACAGCCAATTTTTAAAAAAAACAGCAGTTAGTAAGAGGCAGAAGGTAGAAGCTCAGCTTTATTCAGTTGAGGACAACACCAGGCAGGGGCAGACATTCACCTTTAGTAGGCCGGAACAGCCAATTTTTAAAAAAAACAGCAGTTAGTAAGAGGCAGAAGGTAGAAGCTCAGCTTTATTCAGTTGAGGACAACACCAGGCAGGGGCAGACAGACACCTTTAGTAGGCCGGAACAGCCAATTGCATTTTTAAAAATGGTAACTTGGAACTGAAGGTTGAAGCTCAGCTTTATTCAGTTGAGGACAACACCAGGCAGGGGCAGACATTCACCTTTAGTAGGCCGGAACAGCCAATTGCATTTTTAAAAATGGTAATTTGGAACTGAAGGTTGAAGCTCAGCTTTATTCAGTTGAGGACAACACCAGGCAGGGGCAGACAGACACCTTTAGTAGGCCGGAACAGCCAATTTTATAAAAAAAAAGCAGTTAATAAGAGGCAGAAGGTAGAAGCTCAGCTTTATTCAGTTGCAGCTTCTTGGCAATAATATAAAGAAGACGCGACAGGACAACACTCGGTGGATGCCATATCTGTGTTTTCAATGGAAAAAAACCTTTCAGTTAACTACTTGCAGGAGCAAGTTTTTGTAGCTGGTGGACAATTTTTTTTAAAAAAAGCAGTTAATAAGAGGCAGAAGATAGAAGCTCAGCTTTATTCAGTTGCAGCTTCTTGGCAATAATATAAAGAAGACGCGACAGGACAACACTCGGTGGATGCCATATCTGTGTTTTCAATGGAAAAAAACCTTTCAGTTAACTACTTGCAGGAGCAAGTTTTTGTAGCTGGTGGACAATTTTTTTTAAAAAAAGCAGTTAATAAGAGGCAGAAAGTAGAAGCTCAGCTTTATTCAGTTGCAGCTTCTTGGCAATAATATAAAGAAGACGCGACAGGACAACACTCGGTGGATGCCATATCTGTGTTTTCAATGGAAAAAAACCTTTCAGTTAACTACTTGCAGGAGCAAGTTTTTGTAGCTGGTGGACAATTTTTTTTAAAAAAAGCAGTTAATAAGAGGCAGAAAGTAGAAGCTCAGCTTTATTCAGTTGCAGCTTCTTGGCAATAATATAAAGAAGACGCGACAGGACAACACTCGGTGGATGCCATATCTGTGTTTTCAATGGAAAAAAACCTTTCAGTTAACTACTTGCAGGAGCAAGTTTTTGTAGCTGGTGGACAATTTTTTTTAAAAAAAGCAGTTAATAAGAGGCAGAAAGTAGAAGCTCAGCTTTATTCAGTTGCAGCTTCTTGGCAATGATATAAAGAAGACGCGACAGGACAACACTCGGTGGATGCCATATCTGTGTTTTCAATGGAAAAAAACCTTTCAGTTAACTACTTGCAGGAGAAAGTTTTTGTAGCTGGTGGACAATTTTTGTACTGTACCAGTTTTTTGTTGTATGGGTTTTTGTTTTTAATGTTAAAATGTCTGCATTTGATATCTCTCCAGTATTTTCTTTTTTATAAGCAAAATACTGCAGTTTTACATCGGTTACATGGATACACAGGCAGCTTGGTGGTGAGTGGAGGAGTATTTAAAGTAGGGACCACAGACAGGCTATCAAAGGCCTAAAATAACAAACAATAGGCTCATGGCAGCTTTACAGCGGTTACATGGATACACGGGCAGGCAGCTTGGTGGTGAGTGGAGGAGTATTTAAAGTAGGGACCGCAGACAGGCTATCAAAGGCCTAAAATAACAAACAATAGGCTCATGGCAGTTTTACAGCGGTTACATGGATACACGGGCAGGCAGCTGGTGATGAGTGGAGGAGTATTTAAAGTAGGGACCGCAGACAGGCTATCAAAGGCCTAAAATAACAAACAATAGGCTCATGGCAGCTTTACAGCGGTTACATGGATACACAGGCAGCTTGGTGGTGAGTGGAGGAGTATTTAAAGTAGGGACCGCAGACAGGCTATCAAAGGCCTAAAATAACAAACAATAGGCTCATGGCAGTTTTACAGCGGTTACATGGATACACGGGCAGGCAGCTGGTGATGAGTGGAGGAGTATTTAAAGTAGGGACCGCAGACAGGCTATCAAAGGCCTAAAATAACAAACAATAGGCTCATGGCAGCTTTACAGCGGTTACATGGATACACAGGCAGCTTGGTGGTGAGTGGAGGAGTATTTAAAGTAGGGACCGCAGACAGGCTATCAAAGGCCTAAAATAACAAACAATAGGCTCATGGCAGTTTTACAGCGGTTACATGGATACACGGGCAGGCAGCTGGTGATGAGTGGAGGAGTATTTAAAGTAGGGACCGCAGACAGGCTATCAAAGGCCTAAAATAACAAACAATAGGCTCATGGCTGTTTTACATCGGTTATATGGATACACAGGCAGCTTGGTGGTCAGTGGAGGAGTATTTAAAGTAGGGACCGCAGACAGGCTATCAAAGGCCTAAAATAACAAACAATAGGCTCATGGCAGTTTTACAGCGGTTACATGGATACACGGGCAGGCAGCTGGTGATGAGTGGAGGAGTATTTAAAGTAGGGACCGCAGACAGGCTATCAAAGGCCTAAAATAACAAACAATAGGCTCATGGCAGCTTTACAGCGGTTACATGGATACACAGGCAGCTTGGTGGTGAGTGGAGGAGTATTTAAAGTAGGGACCGCAGACAGGCTATCAAAGGCCTAAAATAACAAACAATAGGCTCATGGCAGTTTTACAGCGGTTACATGGATACACAGGCAGCTTGGTGGTGAGTGGAGGAGTATTTAAAGTAGGGACCGCAGACAGGCTATCAAAGGCCTAAAATAACAAACAATAGGCTCATGGCAGTTTTACAGCGGTTACATGGATACACGGGCAGGCAGCTGGTGATGAGTGGAGGAGTATTTAAAGTAGGGACCGCAGACAGGCTATCAAAGGCCTAAAATAACAAACAATAGGCTCATGGCAGCTTTACAGCGGTTATATGGATACACAGGCAGCTTGGTGGTGAGTGGAGGAGTATTTAAAGTAGGGACCGCAGACAGGCTATCAAAGGCCTAAAATAACAAACAATAGGCTCATGGCAGTTTTACATCGGTTACATGGATACACAGGCAGCTTGGTGGTGAGTGGAGGAGTATTTAAAGTAGGGACCGCAGACAGGCTATCAAAGGCCTAAAATAACAAACAATAGGCTCATGGCAGTTTTACATCGGTTACATGGATACACAGGCAGCTTAGTGGTCAGTGGAGGAGTATTTAAAGTAGGGACCGCAGACAGGCTATCAAAGGCCTAAAATAACAAACAATAGGCTCATGGCAGCTTTACAGCGGTTACATGGATACACAGGCAGCTTGGTGGTGAGTGGAGGAGTAGTGCAAGGAGTGTCTGTCCCAGTACTCCCAAAATATAAATAGATGTTAATGTCTCGCAAAACAACCAAAACAAAGAAAAAGGTGGCATACTTAGGTACAGGGGTGGGCTCATCTACTGAGTTTCTGACATAGTAATTTGGCAGTAACTATTTAATGGTGCCAATATAGGACACAGACACAGACTACTTTAAGTTGCATCATAGATGTCTACAAATTTGTATTGTCAGTGCCAGACATTGAATGATGTCAGCGAATAGACTAAAGATTGGTGGAGCTGTGCGACATAATTTTGCACGTGGTAGAGCACATTTTGAGCTGGGGTAGGGGGGAACTCTCTTGAGGCCGGCGGGACCGCCCCAGGGCCCCTCATGTTACAACGGTGTGTCTGACGTTGGGTGCGCACCACCACCGCCAGAGACACTACATTGTACTATGAGGGACCCAGTAGCAATGCCGTCAACCAAAAGCGAGCACACCCACCTCTTCAGACAAACAGCAGTCTCACGGGTGCTTGCGCCAAGTCGCGATACCACGGCCCCGTGTGGGGAGTTTTGCCATTTAGGGAGGTGTAAACATGTCGTATGCTGTACAATCAGCTGCAGCAAATTAGACATTAGAAAAGTAATTCACAGGCAAGAGCTTTTCATAGGAAAGCTAGGTGTCGGCCGGGCAAGGTGGGGCAAAAGATTTCGAAATCCAGTTGTGGTTCATTTTAATGAATGTTAGATCGTCAACATTTTGGGTAGCCAGACGAGTCCTTTTTTCGGTTAATATTGAACCTGCAGCACTGAATACTCTTTCTGATAGGACACTTGCTGCCGGGCAAGCAAGCTCCTGCAATGCATATTCTGCCAATTCTGGCCAGGTGTCTAATTTGGAGGCCCAGTAATCAAATGGGAATGACGGTTGAGGGAGAACATCGATAAGGGATGAAAAATAGTTAGTAACCATACTGGACAAATGTTGTCTCCTGTCACTTTCAATTGATGCAGCAGTACCTGTCCTGTCTGCGGTCATAGCAAAATCACTCCACAACCTGGTCAGAAAACCCCTCTGTCCAACGCCACTTCTGATGTGTGCACCCCTAACACTCCTAGTCTGCTGCCCCCTGGAGCTCGTGTGAGAACGATCACGTGCGCTGTGTGCTGGGAATGCCTGAAGCAAACGGTCAACAAGAGTTGATTGTTTGGTTGCTAATATTAGTTCCAAGTTCTCATGTGGCATAATATTTTGCAATTTGCCTTTATAGCGTGGATCAAGGAGGCAGGCCAACCAGTAATCGTCATCATTCATCATTTTCGTAATGCGTGTGTCCCTTTTTAGGATACGTAAGGCATAATCCGCCATGTGGGCCAAAGTTCCAGTTGTCAAATCTCCGGTTGTGATTGGTTGAGGGGCAGTTGCAGGCAAATCTACGTCACTTGTGTCCCTCAAAAAACCAGAACCCGGCCGTGACACGCAACCAATTTCCTGTGCCCCCGGGAAAGGTTCGGCATTAAAAATATACTCATCCCCATCATCCTCCTCGTCCTCCACCTCCTCTTCGCCCGCTACCTCGTCCTGTACACTGCCCTGACCAGACAATGGCTGACTGTCATCAAGGCTTTCCTCTTCCTCTGGTGCAGACGCCTGCTCCTTTATGTGCGTCAAACTTTGCATCAGCAGACGCATTAGGGGGATGCTCATGCTTATTACGGCGTTGTCTGCACTAACCAGCCGTGTGCATTCCTCAAAACACTGAAGGACTTGACACATGTCTTGTATCTTAGACCACTGCACACCTGACAACTCCATGTCTGCCATCCTACTGCCTGCCCGTGTATCCTCCCACAAATAAATAACAGCACGCCTCTGTTCGCACAGTCTCTGAAGCATGTGCAGTGTTGAGTTCCACCTTGTTGCAACGTCTATGATTAGGCGATGCTGGGGAAGGTTCAAAGACCGCTGATAGGTCTGCATACGGCTGGCGTGTACAGGCGAACGTCGGATATGTGAGCAAAGTGCACGCACTTTGAGGAGCAGGTCGGAGAACCCAGGATAAGTTTTCAATAAGCACTGCACCACCAG
The DNA here is from genome assembly GCF_051348905.1 of Ranitomeya variabilis. NCBI lineage: Eukaryota > Metazoa > Chordata > Amphibia > Anura > Dendrobatidae > Ranitomeya > Ranitomeya variabilis. Next base: position 563,715,221 of record NC_135234.1, on the reverse strand, counting down.
GTTTAAGGTGTGAGCCAGGCAAGGAATGTGTTTCAGTTGGGAAAGGGAGATGGCAGCCATGAAATTCCTTCCGTTATCACTCACTACCTTGCCTGCCTCAAGATCTACTGTGCCCAGCCACGACTGCGTTTCTTGTTGCAAGAACTCGGATAGAACTTCCGCGGTGTGTCTGTTGTCGCCCAAACACTTCATAGCCAATACAGCCTGCTGACGCTTGGCAGTAGCTGGCCCATAATGGGACAACTGGTGTGCAACAGTGTCATCTGCCGATGGAGTGGTTGGCAGACTGCGTTCTGTGGAAGAGCTGTAGCTTCTGCAGGAGGACGAGGAGGAGGAGGAGGAGGGGGTGCGAACGCCTACAGCCAACTGTTTCCTAGACCGTGGGCTAGGCACAACTGTCCCTAAATTGATGTCGCCTGTGGACCCTGCATCCACCACATTCACCCAGTGTGCCGTGATGGACACATAACGTCCCTGGCCATGCCTACTGGTCCATGCATCTGTAGTCAGGTGCACCTTTGTACTCACAGATTGCCTGAGTGCATGGACGATGCGCTGTTTAACATGCTGGTGCAGGGCTGGGATGGCTTTTCTGGAAAAAAAGTGTCGACTGGGTAGCTCGTATCGTGGTTCAGCGTACTCCATCAGGGCTTTGAAAGCTTCGCTTTCAACTAACCGGTAGGGCATCATCTCTAACGAGATTAGTCTAGCTATGTGGGCGTTAAAACCCTGTGTACGCGGATGCGAGGATAAGTACTTCCTTTTTCTAACCAGAGTCTCATGTAGGGTGAGCTGGACTGGAGAGCTGGAGATCGTGGAACTTTCGGGTGTGCCGGTGTACATGGCAGACTGAGAGACGGTTGGAGACGGTATTGTTTCCGCCGGTGCCCTAGATGCAATATTTCCTCCTACAAAACTGGTGGTTCCCTGACCCTGACTGCTTTTGGCTGGCAAAGAAACTTGCACAGATACTGCCGGTGGTGCGGAAAATGGTGGCCTTACAGTGACGGAAGGGATGTTGCGTTGCTGACTAGCTTCATTGGCCGAGGGTAGGGTTGAGCGACTTTCATTTTTTTAAGATCGAGTAGGGTTTTGGGAAACCCGATTTTGTCCAGAGTCGAGTCGAGTGCAGTCGGCCGATTATCGCTAAAAGTCGGGGATCGACCGAAACACGAAACCCAATGCAAGTCAATGGGGAAGCATAGTCGGCAGTGAGTGGAGGCCAGGAAAACACCTACAGTGCCCATTTTAATGCCAAAAACATCCATTCTTGTTTCTGAAGCTTGCCAATCTTAATTAACTGTATAATAATAGTTGGGCATAGGGAATTGGGGGAAAGTTGTGGGGGGAGTAGGGCCGGCTCAAGTTTTTCGTGGGCCCAGGAAATGCGGACTACGTCACGGCGGTGTTGCAGGGAAAGGTAAGTATTTAAAAGTTGCAAGTGCTGTGATCCTGAGCAAGCAGGGGGGGGCCCACTCGTTCGCATTGCCACTGGCACAGGGCCCCTCAAAGTACGGCGGTGTGTTTGCATGGCGGGGGCGCCTCCCACCAGCAGCGACACTTTTGCGTACTCTGAGGGGCCCTGTGCCAGTGACGTCGCCAACGAGTATGCCCCCCCACCTGATGAAGGAACCTGCACTTTCATCTGCACCTTCCTCTTTGTCCCTGTGTAAGGTGGTATAACATGCGGGAAGGGGAACCTTACTTTCAGCAGGGACAGATTCTGGCTGTGTAGAGTACAAGGGGAATGTAGTGGTCTAGGTCAATGTACCAGCAGACTCATTTAGCAGTGGCTGGGCAATGGGCAGGATGAGGAGGAAACAGATATAGGGCCAAAGAATAAAGTAGGCTACATGCAGTTCAAAATTGGTAACAGGACTAAACAGGCGGCATTGCTTTGTTCAGTGGAGTAGCAAACCCAAGAGCAGCAGACACTGTTTCAAGGGCCTAACCACACTAGTAGGCCAAATGCAGTTTAATATCTGATAGTATAGGGCGAAAGCCAGAATGTGGAAGCTCAGCTTTGTTCAGTTGAGGACAACACCAGGGAGGGGCAGACACCTTTAGTAGGCCGGAAAAGCCTATTGCATTTTTTAAAATGGTAATTTGGAGCAGAAGGTTGAAGCTCAGCTTTATTTAGTTGAGGGCAACACCAGGGAGGGGCAGAAGCCGTTAGTAGGCCCTAACCACCATTTTTTTTTTTAAAACCACTTAATGAGAGCCGGAAGGTTGAAGCTCAGCTTTATTTAGCTGAGGACAACACCAGGCAGGGGCACACAGACAGACACCTGTAGTAGGCCGGAAAAGCCTATTGCATTTTTCAAAATGGTAATTTGGAGCAGAAGGTTAAAGCTCAGCTTTATTTAGTTGAGGGCAACACCAGGGAGGGGCAGAAGCCGTTAGTAGGCCCTAACCAAAGTTGAAGGCCAAATGCAGTTTAATTTCTGATACTATAGGCCGAAAGCCAGAAGGTGGAAGCTCCGATTTAGACAGTGGAGGACAATTTGAATTAGGGACTGCAGACAGACTTAGTAGGCTGTCCCCTGTGGACCATGCATCCACCACATTAACCCATTGCGCCGTAATGGACACGTAATCTTCCGTGGCCATGCCTACAGGTCCATGCGTCTGTTGTCAGGTGCACCTTTGTACTCACAGATTGCCAGAGTGCATGGACAATGCGGTCTTCTACATGCTGGTGGAGGGTTGGGATGGCTTTTCTCGCAAAAGAAGTGTCGACTGGTTAGCTTGTAGCGTGGTACAGCGTAGTCCATCATGGCCTTATTAATAGTAAATAAAATATATAACTAGGCTCTATGAACTTTTAAATAGGTTCCAGGGGTACACGGGCAGCATTGGTGTGGTCAGTGGAGGAGTATTGCAAGTAGGGGCCGCAGACAGGCTATCAAAGGCCTAAAATAACAAACAATAGGCTCATGGCAGTTTTACAGCGGTTACATGGATACACGGGCAGGCAACTTGGTGGTGGTGAGTGGAGGAGTATTTAAAGTAGGGACCGCAGACAGGCTATCAAAGGCCTAAAATAACAAACAATAGGCTCATGGCAGTTTTACAGCGGTTACATGGATACACGGGCAGGCAGCTTGGTGGTCAGTGGAGGAGTATTTAAAGTAGGGACCGCAGACAGGCTTCAAAGGCCTAACATAAGAAAATGGGCTGGCTGTAGGCACTTTATAATTGGTTCCAGGGGTACACGGGCAGCAGTGGTCTGGTCAGTGGAGGAGTATTGCAAGTAGGGGCTGCAGACAGGCTATCAAAGGCCTAAAATAACAAACAGTAGGCAGTCATGGCAGTTTTACATCGGTTACATGGATACACAGGCAGGCACTCCAGGCAGCATTGTGGTCAGTGGAGGAGTATTGCAAGTAGGGGCCGCAGACAGGCTATCAAAGGCCTAAAATAACAAACAATAGGCTCATGGCAGTTTTACAGCGGTTACATGGATACACGGGCAGGCAACTTGGTGGTGGTGAGTGGAGGAGTATTTAAAGTAGGGACCGCAGACAGGCTATCAAAGGCCTAAAATAACAAACAATAGGCTCATGGTAGTTTTACAGCGGTTACATGGATACACGGGCAGGCAGCTTGGTGGTCAGTGGAGGAGTATTTAAAGTAGGGACCGCAGACAGGCTTCAAAGGCCTAACATAAGAAAATGGGCTGGCTGTAGGCACTTTATAATTGGTTCCAGGGGTACACGGGCAGCAGTGGTCTGGTCAGTGGAGGACTAGTGGAAGGAGGGACCGCAGACAGGCTTCAAAGGCCTAAAATAACAAACAATAGGCTCATGGCAGTTTTACAGCGGTTACATGGATACACGGGCAGGCAGCTTGGTGGTCAGTGGAGGAGTATTTAAAGTAGGGACCGCAGACAGGCTTCAAAGGCCTAACATAAGAAAATGGGCTGGCTGTAGGCACTTTATAATTGGTTCCAGGGGTACACGGGCAGCAGTGGTCTGGTCAGTGGAGGACTAGTGGAAGGAGGGACCGCAGACAGGCTTCAAAGGCCTAAAATAACAAACAATAGGCTCATGGCAGTTTTACAGCGGTTACATGGATACACGGGCAGGCAGCTTGGTGGTCAGTGGAGGAGTATTTAAAGTAGGGACCGCAGACAGGCTTCAAAGGCCTAACATAAGAAAATGGGCTGGCTGTAGGCACTTTATAATTGGTTCCAGGGGTACACGGGCAGCATTGGTCTGGTCAGTGGAGGAGTATTGCAAGTAGGGGCTGCAGACAGGCTATCAAAGGCCTAAAATAACAAACAGTAGGCAGTCATGGCAGTTTTACATCGGTTACATGGATACACAGGCAGGCACTCCAGGCAGCATTGTGGTCAGTGGAGGAGTATTGCAAGTAGGGGCCGCAGACAGGCTATCAAAGGCCTAAAATAACAAACAATAGGCTCATGGCAGTTTTACAGCGGTTACATGGATACACGGGCAGGCAACTTGGTGGTGGTGAGTGGAGGAGTATTTAAAGTAGGGACCGCAGACAGGCTATCAAAGGCCTAAAATAACAAACAATAGGCTCATGGTAGTTTTACAGCGGTTACATGGATACACGGGCAGGCAGCTTGGTGGTCAGTGGAGGAGTATTTAAAGTAGGGACCGCAGACAGGCTTCAAAGGCCTAACATAAGAAAATGGGCTGGCTGTAGGCACTTTATAATTGGTTCCAGGGGTACACGGGCAGCAGTGGTCTGGTCAGTGGAGGACTAGTGGAAGGAGGGACCGCAGACAGGCTTCAAAGGCCTAAAATAACAAACAATAGGCTCATGGCAGTTTTACAGCGGTTACATGGATACACGGGCAGGCAGCTTGGTGGTCAGTGGAGGAGTATTTAAAGTAGGGACCGCAGACAGGCTTCAAAGGCCTAACATAAGAAAATGGGCTGGCTGTAGGCACTTTATAATTGGTTCCAGGGGTACACGGGCAGCAGTGGTCTGGTCAGTGGAGGACTAGTGGAAGGAGGGACCGCAGACAGGCTTCAAAGGCCTAAAATAACAAACAATAGGCTCATGGCAGTTTTACAGCGGTTACATGGATACACGGGCAGGCAGCTTGGTGGTCAGTGGAGGAGTATTTAAAGTAGGGACCGCAGACAGGCTATCAAAGGCCTAACATAACAAACAATAGGCTCATGGCAGTTTTACAGCGGTTACATGGATACACGGGCAGGCAGCTTGGTGGTGGTGAGTGGAGGAGTATTTAAAGTAGGGACCGCAGACAGGCTATCAAAGGCCTAAAATAACAAACAATAGGCTTATGGCAGTTTTACAGCGGTTACATGGATACACGGGCAGGCAGCTTGGTGGTCAGTGGAGGAGTATTTAAAGTAGGGACCGCAGACAGGCTATCAAAGGCCTAAAATAACAAACAATAGGCTCATGGCAGCTTTACAGCGGTTACATGGATACACAGGCAGCTTGGTGGTGAGTGGAGGAGTAGTGCAAGGAGTGTCTGTCCCAGTACTCCCAAAATATAAATAGATGTTAATGTCTCGCAAAACAACCACAACAAAAAAAAAGGTGGCATACTTAGGTACAGGGGTGGGCTCATCTACTGAGTTTCTGACATAGTAATTTGGCAGTAACTATTTAATGGTGCCAATATAGGACACAGACACAGACTACTTTAAGTTGCATCATAGATGTCTACAAATTTGTATTGTCAGTGCCAGACATTGAATGATGTCAGCGAATAGACTAAAGATTGGTGGAGCTGTGCGACATAATTTTGGACGTGGTAGAGCACATTTTGAGCTGGGGTAGGGGGGAACTCTCTTGAGGCCGGCGGGACCGCCCCAGGGCCCCTCATGTTACAACGGTGTGTCTGACGTTGGGTGCGCACCACCACCGCCAGAGACACTACATTGTACTATGAGGGACCCAGTAGCAATGCCGTCAACCAAAAGCGAGCACACCCACCTCTTCAGACAAACAGCAGTCTCACGGGTGCTTGCGCCAAGTCGCGATACCACGGCCCCGTGTGGGGAGTTTTGCCATTTAGGGAGGTGTAAACATGTCGTATGCTGTACAATCAGCTGCAGCAAATTAGACATTAGAAAAGTAATTCACAGGCAAGAGCTTTTCATAGGAAAGCTAGGTGTCGGCCGGGCAAGGTGGGGCAAAAGATTTCGAAATCCAGTTGTGGTTCATTTTAATGAATGTTAGATCGTCAACATTTTGGGTAGCCAGACGAGTCCTTTTTTCGGTTAATATTGAACCTGCAGCACTGAATACTCTTTCTGATAGGACACTTGCTGCCGGGCAAGCAAGCTCCTGCAATGCATATTCTGCCAATTCTGGCCAGGTGTCTAATTTGGAGGCCCAGTAATCAAATGGGAATGACGGTTGAGGGAGAACATCGATAAGGGATGAAAAATAGTTAGTAACCATACTGGACAAATGTTGTCTCCTGTCACTTTCAATTGATGCAGCAGTACCTGTCCTGTCTGCGGTCATAGCAAAATCACTCCACAACCTGGTCAGAAAACCCCTCTGTCCAACGCCACTTCTGATGTGTGCACCCCTAACACTCCTAGTCTGCTGCCCCCTGGAGCTCGTGTGAGAACGATCACGTGCGCTGTGTGCTGGGAATGCCTGAAGCAAACGGTCAACAAGAGTTGATTGTTTGGTTGCTAATATTAGTTCCAAGTTCTCATGTGGCATAATATTTTGCAATTTGCCTTTATAGCGTGGATCAAGGAGGCAGGCCAACCAGTAATCGTCATCGTTCATCATTTTCGTAATGCGTGTGTCCCTTTTTAGGATACGTAAGGCATAATCCGCCATGTGGGCCAAAGTTCCAGTTGTCAAATCTCCGGTTGTGATTGGTTGAGGGGCAGTTGCAGGCAAATCTACGTCACTTGTGTCCCTCAAAAAACCAGAACCCGGCCGTGACACGCAACCAATTTCCTGTGCCCCCGGGAAAGGTTCGGCATTAAAAATATACTCATCCCCATCATCCTCCTCGTCCTCCACCTCCTCTTCACCCGCTACCTCGTCCTGTACACTGCCCTGACCAGACAATGGCTGACTGTCATCAAGGCTTTCCTCTTCCTCTGGTGCAGACGCCTGCTCCTTTATGTGCGTCAAACTTTGCATCAGCAGACGCATTAGGGGGATGCTCATGCTTATTACGGCGTTGTCTGCACTAACCAGCCGTGTGCATTCCTCAAAACACTGAAGGACTTGACACATGTCTTGTATCTTAGACCACTGCACACCTGACAACTCCATGTCTGCCATCCTACTGCCTGCCCGTGTATCCTCCCACAAATAAATAACAGCACGCCTCTGTTCGCACAGTCTCTGAAGCATGTGCAGTGTTGAGTTCCACCTTGTTGCAACGTCTATGATTAGGCGATGCTGGGGAAGGTTCAAAGACCGCTGATAGGTCTGCATACGGCTGGCGTGTACAGGCGAACGTCGGATATGTGAGCAAAGTGCACGCACTTTGAGGAGCAGGTCGGAGAACCCAGGATAAGTTTTCAATAAGCACTGCACCACCAGGTTTAAGGTGTGAGCCAGGCAAGGAATGTGTTTCAGTTGGGAAAGGGAGATGGCAGCCATGAAATTCCTTCCGTTATCACTCACTACCTTGCCTGCCTCAAGATCTACTGTGCCCAGCCACGACTGCGTTTCTTGTTGCAAGAACTCGGACAGAACTTCCGCGGTGTGTCTGTTGTCGCCCAAGCACTTCATAGCCAATACAGCCTGCTGACGCTTGGCAGTAGCTGGCCCATAATGGGACAACTGGTGTGCAACAGTGTCATCTGCCGATGGAGTGGTTGGCAGACTGCGTTCTGTGGAAGAGCTGTAGCTTCTGCAGGAGGACGAGGAGGAGGAGGAGGAGGGGGTGCGAACGCCTACAGCCAACTGTTTCCTAGACCGTGGGCTAGGCACAACTGTCCCTAAATTGATGTCGCCTGTGGACCCTGCATCCACCACATTCACCCAGTGTGCCGTGATGGACACATAACGTCCCTGGCCATGCCTACTGGTCCATGCATCTGTAGTCAGGTGCACCTTTGTACTCACAGATTGCCTGAGTGCATGGACGATGCGCTGTTTAACATGCTGGTGCAGGGCTGGGATGGCTTTTCTGGAAAAAAAGTGTCGACTGGGTAGCTCGTATCGTGGTTCAGCGTACTCCATCAGGGCTTTGAAAGCTTCGCTTTCAACTAACCGGTAGGGCATCATCTCTAACGAGATTAGTCTAGCTATGTGGGCGTTAAAACACTGTGTACGCGGATGCGAGGATAAGTACTTCCTTTTTCTAACCAGAGTCTCATGTAGGGTGATCTGGACTGGAGAGCTGGAGATCGTGGAACTTTCGGGTGTGCCGGTGTACATGGCAGACTGAGAGACGGTTGGAGACGGTATTGTTTCCGCCGGTGCCCTAGATGCAATATTTCCTCCTACAAAACTGGTGATTCCCTGACCCTGACTGCTTTTGGCTGGCAAAGAAACCTGCACAGATACTGCCGGTGGTGCGGAAAATGGTGGCCTTACAGTGACGGAAGGGATGTTGCGTTGCTGACTAGCTTCATTGGCCGAGGGTGCTACAACCTTGAGGGACGTTTGGTAGTTAGTCCAGGCTTGAAAATGCATGGTGGTTAAGTGTCTATGCATGCAACTAGTATTTAGACTTTTCAGATTCTGACCTCTGCTTAAGCTAGTTGAACATTTTTGACAGATGACTTTGCGCTGATCAGTTGGATGTTGTTTAAAAAAATGCCAGACTGCACTCTTCCTAGACTCGGATCCCTTTTCAGGGATTGCAGACTGAGCTTTAACCGGATGGCAACGCTGTGCTCCAACAGGTTTTGGCTTTGACACGCGTTTTGGGCCAGATACGGGCCCGGCAGATGGAACCTGTTGCGATGTTGATGCCTGCTGCGGCCCCTCCTCCACCTCCGCTTCTGAACTACTGCCGCCTGCACCCTGTTCCCCCAATGGCTGCCAATCGGGGTCAATAACTGGGTCATCTATTACCTCCTCTTCGAGCTCGTGTGCAACTTCGTCTGTGTCACTGTGTCGGTCGGTGGTATAGCGTTCGTGGCGGGGCAACATAGTCTCATCAGGGTCTGATTGTGGATCTGTACCCTGAGAGGGCAATGTGGTGGTCTGAGTCAAAGGAGCAGCATAGTACTCTGGCTGTGGCTGTGCATCAGTGCACTCCATGTCAGAATCTACTTGTAATGGGCATGGCCTGTTAAATGTTTCACTTTCTAAGCCAGGGACGGTATGTGTAAAGAGCTCCATGGAGTGACCCGTTGTGTCGCCTGCTGCATCCTTCTCTCTTGTTGTAGTTTTTGCTGAGGAGGACAAGGAAGCGACTTGTCCCTGACCGTGAACATCCACAAGCGACGCGCTGCTTTTACATTTACCAGTTTCGGAAGAGGAGGCAAAAGAGCTAGAGGCTGAGTCTGCAATGTAAGCCAAAACTTGCTGTTGCTGCTCCGCCTTTAAAAGCGGTTTTCCTACTCCCAGAAAAGAGAGCGTTCGAGGCCTTGTGTAGCCTGACGACGAAACTGGCTCCACAGCTCCAGACTTAGGTGGAATATTTTTATCCCCACGACCACCTGATGCTCCACTACCACTACCATCATTACCAGCTGACAATGAACGCCCACGACGACCTCTTGCACCAGACTTCCTCATTGTTTTAAAATCTTAACCAAAGTAACTTTATTTGTTGCTGTCAAACAACTTACACGGTGAGCTATAACTTCAGTATGATTTCAATATCCCTTAACAGGTTGGTGAGACCACAAGGAAAATCAGGCACAATGTTACACACTCTGTTTTCTGTGGCACAAAATCACAGAGATGACACACACGCAGGACTGTCACTCAAGCACTAATGTCAATATTAATCTCCCACCTAATTTATGTATTTTTATTTTTTCAGGGAGACTTTAGAAACCAAATAATAAGAAAATAAATAAATAAATAAATAGGCTTTCTATAGCCCACTGAATGAGAGATAGCACACACAGCAGTGGCACACAAGCCCTGACTGAGGCCAATATTTTTCTCCCACTGATTGATGTAGTGTTTTTGTGTTGAGGTAGAATTTAGAACACAAATCACGGGAAAAATAAATAGGCTTTCTATGGCCCACTGAATGAAAGGGAGAGAGGTGGCACACCCAGGAGTCAAGACTGGCACACAAGCTGAAAGGGCAATATTACTCTCCCACTGTTTTTTTATGTATTTTTTGTTTTTTAAGGGAGACTTTAGAAACCCAATAATATTTAAAAAAAAAAATAAATAGGCTTTCTATGGCCCACTGAATGAGAGGGAGAGAGGTGGCACACCCAGGAGTCAAGACTGGCACAGAAGCTGAAAGGGCAATATTACTCTCCCACTGTTTTTTTAGGTTTTTTTTTTTTTTTCAGGGAGACTTTAGAAACCAAATAATATTAAAAAAAAATAAAAAATAAATAGGCTTTCTATAGCCCACTGAATGAGAGATAGCACACACAGCAGTGGCACACAAGCCCTGACTGAGGCCAATATTTTTCTCCCACTGATTGATGTAGTGTTTTTGTGTTGAGGTAGAATTTAGAACACAAATCACGGGAAAAATAAATAGGCTTTCTATGGCCCACTGAATGAAAGGGAGAGAGGTGGCACACCCAGGAGTCAAGACTGGCACACAAGCTGAAAGGGCAATATTACTCTCCCACTGTTTTTTTATGTATTTTTTGTTTTTTAAGGGAGACTTTAGAAACCCAATAATATTTAAAAAAAAAAAAAATAGGCTTTCTATGGCCCACTGAATGAAAGGGAGAGAGGTGGCACACCCAGGAGTCAAGACTGGCACACAAGCTGAAAGGGCAATATTACTCTCCCACTGTTTTTTTATGTATTTTTTGTTTTTTAAGGGAGACTTTAGAAACCCAATAATATTTAAAAAAAAAAATAAATAGGCTTTCTATGGCCCACTGAATGAGAGGGAGAGAGGTGGCACACCCAGGAGTCAAGACTGGCACACAAGCTGAAAGGGCAATATTACTCTCCCACTGTTTTTTTTAGGTTTTTTTTTTTTTTTCAGGGAGACTTTAGAAACCAAATAATATTAAAAAAAAAAAAAAAAAAAAAAAATAGGCTTGCTATAGCCCACTGAATGAGAGATAGCACACACAGCAGTGGCACACAAGCCCTGACTGAGGCCAATATTTTTCTCCCACTGATTGATGTAGTGTTTTTGTGTTGAGGTAGAATTTAGAACACAAATCACGGAAAAAATAAATAGGCTTTCTATGGCCCACTCAGTGAGAGATGGCACACACAGGGATGGCACTGTAGCAGAAATGCCAATCTTAATCTCCCACAAAAAAAAACAAAAAAAAAAAAAACAGGGACTGTCCTACAATTACTATCTCCCTGCAGTAATCTAAGCCAGGTATGGCAGGCAGCAATAGGAGTGGACTGATGCACAAATTAAATAAAAAGTGTGGACAAACAAAAAAGATAGCTGTGCAGAAAGGAACAAGAGGATATGTGCTTTGAAAAAAGCAGTTGGTTTCCACAGTGGCGTACACACAGCAATACAGCTATCACGGAGCCTTCTAGGGCAGCCCAATGAGCTACAGCGCTGAGGGAAAAAAAAATAAAAAATAGCTTCCACTGTTCCTGCACACCGAAGGTGGTGTTGGACAGTGGAAATCGCTGCAGCACAAGCGGTTTGGTGGTTAGTGGACCCTGCCTAACGCTCTCCCTGCTTCTGACGAAGCGGCAGCAACCTGTCCCTAAGCTCAGATCAGCAGCAGTAAGATGGCGGTCGGCGGGAACGCCCCTTTATAGCCCCTGTGACGCCGCAGACAGCAAGCCAATCACTGCAATGCCCTTCTCTAAGATGGTGGGGACCAGGATCTATGTCATCACGCTGCCCACACTCTGCGTTCACCTTCATTGGCTGAGAAATGGCGCTTTTCGCGTCATTGAAACGCGACTTTGGCGCGAAAGTCGCGTACCGCATGGCCGACAAGCACAGGGGTCGGATCGGGTTTCATGAGACGCCGACTTAGCCAAAAGTCGGCGACTTTTGAAAATGATCGACCCGTTTCGCTCAACCCTAGCCGAGGGTGCTACAACCTTAAGGGACGTTTGGTAGTTAGTCCAGGCTTGAAAATGCATGGTGGTTAAGTGTCTATGCATGCAACTAGTATTTAGACTTTTCAGATTCTGACCTCTGCTTAAGCTAGTTGAACATTTTTGACAGATGACTTTGCGCTGATCAGTTGGATGTTGTTTAAAAAAATGCCAGACTGCACTCTTCCTAGACTCGGATCCCTTTTCAGGGATTGCAGACTGAGCTTTAACCGGATGGCAACGCTGTGCTCCAACAGGTTTTGGCTTTGACACGCGTTTTGGGCCAGATACGGGCCCGGCAGATGGAACCTGTTGCGATGTTGATGCCTGCTGCGGCCCCTCCTCCACCTCCGCTTCTGAACTACTGCCGCCTGCACCCTGTTCCCCCAATGGCTGCCAATCGGGGTCAATAACTGGGTCATCTATTACCTCCTCTTCGAGCTCGTGTGCAACTTCGTCTGTGTCACTGTGTCGGTCAGTGGTATAGCGTTCGTGGCGGGGCAACATAGTCTCATCAGGGTCTGATTGTGGATCTGTACCCTGAGAGGGCAATGTGGTGGTCTGAGTCAAAGGAGCAGCATAGTACTCTGGCTGTGGCTGTGCATCAGTGCACTCCATGTCAGAATCTACTTGTAATGGGCATGGCCTGTTAAATGTTTCACTTTCTAAGCCAGGGACGGTATGTGTAAAGAGCTCCATGGAGTGACCCGTTGTGTCGCCTGCTGCATCCTTCTCTCTTGTTGTAGTTTTTGCTGAGGAGGACAAGGAAGCGACTTGTCCCTGACCGTGAACATCCACAAGCGACGCGCTGCTTTTACATTTACCAGTTTCGGAAGAGGAGGCAAAAGAGCTAGAGGCTGAGTCTGCAATGTAAGCCAAAACTTGCTGTTGCTGCTCCGCCTTTAAAAGCGGTTTTCCTACTCCCAGAAAAGAGAGCGTTCGAGGCCTTGTGTAGCCTGACGACGAAACTGGCTCCACAGCTCCAGACTTAGGTGGAATATTTTTATCCCCACGACCACCTGATGCTCCACTACCACTACCATCATTACCAGCTGACAATGAACGCCCACGACGACCTCTTGCACCAGACTTCCTCATTGTTTTAAAATCTTAACCAAAGTAACTTTATTTGTTGCTGTCAAACAACTTACACGGTGAGCTATAACTTCAGTATGATTTCAATATCCCTTAACAGGTTGGTGAGACCACAAGGAAAATCAGGCACAATGTTACACACTCTGTTTTCTGTGGCACAAAATCACAGAGATGACACACACGCAGGACTGTCACTCAAGCACTAATGTCAATATTAATCTCCCACCTAATTTATGTATTTTTTTTTTTCAGGGAGACTTTAGAAACCAAATAATAAGAAAATAAATAAATAAATAAATAGGCTTTCTATAGCCCACTGAATGAGAGATAGCACACACAGCAGTGGCACACAAGCCCTGACTGAGGCCAATATTTTTCTCCCACTGATTGATGTAGTGTTTTTGTGTTGAGGTAGAATTTAGAACACAAATCACGGGAAAAATAAATAGGCTTTCTATGGCCCACTGAATGAAAGGGAGAGAGGTGGCACACCCAGGAGTCAAGACTGGCACACAAGCTGAAAGGGCAATATTACTCTCCCACTGTTTTTTTATGTATTTTTTGTTTTTTAAGGGAGACTTTAGAAACCCAATAATATTTAAAAAAAAAAATAAATAGGCTTTCTATGGCCCACTGAATGAGAGGGAGAGAGGTGGCACACCCAGGAGTCAAGACTGGCACACAAGCTGAAAGGGCAATATTACTCTCCCACTGTTTTTTTAGGTTTTTTTTTTTTTTTCAGGGAGACTTTAGAAACCAAATAATATTAAAAAAAAAATAAAAAATAAATAGGCTTTCTATAGCCCACTGAATGAGAGATAGCACACACAGCAGTGGCACACAAGCCCTGACTGAGGCCAATATTTTTCTCCCACTGATTGATGTAGTGTTTTTGTGTTGAGGTAGAATTTAGAACACAAATCACGGGAAAAATAAATAGGCTTTCTATGACCCACTGAATGAAAGGGAGAGAGGTGGCACACCCAGGAGTCAAGACTGGCACACAAGCTGAAAGGGCAATATTACTCTCCCACTGTTTTTTTATGTATTTTTTGTTTTTTAAGGGAGACTTTAGAAACCCAATAATATTTAAAAAAAAAAAAAAATAGGCTTTCTATGGCCCACTGAATGAAAGGGAGAGAGGTGGCACACCCAGGAGTCAAGACTGGCACACAAGCTGAAAGGGCAATATTACTCTCCCACTGTTTTTTTATGTATTTTTTGTTTTTTAAGGGAGACTTTAGAAACCAAATAATATTAAAAAAAAAATAAAAAATAAATAGGCTTTCTATAGCCCACTGAATGAGAGATAGCACACACAGCAGTGGCACACAAGCCCTGACTGAGGCCAATATTTTTCTCCCACTGATTGATGTAGTGTTTTTGTGTTGAGGTAGAATTTAGAACACAAATCACGGGAAAAATAAATAGGCTTTCTATGACCCACTGAATGAAAGGGAGAGAGGTGGCACACCCAGGAGTCAAGACTGGCACACAAGCTGAAAGGGCAATATTACTCTCCCACTGTTTTTTTATGTATTTTTTGTTTTTTAAGGGAGACTTTAGAAACCCAATAATATTTAAAAAAAAAAAAAAATAGGCTTTCTATGGCCCACTGAATGAAAGGGAGAGAGGTGGCACACCCAGGAGTCAAGACTGGCACACAAGCTGAAAGGGCAATATTACTCTCCCACTGTTTTTTTATGTATTTTTTGTTTTTTAAGGGAGACTTTAGAAACCCAATAATATTTTTTAAAAAAAATAAATAGGCTTTCTATGGCCCACTGAATGAGAGGGAGAGAGGTGGCACACCCAGGAGTCAAGACTGGCACACAAGCTGAAAGGGCAATATTACTCTCCCACTGTTTTTTTAGGTTTTTTTTTTTTTTTCAGGGAGACTTTAGAAACCAAATAATATTAAAAAAAAAAAAAAAAAAAATAGGCTTGCTATAGCCCACTGAATGAGAGATAGCACACACAGCAGTGGCACACAAGCCCTGACTGAGGCCAATATTTTTCTCCCACTGATTGATGTAGTGTTTTTGTGTTGAGGTAGAATTTAGAACACAAATCACGGAAAAAATAAATAGGCTTTCTATGGCCCACTCAGTGAGAGATGGCACACACAGGGATGGCACTGTAGCAGAAATGCCAATCTTAATCTCCCACAAAAAAAAACAAAAAAAAAAAAAACAGGGACTGTCCTACAATTACTATCTCCCTGCAGTAATCTAAGCCAGGTATGGCAGGCAGCAATAGGAGTGGACTGATGCACAAATTAAATAAAAAGTGTGGACAAACAAAAAAGATAGCTGTGCAGAAAGGAACAAGAGGATATGTGCTTTGAAAAAAGCAGTTGGTTTCCACAGTGGCGTACACACAGCAATACAGCTATCACGGAGCCTTCTAGGGCAGCCCAATGAGCTACAGCGCTGAGGGAAAAAAAAATAAAAAATAGCTTCCACTGTTCCTGCACACCGAAGGTGGTGTTGGACAGTGGAAATCGCTGCAGCACAAGCGGTTTGGTGGTTAGTGGACCCTGCCTAACGCTCTCCCTGCTTCTGACGAAGCGGCAGCAACCTGTCCCTAAGCTCAGATCAGCAGCAGTAAGATGGCGGTCGGCGGGAACGCCCCTTTATAGCCCCTGTGACGCCGCAGACAGCAAGCCAATCCCTGCAATGCCCTTCTCTAAGATGGTGGGGACCAGGATCTATGTCATCACGCTGCCCACACTCTGCGTTCACCTTCATTGGCTGAGAAATGGCGCTTTTCGCGTCATTGAAACGCGACTTTGGCGCGAAAGTCGCGTACCGCATGGCCGACAAGCACAGGGGTCGGATCGGGTTTCATGAGACGCCGACTTAGCCAAAAGTCGGCGACTTTTGAAAATGATCGACCCGTTTCGCTCAACCCTAGCCGAGGGTGCTACAACCTTAAGGGACGTTTGGTAGTTAGTCCAGGCTTGAAAATGCATGGTGGTTAAGTGTCTATGCATGCAACTAGTATTTAGACTTTTCAGATTCTGACCTCTGCTTAAGCTAGTTGAACATTTTTGACAGATGACTTTGCGCTGATCAGTTGGATGTTGTTTAAAAAAATGCCAGACTGCACTCTTCCTAGACTCGGATCCCTTTTCAGGGATTGCAGACTGAGCTTTAACCGGATGGCCACGCTGTCCTCCAACAGGTTTTGGCTTTGACACGCGTTTTGGGCCAGATACGGGCCCGGCAGATGGAACCTGTTGCGATGTTGATGCCTGCTGCGGCCCCTCCTCCACCTCCGCTTCTGAACTACTGCCACCTGCACCCTGTTCCCCCAATGGCTGCCAATCGGGGTCAATAACTGGGTCATCTATTACCTCCTCTTCGAGCTCGTGTGCAACTTCGTCTGTGTCACTGTGTCGGTCGGTGGTATAGCGTTCGTGGCGGGGCAACATAGTCTCATCAGGGTCTGATTGTGGATCTGTACCCTGAGAGGGCAATGTGGTGGTCTGAGTCAAAGGAGCAGCATAGTACTCTGGCTGTGGCTGTGCATCAGTGCACTCCATGTCAGAATCTACTTGTAATGGGCATGGCCTGTTAAATGTTTCACTTTCTAAGCCAGGGACGGTATGTGTAAAGAGCTCCATGGAGTGACCCGTTGTGTCGCCTGCTGCATCCTTCTCTCTTGTTGTAGTTTTTGCTGAGGAGGACAAGGAAGCGACTTGTCCCTGACCGTGAACATCCACAAGCGACGCGCTGCTTTTACATTTACCAGTTTCGGAAGAGGAGGCAAAAGAGCTAGAGGCTGAGTCTGCAATGTAAGCCAAAACTTGCTGTTGCTGCTCCGCCTTTAAAAGCGGTTTTCCTACTCCCAGAAAAGAGAGCGTTCGAGGCCTTGTGTAGCCTGACGACGAAACTGGCTCCACAGCTCCAGACTTAGGTGGAATATTTTTATCCCCACGACCACCTGATGCTCCACTACCACTACCATCATTACCAGCTGACAATGAACGCCCACGACGACCTCTTGCACCAGACTTCCTCATTGTTTTAAAATCTTAACCAAAGTAACTTTATTTGTTGCTGTCAAACAACTTACACGGTGAGCTATAACTTCAGTATGATTTCAATATCCCTTAACAGGTTGGTGAGACCACAAGGAAAATCAGGCACAATGTTACACACTCTGTTTTCTGTGGCACAAAATCACAGAGATGACACACACGCAGGACTGTCACTCAAGCACTAATGTCAATATTAATCTCCCACCTAATTTATGTATTTTTTTTTTTCAGGGAGACTTTAGAAACCAAATAATAAGAAAATAAATAAATAAATAAATAGGCTTTCTATAGCCCACTGAATGAGAGATAGCACACACAGCAGTGGCACACAAGCCCTGACTGAGGCCAATATTTTTCTCCCACTGATTGATGTAGTGTTTTTGTGTTGAGGTAGAATTTAGAACACAAATCACGGGAAAAATAAATAGGCTTTCTATGGCCCACTGAATGAAAGGGAGAGAGGTGGCACACCCAGGAGTCAAGACTGGCACACAAGCTGAAAGGGCAATATTACTCTCCCACTGTTTTTTTATGTATTTTTTGTTTTTTAAGGGAGACTTTAGAAACCCAATAATATTTAAAAAAAAAAATAAATAGGCTTTCTATGGCCCACTGAATGAGAGGGAGAGAGGTGGCACACCCAGGAGTCAAGACTGGCACACAAGCTGAAAGGGCAATATTACTCTCCCACTGTTTTTTTAGGTTTTTTTTTTTTTTTCAGGGAGACTTTAGAAACCAAATAATATTAAAAAAAAAATAAAAAATAAATAGGCTTTCTATAGCCCACTGAATGAGAGATAGCACACACAGCAGTGGCACACAAGCCCTGACTGAGGCCAATATTTTTCTCCCACTGATTGATGTAGTGTTTTTGTGTTGAGGTAGAATTTAGAACACAAATCACGGGAAAAATAAATAGGCTTTCTATGACCCACTGAATGAAAGGGAGAGAGGTGGCACACCCAGGAGTCAAGACTGGCACACAAGCTGAAAGGGCAATATTACTCTCCCACTGTTTTTTTATGTATTTTTTGTTTTTTAAGGGAGACTTTAGAAACCCAATAATATTTAAAAAAAAAAAAAAATAGGCTTTCTATGGCCCACTGAATGAAAGGGAGAGAGGTGGCACACCCAGGAGTCAAGACTGGCACACAAGCTGAAAGGGCAATATTACTCTCCCACTGTTTTTTTATGTATTTTTTGTTTTTTAAGGGAGACTTTAGAAACCAAATAATATTAAAAAAAAAATAAAAAATAAATAGGCTTTCTATAGCCCACTGAATGAGAGATAGCACACACAGCAGTGGCACACAAGCCCTGACTGAGGCCAATATTTTTCTCCCACTGATTGATGTAGTGTTTTTGTGTTGAGGTAGAATTTAGAACACAAATCACGGGAAAAATAAATAGGCTTTCTATGACCCACTGAATGAAAGGGAGAGAGGTGGCACACCCAGGAGTCAAGACTGGCACACAAGCTGAAAGGGCAATATTACTCTCCCACTGTTTTTTTATGTATTTTTTGTTTTTTAAGGGAGACTTTAGAAACCCAATAATATTTAAAAAAAAAAAAAAAATAGGCTTTCTATGGCCCACTGAATGAAAGGGAGAGAGGTGGCACACCCAGGAGTCAAGACTGGCACACAAGCTGAAAGGGCAATATTACTCTCCCACTGTTTTTTTATGTATTTTTTGTTTTTTAAGGGAGACTTTAGAAACCCAATAATATTTTAAAAAAAAAATAAATAGGCTTTCTATGGCCCACTGAATGAGAGGGAGAGAGGTGGCACACCCAGGAGTCAAGACTGGCACACAAGCTGAAAGGGCAATATTACTCTCCCACTGTTTTTTTAGGTTTTTTTTTTTTTTTCAGGGAGACTTTAGAAACCAAATAATATTAAAAAAAAAAAAAAAAAAAATAGGCTTGCTATAGCCCACTGAATGAGAGATAGCACACACAGCAGTGGCACACAAGCCCTGACTGAGGCCAATATTTTTCTCCCACTGATTGATGTAGTGTTTTTGTGTTGAGGTAGAATTTAGAACACAAATCACGGAAAAAATAAATAGGCTTTCTATGGCCCACTCAGTGAGAGATGGCACACACAGGGATGGCACTGTAGCAGAAATGCCAATCTTAATCTCCCACAAAAAAAAACAAAAAAAAAAAAAACAGGGACTGTCCTACAATTACTATCTCCCTGCAGTAATCTAAGCCAGGTATGGCAGGCAGCAATAGGAGTGGACTGATGCACAAATTAAATAAAAAGTGTGGACAAACAAAAAAGATAGCTGTGCAGAAAGGAACAAGAGGATATGTGCTTTGAAAAAAGCAGTTGGTTTCCACAGTGGCGTACACACAGCAATACAGCTATCACGGAGCCTTCTAGGGCAGCCCAATGAGCTACAGCGCTGAGGGAAAAAAAAATAAAAAATAGCTTCCACTGTTCCTGCACACCGAAGGTGGTGTTGGACAGTGGAAATCGCTGCAGCACAAGCGGTTTGGTGGTTAGTGGACCCTGCCTAACGCTCTCCCTGCTTCTGACGAAGCGGCAGCAACCTGTCCCTAAGCTCAGATCAGCAGCAGTAAGATGGCGGTCGGCGGGAACGCCCCTTTATAGCCCCTGTGACGCCGCAGACAGCAAGCCAATCACTGCAATGCCCTTCTCTAAGATGGTGGGGACCAGGATCTATGTCATCACGCTGCCCACACTCTGCGTTCACCTTCATTGGCTGAGAAATGGCGCTTTTCGCGTCATTGAAACGCGACTTTGGCGCGAAAGTCGCGTACCGCATGGCCGACAAGCACAGGGGTCGGATCGGGTTTCATGAGACGCCGACTTAGCCAAAAGTCGGCGACTTTTGAAAATGATCGACCCGTTTCGCTCAACCCTAGCCGAGGGTGCTACAACCTTAAGGGACGTTTGGTAGTTAGTCCAGGCTTGAAAATGCATGGTGGTTAAGTGTCTATGCATGCAACTAGTATTTAGACTTTTCAGATTCTGACCTCTGCTTAAGCTAGTTGAACATTTTTGACAGATGACTTTGCGCTGATCAGTTGGATGTTGTTTAAAAAAATGCCAGACTGCACTCTTCCTAGACTCGGATCCCTTTTCAGGGATTGCAGACTGAGCTTTAACCGGATGGCCACGCTGTCCTCCAACAGGTTTTGGCTTTGACACGCGTTTTGGGCCAGATACGGGCCCGGCAGATGGAACCTGTTGCGATGTTGATGCCTGCTGCGGCCCCTCCTCCACCTCCGCTTCTGAACTACTGCCACCTGCACCCTGTTCCCCCAATGGCTGCCAATCGGGGTCAATAACTGGGTCATCTATTACCTCCTCTTCGAGCTCGTGTGCAACTTCGTCTGTGTCACTGTGTCGGTCGGTGGTATAGCGTTCGTGGCGGGGCAACATAGTCTCATCAGGGTCTGATTGTGGATCTGTACCCTGAGAGGGCAATGTGGTGGTCTGAGTCAAAGGAGCAGCATAGTACTCTGGCTGTGGCTGTGCATCAGTGCACTCCATGTCAGAATCTACTTGTAATGGGCATGGCCTGTTAAATGTTTCACTTTCTAAGCCAGGGACGGTATGTGTAAAGAGCTCCATGGAGTGACCCGTTGTGTCGCCTGCTGCATCCTTCTCTCTTGTTGTAGTTTTTGCTGAGGAGGACAAGGAAGCGACTTGTCCCTGACCGTGAACATCCACAAGCGACGCGCTGCTTTTACATTTACCAGTTTCGGAAGAGGAGGCAAAAGAGCTAGAGGCTGAGTCTGCAATGTAAGCCAAAACTTGCTGTTGCTGCTCCGCCTTTAAAAGCGGTTTTCCTACTCCCAGAAAAGAGAGCGTTCGAGGCCTTGTGTAGCCTGACGACGAAACTGGCTCCACAGCTCCAGACTTAGGTGGAATATTTTTATCCCCACGACCACCTGATGCTCCACTACCACTACCATCATTACCAGCTGACAATGAACGCCCACGACGACCTCTTGCACCAGACTTCCTCATTGTTTTAAAATCTTAACCAAAGTAACTTTATTTGTTGCTGTCAAACAACTTACACGGTGAGCTATAACTTCAGTATGATTTCAATATCCCTTAACAGGTTGGTGAGACCACAAGGAAAATCAGGCACAATGTTACACACTCTGTTTTCTGTGGCACAAAATCACAGAGATGACACACACGCAGGACTGTCACTCAAGCACTAATGTCAATATTAATCTCCCACCTAATTTATTTTTATTTTTTTCTCAGGGAGACTTTAGAAACCAAATAATATTAAAAAAACCAAAAAAATAAATAGGCTTTCTATGGCCCACTGAATGAGAGAGAGAGGTGACACACCCAGGAGTCAAGACTGGCACACAAGCTGAAAGGGCAATATTACTCTCCCACTGTTTTTTTATGTATTTTTTGTTTTTTAAGGGAGACTTTAGAAACCAAATAATATTAAAAAAACCAAAAAAATAAATAGGCTTTCTATGGCCCACTGAATGAGAGAGAGAGGTGGCACACCCAGGAGTCAAGACTGGCGCACAAGCTGAAAGGGCAATATTACTCTCCCACTGTTTTTTTAAGTTTTGTTTCTTTTATTTTCAGGGAGACTTTAGAAACCAAATATTATTAAAAAAACCAAAAAAATAAATAGCCTTTCTATAGCCCACTGAATGAGAGAGAGGTGGCACACCCAGGAGTCAAGACTGGCACACAAGCTGAAAGGGCAATATTACTCTCCCACTGTTTTTTTATGTTTTTTTTTTTTCAGGGAGACTTTAGAAACCAAATAATAAGAAAATAAATAAATAAATAAATAGGCTTTCTATAGCCCACTGAATGAGAGATAGCACACACAGCAGTGGCACACAAGCCCTGACTGAGGCCAATATTTTTCTCCCACTGATTGATGTAGTGTTTTTGTGTTGAGGTAGATTTTAGAACACAAATCAAGGAAAAAAAAAATGCTTTCTATGGCCCACTGAATGAGAGAGAGAGGTGGCACACCCAGGAGTCAAGACTGGCACACAAGCTGAAAGGGCAATATTACTCTCCCACTGTTTTTTTATGTATTTTTTGTTTTTTAAGGGAGACTTTAGAAACCCAATAATATTTTTTTAAAAAAATAAATAGGCTTTCTATGGCCCACTGAATGAGAGGGAGAGAGGTGGCACACCCAGGAGTCAAGACTGGCACACAAGCTGAAAGGGCAATATTACTCTCCCACTGTTTTTTTATGTTTTTTTTGTTTTCAGGGAGACTTTAGAAACCAAATAATATTAAAAAAACCAAAAAAATAAATAGGCTTTCTATGGCCCACTGAATGAGAGAGAGAGGTGGCACACCCAGGAGTCAAGACTGGCACACAAGCTGAAAGGGCAATATTACTCTCCCACTGTTTTTTTATGTATTTTTTGTTTTTTAAGGGAGACTTTAGAAACCCAATAATATTTTAAAAAATAAATAAATAGGCTTTCTATGGCCCACTGAATGAGAGAGGTGGCACACCCAGGAGTCAAGACTGGCACACAAGCTGAAAGGGCAATATTACTCTCCCACTGTTTTTTTATGTTTTTTTTTGTTTTTTAAGGGAGACTTTAGAAACCAAATAATATTAAAAAAACCAAAAAAATAAATAGGCTTTCTATGGCCCACTGAATGAGAGAGAGAGGTGGCACACCCAGGAGTCAAGACTGGCACACAAGCTGAAAGGGCAATATTACTCTCCCACTGTTTTTTATGTATTTTTTGTTTTTTAAGGGAGACTTTAGAAACCAAATAATATTAAAAAAACCAAAAAAATAAATAGCCTTTCTATGGCCCACTGAATGAGAGAGGTGGCACACCCAGGAGTCAAGACTGGCACACAAGCTGAAAGGGCAATATTACTCTCCCACTGTTTTTTTATGTTTTTTTTTTTTCAGGGAGACTTTAGAAACCAAATAATAAGAAAAAAAATAAATAAATAAATAGGCTTTCTATAGCCCACTGAATGAGAGATAGCACACACAGCAGTGGCACACAAGCCCTGACTGAGGCCAATATTTTTCTACCACTGATTGATGTAGTGTTTTTGTGTTGAGGTAGATTTTAGAACACAAATCAAGGAAAAAAAAAAAATGCTTTCTATGGCCCACTGAATGAGAGAGAGAGGTGGCACACCCAGGAGTCAAGACTGGCACACAAGCTGAAAGGGCAATATTACTCTCCCACTGTTTTTTTATGCTTTTTTTTTTTTCAGGGAGACTTTAGAAACCAAATAATATTAAAAAAACCAAAAAAATAAATAGGCTTTCTATGGCCCACTGAATGAGAGAGAGAGGTGGCACACCCAGGAGTCAAGACTGGCACACAAGCTGAAAGGGCAATATTACTCTCCCACTGTTTTTTTATGTTTTTTTTGTTTTTTAAGGGAGACTTTAGAAACCAAATAATATTAAAAAAAACAAAAAAATAAATAGCCTTTCTATGGCCCACTGAATGAGAGAGAGAGGTGGCACACCCAGGAGTCAAGACTGGCACACAAGCTGAAAGGGCAATATTACTCTCCCACTGTTTTTTTATGTATTTTTTGTTTTTTAAGGGAGACTTTAGAAACCCAATAATATTTAAAAAAATAAATAAATAGGCTTTCTATGGCCCACTGAATGAGAGAGGTGGCACACCCAGGAGTCAAGACTGGCACACAAGCTGAAAGGGCAATATTACTCTCCCACTGTTTTTTTATGTTTTTTTTTTTTCAGGGAGACTTTAGAAACCAAATAATATTAAAAAAACCAAAAAAATAAATAGGCTTTCTATGGCCCACTGAATGAGAGAGAGAGGTGGCACACCCAGGAGTCAAGACTGGCACACAAGCTGAAAGGGCAATATTACTCTCCCACTGTTTTTTTATGTATTTTTTGTTTTTTAAGGGAGACTTTAGAAACCAAATAATATTTAAAAAAAAACAAAAAAAAAAAGGCTTTCTATGGCCCACAATTAGAGAGAGAGAGGTGGCACACCCAGGAGTCAAGACTGGCGCACAAGCTGAAAGGGCAATATTACTCTCCCACTGTTTTTTTAAGTTTTTTTTCTTTTATTTTCAGGGAGACTTTAGAAACCAAATAATATTAAAAAAAACAAAAAAATAAATAGCCTTTCTATGGCCCACTGAATGAGAGAGAGGTGGCACACCCAGGAGTCAAGACTGGCACACAAGCTGAAAGGGCAATATTACTCTCCCACTGTTTTTTTTTTTTTTTTTTTTTTCAGGGAGACTTTAGAAACCAAATAATAAGAAAAAAAAATAAATAAATAAATAGGCTTTCTATAGCCCACTGAATGAGAGATAGCACACACAGCAGTGGCACACAAGCCCTGACTGAGGCCAATATTTTTCTACCACTGATTGATGTAGTGTTTTTGTGTTGAGGTAGAATTTAGAACACAAATCACGGAAAAAATAAATAGGCTTTCTATGGCCCACTCAGTGAGAGATGGCACACACAGGGATGGCACTGTAGCAGAAATGCCAATCTTAATCTCCCACAAAAAAAAAAAAAAACAGGGACTGTCCTACAATTACTATCTCCCTGCAGTAATCTAAGCCAGGTATGGCAGGCAGCAATAGGAGTGGACTGATGCACAAATTAAATAAAAAGTGTGGACAAACAAAAAAGATAGCTGTGCAGAAAGGAACAAGAGGATATGTGCTTTGAAAAAAGCAGTTGGTTTCCACAGTGGCGTACACACAGCAATACAGCTATCACGGAGCCTTCTAGGGCAGCCCAATGAGCTACAGCGCTGAGGAAAAAAAAAAAAAAATAGCTTCCACTGTTCCTGCACACCGAAGGTGGTGTTGGACAGTGGAAATCTCTACAGCACAAGCGGTTTGGTGGTTAGTGGACCCTGCCTAACGCTATCCCTGCTTCTGACGAAGCGGCAGCAACCTCTCCCTAAGCTCAGATCAGCAGCAGTAAGATGGCGGTCGGCGGGAACGCCCCTTTATAGCCCCTGTGACGCCGCAGACAGCAAGCCAATCACTGCAATGCCCTTCTCTAAGATGGTGGGGACCAGGATCTATGTCATCACGCTGCCCACACTCTGCGTTCACCTTCATTGGCTGAGAAATGGCGCTTTTCGCGTCATTGAAACGCGACTTTGGCGCGAAAGTCGCGTACCGCATGGTCGACAAGCACAGGGGTCGGATCGGGTTTCATGAGACGCCGACTTAGCCAAAAGTCGGCGACTTTTGAAAATGATCGACCCGTTTCGCTCAACCCTAGCCGCCACTGTCTGCTGTAAATTGTGACTCTGACTCTGCTGCATAGCCTGCACAAAAGCAACATTGCAGGCCTGCATCACACTCAGCTGGAGATCAGGGCTAAGGTGTTCCGACATGCCCTGTTGTATTTGATTAAAAAAATGATGAGCTGGCTTCTGGAGGTCGGCTTTCACTTGATCAACGCTTTTGGCAACATCCTGGATGCGGCAATCTAAGAGGTTATGGGACACATCCATTCTGTCACCTAAAGCCTTGATTGCTTCGTGTAAAACCGAGCTCAAGTGCAAAAACTCGGGCATGAGGGACCTATCCGAAGCCCTCTGTCGCTGTCGGGATGAGCCCGCAAAATTGGGTGCAGTGAAAGAGGACTGCGAAAGGGGAAGACCTGATGGGCCAGCCCCCTGGTCTCCAGTGAGTGTGGAAGACCCACCTGGTGCTGCGCTGCTGGATGGCTGGGACGGGTCCGTGGCTGCCGGCTGAAGGACCACTCCAGAACCTGTTGCGACAGTCGTGCAGTGTGTGCTGTGAAAAAAGAAAACAGAAAATTAATACCAAAATATAACAAGACGGTACATCCTGTGGAATTTAAAATTACAGATTATGTCAATGCAATACAACTGGAAGCATGTGAGAAATACTTACATTCTCATGAGAAGGACCGGTCTTAGAAAGGCCAGCACACGGTGATATTTGTACAGCCGGTGCCTTGCTCCGGAACCACTTGCTGCACGATTCTCTGCACAAAGGTCCTTGTTGAAGCAATCCTTCATGGAACGCCAACGTGTTCTTATTTTGTCCACTGTGAAATAACAAAAACATATAATGGTCAGAAAAAGTACTTTTGACCGTGCTCTCTTGACTGTGTGTGATGACAGAAACTCTGAAAAGTTTCTTTCATCACACACAGTCAAGAGAGCCCAGCCAAGGTCTCTGCTGCTTCACACTGCAGTGCAATACTTACCAAATGCATTACGGACCCGTGGCGGGGCATTCTCCCAGCCTTCCCACAACGCTTGGGCCACCTCACTCCACAACCGACGTAGCGTACTATTGACTGCGTGCTGTGGATCCCGGCTGTCCCACAACGGGACTCGCTCCTGGACCAGGGTGATCAGGAGGTCATTATCGATCCGGTCGTCGTCCCGTTGTGAAACCTAAAAGTAAAAGGAAATCATTTAAGTTTGCTCAATCACATTGGGAAAAAAAAATACCAGAAGATGAGAAAGGGCAGGAATATGAAAGTCAACTTTCAGAAAAGGATCATACAAGAAAAATTAAAAGAAAATCAAGGGTACAGAAAGGAAGATTCAAGAATATTACAATGAGGACAGTCTGCCTTGTATACATACCCGCTGCCGTCTTCTCCCCGGACCTTGACTCCGCTGCTCCGTCCCTCTCTGTCCCTCAGTTGAAGTGCTCTATAAAAAAAAAAAAATCAAATTGTGTCGATGTGACAGTCAATACTTACCAAGCTGAAGGACAAAAAACTAACCTCACTGCCCTGATCCACTTCTGACTGACGTGGCTGGAACTCCTCATCAGATGAAGACTCCGTAGAAGACATTCTGATGCATGTTGAAAGAAAAAAAAAGAAGAAATTAGGACATGTAGATCCCAAAAATTTAAAATAAATGCATTGGCTAGGATATACTCACATTGCTCTGGGTCTTGTCCACCAATGCGTCCGGGCAGGGTCTTGTGTTCTTTGGAGTCTGATGAGAAGTGACCAGAAACTTCGCCCAACCTTCCTTTTATAACCCTGCTGCTATGGGGGAGGCTTATCAGTGTCTAGACAACCTTATCTACAGTCTATTCAACCTTTGTTAAAAAAACGCATGCGTCAAAAAAACGCATGCAAACGCATGTACAAAAAAACCGCATGCGTCCCCATTGACGCCAATGCATTTTTGGTCCCAAAAAACCGCATGAAAACGCATGCGTTTTTTTTGGTCCAAAAAACGCCCCTCAAAAAATACTACAAGTTGCATTTTTGAAAATGAACGCATGCAGTAAAAAAATGCATGCGTTCAGAAACTCATGCAAACGCGTACACCCAAAAACGCATGCGTTTTCAATGTTAAATATAGGGGGAAAAAACGCTGCAGACAAAAACGCAAGTGTGAAACCACCCTTAGTCATCTTGGGTCAACAAGCGCAAAAAGTTTTAATCCATATTTGTTTTGCTTTGAGTATACAGTATATATTGCTGAAAATCACATCTTCCACAGAAACCAGTAAGTATTTCGTCAATAGGGAAATTTGTCCCAGAGCAATAGCAATTCTGACAAAGTTTTGAAACACGTCTCGAAGTGCAGCAAGCCAGTCAGATTCTTTTTGTTGGATCTGGGTAGTTCAGTCATCAAAATGAAAGCAACGAATCAGGGTCTTGAATTGTTTGAGATTCATAAATAGGCAAAATTTTTCAATGCTGTCACTCTCTTCCCCAAAGATTCCTCCAAACATTGACAATTTGCTCTGTATGCACCAGCTAGGTACAAGAAGCCAATGAAAGCCCTGACTTCAATTTCATCTGTGGGTCTGATATACATAGTAACATAGTAACATAGTTATTAAGGTTGAAGGAAGACTTAAATTCCATCTAGATCAACCCATAGCCTAACCTAAAATGCCCTAACATGTTGATCCAGAGGAAGGCAAAACAACAAATGTGGCAAACATTAAGTTCCACATTGGGGAAAATAATTAATTCTCGACTCCACATACGGCAATCAGATTAGTTCTCTGGATCAACAAAATATCAAGGAAACTAGTGTATATAACCTGTAACATTATACTTTTCAAGAAAGGTATCCAGTCCCCTTAAATTTTAGTAGTGAATCACTCATTACATCATACGACAGAGAGTTCCATAGTCTCACTGCTCTTACAGTAAAGAAACCGCGTCTGTGATTATACCTAAACCTTCTTTCCTCCAGACGTAGAGGATGCCCCTTTGTCCCTGTCTCAGGTCTAAGAGTAAAAAGGTCATTAGAAAGGTCTTTGTACTGTCCCCTTATATATTTATACATTAAAATAAGATCAACCCTTAGCCTTCACTTTTCTAAACTAAATAACCCAATTTGTAATAGCCTGTCTTGGTATTGCAAACCCCCCAATCCTCTAATAATAATAATCTTTATTTTTATATAGCGCTAACATATTCCGCAGCGCTTTACAGTTTGCAGACATTAAAATCGCTGTCCCCATTGGGGGCTCACAATCTAAATTCCCTATCAGTATGTCTTTGGAATGTGGGAAGAGACCGGAGTACCCAGAGGAAACCCATGCAAACACAGGGAGAACATACAAACTCCTTGCAGATGTTGTCCAAGTTGCGATTAGAACCCATGACTCCAGCGCTGCAGTGCTGTCCACTGAGCCACCGTGCTGCCCTGCACTAATAACCTTGGTCGCTTATTTTAATTGCTAAATTTACTAAATGTGAGTTTGTCATCCACCCATACACCCAGGTCTTTTTCATTGACGGTTTTGCCCAGTGTTTTACAATTAAGCACATAATTATACATCTTATTTCTTCTGCCCAAGTGCAAGATCTTTCATTTATCCCCATTAAAGCTCATTTGCCATTTATCAGCCCAAGCTTCTAGTTTACATAAATTCTCCTGTAATATAAAATTGTCCTCCTCTGTATTGATTACCCTGCAGAGTTTAGTGTCATCTGCACATATTGAAATACTACTCTGAATGCCCCCTACAAGGTCATTAATAAATATGTTAAAAATAAGCTGACCCAATACTGACCCCTGTGGAATGTGTAGGAATGTCGTGTGATTCACTACTATGTTTTGATCTAGGGTGGGTTTTTGCTCCACTTGGTCTTTTTATCTATACCCAAATAATAGGTGTTACCTGTATCTTGTTCATCTGTATCAGTCTCCTCACCATCCTGCTCTTTTCCTGAATTACCTTTACATTCTTCCACCTCATCTTGTGATGAAATGTCACTCTCTTCCCCTAAATCTTCACGGTTTGTGGGGTTTGCTTCATCATCCTTTAACAGCAGATTCCAAATTTCTTCAACATGAAGGAGGTTAGATAAATCATAAGATTTACTGGCCACTTCAGCAGAGAATCTGAAGCCAGTGAGAGAGAGAGTAGGTGTTAGGGCGCAATGTGCCAGAAGCCACCCAGATTTTTTTTCTAAGAAAGCCCTACTTATTTACACAAACTTTGCATTATTTGTTCATAAAACAAACTAATAAAACAATTGTAATGAATAAAAGAGAAAATACTGACCTTCAAATGTGAGACGCTTTCAGGCGCTGTAAGCCTGAGAATCAAAAAGGTCAGATCTGCCTTCCAGAAGGTCTGCTGTAATATTGTGATATCAGTTTTCAAAGAGCATGTAAAGACAGGAAATTACTTGGGGGGAGGAGATTTTCTGATAATTGGAGAGGAGAGAGAAGCTGAACTAAGGCCGGGTTCAGATTTGCATTCGGGGGCTGCGTATGTCCTCCATTAAGCCCCGCCTACTTCCGCATATATTTGCATGTGTCCTGCATACCTAGCTTTAAAATTGGGTACGCAGGACATGCGCATGTATGCGGATGCGTCATTTTGATGCACCAGCCGTTCGCACAAAATGCAACTTGTTGCGTTCCCGTGCGGTCGGCGGACGCGTCAAAACATCCGCATACATCCGCATACATCCTCATGTCCTACGTACCCAATGTTAAAGATAGGTAAGCAGGACGCATGCAGAAGTGTGCGGAAGTAGGCGGGGTTTAACGGAGGACATACGCAGCCCTCCACAGAGCCTCCGAGCACTAATGTGAACTTAGCCTAATTGAGCTATGCCTGTCAGGTCAGCAGCACCTGATGGAGGGTTAACATTAGGCCAGTTAGAGATCATTTAATCTTCAGCTTGCTTAACTGTTCACAATAACAATAATTTTGACCATGGGTGCCCAAACTTTTATATGCCTCTGTAAGAGCATATCCCACAACTTTTCAGCTCTTTCAAAGCAATTATCCTCCTATTGAAGCCCATAGATTCCGATTTCATTGCTCCCATAAAATACGATGACAATAAAGTGCCCCATAAACACTGTATGATACCTCCAGAGTAAATTGCTCTACAGTACCCTCCCCACACACATTATGAAGACCCCCACTGCAACCTCTTAACTTCCCCCAGCAAAGTGTGCTGATCCCAACACAGTATGATCCCCTATTGTGACCTCCACACAGCCCTCCATGCCCATAATTGGCCTACATGCATTTTAA
Source organism: Ranitomeya variabilis (assembly GCF_051348905.1). Lineage (NCBI taxonomy): Eukaryota > Metazoa > Chordata > Amphibia > Anura > Dendrobatidae > Ranitomeya > Ranitomeya variabilis. The sequence continues at coordinate 563,684,446 of NC_135234.1, read as the reverse complement.
TGGCCCCCACACCTCTTCACATAGTATAAAGGCTCACACTAACTCTCCAAACAGTATAATGACTCACACAAAGCCATTCCCACAGTATGATGGACCTCACACAATCCTACACTCTGTATAATTCCCATGGTCCTCATCACTGATGCTACCTCCTTTTAGGGGATTTTCAGTAACATCCCCCTGCAGGATGACATGGTTGAGTTCTCCTTTAAAATGAGAGACATTATCATCTTGTATAACATTTACATCCAAGTTATTGACATCTGAATAACTTGAAGGGCCAGATCTAAGGGGGGTTCAGGAACTTATTGAGCAAACAACTGTCCCAGATTGGTCCCCAGTAAAACATTTGTGTTGAGGTTCCCTTAATCATCACTTCCCTTTACCCTTTTCCAGCTCCACAGTCTAATAATTCCCAGGCCATCAGTAAAGGTCAACAAATTTCCCAAATATCAGTGATGGTCAGGGTCTTGCCAGTGATAAGTTCTTCAGGGAACACAAATTCAGGGTGGATGAGAGTTCATTCTGCACCAGTGTCCTTGAGCACCACAGTGATGGTGCCACCCAGAGTAACTGGTTGCAAGTTTTCCCGGGCCCTCCCAACCACCACACAAACAAAAAGGAATTGCCACATTAGAATTCTGGCCCTTATATGTGAAATTCCTCTTCTGTCTCTAAGGACAGGTGATGCTAATATGTCCAAGTTGGTCACATGTATAGCAGTGGTAGGAATCAAATACAGGCCAATTGTTGCAAAATGGGGAGACACCCCTGAAACCCGGCTGGCAGGGGCATTGATTTCTGGTTTATTCCTTTTCCAGCTGGTGATGGGTGACTTCAGCACTTCAAGTGTACGGTTGGCCTCATAGTTATCTGTGATCTGTTAGGTCTTGATGGCTTCATTTGACTACCTGTTCAACACAAACTGTCGTACCTCCACAGTGCAAAGATGTAGAAATTGTTCTTTCACTATCATGCCTTTTAATTTCTTGAAGGTGGTAACTGATAGTCCCTGGACCCATTGCTTGAAGTTGATTCTCAACTCATCCACCATATCAATGTAGCTGTCATGAAGTTCACGCTGGAGGGTCTGTAATTTTTTTTTCTCTATACTTCAAGAGTCAGCTGACATTTTCTTATCAGGCCTCATAGTTTCCATCCTGTTCTTGAGGGAGCGTGTCAAACACCTCCAAAGCTTTTCCTGGAGGTTTAAGGGGAATTCCTATCTCTAAGATCCTATCTCAACACAGTGGGGAAATAAGTATTTGATCCCTTGCTGATTTTGTAAGTTTACCCACTGGCAAAGACATGAACAGTCTATAATTTTAAGGGAAGTGTAGTGCAGTGGTAGCAGTGACCCAGCAAATTTCAAAGCAATGCGTCTCTTTAATGTTCAACTCAAAAAGACACAGCATGCAATATTCTCCAGACCGCAGCCAGGCATATATCCTCTGGATTACAGTCCCTAATCACGCCAGTCCACCTCTGACCAGTTGCTGTGGGCGACTGCACCACGATATTAATGTCTCTACTCACAGCAATACACAGTACACAATATCCTCCGGATCACATATCCTCCAGTTTACAGTCACTAAACACACCTGTCCACTTCCTGAGACAAGTTGCTGTGGGCGACTGCAGTGCTGTATACACTGTGGGGTGCCAGGCTTTTCAGCTGCCTTGGCTCTTTGGCTCTGCTGGGCTGTGTTGCTTCACACAGGTTGGTGGGAGGAGACACTCGTGCGCCCATTGCTTGCTTTTCAAGCCAACGTCCACCATTGGTTTCATTATATTGTCGACCTCCTGATTCTTTGGACTGGATCTGAATTTTAATGTGAAGCTTTTATTTCTGAGCTGAATAATAACACTCTGAACATTACTTTGACAGCCTCTCTTTCCACAACGACTGTGGACTTCTTGGATCTTTAAATCATTTAAAACTGCACTCGCATCCAGAACAAATTATTCCGCAAGATGACTGCTACAAATAATCTGCTACACTCCACAAGTTTTCATCCTCGACATCTACGTAATAATTTACCAAAAGGTCAGTTTTTAAGAGTTAGGCGTAATTGCATTTCTGATGCTGACTTTTGAGAGTTTGCATTAGATCTCACCACCCGTCTCATTGAGAAGGGATATCCTCGTAGAGTCATATTTAATGCCTTTCAATGCTAATCCACCAGTGATAGGCGCACTCTTTTACAGCCCAAAATTCAGGATGGACCGTGTACTACCAATCTATTGGGATATCCTACTCAGTGAACCCAAACTGAGGCCCTTCATCTCTGACACTCCAAATATCATAACCAGAAAGGCAAAAAATCTTAAGGATCATTTAACTACTAGCCATTTCAAAAGACCAATGATTAAACTAAGCATGGGCAGTCGACTTTCGGGCTCATTTTACTGCAGGGGATGTAATATCTGTCCATATATGATTGCTAATGATAGCATCACCCTTCCAACTTTTCCAGAAATTTATGACCAAGCTTTGTTCGAACTGTCAATCAAGAAACGTGATTTACCTTTTGATTTGTCCATGCCCGAGGATCTATGTGGGCCAAACCAGCCAGGAAGTCCGGCGAAGGATTCAGCAACATATCTCCAATATTGGCAAAGCAAAAGGCAATTTAGAAAAAGGTAAGCCCATTACCTCAATAGCATCTCATTTTTTGGAATTTCATGGTAGTAGACAACATGGTTTATGTATAATGGTAGTGGATCCAGCCCATGGCAATATTCGGGGTGGGAATCCAATAAAGGAATTGCTTTGTCGAGAATCACATTAGATTTACTATCTAAAGAGTCTGACACCGAATGGCCTTAACAAAGAATTGTTATTCTCTGGTTTTTATGGCTAGCTATGTTGGGTATCTTGACCTAATATATTGTTGGTTTTTCTTCTAGGTCGTCATAATTTCAACTTACCACAATACTGTTGGAAATATTCCGATTCTTGATGCCCTCATCTATTCCAGCCTAATCGGAATTTGGTGCTTTCCTCCTTCACTGTTTGACTACTTGGATTCCCCAAACACACCATCCCTTCTGCGTACACCTACATGGAAACCGATTCACAGTGTTGTCATCTCCATCAATTTCCAACAGAAATTTCTTTAACATCTGGTCAAATATCAAACCTCAACATACTATCTTTTGACCAACTCGGGTTGCTCCCCCTTTTTTATATGTATATACTGGAGCATGGACGTTACTCATATAATGGATGTTTGACATGGTTCGTGGTCTTTATTTACTCATATGTGTGTTTTATCACAATACTTGATCAGCTCTTGCAATAATATGTTTGAGGAATAATATGTTTGAGGAATAATAGTTTTTGGTTCTAGTCACAGTAGCATATTATTATCATTATTTTTCAAATATCTCTCTGGATACTAAGTTTTTCTATTACTGAATCTCTCATCATGATATTTGGGTATATGGTTGTGCGGTTTCTTTGCATGCACACGCATACTGACCTCTCCATCCATGAAACGTGTCTGTTTATGTGATCTAAATTCCTGGATTGTTGGTCTTTCAATTTGAACGATTGTCTAGGGCCCCTTTGTGACATGAGCATTACGCTCAATCAGCGATAACCTGTACATTATACGTGTTACCAATTTCACAGTTACCAAGACTATAGAGATTACCAATTTTTGAAGGTCATTCATTGGTTTGGTACGCCCAGATTTTTACCTAGTCTAAGAGAGGAGAACTGAACCCAATATGGGTTGACACCTCGTTTGATTAATGGAGATTCCTTTAAGAACTGCTGTATATATGTTAAAACATCAAGAAACTATTGTTGTTGTTATTTTTTCATATCTTTATATAATAAAATCATTATGGAATACTCAGCACTGTGATCATTTGTAGTTTTCTATATTATATTGCGTTTCTGACTAATTCTTCATCTTATTGCTACATGTCTTGTTGACAGTTATATACTGCTCCTACTGGCCTTGATCACACTATATATGTGTAACATATTATATTGGATTAGCAGGGTGGGTTTTAGTTGACTCACCACTTTTTCTCTATTATCACCACTGGAAATATGCCCCTTTTTTAGAATAACAGTGTGTTATTATCTTTTAAATCAGTTCTGTGCATGCTCAGTGAAAATAACATTTGTTGATTATATTAAAAAATATGTTGGACCATTTCATCACAAATGTGGTTTTGTATATGAAAATATCCCCTTTTGTGTGATCATGCCATTTAAATAATCATAGATAGGACATCTTGTTTCTTATAAATGTTTAGTATGGACTTTTTTTGGCGCTGGGTCGTGGTGTGTGCATCATTTTTTCTTCTGGGCCACGCCAGCGCGATAGCGCCATCTCATGCAAGAGCACTTGGAGTATTTCCTTTCTCCAATACGAATGTCGTATCACTACACGCGGCGCCTGCATCTTATTCCAGGACCTTCGCTTCAGGGGCCCATACGCGAGCAGAGCTCTCTGGCGCTTGCACTATTAGAATCATCATGAACAAATTTATTGATATCAACATTATGCCGTTCTTGACAAGATAGCTGTGACCACATCTTCCTCACTCGTTCTGTAAGACAACCGGTTAGTATGCTTCCAGATTATTCTTCTTATTTAATTAATGATGGTATTTATACTCTGCACTTGCTGGACACAGCATACCCCTTTTTCCACTGAAGAACCCACAAGTGTTGTGGCGACAAGCATGGGGTGCTCACCTGCTCCTATTTTCCTCAGCTCCTATGGCTCTTTGTTGGATACATCCATCCCATTATTGTTGGGCTTGAGTTCTGGCCTTCCTTTTCCTGCCTTTATGTGGAATCAGGTTCTGTATGTCAGCATACCCCTGGCTATATTGCCCTATGCATGCACTTTTTATGGTCTTTGATTTGTATAGACTGATGCAGATCTGTTCATAATTTTCTATGTGCTATTACCTAGTGGCCTAGTTTATTTTCTATACCACTGAATTTATTTACATATGTATATTTTTTTCTGATCTATTGTTGATACGAAGGACCTTGTTCTCTTCACCCTATGGTCCATATGGTACTGTGAATAGGCAGAACAGCCTATATACACACATGTATAGTTTTTACATATGCACATGTATATATGTCTTTTTTTCAAACTTGTTTAAACGTGTGTTTTTTGAGCGTGGGTTTACAGAATTGAGTCTGAGAAAATAGCTGTGGTTTGTCATTGCTTTTATCATAAGGCATGACTATAGAGCATTTCACATTTTGTTTTTAAATGTTTTTAATTGTTGCTGTGCCCTATGTGTAATCACTGTTTGATATTGAAATAAAAAAATGGTTTATTTAGCTTGGGTGTTCCCAATCCTATGGGAATGTTTTTCTCTTGCTTGCTGTTTGATGTGTCCCTATATTTGCCCATGGAGAACCCTTTTTAGTATTTTATAGTGGTGCCCTCTATATCCTTCTTTTTTCCCTTGCTTCACACAGGTGGAGCGCTGCAGAGCCTTCTGCTCTGTACTCCTCCAAACTCCAGACTGACACTGACTCTGAACCTGGCACACCCAAACAATACACTGCAGGGTTTTTAATTTGAATCTGTGGCTGTCAGCCACATGGAAAACCTGGCCCGGAATGAAACAGACTGCACCACTACCATTCTGTAGTCTGTTTCAACACAAAAGCCCAGAGCAGGTTTTCCCTAAATCTGCCCTGGACAAATAGCTTGTCCAGGACTTAGGGTATGTTTCCACGGTCAGTAAACGCTGCTTGTTTGACGCTGCAGCGTCAAACAAGCAGCGTCCAGATGTTCCAGCATAGTGGAGGGGATTTTATGAAATCCCGTCTCCACTATGCGTGGAAATCCGCACGCGGCGGCCCTGCGACTCCGGACATGCTGCGCGTCTTTTCAGAACGCAGCATGCCCGTACACCTTGCGGGGACGCAGCGTCCACGCAAGGCATATCACAGGGCCCTATGGCGAGGGGTGCGATGATCCCGGATGTGTACTGTACACATCCGGCACCATCGCGTCCCATTAAGGGGGCGGGGCTTATCGCCGAGCGGCTTCGCCGCTGCGCCGATACCGGCCCCCAGACGGACCGTGGAGACATACCCTAACACTTATTTTAGTCTGCATTGCAACTACAGCTACGCCTGTGACTGCAATGCACTCTCATGGCCTCAATACGCCTCAGTGCACACCCTGAGGGGGACATAGAGTGACCCTCTGATGTAACACCAGTCACTGCCTCATAGAGGGTTAACTTTAACATTTAGTGATAGACTATCAAAAATAAAATTCAGAAAATCACATAATATAAATTATATAAATTTATTTGCATTTTGACGTTTTCATAACATTTCCTTTGACCGAAAATAAAATAAACGGTAATATAAATATTTATTTGATCTAAATAATACATTTATTATTATTTATTTATTATTATTACTGGAGCTACTGCAACCCTTGACCTACTGTCTCCTTCCCCACAATCCTGTAGATTGTAAGCCCGCAAGGGCAGGGTCCTCCTCCCGCTGTACCAGTCTGTCATTGTTAGTTTTGTTTACTGTAAGTGATATTTGTATTTTGATGTAACCCCTTCTCATGTACAGCACCATGGAATTAATGGTGCTATATAAATAAACAATAATAATAATAATAATAATAATTTATTAAAAATAAGTTACTTTTTTGCATTTTTTTTTAAAAAAAGAGAACAATAACTGTGAATTCTAACTTCAGTTTCATTGTATTCCATTGACTTATTCTTTTTACAGATGGTTTTAATTTCATTGAAACCTGTACATCTTTTTGGGAAATCAAGTTGAACTTTGCACATGTATTGTGCACATATGCTCTTTACTTTCAACAAAAAGCCAGGGGATATGGCTGGAATATGCATTTATTCCTCAACACTTTCTAAATTCTAATAATGAACCCATCTGGAATAACAGTCCCTTGATATGTAGGCACTAAGCAGCCTTGAATTGTTCCTGTGCTATTGGCAGTGCTATTGACCTCAAATAACTTATTGAACAGCTGTGGAAGGTTATAAAATTTATTATGCAATCCATCTTACATACTGCACTTTTAGAAACTTTTCACAGAGAAAGTTTATTATTTTTATACAAATCCTAACAGACCAGTCCAGCTGTATCAAACAATTTAGCTTAGTATTCATGTGCTTTCCTGATTACACATTTATGAGGAAAATAAAGAGACATTGTGTGCAGAAATATAAAAATATCCTCTAATATCAAGAATATTAAAAGAAAAAAAAACTAGAATGTGAATGCAGCAATTGACTACAAATGATCACAGAGTAATCAGAGAAAACCTTTTCCCTTCATATGCAGAACAATTTGCATAGCAGTTGTTTTTTTGCATTTCAGTCAATACGTATTTACATAAAATTTGTTTTCCTTTTTTATGTGCTTTCAATGCAGAATACTGTGGCTTTTCTCATAGTATAAATTAGGAAGATAATGTAAACTCCAGTGAAAATCTATATTCGCTATATAGAGGTTTATCAGATTTAGTGGTGTATGTTTTTCAGTATTATATTATGGTCACTTCATCCAAGGAATGTTAATGAACATATATAATCCAAAAAACTGTAAAGCAAAATAAAATATTGGAAAAAAAAATCAATTTTATTAGTAAATAATAAAAACTTAAATAAAAGACAATGACGTAATAAAAGTAGTAAGATACAAACACAAACGATGAATCATTCGAATCTGGCACATACTCATTGTTCATGGCTGTCTTTGTGATTTACAGTAGCATGTAAAAGTTTGGGCACTGCTGCTCAAAATGACTTATTTTGAACAGCTAAGCAAGTTAAAATTGAAATTATCTCTAAAAGAGCTAAAGTTAAAGATGACACATTTCCTTTGTGCTTTAGGCACAATATATGTGTATATTGTAATTTTTTACATTTCAAAAATGTCAAGAAGGAAAATAGGCAAATACTAAAGTTTGGACATTTTTTGAGATCTATGTGCTCAGATATGTCTGACCAAGGTTTCAGACCTTGATTAGCCAGTTAGGGTTATGGATTGTTCAAACATGCTTTGGGTTATATTGCAGCAATGGCATTGGGAACATTTCACAGGTAGAGGGAAGAATGGATTCAAAGAAATGTCAACAAAGTTGAAAAGAGGATGGCTTCTGCATATGGATAATGATCCTGAACACATGTCAAACTCCACAGTAGACTACTTCAAAAGGCGCAAGCTGAAGGTTTTACAATGGCCCTCGCAGTCCCCTGATCTGAACAACATTGGAAATCTGTGGCTAGATCTATATTCAAGATGCCCCAAGAATTTCACAGAACTGGAAGAATTTTACAAGGACAAACCGTGGATCAGCAATCCACTCCATGCAAGATTTCTCACTTCACTGATACAAACACTAAATAACCTTTCTCTCTAGTATATCTGTGATATATTTACCAGGGTAGAGCAAGCACTAAATTGCTTGGATGCTTGTTGCCAAAACCAAGCAATTCCTAATGCTCGAATGCTCGTCTTGAGTAATGAGTATAATGGGAGTCAACGGGAAATCCAAGTCAAAGTATGTTTTTAAAAACCGCTATACAACCAAGTTCAGCATGTGAGCCATGCATGGAAAGCCACCACCAAGTTATGCCCATTATTGCACACAACCATACCTGGTTGGAGGTTAAGTGGGGAGAGCCACTGATCAGTCTGTTCTCTTATCCCTTTCAACAGAACGGCTGCGTTGTGAGCTTTATCACCTAAACAAATGAGCTTCAGCAGAGCGTGCAGCAACTTCGCCAAGGCAGTGCTGCAGATTTCACAGCTTGGAAGTGATGGGGAGGCTAGTTTGGCTGAAGATGAAGAGGAAGAGGAGGAGAGTCAGGAACTGGAATATGAGGAAACTGAAACCCTGATGGAAGTTGGTCCCACTATTTTTGGTGTGGGTAAGATGTGTGATGTCCCAGCCTCTGACTCTGTCCCAGATTCCACCAGGTTAACCCAGTGTGCCATCACGGAAATGTATTGTAACTGTCCACAATAACTGCAAACTGGATGTGGTTGCTGACTGTTGTGTTGTGTGAGTGCAACCACTGGTTGTTGGCAGGAGGCATCAGTGCCTGCTTCATGGTCAACAGAATGGGAAGGTCATACCACAGGGGATGGGGCAGTGGCTTGTCCCTCAGACACAGATTTTGTACCCAAGTGTTCTGCCCACTTTCTGGGGTGTTTGGCATGCTTTTGCATGCTTGTGGTGCTCAAGTTGGCAGTATTCTTGCCTTTCCTTAGTTTGGTTTGGCAGATACTACAAATTACAGTTGCTTTAGCTGAAGGACTTTCAGAAAAAAAACTGCCATTAAGGGGAGCAACGCACCCTTAGCCTGTTAACTAGCCGGATTGGCGGGCTCTGTGGAACAGTTGACTAAGCTCTACCTCTGGTCAAACCACTACCACTTCTTGTCTATTTTCTTGTTGTGGATCCATCCCTCTCTGCAGTGCTGTGCTTTCTAGGCATGCAACCGTTCCAGTTTGGATAAGTGGCCTCATCATCGACCACGTCATCTTCCAATTCCTCAAGCTGATCCTCCTTCTGTTGTGATTTTGAGACTGACCTAATGGCAACTGTGTGTTATGATTATCCTCCACTTCCTCAGACATGAATTGTCCTTCCCCAACTTGGCTTTCTCCTGGCTGTGGGTGCTTAAATGTTTGGGCAACACTGCACTACACCTCCTCATGACTAGTGATGCGCAAATAGGTTCGGAAAATTGTAGCCAAACATAAATTCGGCACGAATATGGTATATTCAGATTTGTCAATGGTAACACGAGCAACATTTTATAAAATCAGTAAAAATATGTGACATTAGGTAAAAGTGCGGTAAAATATTTGCATTGCCACAAAAGTATTTTCAGCACTTTAGCAACGATAATGGTGGTGTATCATGAATGTTTGACATGTGTTCGATGAGGGGAGGGGTTTGCAGAGCTCAGAGGCATGGAGTTCATGTAAACAGTCAATTTTTTTCCTAACTTTATGTGTGCACATTGTGGCTAGCCAACCAGGGTGCAGGAAACACCCACAATGTCCTGACACAACGGCTTGTGTCATTGGTTGCTGAAATCACATCTCTCTCCATATAAATAGCAGACATCTTGTTTTAGCACCATTTTGACACTGTAACAGCGCAGAGAGGCTACTCCTGACCCTGCCACTGTTAGCAGCATGATTTTACCTAGTTAGCTAGGCAGTTGTATATCAGTCAGATAGTGTAACTAGATAGTGTCCAGTGTGGTTGTTAAATTTACCTTCAAGCATTTTTTGCTTTTTTCATTACTGAGGTTCACAGACAAAGCCAGCAGGGCACATGTCCTACAAGTGCACTGCTTCTACTGTGTCCATGCACGAGTATAGCATTCTAATTAATACTTTTTTAAAGCTAAATGTGAAGCAGCCTGCTGTATCCCACGTTGTCATTTTGTGGCGGTGATATGAACCTGTCAGCAGAACTAAGGCACATTAAAAAAAATTATACATTTTCAGTTGCAAAAAGTTAGACAACCGTCCGTATCACAAGTTTGTCATGTGATTGAGTTGAAATTAAGCTGTAGAGGCCTGATCCAGAGGCCACAAAAAATGATTTTGTTATTAACGTCATAGGGTATGGGACCTGAATTTAAAATAGTTTGCAGCATCTTGTGTGTTACAGAGGTGTGATCCAGAGGCCACAAAAATTATTCTGTTATTACCTTCATACAGTAAGGGACCTGAATTTAAAATAGTTTGTTGGACTTGTCAGTCCCTATTATACTATTTCTCCTGTGGTGAAATTGATTCCACTTCTGTGGTGTAAGGCCCTCATTTGTTTAAATGTGAACACTCCAGTTTGGGTATCCATCTGCAGGAATGGGTGCAGTGGAAGTCCTGTTGGTCTCTACTATACTATTTCTACTGTGGTGAAATTGATGCCACCTTTGTGGTGTCTGCCAGTAATTTTTGTAAATGTGAACACTCCTGGCTAGGTATCCATGTGCTGGATTGGGTGCAGTGGAAGACCTGAAAATTCCTATCATACTATTTCTACTGTGGTGAAATTGATGCGACTTCTGTGGTGAAAGGCCATCATTTGTTTAAACGTGAAGACTCCTGGTTGGGTATCCATCTGCAGGATTAGGTGCAGTAGAATCCCTGTCAGTCCCTATTATACTATTTCAACTGTGGTGAGATTGAGGCCACTTTGGTGGTGTCTGCTAATAATTTTTGGAAATGTGAACACTCCTGATTGGGTGTCCATCTACTGTAATGTGTGTAGTGGAAGACGTGTTGGTTTCTATTATACTATTTCTACTGTGGTGAAATTGATGCCACTTTTGTGGTGTCTGCCAGTAATTTTTGGAAACGTGATCACTCCTGGTTGGGTATTCATGTGCTGGATTGCATGCAGTCGAAGACCTGTCAGTCCCTATTATACTATTTTTACTCTGGTGAAATTGATGCCACTTTGGTGGTGTCTGCCAATAATATTTGAAAATGTGAACACTCCTGGTTGGGTCTCCTTAATGCGTGTTGCCTGTAGCTGTAGGCCTTCGACACCGTCAGGCCTCCATTTCCTTGGACTAAACTACCCGTGTTACTATCCTTAAATTTTTCTGACAATGATAGTCTACAAAACTGATATTTGTGCCACCTGAGTGTGGCTCAGCATGAAAGCAGGTATTGTTGTTGCATGTGGTATCAGGGCTCCCAGCAAAGGGGGCCTACACCGATTTCTCACCCACCTCATCTTACTGTGACATTCAATTGAAAGCTGTAAATGATGTCCCAGACCCCGATACCTCATGCCTGGCTGATTGCTGCAGTTCCTTGCTAAAATTTGGACTGTGAGTGAATTGAAGCCATTTTCCTGGTGTCTGTCCCTCATTTGATGTGTTTTAGCAGCATTTGGGGCCGTTATAAGGTTTTGTGCATGCGTTTGTTTTTGCCTCCAAGTGAGCTGAATGGCATTCGGTTATGTTCAGAGAATATTCAATGAATTAATAAGTGAATATTGAAAATTGGGTGATCATTATCCAAATCGAACATTGAAATATTCGCTCATCTCTACTCATAACCCTCTTTAATGGTGCATTTTGAGAGGCCTGACAAATTACAAGGGAATGTAATCAGTTCTTCAGAGTTGCCAGAGTTGGGGTTATATGTCTCCTGGGACTCTTGATGATTGATTGATTGGGAGGAAGGAGGACCAGGTTGAGGATTCAGAGGTTCAGCCTCTTGGATACTGAGGCTGGACCATATGGAAGGCTTTGTGGTGCAGCCTGTCAACACACTGGAGCCTTTTGTCTGCCCTTCAACTCAAAACATCCTCACACTTGTCTGAGTTTGTTAGTGGTGTGGCGCGCTGACCAAATTTTGACAAGAAGCTAAACAAAATACAGTCACCTTCGGATATGTTACATGCCTTGGCTGGCACCACCACATCCACATCCCTTAACGTCACCCTTTCTCATCTGGAATGCGTTATGCTTATGTAACAAAAAAATTGCTTTATTTTTCACAAGTACCCGCACAGAGGTCTAATGCACAAATTCACTGTATCTAGCAATGTGTGACTTTTTTTGTATATCGCAGCTTGATTATACAAGGCAGCATGAGACTGATGAAAATTACAGGTAAATAGTCACGAAGCATGTGTCTGTAGGTTTTGCGCCAGTTGTACAACTGCTAGATAAAGATATGCTATTTTTAAAACTAATAGAATTTTTTTGATCACCTTGCTATCACTCTCCAAATGCAGAGTAATGAAGATTATTGCCACTGCTAAATTGTCACGTAAGATTATCTCTACCAGTATTGCGCCAGTTGCACAACTGCTAGATAAAAATATGCTAATTTTTTAAACCAATAGAAAATTATGATTTTCTTTAGATCGCCTTGCTGACACTTTTCAAATGTGGAGTAATGAAGATTATTGTCCCTACTAAATTGTCAAGTAAGATTATATCTACCTGGATTGTGCCAGTCGCACAACTGCTAGATAAAGATACGCTATTTTTTACACCAAGAGAAAATTATGAATTTTTTTAGATCACCTTGCTGACACTTTCCAAATGTGGAGTAATGAAGATTATTGCCCCTACTAAATTGTCACGTAAGATTATCTCTACCCGGATTGCGCCAGTCGCACAACTGCTAAATAAAGATACGCTACTCTTAAAAAAAAAGAAAATTGTGATTTTTTTTAGATCGCCTTGTTGACACACTCAAAATACAGAGTAATGAACATTATTACCCCTACTAAATTGTCATGTAAGATTAACTCTACCCAGATTGCATCAGTCGCATGCTGGGTGGGTCACTCGAATATACCGAGGCAAATACCTTATTACTCACTGAATAACAAATAGCCTGAATATTGTACTATTCGTGTGTGTGGTGTGAGGAAGAAGAAGGATGAGTACAAACCTACAAACACCAAACAATCTTTGGAGGGACCTGAAACTCAATGTTGCTCAGAGACAGCCCTGAACCCTGAAAGATCTGGAGAATATCTTTATGGATGAGTGGGCCAAAATCTCTGCTGCACTGTGTGCAAACTTGGTGAAGAAGTACAGGAAACGTCTGACCTCTTTAATTGCAAACAAAGGTTTCTGTACCAAATATTAAATTCTGTTTTTCTATTGTATTGAATATTTATTTCATGTACTAAAATGCAAATTAATTATGTAAAAATCATACAATGTAATTTTCTGGATTTGTAGATTCTGTCTCTAACAGTTGAATTGTACCTTCAATAATTACAGATCTCAACATTCTTCGTAGGTGGGAAAACTTTCAAAATCGGTGGTGTACCAAATATGTATTCTCCCCACTGTATGTATGTATCTAGGCAGGAAAAATCTGTTATGAATAGAAGCGGAGACACAGGTGGTGAAGTTCACATTCATTCTTTATTGATAAATCTGGAACCTCGGGACCACGGTCCGGGGGGCTCCGAAGGGGGCATAACTACGTGAGCCTAACTCCCATAGTAAGTACCCTCTAGCAGGGTCAGAATGGAATACCTGGAGGAAATGGGCGATACCTCCAGTTAGACCCCACACACATGGCAGCTGTCCCAGTGGGACAAACAGACAAGCAGAGGTAGCAGATGTCATGGAGCTGACCGGTGGATTCTTGGATTCTTAGTGTATTGGTAGAAGCTGACACCAGTGGTACTGATGTTGTCCTGAGGTATGGATGGTTGAGTGGTGGGACATGATGAAACTGGTGTAGACAGAACAGACATCATCCAGGATAGCCGGGTAGCAGGCGGATAATAGTCTGCGGAGACAAACAGTGTAAGCGGAGTACTGGCAAAAGACTGCAGAAGTAAGCACACACTAGCTGAAACCAGAAGCTAGCAACAGAGAATACTTGTTGCTCCAGCACCCTCCCTATGGTGGAGGGGCTAGAAATAGTAACCACTAACACACCATTGATCAGAAGTACTTTTTGAAAAATGAGCACTGTCTCTTTAAGAGACTGGGAGCGTGCGCGCGATCTAAGCCCTTTACCTTAGGACCTGCTGGCTACGTGCCAGGAAGCAGGAGGAATAGAGGAAGCAGGTGCTGCAGCTGGACAGCGTGGGGCCGGCACAGAGTGGGAGTCCTTCCGGGGATCCCACAAATGTACGGGACCGGCCGGCACAGAGCGATCCTATGATAAGTTAAGGCTTCAATAAAGGTTATAATTTTATCAATAAATACAGAGGTAATCCAGGGTGGCTGGTAACTTAGGCAGTGAGCTGTACACTGTAGAATTAAAAATCCATCCACTGCAGACAATGAAGAGTATTTTTAATAAGGGATTAAATGCAAAGTTACTTACTTTTTACAAGCACTTTTCAATTTTACCCATTTATTAACTTAGGACAACCAATTTACCTGACTACATGGTACACATACCTAGATTTTTATCTGTATTTATTTCACAATATGAGGCATTTAATTCATGGAGGCTTTTATGGTTTTATATTTTTCACTCCGTGGTGTTTATATGTTCTCCTCTGGATGCATATGTGTAGCAGCTGGGAAGCAGAAAAAGCGCAATAGGGTTTTACCTGGGATTCAACAAATTAAAGGGAACCTGTCACCTGAATTTGGCGTGCCCTTTTTTCGGTTCGATGGGCGGTGTTTTCGGGTGTTTTATTCACCTCTTCCTTTCCCGCTGGCCTCGTAGAACACGCCTGCGCAAGGCAATCTTGCCTTGCGCATGCACAGTATGCTTTGCCTAACTGTGGGCAAAGCCGAAAAGCAATAGTGCGCATGCACTGGTGCACTGTGTCCCGGAACACAGCAAAATACTTCCGGGTCATAGTGCGCCGGCGCATGCGCACTAATGCTTTTCGGTTTTGCCCACAGTTGGGCAAAGCATAATGCGCGTGCGCAAGGAAAGATTGCCTTGCGCAGGCGTGTTCTATGAAGGAAAGCGAATCAACTTCAAGACGATATTGCGGCCAGCGTGCTGCTAGCAGGAAAGGAAGGGGTGAATAAAACACCTGAAAACACCACCCATCAGACCGAAAAAAGGGCCCGCCAAATTCAGGTGACAGGTTCCCTTTAAAATAAAGGTTGTGCTAGCCTGAGGAAGTTGTGATCACACAACATTGTATAGGTACAGAGTTTCGAGCTGCTGCAGATCCACAGGTCATCCAACCAATACTATGGACTTGGGAGTGGAAACGTGGATAATTCTGCACTGCTGATGTGTAGGTTAAGTATCCAAACTCAGGAGTTTGTATAACAGTGGTTTTTAATCTACTCATTTCGAAGTACACAATTCTTCCTCATGACAGAACCACATCTCTTCTCTGAATACATTAATTTTTTGCCATACTTTAAAAACATGCACATTAATTGATCACCTTTTCTTGAAATTGACCTTAGTGTTTGTATGTCTGAGATATTTTAGATTATGAGTCCCACTGGGACTGGGATTGATGTAAATGACATGGGTAGCAAGATGTTTATTTGAAAAAAAGGCATTGCAATTGATGGCGGGTATGAATGTAAATCTGTTATCAGGTTTTAGCTATGGAATTTGTGGACAGCATGGGGTGGGGCTCCAAACATTGATTTCTGGGATGTGTCACTTATTGGGCAGTGTTCTGTTGTATCCATACAATTAATATTTTATCAGCACGAGATTATCACTGCCCAGAATAGCTTACTCATGCCAAGTGGTCCGATCATGCCCCCTTTACTATTAAGCAGCTCACTGTCAATAAACAATGTACACTGAAAGATTATCCTATGGGAATATGAAGTCACACACTCCAAGCAATTTATAAAAAATATTGACCAATAATTAATTATGGTAGATGAAATTACATGGTTTCAGAACAGTATATATTCCACCAGTGTGGTAAAGCATTGAGATTAAAAAATGTAGTGACCATAAGTAGGGTTGAGCGACTTTTACTTTTTTACGATCGAGTCGGGTTTCGTGAAACCCGACTTTCTCAAAAGTCGGGTCGAGTGAAATCGGCCGATTATCGCGAAAAGTCGGGGATCGACCGAAACACGAAACCCAATGTAAGTCAATGGGGAATCAAAGTCGGCAGTGAGTGGAGGACAGGAAAACACCCACAGTGCCCATTTTAATGCCAAAAACATCAATTCTTGTTACTTAAGCGTGTCAATCTTAATTTACCTTATAATAATAGTTAGGCATTGAAAATTGGGGGTAATTTGGCTAAAGTTGTGGGGGGGTAGGGCTGGCTCAAGTATTTTGTGGGCCCAGGAAACGCGGACTACATCACAGCGGTGGAGCAGGGAGAAGTCAGTATTTCAACTTTGCAAGTGCTATGATCCTGAGCAAGCAGGGGGGGCACACTCGTTTGCATTGGCACTGCCACAAAGCCCCTCAAAGTACGGCATTGTGTTTGACGGCGGGGGCACCTCCCACCGGCAGAGACACTTTTGCGTACTATCAGAGGCCCTGTGCCAGTGACGTCGCCAACAAGTATGCCCTCCCCACCTGATGAAGGAACCTGCACTTTCATCTTTGCCTTCCTCTTTGTCCCCGTGTAAGATGGTATAGTATGCGGGAAGGGGAACCAGACTTTCAGGAGGGTCAGATTCTGGCTGTGTAGAGTGCAAGGGGAATGTAGTGGTCTGGGTAAATGTACCAGCAGACTCATCTACCAGTGACTGGGCAATGGGCAGGATGAGGAGGAAACACAGATATAGGCCCAAAGAATAAAGTAGGCTAAATGCAGTTCAAAATTGGTAACAGGACTAAACAGGCAGCATAGCTTTGTTCAGTGGAGGACAACTGTAATAATGGCAGACACAGTTAGTAGGCCCAAATAATAAAGTGGGCCAAATAAAGTTCAAAATTGGTAACAGGAGTAAACAGGCGGCACTGCTTTGTTCAGTGGAGGAGAACACCAAGGAGCGGCAGACCCTGTAAGTAGGCCCAACCAAACTAGTAGGCCAAATGCAGTTTCATATTCTAAATACAGGCCGAAAGCCTGAAGATTGAAGCTCAGCTTTTTTCAGTGGAGGAGAACACTAAGGAGCGGCAGACACCGTTACTAGGGCCCAACCAAACTAGTAGGCCAAATGCAGTTTAAAATTTCCTATAGGCAGAAAGCCTGAAGATTGAAGCTCAGCTTTATTCAGTGGAGGACAGCTGTATTGAGTGGTGCAGACAGACACAGGTAGTAGGCCTAAATTATAAAAGTAGGCTCAAACCAGTTTAAAATAGGTTACAGGGGTACACAGGCAGCATTGGTGTGGTCAGCGGAGGACGATTGCAAGGAGTGGCGCAGACAGACTTACTAGGCCTAAAATAAAAAAGTAGGCTCAATGCAGTTCTACTCTGGTAACAGGAGTAAACTGGCGGCACTGCTTTGTTCGGTGGAGGACAACTGGAAGAAGTGGCTGACACAGTAAGTTGGCCAAAATAGTAAAGTGGGCTAAATGTCTGCAAAATAAATTTTCCTAAATAAACAGGTGGCAAAGCTAGGTACAGGGGTCGGTTCCTCTGCTGAATATCAGACAGTGGTAGTTTGCGCGCAGTATTAACTGGTATAAATGGAGGGCAGGGCCCCTGTATATTTTTACTATCATCTATCATTTCAACAAATTTGTATTGGCAGTGCCATTGAAGGATTTAACAGCACAGACTAAACAGTGGTGGAGCAGTGAGAGGTAAGTTTTGCAAGTGGTAGAGCACTGTTTGAGCTGGGCGGGGAAACACTCTCTCATGGGTGGTGGTACTGGCCCAGGGCCCCTCATATTACGACGGTGTTTCTGACGTTGGGTGTGCACCACCACCGCCAGAGACAATTCATTGTACTATGAGGGACCCTCTGCCAGTGCCGTCGGCCAAAAGTGGGCACACCCACCTGTCCAGGCAAACAGCACTCGCACGGGTGCTTGCGCCAAGTGGTGACCATGGCCCCGTGGGGGGAGTCAGCCCATTTAGGGAGGTGTAAAAATGGCCTATGGTGGACATTCAGCAGCTGCAAATGGAGGAATTGGAGCAGTCAGTAAGAGGAGTCCAAAAGCAAGACCTTTTTACAGGAAAGCTACATGTCAGCAGGGGAAGGTGGGGCAAAATAATTAGAAATCCATAATTGGTTCATTTTAATGAAGGTTAGATTATCAACATTTTGGGTAGCCAGACGAGTCCTTTTTTCAGTCAGTATTGAAAAAGCAGCACTGAAGACTCTTTCTGATAGCACACTAGCAGCTGGGCAAGCGAGCTCCTGTAATGCATATTCTGCCAATTCAGGCCAGGTGTCTATTTTAGATGCCCAGTAATCAAAGGGGAATGACGTGTGAGGGAGAACATCGATAAGGGAGGAAAAATAGTTCGTAACCATACTGGACAAATGTTGTCTCCTGTCACTTTGAATTGATGCAGCAGTACCTGTCGTGTCTGCGGTCATTGTGAAATCACTCCACAACCTGGAAATAAAACCCCTCTGTCCAACGCCACTTCTGATTTGTGCACCTCTAACACCTCTGCCATGTTGCCCCTTGCAGCTCGTGTGAGAACCATCACCGCCGCTGTGTGCTGGGAATGCCTGAAACAAACGGTCTACAAGAGTTGCTTGTTTGGTAGCCAATATTTGCTCAAGTTTCTCATGTGGCATGATATTTAGCAATTTCCCTTTATAGCGTGGATCCAGGAGGCAGGCCAACAAATAATCGTCATCGGTCATCATTTTGATAATGCGGGGGTCCCTTTTTAGGATACGCAAGGCATAATCAGCCATGTGGGCCAATGTTCCAGGTGTGAAATCACTGCTTGTGCTGGGTTGAGGAGCACTTTCTGGCAAATCAACATCACTTGTCTCCGGCAAAAACCCTGTACCTGACCTTGCAACGCCACGAGTTTCTATTGCCCCCTGAGAAGCTTCCTCCTCCCATAAATATTCATCCCCATCATCCTCCTCCTCCTCCTCTTCGTCTGCCACATTGTCCAGGAGAGTTCCCTGAGCAGACAATGGCTGACTGTCATCAAGGTTTCCCTCATCCTCGGCTGCAGACGCCTGCTCCTTAATGTGCGTCAAACTTTGCATCAGCACACGCATTAGTGGGATGCTCATGCTTATGATGGCGTCGTCTGCACTTACCAGCCATGTGCATTTCTCAAAACACTGAAGGACTTGACAGAGGTCTTGTAGCTTCGACCACTGCACACCTGACAACTCCATGTCTGCCATCCAACTGCCTGCCCGTGTATGTGTATCCTCCCACAAATACATTACAGCATGCCTCTGTTCGCACAGCCTTTGAAGCATGTGCAGTGTGGAGTTCCACCTTGTTGCAACGTCGATTATTAGGCGGTGCTGGGGAAGCTTCAAAGATCGCTGATGGTTCTGCATACGGCTGGAGTGTACAGGCGAACGGCAGATGTGCGAGCAAAGTCTTCGCACTTTCAGGAGCAGGTAAACCCGGATAACTTTTCAGGAAGCACTGCACTACCAGGTTCAAGGTGTGAGCCAGGCAAGGTATGTGTTTCAGTTCTGAAAGGGCTATGGCAGCCATAAAATTCCTTCCGTTATCACTGACTACCTTGCCTGCCTCAAGATGTACACTGCCCAGCCATGAATGAGTTTCTTGCTGCAAGAACTCGGCCAGAACTTCCACGGTGTGTCTGTTGTCACCCAAACACTTCATTTCCAACACAGCCAGCTGACGCTTACCACTAGCTGTTCCATAATGGGACACCTCGTGTGCAACACTGGCAGCTGCGGATGGAGTGTGTTATGATCCTGGTGGCAAGGATCGCAAACTTACCTGCTAAGTAACAGAAATCCTTAGGACAAGCTCTGGGGATGTGGGAGCTATACTGACCGCAACCCTGATTCTATCAATACACACTATAGGCAGCCGTGGAGCATTACCTAAAATCCTAGACGCCTCGTCACAGCCTGAGAAACTAGCTACCCCTAGAGAGAAAGCAAGCCTCACTTGCCTCAGAGAAATCACTCCAAAGTTTTAGACAGCCCCCCACAAATAATAACGGTGAGTTAAGGGGAAAACACAAACGTAGAAATGAAAACAGGTTTTTTAGCAAATGAGGCCCGCTAACACTAAATAGACAGAAGACAGCAAGGGTTCTGTGCGGTCAGTATAAAATGCTATCAAAAATAATCCATGCAGAGATTACAAGAACCCCCACACCGACTCACGATGTGAGGGGCGCAACTCTGCACCCCAGAACTTCCAGCAAGCGAGAATATTACATATAAGCAAGCTGGACAGAACTCATCATATACAGAGAAACATTTTCAAGGAAATAATGAGCAAACATGAACTAGCAAGACTTAGCTTCTCAGGAGGAGACAGGTCACAAGGAAAGTCCAGAGAGATCAGAACCAGTAGTGAATACAACGACAGCAGGCAAAAAGTGAAGGTCCAGGTGGAGTTGAATAGAGGCCAGACTAGCAGAAAACGAGGCAGCTGGATTCCAGCTACAGACCCGCAGTAAGCACTAAAGGCCACCAGAGGGAGCCCAAGAACAGAACTCACACAATACCACTCATGACCACAGGAGGGAGCCCGAGAACGGAATTCACAACAGTACCCCCCCTTGAGGAGGGGTCACCGAACCCTCACCAGAGCCCCCAGGCCGATCCGGACGAGCCAGATGAAAGGCACAAACCAAATCAGCCGCATGGACATCAGAGGCGACAACCCAGGAATTATCCTCTTGACCATAGCTGTTATGATTAGTGTTGAGCGATACCGTCCGATACTTGAAAGTATCGGTATCGGAAAGTATCGGCCGATACCGTCACAGTATCGGAATCCAATCCGATACCGATACCCGATACCAATACAAGTCAATGGGACTCATGTATCGGACGGTATCCCTGATGGTTCCCAGGGTCTGAAGGAGAGGAAACTCTCCTTCAGGCCCTGGGAACCATATAAATGTGTAAAAGAAAGAATTAAAATAAAAAATATCGCTATACTCACCTGTCCGACGCAGCCGGGACTTCAGCGAGGGAACCGGCAGCGTTGTTTGTTTAAAAATCGCGCTATTACTTGGTTACGTGAATTCCCGGCTTGTGATTGGTCAGGTCGGCCATGTTGCCGGGACGCGGACCAATCACAGCAAGCCGTGACGAAATTACGTCACGGCTTGCTGTGATTGGTCCGCGTCCCGGCAATATGGCCGCCCTGACCAATCACAAGCCGGGACGTCACGGGAGGCTGGACACGCGCTCATTTTAAAATGGGCGCGTGTCCAGCCTCCCGTGACGTCACGGCTTGTGATTGGTTGCGCCGCGATCAACCAATCACAAGCCGGGAGGCTGGACGCGCTCATTTTGAAATGGGCGCGTGTCCAGCCTCCCGTGACGTCACGGCTTGTGATTGGTTGCGCCGCGATCAACCAATCACAAGCCGGGAGGCTGGACGCGCTCATTTTGAAATGGGCGCGTGTCCAGCCTCCCGGCTTGTGATTGGTTGACCGCGACGCAACCAATCACAAGCCGTGACGTCACGGGAGGCTGGACACGCGCCCTTTTTAAAATGAGCGCGTTTCCAGCCTCCCGTGACGTCACGGCTTGTGATTGGTTAATGGCGGCCATGTTGCCGGGACGCGGACCAATCACAGCAAGCCGTGACGTATTTTCGTCACGGCTTGCTGTGATTGGTCCGCGGCCCGGCAACATGGCCGCCCTGACCAATCACAAGCCGGGACTTCGCGTAACCATGTAAAAGCGGGAATTTTAAACAAACAACGCTGCCGGTTCCTGCGCTGAGGTCCCGGCTGCGTCGGACAGGTGAGTATAGCGATATTTTTTATTTTAATTCTCTATTTTACACATTTTAACATTAATGTTGTTCCGATACCCGATACCCGATACCACAAGAGTATCGGAATCCCGGTATCGGAATTCCGATACAGCAAGTATCGGCCGATACCCGATACTTGCAGCATCGGAATGCTCAACACTAGTTATGATCCTTAGTGGCTGAGGATCACAGAATAGACTAGCTAAGTTACTGAACATAGAACAAGCTATAGGGAGGTGGTAACTGGACTGACCGCAATTCTGATCCTAACCGAACACACTAAAGGTAGCCGGTGAACGTGCCTGAATTCCTAGATGTCTCGACGCAGCCTGAGAAACTTGCTACCCCTATAGAGAAAGTAAGACCTCACTTGCCTCAGAGAAATGACCCCAAAGATATAGAAAGCCCCCAACAAATAATAATGGTGAGGTAAGGGGAAAATACAAAACATAGAAATGAAAACAGATTCAGCAAATGAGGCCCACTAATACTAGATAGCAGAAGACAGGCAGGGAACTGTGCGGTCAGTAAAAAACCCTATACAAAATATCCACGCTGAGAATTCAAGAACCCCCACACCAACTAACGGTGTGAGGGGAGAAACTCAGCCCCCTAGAGCTACCAGCAAGCAAGGAAATCACATATTAGCAAGCTGGACAAGGACAAATAAATAACCAAGAAACATACACTGATGAGCAAAAAATAACCAAACAGAAACTTAGCTTCTCTTGGCGAGACTGATAACGAAGGGATTCAGGAGAGATCAAAATAGCACTGAACACATCGACAGCAGGCAACCACTGAAAGTCCAGGTGAGCTAAATAGGAAACCAGCTAACAGATAACGAGACAGCTGAACCAGCCTCAGACCTGCAGAATGACACAAAGAGCCACCAGAGGGAGCCCAAAGACAGCACTCACACAGTACCACTTGTGACCACAAGAGGGAGCCCAAAAACAGAGTTCACAACAGTACCCCCCCTTGAGGAGGGGTCACCGAACCCTCATCAAAACCCCCAGGGCGATCAGGATGAGCCACATGGAAGGCATGAACCAAATCGGCCGCATGAACATCAGAGGCGACAACCCAGGAATTATCCTCCTGACCATAGCCCTTCCACTTAACCAAATACTGAAGCCTCCATCTAGAAATACGAGAATCCAAGATCTTCTCCACCACGTACTCCAATTCGCCCTCAACCAGCACCGGGGCAGGGGGCTCAACAGAAGGAACCACAGGCACCACATACCTCCGCAACAAAGACCTATGGAACACGTTATGAATGGCAAACGACGCTGGGAGGTCCAAACGAAATGACACCGGGTTAAGGATTTCCAAAATCTTATAAGGGCCGATGAAGCGAGGCTTGAATTTAGGAGAGGAGACCTTCATAGGAACATACCGAGAAGACAGCCATACCAAATCCCCAACACGAAGTCGGGGACCCACACCGCGACGGCGGTTGGCAAAGCGCTGAGCCTTCTCCTGTGACAACTTCAAATTGTCCACCACATGGTTCCAAATCTGCTGCAACCTATCCACCACAGAATCCACCCCAGGACAGTCAGAAGGCTCGACCTGACCCGAGGAAAAACGAGGATGAAAACCAGAATTGAAGAAAAAAGGCGAAAGCAAAGTAGCAGAACTAGCCCGATTATTAAGGGCAAACTCGGCCAATGGCAAAAAAGTCACCCAATCATCCTGATCAGCAGAAACAAAACATCTTAAATAAGTTTCCAAGGTCTGATTAGTTCGCTCGGTTTGGCCATTCTTCTGAGGATGGAAGGCCGACGAAAAAGACAAATCAATGCCCATCTTAGCACAAAAGATCCGCCAAAATCTGGACACAAACTGGGATCCTCTGTCAGACACAATATTTTCAGGGATGCCATGCAAGCGAACCACATTCTGAAAAAATAGAGGAACCAAATCGGAGGAGGTAGGCAACTTAGGCAAGGGCACCAAATGGACCATTTTGGAAAAACGATCACACAGCACCCAGATGACAGACATTCTCTGAGAGACTGGAAGATCCAAAATAAAATCCATGGAAATGAGCGTCCAAGGCCTCTTCGGGACAGGCAAAGGCAAAAGCAAACCGCTGGCACGAGAACAGCAAGGCTTAGCCCGAGCACAAATCCCACAGGACTGCACAAAGGAACGCACATCCCGCGACAAGGAAGGCCACCAGAAGGACCTAGCCACCAAATCCCTGGTACCAAAAATCCCAGGATGGCCTGCCAACACCGAAGAATGAACCTCGGAAATAACTCTGCTGGTCCATCTATCTGGGACAAACAGTCTCTCTGGTGGGCAACGGTCAGGTCTATCCGCCTGAAATTTCTGCAGCACTCGTCGCAAATCTGGGGAAATGGCAGACAAAATCACTCCCTCTCTGAGGATACCAGCCGGCTCTGAAACTCCCGGAGAGTCAGGCACAAAACTCCTAGAAAGAGCATCAGCCTTCACGTTCTTCGAACCAGGCAGGTACGAGACCACGAAATCGAAACGGGAGAAAAACAACGACCAACGAGCCTGTCTAGGATTCAGCCGCTTGGCAGACTCGAGATAAATCAGATTTTTGTGATCAGTCAAGACCACCACACGATGCTTAGCTCCCTCGAGCCAATGTCGCCACTCCTCAAATGCCCACTTCATAGCCAACAACTCCCGATTACCAACATCATAATTCCGCTCGGCAGGCGAAAACTTTCTTGAAAAGAAAGCACAAGGCTTCCTCACAGAGCAATCAGAGCTTCTCTGCGACAAAACAGCCCCTGCTCCAATCTCAGAAGCATCAACCTCGACCTGAAAAGGAATAGAGACATCAGGCTGACACAAAACTGGAGCCGAAGAAAACTGGCCCTTCAGCTCCCGAAAGGCTTCCACGGCCGCAGGAGACCAATTAGTCACATCAGAACCCTTCTTGGTCAAATCCGTCAAGGGTTTAACCACGCCAGAAAAATTAGCAATGAAGCGACGGTAAAAATTAGCAAAACCCAAGAACTTCTGAAGACTCTTAACAGATGTAGGCTGAGTCCAGTCATGAGTAGCCTGGACCTTGACTGGGTCCATCTCAATAGTAGAAGGAGAAAAAATAAAACCCAAAAAGGAAACCTTCTGTACTCCGAAGAGACATTTTGAGCCCTTCACAAATAAGGCAGTAGCACGCAGGACCTGAAATACCATCCTGACCTGCTTCACATGGGACTCCCAGTCCTCAGAAAAGACCAAAATGTCATCCAGATACACAATCATAAATTTATCCAGATATTCACGGAAGATGTCATGCATGAAGGACTGGAACACAGAAGGAGCATTAGAGAGTCCAAAAGGCATCACCAAGTACTCAAAATGGCCTTCGGGCGTATTAAATGCTGTTTTCAATTCATCCCCCTGCTTAATACGCACAAGGTTATATGCACCACGAAGATCTATCTTGGTGAACCAACTGGACCCCTTAATCCGAGCAAACAGATCAGATAATAATGGCAAAGGATACTGAAATTTGACCGTGATTTTATTTGTAAGATGATAATCTATACAAGGTCTCAGAGAACCATCCTTCTTGGCCACAAAAAAGAATCCTGCACCAAGAGGGGAGGAGGACGGGCGAATATGTCCCTTCTCTAAAGACTCCTTTATATAACTCTGCATCGCGGCATGTTCTGGTACAGACAAATTAAAAAGTCGTCCCTTAGGGAACTTACTACCAGGAATCAAATTTATAGCACAATCACAATCCCTGTGAGGAGGCAGGGCACCGGATCTGGGCTCATCAAATACATCCTGGTAGTCCGACAAAAACTCAGGGACCTCAGAAGGAGTGGAAGAAGCAATTGACACCAAAGGAGCATCGCCATGAATTCCCTGGCAACCCCAACTTGAAACAGACATAGCTTTCCAATCCAGAACTGGATTATGAGCCTGCAGCCATGGCAGACCCAAAACGACAACATCATGCAAATTATGCAGCACAAGAAAGCGAATCACCTCCTGATGTACAGGAGTCATGCACATGGTCACTTGAATCCAATACTGAGGCTTATTCTCAGCCAATGGTGTAGCATCAATTCCCCTCAGTGGAATAGGGAATTCCAAAGGCTCCAGTACCAAACCACAGCGCCTGGCAAACGACAAATCCATCAGGTTCAGGGCAGCACCTGAATCCACAAAAGCCATAACTGAATAGGAAGACAAAGAACAAATTAAAGTAGCAGACAAAATGAATTTAGGCTGTATAGTACCAACGGTGACAGATTTAGCAATTTTTTTTACGCGCTTAGAGCATGCTGAGATAACATGAGTTGAATCACCACAGTAAAAGCACAACCCATTTTGACGTCTATGATTTTGCCGCTCAATTCTGGTCAGAATTCGGTCACATTGCATAGACTCAGGTCTCTGTTCAGAAAACACCACCAGATGGTGCGCAGATTTGCGCCCCCGCAAACGCCGATCAATCTGAATGGCCAAAGCCATTGAGTCATTCAGACCTGCAGGCGTGGGGAACCCCACCATAACATTCTTAATGGCTTCAGAAAGACCTTCTCTGAAATTTGCAGCCAGGGCACACTCATTCCATTGAGTAAGCACCGACCATTTCCGAAATTTTTGACAATACACCTCAGCTTCATCCTGGCCCTGAGAGAGAGCCAGCAAGGCCTTTTCTGCCTGGTTCTCAAGATTAGGTTCCTCATAGAGCAATCCAAGCACCAGAAAAAACGCATCCACATTCAGCAATGCAGGATCTCCTGGCGCCAGGGAGAAAGCCCAATCTTGAGGGTCGTCACGTAACAGGGAGATAACAATTCTAACTTGCTGAGCGGAATCACCAGAGGAACGAGGTCTAAAAGAAAGAAATAATTTAAATTATTCTTAAAATTCAGAAACCTAGATCTATCTCCAGAAAACAACTCAGGAATAGGTACTTTTGGCTCAGACATAGGACTGTGAACAACAAAATCCTGAATGCTTTGCACCCTTGCAGCAAAACGATCCACACTAGAAGTCAGACTCTGAATATCCATGTCTGCAGCTGAACTCAAAGCCACCCAGAGATTAAGGGGATGAGAGAAGCTGGACAGACTGCAGCAAAGGGAGAGGAAAAAAAAAATAAAAAATTGTACTCAGGACTTCTCTTATCCCACTTCTGCGATGCATTAAACACTTTTTGGCCTGCTGTACTGTTATGATCCTTAGTGGCTGAGGATCACAGAATAGACTAGCTAAGTTACTGAACATAGAACAAGCTCTAGGGAGGTGGTAACTGGACTGACCGCAATTCTGATCCTAACCGAACACACTAAAGGTAGCCGGTGAACGTGCCTGAATTCCTAGACGTCTCGACGCAGCCTGAGAAACTTGCTACCCCTATAGAGAAAGTAAGACCTCACTTGCCTCAGAGAAATGACCCCAAAGATATAGAAAGCCCCCAACAAATAATAACGGTGAGGTAAGGGGAAAATACAAAACGTAGAAATGAAAACAGATTCAGCAAATGAGGCCCACTAATACTAGATAGCAGAAGACAGGCAGGGAACTGTGCGGTCAGTAAAAAACCCTATACAAATTATCCACGCTGAGAATTCAAGAACCCCCACACCAACTAACGGTGTGAGGGGAGAAACTCAGCCCCCTAGAGCTACCAGCAAGCAAGGAAATCACATATTAGCAAGCTGGACAAGGACAAATAAATAACCAAGAAACATATTGAACACTGATGAGCAAAAAATAACCAAACAGAAACTTAGCTTCTCTTGGTGAGACTGATAACGAAGGGATTCAGGAGAGATCAAAATAGCACTGAATACATCGACAGCAGGCAACCACTGAAAGTCCAGGTGAGCTAAATAGGAAACCAGCTAACAGATAACGAGACAGCTGAACCAGCCTCAGACCTGCAGAATGACACAAAGAGCCACCAGAAGGAGCCCAAAGACAGCACTCACACAGTACCACTTGTGACCACAAGAGGGAGCCCAAAAACAGAGTTCACAACACATAGCCCTTCCACTTAACCAAGTACTGAAGCTTCCGTCTCGAAATACGAGAATCCAAGATCTTCTCCACCACATACTCCAATTCTCCCTCAACCAACACCGGAGCAGGAGGATCAACAGAAGGAACCACAGGCACCATATACCTCCACAATAATGACCTATGGAACACATTATGAATGGCAAACGATGCTGGGAGGTCCAAACGAAATGACACAGGGTTAAGGATTTCTAAAATCTTATAAGGACCGATGAAATGAGGCTTGAACTTAGGAGATGAAACCTTCATAGGAACGAAACGAGAAGACAGCCATACCAAATCCCCCACACGAAGTCGGGGACCCACACAGCGACGGCGGTTAGCAAAGCGCTGAGCCTTCTCTTGTGACAACATCAAATTGTCCACTACGTGGTTCCAAATCTGTTGCAACCTATCCACCACAGAATCCACCCCAGGACAGTCCGAAGGCTCAACCTGACCTGAGGAAAAACGAGGATGAAAACCAGAATTGCAAAAAAAAGGTGAAACCAAAGTAGCAGAACTAGCCCGATTATTGAGGGCGAACTCAGCCAATGGCAAAAAGGACACCCAATCATCCTGATCAGCCGAAACAAAACATCTCAGATAAGTTTCCAAGGTCTGATTAGTTCGTTCAGTTTGGCCATTCGTCTGAGGATGGAAGGCCGACGAAAACGACAAATCAATGCCCATCACAAAAGGACCGCAAAAATCTGGACACAAACTGGGATCCTCTGTCAGATACAATGTTCTCCGGAATCCCATGCAAACGAACCACATTCTGAAAAAACAGTGACACCAAATCGGAGGAGGAAGGCAGCTTAGGCAAGGGCACCAAATGGACCATTTTAGAAAAACGATCACAAACCACCCAGATGACAGACATCCTCTGAGAGACTGGAAGATCCGAAATAAAATCCATGGAAATATGCGTCCAAGGCCTCTTTGGGACAGGCAAAGGCAAAAGCAAACCACTGGCATGAGAACAGCAAGGCTTAGCCCGAGCACAAATCCCACAGGACTGCACAAAGGAACGCACATCCCGCGACAAGGATGGCCACCAAAAGGACCTAGCCACCAAATCCCTGGTACCAACAATTCCAGGGTGACCCGCCAACACCGAAGAATGAACCTCGTAAATAACTCTACTGGTCCATCTATCCGGGACAAACAGTCTCTCCGGTGGACAACGGTCAGGTTTATTGGCCTGAAATTCCTGCAGCACCCGCCGCAAATCAGGGGAGATGGCAGACAGAATCACCCCCTCTCTGAGGATACCAGCCGGTTCAGAAACTCCCGGAGAGTCAGGCACAAAACTCCTAGAAAGGGCATCAGCCTTCACGTTCTTTGAACCCGGAAGGTATGAAGCCACGAAATTGAAACGGGAGAAAAACAGCGACCATCGAGCCTGTCTAGGATTCAACCGCTTGGCAGACTCAAGATAAGTCAAATTCTTGTGATCCGTCAAGACCACCACACGATGTTTGGCTCCCTCAAGCCAATGTCGCCACTCCTCAAATGCCCACTTCATTGCCAACAACTCACGATTACCAACATCATAATTCTGCTCGGCAGGCGAAAACTTTCTTGAAAAGAAAGCACATGGCCTCATCATAGAGCCATCAGAGTTTTTCTGCGACAAGACAGCCCCTGCTCCTATCTCAGAGGCATCAACCTCGACCTGGAAAGGGAGAGAGACATTCGGCTGACGCAAGACAGGAGCCGAAGAAAACCGACGTTTCAGCTCCTGAAAGGCCTCCACGGCTGCAGGAGACCAATTGGTCACATCAGAACCCTTCTTGGTCAAATCCATCAAAGGCTTAACCACACTAGAGAAATTAGTGATGAAGCGACGGTAAAAATTAGCAAAGCCCAAGAACTTCTGAAGACTCTTCACTGATGTAGGTTGAGTCCAGTCATAAATAGCCTGGACCTTAACTGGATCCATCTCGATAGTGGAAGGAGAAAAAATAAAGCCCAAAAAGGAAACCTTCTGGACTCCGAAGAGACATTTAGAGCCCTTCACAAATAAGGCATTGGCACGCAGGACCTGAAATACCATCCTGACCTGCCTCACATGGGATTCTCAATCGTCAGAAAATACCAAAATATCATCCAGGTACACAATCATAAATCTATCCAGATACTCTCGGAAGATGTTGTGCATGAAGGACTGAAACACGGAAGGTGCATTAGAAAGCCCAAAAGGCATCACCAAGTACTCAAAATGGCCTTCGGGCGTATTAAATGCCGTTTTCCATTCATCGCCCTGTTTTATACGCACAAGATTATACGCTCCTCGAAGATCTATCTTGGTGAACCAACTAGCCCCCTTAATCCGAGCAAACAGATCAGACAGCAATGGAAAAGGATACTGAAATTTGACCGTGATGTTATTTAGAAGGCGATAATCTATACAAGGTCTCAGAGAACCATCCTTCTTGGCCACAAAAAAGAACCCCGCACTTAAAGGGGACGAGGACGGGCGAATATGCCCCTTCTCCAGAGACTCCTTTATATAACTCTGCATAGCGGTATGTTCTGGTACAGACAAATTGAAAAGTCGTCCCTTAGGGAACTTACTACCAGGAATCAAATTTATAGCACAATCACAATCCCTATGAGGAGGTAGGGCACTGGATTTGGGCTCATCAAATACATCCTGGTAGTCCGACAGAAATTCAGGGACTTCAGAAGGAGTAGAAGCAGCAATTGACACCAAAGGAGCATCGCCATGAATCCCCTGGCACCCCCAACTTGACACAGACATTGCTTTCCAATCCAGGACTGGATTATGAGCCTGCAGCCATGGCAGACCCAACACGACAACGTCATGCAAATTATGTAACACAAGAAAACGAATCATCTCCTGATGTGCAGGAGTCATGCACATAGTCACTTGAGTCCAGTACTGAGGCTTATTCTTGGCCAATGGCGTAGCATCAATTCCCTTTAGTGGAATAGGAAATTGCAAAGGCTCCAAGATAAAACCACAGCGCCTGGCAAATTACAAATCCATCAAGTTCAGGGCAGCACCTGAATCCACAAAAGCCATAACTGAGTAGGATGACAGGGAGCAAATCAAAGTAACAGACAAAATGAATTTGGGCTGTACAGTACCAATGGTGACAGATTTAGTGAACCTATTTGTGCGCTTAGAACAATCAGAGATAACATTAGTAGAATCACCACAGTAAAAGCACAACCCATTCTGACGTCTGTGATTCTGCCGTTCAATTCTGGTCAGAATCCTGTCACATTGCATAGACTCAGGCTTCTGCTCAGAAAATACCGCCAGATGGTGCACAGGTTTGCGCTCCCGCAAACGCCGATCAATCTGAATGGCCAACGACATAGACTCATTCAGACCCGCAGGCGTGGGGAACCCCACCATAACATCCTTAATGGCTTCAGAAAGACCTTTTCTGAAAATTGCTGCCAGGGCACACTCATTCCACTGAGTGAGCACTGACCATTTCCTAAACTTCTGACAGTAAACCTCTGCTTCATCCAGACCCTGAGAGAGAGCCAGCAAAACCTTTTCTGCCTGGTCTATTAGATTAGGTTCCTCATAAAGCAATCCAAGCGCCAGAAAAAACGCATCCACATTTAGTAATGCAGGATCTCCTGGCGGCAGAGAGAATGCCCAATCTTGAGGGTCACCACGTAACAAAGAAATAATAATTTTAACTTGCTGAACAGGGTCACCAGAGGAACGAGGTCTCAGAGAAAGGAATAATTTACAATTATTTTTGAAATTCAAAAACCTAGATCTATCTCCAGAGAATAACTCAGGAATTGGTATTTTAGGCTCTGACATAGGACTGTGAACTACATAATCCTGGATACCTTGTACCCTTGCAGTGAGATGATCCAGACTAGAGGACAGACTCTGAATGTCCATGTCTGCAGCTGAATTCTGAACCACCCAGAGATTAAGGGGAGGAGAGAGGCTAGCCACACTGCAGAGGAAAAAAAAAAAATGAACTCAGGATCTCTCTTATCCCTCTTTTGCGATTCATTAACTCTTTTATGGCCTGCTGTACTGTTATGATCCTGGTGGCAAGGATCGCAAACTGACCTGCTAAGTAACAGAAATCCTTAGGACAAGCTCTGGGGATGTAGGAGCTATACTGACCGCAACCCTGATTCTATCAATACACACTATAGGCAGCCGTGGAGCATTACCTAAAATCCTAGATGCCTCGTCACAGCCTGAGAAACTAGCTACCCCTAGAGAGAAAGCAAGCCTCAATTGCCTCAGAGAAATCACCCCAAAATTTTAGACAGCCCCCCACAAATAATAATGGTGAGTTAAGGGGAAAACACAAACGTAGAAATGAAAACAGGTTTTTTAGCAAATGAGGCCCGCTAACACTAAATAGACAGAAGACAGCAAGGGATATGTGCGGTCAGTATAAAATGCTATCAAAAATAATCCACGCAGAGATTACAAGAACCCCCACACGACTCACGATGTGAGGGGCGCATCTCTGCACCCCAGAACTTCCAGCAAGCGAGAATATTACATATAAGCAAGCTGGACAGAACTCATCATATACAGAGAAACATTTTCAAGGAAATAATGAGCAAACATGAACTAGCAAGACTTAGCTTCTCAGGAGGAGACAGGTCACAAGGAAAGTCCAGAGAGATCAGAACCAGTAGTGAATACAATGACAGCAAGCAAAAAGTGAAGGTCCAGGTGGAGTTAAATAGAGGCCAGACTAGCAGAAAACGAGGCAGCTGGATTCCAGCTACAGACCCGCAGTAAGCACTAAAGGCCTCCAGAGGGAGCCCAAGAACAGAACTCACACAATACCACTCATGACCACAGGAGGGAGCCCGAGAATGGAATTCACAACAGGAGTGGTCGTGCGACTGCACTCTGTGGACGAGCTTTCGCTTCTGCTTTAGGAGGGGTGGCGATCGCCTACAGCCAACTGTTTCCTAGACCGTGGGCTAGGCAGAACTGTCCCACTATGGCTGTCCCCTGTGGACCCTGCATCCACCACATTAACCCAGTGTGCCGTGATGGACACATAACGTCCCTGGCCATGCCTACTGGTCCATGCATCTGTTGTGAGGTGCACCTGTCTACTGACTGATTGCCTCAGTGCATGGACAATTCGGTCTTTAACATGCTGGTGGAGGGCTGGGATGGCTTTTCTCGCAAAGAAGTGTCGACTGGGTAGGTCATAGCATGGTACTGCGTAGGCCATCAGGGCTTTGAAAACTTTGCGTTCAACCAACCGGTAGGGCATCATCTCTAACGAGATTAGTCTAGCAATGTGGGCGTTCAAACCCTGTGTACGCGGATGAGAGGATGAGTACTTCCTTTTCCTAATGAGAGTCTCTTGTAGGGTGAGCTGGCCTGGAGAGCTGCATATATGGTGGAACTAGCGGGGGTGGTGGTGGACATGGCAGATTGAGAGAGGGTTGGTGAGGGTATTCTTGCTGTTGGCCTACATACAGTGTTTCCTACCAACAACCTGCTGATTCCCTGACTGCTTTGGGTTTGCGACGATACCTCCACATTTGCTGCAGGTGGTGTCCTAAACGGTGGGCTTACAGTGAGGGAAGCAATGTAGCGTTGCTGACTAGCTTCATTCTGAGCAGGTGCACCTATGTTACGGG
Organism: Ranitomeya variabilis; assembly: GCF_051348905.1. Classification (NCBI taxonomy): domain Eukaryota; kingdom Metazoa; phylum Chordata; class Amphibia; order Anura; family Dendrobatidae; genus Ranitomeya; species Ranitomeya variabilis. The sequence goes on along the minus strand of NC_135234.1, from coordinate 563,650,504 downwards.
AAGTTTGGTAGTTAGTCCAGGCTTCCAAGTGCATGCTGGTTAAATGTCTACGCATGCAGGTTGTATTTAAATTTTTGACATTCTGCCCTCTGCTAAAAGGTCCTTGAGCATTTCTTACAGATAACTTTGCACTGATCATTCGGATCTTGGTTAAAAAATTGCCTGCACTCTTCCTACTATCGAATACCTTTTCAGGCATTGCACACTGTGCTACTTTCACCGGATGGCCACGCTGTCCTAAAACTGTTTTTGGTTTTGACACATGGTTATGGCCAGATACGGGCCAGATACGGGCCTGCCAGATGAAAGCTGTTGCGATGTTGATGCCTTCTGCGGCTCATACTCCTCCGCTTCAAAACTACTGCCAGCGGCACCCTGTTCCCCCAATGGCTGCCAATCGGGGTCAACAACTGGGTCATCTATCACCTCCTCTTCAATGTCCTGTGAACCTTCCTCTGTGTCACCGTGTAAGGTGCTATAGCGATCGGGACGGGGCACCATAGTCTCATCAGGGTCAGGTTCTGGCTCAGTACACTGCGAGGGCAATGTTGTGATCTGAGTCAATGGAACAGCATAATAATCTAGCTGTGGCTGTGCATCTGTGCACTCCATGTCCGATTCATCTTGTAATGGCCTGTTAACAATTTCCCTTTCTAACCCAGGCACGGTATGTGTAAAGATCTCCATGGAGTAACCTGTTGTGTCACCTGATGCATCCTTCACTGTTGTTCTGGGTGAAGGACACAAGGAAGCGACTTGTTCCTGACTGGGAGCATCCACTGACGACTCGCTGCTTTTAAATTTCGAACTTTCTGAAGAGGAGGCGAAAGAGCTAGAGGCTGAGTCAGCAAGGAAAGCCAAAACTTTTTTCTGCTGCTCCGGCTTTAAAAGTGGTTTTCCTACTCCCAGAAAAGGGAGCGTGCGAGGCCTTGTATAGCCAGACGATGATGCTGGCTCAACAACTCGAGCCTTAGGTGCTATTTTGCTTTTTCCACTACCATCAGATGCTCCACCACCACCACCACCATCATTACCAGCTGGCAATGACCGCCCATGGCCACGACCTCTTCCACCAGACTTCCTCATTCTTGGGGAAATGTAACCAAACTAACAACAGTTATATAGTACTGTAAAACAAGGTAGAAGGTGTATGTTAACTTGTTGTGAATTTAAATCTCCCTTTCTATATGTGTGGGAGACTGCTGCAAAATTCAGGCCCACTGTATTACACTACACAGTATAAGTGGCAGAAAGTGGCTGGCAGATATACGCCAAACGGAAGGGATGCAGATGCACTTAGTGACAATATTAATCTCCCATTTTATGTGTGGGACACTGCTGCAAAATTCAGGCCCACTGTATTACACTACACAGTATAAGTGGCAGAAAGTGGCTGGCAGATATACGCCAAACAGAACTGACGCAGATGCACTTAGTGGCAATATAAATCTCCCTTTTTATGTGTGGGAAACTGCTGCAAAATTCAAGCCCACTGTATTACACTACACAGTATAAGAGGCAGAAAGTGGCTGGCAGATATATGCCAAACAGAAGGGATGCAGATGCACTTAGTGGCAATATAAATCTCCCTTTTTATGTGTGGGACACTGCTGCAAATTTCAGGCCCACTGTATTACACTACACAGTATAAGTGGCAGAAAGTGGCTGGCAGATATACACCAAACAGAAGGGACGCAGATGCACTTAGTGGCAATATTAATCTCCCTTTTTATGTGTGGGACACTGCTGCAAGAAAAAATTCAGGCCCACTGTATTACACTACACAGTATAAGTGGCAGCAAGTGGCTGGCAGATATACGCCAAACAGAACTGACGCAGATGCACTTTGTGGCAATACAAATCTCCCTCTTTATGTGTGGGAAACTGCTGCAAAATTCAGGCCCACTGTATTACACTACACAGTATAAGTGGCAGAAAGTGGCTGGCAGATATACGCCAAACAGAACGGACGCAGATGCACTTAGTGGCAATATTAATCTCCCTTTTTATGTGTGGGACACTGCTGCAAAATTCAGGCCCACTGTATTACCCTACACAGTATAAGTGGCAGAAAGTGGCTGGCAGATATACGCCAAACAGAAGGGATGCAGATGCACTTAGTGGCAATATTAATCTCCCTTTTTATGTGTGGGAGACTGGTGCAAGAAAAAAATCAGGCCCACTGTATTACACTACACAGTATAAGTGGCAGAAAGTGGCTGGCAGATATACGCCAAACAGAACTGACGCAGATGCACTTTGTGGCAATATAAATCTCGCTTTTTATGTGTGGGAAACTGCTGCAAAATTCAGGCCCACTGTATTACACTACACAGTATAAGTGGCAGAAAGTGGCTGGCAGATATACGCCAAACAGAACTGACGCAGATGCACTTAGTGGCAATATAAATCTCCCTTTTTATGTGTGGGAAACTGCTGCAAAATTCAGGCCCACTGTATTACACTACACAGTATAAATGGCAGAAAGTGGCTGGCAGATATTTGCCAAACAGAAGGGATGCATATGCACTAAGTGGCAATATAAATCTCCCTTTTTATGTGTGGGACACTGCTGCAAAATTCAGGCCCACTGTATTACACTACACAGTATTAGAGGCAGAAAGTGGCTGGCAGATATACGCCAAACAGATCTGACGCAGATGCACTTAGTGGCAATACAAATCTCCCTTTTTATGTGTGGGAAACTGATGCAAAATTCAGGCCCACTGTATTACACTACACAGTATAAGTGGCTGAAAGTGGCTGGCAGATATACACCAAACAGAAGGGACGCAGATGCACTTAGTGGCAATTTTAATCTCCCTTTTTATGTGTGGGACACTGCTGCAAGAAAAAAATCAGGCCCACTGTGTTACAATACACAGTATAAGTGGCAGAAAGTAACTGGCAGATATATGCCAAACAGAAAGGACGCAGATGCACTTAGTGACAATATTAATCTCCCTTTTTATGTGTGGTACACTGCTGCAACATTCAGGCCCACTGTATTACACTACACAGTATAAGTGGCTGAAAGTGGCTGGCAGATATACACCAAACAGAAGGGACGCAGATGCACTTAGTGGCAATATTAATCTCCCTTTTTATGTGTGGGACACTGCTGCAAGAAAAAATTCAGGCCCACTGTATTACACTACACAGTATAAGTGGCAGCAAGTGGCTGGCAGATATACACCAAACAGAACTGACGCAGATGCACTTTGTGGCAATATAAATCTCCCTTTTTATGCGTGGGAAACTGCTGCAAAATTAAGGCCCACTGTATTACACTACTGTTGTGAATTCCGTTCTCGGGCTCCCTCCTGTGGTGATGAGTGGTACTGTGTGAGTTTGTTCTTGGGCTCCCTCTGGTGGCCTTTAGCGATATGGCTGGTCCTGGCTGGGCTCAGCTGTTTCATCTCCTGCTAGGCTGGGCCTATTTAACTCACCTGGACCTTTATTTGTCGCCTGCTGTCGGTGTATTTAGTCCTGATCCTGTGCTCTCCTAATATTCCTTGTGACCAGTCTCCTGCTATGAGAAGCTAAGTTTGCTTGTTCAGTTTCTCATTATTTCCTTGAAAACGTTTCTCATTATATTATGAGCTCAGCCCAGCTTGCTTTTATGTGATTTTTTGCTTGCTGGTTAGTTCTGGGGTGCAGAGTGCGCCCCTCACATCGTGAGTCGGTGTGGGGGTTCTTGTATTCTCTGCGTGGTTTACTTTTGATAGTTTTTGTACTGACCGCACAGACACCTATCTATTTTCTGCCTATCTAGTATTAGCGGACCTCATTTGCTAAATCTGTTTCATCTCTACATTTGTGTTTTCCCCTTGACTCACCATTATTATTTGTGAAGGGCTATCTAAGACTTTGGGGTATATTTCTCTGAGGCAAGTGAGGTCTTTGCTTTCTTTCTAGGGGTAGTCAGTTTCTCAGGCTGTGACGAGACGTCTAGGTTTTCAGGTAACGTTCCACAGCTGCCTTTAGTGTGTTTGGATAGGATCAGGATTGCGGTCAGTATAGCTTCCACATCCCCAGAACTTGTCCTATATACTCAGGGTATATTTGTCAGGTCAGTTTGAGATCCTACCACCAGGATCATAACAGTACAGCAGGCCCGAAAGTGTTAATGCAGCTAAAGAGGGAGAAGAGAAATCTTAAGGTCATTTTTTTTTTTTTTTTCCTCTGCACTGTGTTTTGCCTCTCTCCTCCCCTTAATCTCTGGGTGGTTCTGTATGCAGCTACTAATATGGACATTCAGAGTCTGTCTTCTAGTGTGGATCATCTCACTGCAAGGGTACAGGGCATTCAGGATTATGTAGTCCGCAGTCCTATGTCAGAGCCTAAAATACCTATTCCTGAGCTGTTTTCCGGAGATAGATCTAGGTTTTTGAACTTTAAGAATAATTGTAAGTTATTTCTTTCTCTGAGACCTCGCTCATCTGGCGACTCTGTTCAGCAAGTCAAAATTGTTATTTCTTTGTTGCGGGGTGACCCTCAAGATTGGGCATTCTCTTTGGCGCCAGGAGATCCGGCACTGCTAAATGTTGATGCGTTTTTTCTGGCGCTTGGAGTGCTTTATGAGGAACCAAATCTGGTAGACCAAGCAGAGAAGGTTTTGCTGGCTCTCTCAGGGTCGGAATGAAGCAGAGGTTTATTGTCAGAAGTTTAGGAAACGGTCAGTGCTCACTCAGTGGAATGAGTGCGCCCTGGCGGCGATTTTCAGAAAGGGTCTTTCTGAAGCCCTTAAAGATGTTATGGTGGGGTTCCCCACGCCGGCGGGTCTGAATGAGTCAATGTCTTTGGCCATTCAGATTGATCGGCGTTTGCGGGAGCGCAAACCTGTGCACCCTCTGGCGATATTTTCTGAGCAGAAACCTGAGCCTATGCAATGTGACAGGATTCTGACCAGAGTTGAACGGCAAAACCACAGACGTCAGAATGGGTTGTGCTTTTACTGTGGTGATTCTGCTCATGTTATCTCAGCATGCTCTAAGCGCACAAAAAGGGTTGCCAAGTTTTTCACCATTGGTACTGTACAACCTAAATTAATTTTGTCTGTTACTTTGATTTGCTCTCTGTCATCCTACCCAGTTATGGCTTTTGTGGATTCAGGTGGTGCCCTGAATTTGATGGATTTGTCATTTGCCAGGCACTGTGGTTTTATCTTGGAGCCTTTACAATTCCCTATTCCACTAAAGGGAATTGATGCTACACCATTGGCCAAGAATAAACCTCAGTACTGGACTTAATTGACCATGTGCATGGCTCCTGTACATCAGGAGGTAATTCGCTTTCTGGTGCTGTATAATTTGCATGATGTTGTCGTGTTGGGTCTGCCATGGCTGCAGGCTCATAATCCAGTCCTGGATTGGAAAGCAATGTCTGTGTCAAGTTGGGGGTGCCAGGGGATTCATGGCGATGCTCCTTTGGTGTCAATTGCTTCTTCTACTCCTTCTGAAGTCCCTGAATTTTTGTCGGACTACCAGGATGTATTTGATGAGCCCAAATCCAGTGCCCTACCTCCTCATAGGGATTGTGATTGTGCCATAAATCTGATTCCTGGTAGTAAGTTCCCTAAGGGACGACTTTTTAATTTGTCTGTACCAGAACATACCGCTATGCGGAGTTATATAAAGGAGTCCTTGGAGAAGGGACATATTCGCCCATCCTCGTCCCCTTTGGGTGCGGGGTTCTTTTTTGTGGCCAAGAAGGATGGTTCTCTGAGACCCTGTATAGATTATCGCCTTCTAAATAACATCACGGTCAAATTTCAGTATCCCTTGCCACTGTTGTCCGATCTGTTTGCCCGGATTAGGGGGGCCAGTTGGTTCACCAAGATAGATCTTCGTGGAGCGTATAATCTTGTGCGCATAAAGCAGGGCGATGAATGGAAAACAGCATTTAATACACCCGAAGGCCATTTTGAGTACTTGGTGATGCCTTTTGGGCTTTCTAATGCCCCCTCTGTGTTTCAGTCCTTCATGCACGATATCTTCCGAGAGTACCTGGATAGATTTATGATTGTGTACCTGGATGATATTTTGGTCTTTTCTGATGATTGGGAGTCTCATGTGAAGCAGGTCAGGATGGTATTTCAGGTCCTGCGTGCCAATGCCTTGTTTGTGAAGGGCTCTAAATGTCTCTTCGGAGTCCAGAAGGTTTCCTTTTTGGGCTTTATTTTTTCTCCTTCTACTATCGAGATGGATCCAGTCAAGGTTCAGGCTATTCATGACTGGACTCAACCTACATCTGTGAAGAGTCTTCAGAAGTTCTTGGGTTTTGCTAATTTTTACCGTCGCTTCATCACTAATTTTTCTAGTGTGGTGAAGCCTTTGATGGATTTGACCAAGAAGGGTTCTGATGTGACGAATTGGTCTCCTGCGGCCGTGGAGGCCTTTCAGGAGTTGAAACGTCAGTTTTCTTTGGCTCCTGTCTTGCGTCAGACGGATGTTTCTCTCCCTTTTCAGGTCGAGGATGATGCTTCTGAGATTGGAGCAGGGGCTGTTTTGTCGCAGAGAAGCTCTGATGGCTCTGTGATGAGACCATGTGCTTTCTTTTCAAGAAAGTTTAAGCCTGCCGAGTGGAATTATGATGTTGGTAATCGAGAGTTGTTGGCAATGAAGTGGGCATTTGAGGAGTGGCGACATTGGCTTGAGGGAGCCAAGCATCGTGTGGTGGTCTTGACGGATCACAAGAATTTGACTTATCTCGAGTATGCCAAACGGTTGAATCCGAGACAGGCTCGATGGTCGCTGTTTTTTTCTCATTTCAATTTCGTGGTTTCATATCTTCCGGGTTCGAAAAACGTGAAGGCTGATGTCCTTTCTAGGAGTTTTGTACCTGACCCCCGGAAGTTTCTGAACCGACTGGTGTTCTCAAAGAGGGGGTGATTTTGTCTGCTATCTCTCCTGATCTGCGACGGGTGTTGCAGGAGTTTCAGGCCAATAGACCTGACCGTTGTCCAGAGAGACTGTTTGTCCCAGACAGATGGACCAGTAGAGTTATTTACGAGGTTCATTCTTTGGTGTTGGCGGGTCATCCTGGGATTTTTGGTACCAGGGATTTGGTGGCGAGATCCTTTTGGTGGCCTTCCTTGTCGCGGGATGTGCGTTCCTTTGTGCAGTCCTGTGGGATTTGTGCTCGGGCCAAGCCTTCGTGTTCTCGTGCCAGTGAATTGCTTCTGCCTTTGCCTGTCCCGAAGAGGCCTTGGACGCATATTTCCATGGATTTTATTTCGGATCTTCCTGTCTCTCAGAAGATGTCTGTCATCTGGGTGGTTTGTGATCGTTTTTCCAAAATGGTCCATTTGGTACCCTTGCCTAAGTTGCCTTCCTCCTCTGATTTGGTGTCATTGTTTTTTCAGAATGTGGTTCGTTTGCATGGGATTCCGGAGAACATTGTGTCCGACAGAGGATCCCAGTTTGTGTCCAGATTTTGGCGATCCTTTTGTGCTAAGATGGGCATTGAATTGTCTTTTTCGTCAGCCTTCCATCCTCAGACGAATGGTCAAACCGAACGAACTAATCAGACCTTGGAAACTTATTTGAGATGTTTTGTTTCTGCTGACCAGGATGATTGGGTGACCTTTTTGCCATTGGCTGAGTTCGCCCTCAATAATCGGGCTAGTTCTGCTACTTTGGTTTCACCTTTCTTTTGCAATTCTGGTTTTCATCCTCGTTTCTCCTCGGGTCAGGTTGAGTCTTCTGACTGTCCTGGGGTGGATTCTGTGGTGGATAGGTTGCAGCAGATTTGGAACCATGTGGTGGATAATTTGACTTTGTCCCAAGAGAAGGCTCAGCGCTTTGCTAACCGCCGTCGCTGTGTGTGTCCCCGACTTCGTGTGGGGGATTTGGTATGGTTGTCTTCTCGTTATGTCCCGATGAAGGTTTCCTCTCCTAAGTTCAAGCCTCGTTTCATCGGTCCTTATAAGATTTTGGAAATCCTCAACCCTGTGTCTTTTCGTTTGGACCTCCCAACATCGTTTGCCATTCATAATGTGTTCCATAGGTCATTGTTGCAGAGATATGTGGTGCCTGTGGTCCCTTCTGTTGATCCTCCTGCTCCGGTCTTGGTCGAGGGGGAGTTGGAATATGTGGTGGAGAAGATCTTGGATTCTCGTATTTCGAGACGGAGGCTTCAGTACTTAGTGAAATGGAAGGGTTATGGTCAGGAGGATAATTCCTGGGTTGTCGCCTCCGATGTCCATGCGGCCGATTTGGTTTGTGCCTTTCATTTGGCTCGTCCTGATCGGCCTGGGAGCTCTGTTGAGGGTTCGGTGACCCCTCCTCAAGGGGGGGTACTGTTGTGAATTCCGTTCTCGGGCTCCCTCCTGTGGTCATGAGTGGTACTGTGTGAGTTTGTTCTTGGGCTCCCTCTGGTGGCCTTTAGCGATATGGCTGGTCTTGGCTGGGCTCAGCTGTTTCATCTCCTGCTAGGCTGGGCCTATTTAACTCACCTGGACCTTTATTTGTCGCCTGCTGTCGGTGTATTCAGTCCTGATCCTGTGCTCTCCTAATATTCCTTGTGACCAGTCTCCTGCTATGAGAAGCTAAGTTTGCATGTTCAGTTTCTCATTATTTCCTTGAAAACGTTTCTCATTATATTATGAGTTCAGCCCAGCTTGCTTTTATGTGATTTTTGCTTGCTGGTTAGTTCTGGGGTGCAGAGTGCGCCCCTCACATCGTGAGTCGGTGTGGGGGTTCTTGTATTCTCTGCGTGGTTTACTTTTGATAGTTTTTGTACTGACCGCACAGACACCTATCTATTTTCTGCCTATCTAGTATTAGCGTGCCTCATTTGCTAAATCTGTTTCATCTCTACGTTTGTGTTTTCCCCTTGACTCACCGTTATTATTTGTGGGGGGCTATCTAAGACTTTGGGGTATATTTCTCTGAGGCAAGTGAGGTCTTTGCTTTCTTTCTAGGGGTAGTCAGTTTCTCAGGCTGTGACGAGACGTCTAGGTTTTCAGGTAACGTTCCACAGCTGCCTTTAGTGTGTTTGGATAGGATCAGGATTGCGGTCAGTATAGCTTCCACATCCCCAGAACTTGTCCTATATACTCAGGGTATATTTGTCAGGTCAGTTTGAGATCCTACCACCAGGATCATAACACACTACACAGTATAAGTGGCAGAAAGTGGCTGGCAGATATATGCCAAACAGAACAGACGCAGATGCACTTAGTGGCAATATAAATCTCCCTTTTTATGTGTGGTACACTGCTGCAAAATTCAGGCCCACTGTATTACACTACACAGTATAAGTGGCAGAAAGTGGCTGGCAGATATACACCAAACAGAAGTGATGCAGATGCACTTAGTGGCAATATTAATCTCCCTTTTATATGTGTGGGACACTGCTGCAAGAAAAAATTCAGGCCCACTGTATTACACTACACAGTATAAGTGGCAGCAAGTGGCTGGCAGATATACGCCAAACAGAAGGGACGCAGATGCACTTAGTGGCAATATAAATCTCCCTTTTTATGTGTGGGACACTGCTGCAAAATTCAGGCCCTCTGTATTACCCTACACAGTATAAGTGGCAGAAAGTGGCTGGCAGATATACGCCAAACAGAAGGGACGCAGATGCACTTAGTGGCAATATAAATCTCCCTTTTTATGTGTGGGAAACTGCTGCAAAATTCAGGCCCACTGTATTACACTACACAGTATAAGTGGCAGAAAGTGGCTGGCAGATATACGCCAAACAGAACTGACGCAGATGCACTTTGTGGCAATATAAATCTCCCTTTTTATGTGTGAGAAACTGCTGCAAAATTCAGGCCCACTGTATTACACTACACAGTATAAGTGGCAGAAAGTGGCTGGCAGATATACGCCAAACAGAAGGGACGCAGATGCACTTAGTGGCAATATTAATCTCCCTTTTTTTGTGTGGGACACTGCTGCAAAATTCAGGCCCACTGTATTACCCTACACAGTATAAGTGGCAGAAAGTGGCTGGCAGATATACGCCAAACAGAAAGGACGCAGATGCACTTAGTGGCAATATTAATCTCCCTTTTTATGTGTGGGAGACTGGTGCAAGAAAAAAATCAGGCCCACTGTATTACACTACACAGTATAAGTGGCAGAAAGTGGCTGGCAGATATACGCCAAACAGAAGGGACGCAGATGCACTTAGTGGCAATATTAATCCCCCTTTTTATGTGTGGGACACTGCTGCAAGAAAAAATTCAGGCCCACTGTATTACACTACACAGTATAAGTGGCAGAAAGTGGCTGGCAGATATACGCCAAACAGAACGGACGCAGATGCACTTAGTGGCAATATTATTCTCCCTTTTTATGTATGGGACACTGCTGCAAGAAAAAATTCAGGCCCACTGTATTACACTACACAGTATAAGTGGCAGGAATTGGCTGGAAGATATATATATATAAAAAAGGGACTGTACTACAGTAACAATCTCCCTACAATGATCTCAGGACAAGTATGGCCACCTGCAATAAAAAAGACTGCTGCACACAAAAGTGTGGACAAATAAACAATAGAACTGTGCCGAAAGGAGCAACAGGACTTTTGCTTTTAAAAAAGCAGTTGGTTTGCACAGCGGCATACAAACAGCAATGCAGCTATCAGGGAGCCTTATAAGCTACAGAGCTGATGCACAGAAATCTAGCCTCCACTGTCCCTGCAAAGAAAAGGTGGTGTTGGACAGTGGAAATCGCTACAGCACAAATGGTTTGGGGGTTAATATTTCCTCCCTAACAATATCCCTGCTTCTGATGAAGCTGCAGCAACCTCTCCCTATGCTCAGATTGGCAGAAGTAAGATGGCGGTCGGCGTACATGCCCCTTTACAGCCCATGTGATGCCGCAGAAAGCAAGCCAATCCCTGTCATGCCCTTCTCTAAGATGGTGGGGACTGAGACCTATGTCATCACGCTGCCCACACTCTGCGTCCACCTTCATTGGCTGAGAAATGGCGCTGAAAGCGACATACAAAACGCGACTTTGGCGTGAAGATCGCCGACAGCATGGCCGATCCCACACTGGGATCGGGTCGGGTTTCATGAAATCCGACTTTGCCGAAAGTCGGCGATTTTTGAAAATGTCCGATCCGTTTCACTGAACCCTAACCATAAGTACTACAGCTAAAGAATGGCAGCATGTCAATTAAGTGGAAGCTCCTTACCCATGCCAGGAGTATACACTACAATGCACCGATGCATGTTTCTCGGTTGCTATTTCCTGAGACTGAGCTCAGAAGAAGCCCAAGGGAGAAAAACTTTTACTTAGAAAATTGGTGACGTGTTCAATACTTTCTTCGCCCACTGTGTGTTTATATATATATATATATATATATATATATATATACAGTTAGGTCCATATATATTTGGACAGAGACAACATTATTCTAATTTTGGTTCTAGACATTACCACAATAAATTTTAAACAAAACGATTCAGATGCAGTTGAAGTTCAGACTTTCAGCTTTCATTTGAGGGTATCCACATTAAAATTGGATGAAGGGTTTAGGAGTTTCAGCTCCTTAATATGTGCCACCCTGTTTTTAAAGGGACCAAAAGTAATTGGACAGATTAAATAATTGTAAATAAAATGTTCATTTCTAGTACTTGGTTGAAAACCCTTTGTTGGCAATGACTGCCTGAAGTCTTGAACTCATGGACATCACCAGACGCTGTGTTTCCGCCTTTTTGATGCTCTGCCAGGCCTTCACTGCGGTGGTTTTCAGTTGCTGTTTGTTTGTGGGCCTTTCTGTCTGAAGTTTAGTCTATAACAAGTGAAATGCTGCTCAATTGGGTTCAGATCAGGTGACTGACTTGGCCATTCAAGAATATTCCACTTCTTTGCTTTAATAAACTCCTGGGTTGCTTTGGCTTTATGTTTTGGGTCATTGTCCATCTGTAGTATGAAACGACAACCAACCAGTTTGGCTGCATTTGGCTGGATCTGAGCACACAGTATGGCGGCTCTGAATACCTCAGAATTCATTCGGCTGCTTCTGTCCTGTGTCACATCATCAATAAACACTAGTGACCCAGTACCACTGGCAGCCATGCATGCCCAAGCCATCACATTGCCTCTGCAGTGTTTTACAGATGATGTGGTATGCTTTGGAGCATGAGCTGTACCACGCCTTCGCCATACTTTTCTCTTTGCATCATTCTGGTAGAGGTTGATCTTGGTTTCATCTGTCCAAAGAATGTTCTTCCAGAACTGTGCTGGCTTTTTTAGATGTTTTTTAGCAAAGTCCAGTATAGCCTTTTTATTCTTGATGCTTATGAGTGGCTTGCACCGTGCAGTGAACCCTCTGTATTTACTTTCATGCAGTCTTCTCTTTATGGTAGATTTGGATATTGATACGCCGACCTCCTGGAGAGTGCTGTTCACTTGGTTGGCTGTTGTGAAGAGGTTTCTCTTCACCATGGAGATTATTCTGCGATCATCCACCGCTGTTGTCTTCCGTGGGCGCTCAGGTCTTTTTGCATTGATGAGTTCACCAGTGCTTTCTTTCTTTCTCAGGATGTACCAAACTGTAGATTTAGCCACTCCTAATATTGTAGCAATTTTTCAGATGGGTTTTTTCTGTTTTCGCAGCTTAAGGATGGCTTGTTTCACCTGCATGGAGAGCTCCTTTGACCGCATGTTTACTTCACAGCAAAACCTTCCAAATGCAAGCACCACACCTCAAATCAACTCCAGGCCTTTTATCTGCTTAATTCAGAATGACATAATGAAGGGATTGCCCACAACTGTCCATGAAATAGCCTTGGAGTCAATTGTCCAATTACTTTTGGTCCCTTTAAAAACAGGGTGGCACATGTTAAGGAGCGGAAGCTCCTAAACCCTTCATCCAATTTTAATGTGGATACCCTCAAATGAAAGCTGAAAGTCTGAACTTCAACTGCATCTGAATTGTTTTGTTTAAAATTCATTGTGGTAATGTCTATAACCAAAATTAGAAAAAGGTTGTCTCTGTCCAAATATATATGGACCTAACTGTATATATATATATTTATATTTACTTTTTCATAGCAAAATTTTAAAAAATATATTGTATATACTCTAGTATAAACTGACCCGAGTGTAAGCCGAGACCCCTAATTTTGCCGCAAAAAACTGGGAAAACTAATTGACTCGAGTATAAGCCTAAGGTGGGAAATGCAGCAGCTACTGGTAAATTTCAAAAATAAAAAGAGATACCAATAAAAGTAAAATTGATTGAGACATCAGTAGGTTAAATGTTTTTGAATATCCACACTAAATCAGGAGCCCCATAAGATGTTCCATACAAAATACGCCCCATATAATGCTCCATAGGGTTCATAATGGGCCCAATAAGATGCTCTATACAAAAATAGGCCCCATATAATGCTGCACAAAGGTTAATAATGGCCCCATAAGATGCTCCATATTAAAATATGCCAAATATAATGCTGCACAAAGGTTAATGATGGCCCCATAAGATTCTCCATAGAATAATATGCCCCTTAAAATGCTCCAAAAAGGTTGATGGCCCTATAAGATGCTCCATAGAATAATATGCCCTATATACTGCTCCATAAAGGTTGATGGCCCCATAAGATGCTCCAAAGCATAATATGCCCCATATGCTGCTCCATAAAGGTTGATGGCCCAATAAGATTCTCTATAGCAAAGTATGCCCTATAAGCTGCTGCTGCTTCAATTTAAAAAAAATGGCATACTCACCTCTCATCGCTGGGGATCAGGTGCCTGTGTCCTGAGCAAGCAGGGACACTGGTGCACTATGCGGACAGGTGCTGATGTCCTGCTGGCTCAGGCCTCCAGCACTTGCGATATTCACCTCTTCTCGTTCCACCACCACACGCCGCTGTTTCTTCCAGGTGTCTGCAGTGACTGTTCAGGCAAAGGGCACGCACTAAACACATCATCGCGCCCTCTGACCTGATTGTCACAGCCAGAGGACGCAGAAGATAGAGCCCGACGGTGGAACGGGGACAGGTGAATATTGCATGGGTCTCCCTCCCCCGTTATACTCACCCCATCCTGGCAAGGTCTCTCTGTATGACCCTGCTTCTCCTGCTTTTTCCTGTGTTCAGCGGTTACATGGTACCGCTCATTAAAGTAATGAATATGCGCGTCATGCCTATGGGAGTGGAGTCGCATCCATATTCATTACTTTAATGAGCGGTACCACGTGACTGCTAAACACAAGAAGAGCTGCAGGCATCAGAGACCATCTGAGAAGCAGGGGAGTGCAGAGACTGCACCAAGAGGGTGAGTATGATGTGACAGCCACCACTCCTGCCCCTCCCCCGCTGACCCCCTGGGACAATGACTCGAGTATAAGCCGAGAGGGGCACTTTCAGCTTAAAAAATGGTCTGAATCTTGGCTTATACTCGAGTATATACGGTATATAAAACACACTTTGCCTCTCCATAATGTGAGAACCAATTTTTATATTTCACATCAGCAAAGATATTTAAGAGCATGTTTTTTAAAACAATTAACTTCATTTCAAACTTTTATTCATTCTATTTTTAGGTACATGTGATTTTTATTCACTTTTTATTCCAGATCAGTTATCGAAAAAATGTCATTATTTTTTTTATAATTATATTTTTGTCTACTTTTACTTTATTGTCAACTTACAATGTTATTAAGAAATTGGTAAATATAATTTTGAAATATTGTCAGGAGGTTGCCTCAAGGACTTGAAAATGCATTTGCTTTATCTATACAGTTAAACTATTTCAGAAGGATTTTTAATAATGTTCCACTGAAATCTAATTTTACTTTCTTAACTTCCGTTTTCAGGAATAGTATTTGGAGACTTTTTACATTTTTATCTCTGGTTATAAAGCTGTTAGACAAATCAAAAAACAGAAATGGCAGTAAATTAAGCCAACTACTTAATATGTAAAATCATGGAATTACTGTTGCTGGTGTTATGATTTTCATCATCATCATTATTTTACATCTTCTAATTTATAGAAGCTAACATGTTATTTGTCATTTCTCAAAACACTAATTCATTGTATTACCAGCTGAAATAATTTAATGTATATTGCAATAGGATTACGATAAATCTCTTGTGTCATTTGGCAGAGAGAATGAATAGTGAAACAAATTTACATGCAACTCCAGAGGCATTAAAATGAGAGAGTTTTTATGCATGGGAAGTAGTGAATTCCTATTTGTGCTCTGGCCAATGGCTTGCTGTCTCCTCAACCAAGATAGAATTGCATTACTAAAGATTCCACAGTCGCCAGTAAAAGGTTGAATGGAATTTAGTTCTTCTTTGTGAGAAATGTGAAGAAAGAAAGGACACAGTAAAGCTTTCATTGACCCAAATCTAAATCCAGTGTGTCTAACTAGGAAATTGCTCATTCACATGAAAGCCAAAAAAGCATCCAGGCCTCAATGAGGCTGACACAGCAAAATCAATTCAGAAAACAACAGCTCTGTTTCGGAAGTATTCTGTAAATGAAAAGAGGGATGAATCAATAAAATTGGAGAACAATTTGCTGGTGTTGTTCACGTACTGAACCAATGCATTCTCTTTGTGCTATGAATTGTGATGAAAGTATACACTTATCAGTCTGAACTAATCTTTTAACTGTTTATTTTGACTTTTTAATGGGAAAATAAATTGTAATTTCAAATGGAAGTCTTTCATTATGTCTTCACAATGGAATTATGGCCTCTTTGAGATTTTTTTCTGCTACATGTTTTTAAAAGCACATTGGAATTAATATAAACTTTTAGAATACGTTTAAATCAAATTTGCCTACAATTTTTGTAATCATTTTTAATAACTCAATTTTTAATATTCCCCATTCACACTGAGAGAACGAAAGAAGCCGAATATTTTAAAGAGTTATTCTAATCTTTGCCTTTCTTGGATGGGACAGCAATAACTGATTCTAGGTTCAGACCACCAAAATTTAGGTTCCAAAACAGCCACTGAAATGAATTTGAGTTTTGAAAACAGCACAGCAAACCGAGCAATGCAGTTTGTATAAAGGTACCTTCACACTAAACAACTTTACAAAGAGAACGACAACGATCCGTGACGTTGCAGCGTCCTGGTTAGCGATCTCGTTGTGTTTGACATGCAGCAGCGATCTGGATCCCGCTGTGATATCGCTGGTCGGAGCTAGAAGTCCAGAACTTTATTTGGTCGTCAGATCGGCGTATATCGTCATGTTTGACAGCAAAAGCAACGATGTCAGCAATGTTAAACATGGAGCTAACGACCTGTGAGAAGGATAAGTGAGTCACCGCTACGTCACAGGATCGCTCCTGCATCGTTGTGGAGCTGCTGTGTTTGACATCTCTACAGCGACCTAAACAGCGATGCTGCAGCGATCGGCTTGTTGTCTATATCGCTGTAGCATCGCTGAGTGTGACGGTACCTTAACTCCGGAGTTGTGGAATCAGTATGGATGGCTGTGCTACAGTGTGTGTAACTCCCTCTCATTTATATTGGAGTTATGCAAACATTGTAATGCAGATTTTTCTAAAAACAGTTATTTCGGTCTCGGCCATAAAATGCAGAGATTGGAATGACCCTTTAAAACTAGGGATAGGGAATCTTAATAATTTTGTAAAAAAAAACCCACAAACGGTATTTTTGAAGAATAAAATGCAAATAAAGATTATTGTATGCCTTCTAAATGCCAAATGTGTATTATAATCTACAATGAGAAGAATATTATCGTGACACAGACCCATTGATACCAAACATAATTCTGTTTTTTACTTTGCTTATACGTAAATTGAGTTCCAAGGCATATTTTTTATTTATCTTAATTTTCACTTGAGCCATTGGTGCCGTCCAAAACAACTGTCAAATTCTAACATTGTTCCAAAATATTTTACTTTACATGTGATAGTATTGGTTGTGTTGTAATTAGTTGCGACAATGTCAAACATTTGGGAAAATTAAAGTTGGTTCCAATGATAATTTAAAGACAGTATTAGTTATTTTTAATAACTATGATAGCCCGGTGGCTCAGTGGTTAGCACTGCAGCCTGATAGCGCGGGGGTCCTGGGTTTAAATCCCAACAAGGACCACATCTGCAAGTAGTTTGTATATTCTTCCCGTGTTTGCATGGGCTTCCTCCTGGTACTCCGGTTTCCTCCCACACTCCAAAGAAATACAGACTTGAGAGCCAATGGGGACAGGGCCAATAATGTCTGTAAAGCACTATGGAATTAATTTTGCTGTATAAGTGAGTAAAATAAATACATTTTTAGGCCCCAAAAAATTCATCATTCTACAAAACGCTGAACTGATGATTAAATTATAAGAGTGTGAGCCAAATATTTTCTTCTCTTCAGTAACATTAAAGTTTATGTTGGCCACAATGCCTTATCAGTACTTTCCGTATGTGGTCGCTGTCTCCCGAATTGCTGCTGTACAGGTATAAATGTACAAATGCTGCTCCACTTGTAATTTGCAGGAAAGAATAGCAGTGTATACTGATTCATTTTTTTGTTTGCTAATGTGTTTGATATTTGCAGATATATGGCGATAATTATTAAAGACTTTGAGCACAGTATAGAAAGTGTTTCTTAACAAACAAGTGTGTATTAATGACAAGAGAAGTACAAGAAAAGTTGCACAAGTGTCAGCCATGAAGAAGGAGGCGAACACCCACTCATGTCCACGATTACTATTGACATTGAGAGTGAACTGATTCTGTTGGACAAATAAGTGATAGCGGATTATTTTATTTGTACTAGCTATTTAACTGTCAGACATTATCATTCAGAAGCCACAAGCAAAATGTATTATAAAGAAAAATAAATACTTGCTATGAACGCATTAAAATCAAAAGACATGATCTATGTCTCATCATCCTTATCCTTTTTGGAAATCAGGAACTGAACTTTTCATCTGTTTTCCTTGACTACATGATCTTTTTTGTAGCTCTGTTCTGCAAGCTGTACCTATCAAGGTGAGACAAGCTCAGTTCAGTGTTCAGTGGTGACAATATAAAATGTTACAGTGGAGGCTAGACTGGCTATGATATTCAATAATCACAAGGGTTCACCAACACTGGGTCATTGCAAGTGAGGTTTTGCTCTGATGGCTTCCTTAGAAACCGGTTTGTCCTGCATCCCAGTAGCATTAGTTCTAAACTTCATATGGGAACGCTGGCCATCAAGGCTTCATATCTACACTTAAACTGTAGATGAAATATAATAATAATAATCTTTATTTTTATATAGCGCTAACATATTCCGCAGGGCTTTACAGTTTGCACACATTATCATCACTGTCCCCGATGGGGCTCACAATCTAAATTCCCTATCAGTATGTCTTTTTGAATGTGGGAGGAAACCGGAGAACCCGGAGGAAACCCACGCAAACACGGGTTATAAGGTCCATGTCACATGGCCTGATTGACCTAAAAGTCCAACAGGGCTTATATTAAAAGTGAAGTAGCTTCTTAGTAAGAAGAGAAAGTGCTTTGTATTATATTTGCATTATAACCGGTAACTGTATTTAGATATAACTGAAGAATAGGAAAAGGTAAAAATTGGAAAAATTATAGAGCATTACTAGATATTGCTTTTTATAATATAACCAAAATAATTCACAGAAACTCACTTTTACCCTTAAATTAGCTATTGAAAGTGATATGCATACCACTTTATTTTTAGGAAAGTTAGCTTTATTCATTTAGATTTTTCAATGTCAATCATTTTAATGTGAAATGCTTAAGTAATTGAAACACTGAGAACCACAAAAAATGATATTTATTCTTTTTCTTGTATACTTATGATAATCACAATGCAAATGTGTTTTCCCTCTGGCATGGTTCATTTAAGGAACTGGCTGATTCATCACAGTCTCTGACTGAAGAAATTATCAACTTAATTACTAATTACTATATGTGTATTCCCATGATAACTGACTTATTAAATAAGGCATTATGAAATAACAAAACAGGTAGCAAAGTAGTAATTAGTCTATAAGGAAATAGCTAATTTTTCAATATAGTCATGCATAGATATACAACTATTCCTAGAATTATATTAATGATTCATAGTTGCATTAAAAAAGGAGTTTGTGTAGGACTATCTTTATGTTAGAAGGGTTTTCAAATGATCAGCTAATTTAAGTCAAACCCATTTGTAGAAACTCTGTGATATGTTAAAGAAGCTACACCACAGCGTAAATTACTGTTCCCAAAATTCCTATTGAAATCAATGGCATGTCCATGTAATGCATAAACATTTTGGATGCTCCTTTTCAACAGACAATATTTGTAGCCACAGTTTACTTTTGATCATTAGCTGATCTGACAAGATTTGAATTTGCCAAATCCAACAGATTTTAATAGGAAATTTGACTTTCAGAAAATGTATTCACATTGAATATCCCTTATTATGCTCTGAAGTCATGTATTATTTCAAAAATATAATCTTTAAGGCTACGTGCACACGTCAGGATTTTATGCGGAAATTTCCTGAGCAAAACCGGAGATTTTCCGCATAAAAATCCGCACGTGTTTTTCTCATGGTTTTGTCGCGTTTTTTGAGCGGATTTTGTGCCGATTTTTCGTGGTTTTTTCCGGAGCTTCCCAATTCAATAACATAGTGGGAAATCCACAAAAAATCAACAAAATTATTGAACATGCTGCGTATTTTTCCACATGCGTTTTTTTTGCGAAAAAATCCGCAACATGTGCACAAAATTTGTGGAGTGCATTGGAAATGATGGGATGCATAATGTATGTATTTTTATGCATTTTTGCCACAGAATACCGCCAAAAAAACCACGCAAAAAGCGCAAAAAAATCCGCGAATAATTCGGAACGTGTGCACATGCCCTTACACCACTATATCTAAAATAAAGTTTTATTTCTGTTCTCTGAGCCTTTATAAAATTGCTATAACTTTTTAGCAACATCTCATTAACAATGGTAATAGTCGATCAGTATATCAATAGTGGAATTCCTTTCAGGGAAAAGGGAGAGAAGATGGCTCTTTCTAAGTGTAGTAAGTTTAAAAAAAGGGAGATTAAAATATAAAATAGGGAATTTGCTCATGTAAAGGAGTTGTGCATATTTGGGCATAACTTTTAAAAATGCATGAAATCCAATAGGTGCAGCTAACATGGTATGCTGCTGGAAAATCCTTCAGGGAGTTCTGACAGTGAGTAATGAGGGTGAAGTTACTAGGTGAAGGGCACTCCAAAGGTAGCAGATGAAATCAGAATACCACAACAGTACCAGCAAAAAAATATTAATGTATTTAAAAACACAATGCGCTTCGGCTGTCACACTTGAGGAAGGCTGAATATAGCTGAAACGCATTGTTTTTATATACATTTTTCATTTTATTCTTCTGGTACTTTTTTGGTAATTTGATTTCATCTAATACAGTGGGAATACCCTTCACTGTTATCTTCACTCTCAATAAAGGCAGTGTAACACCTGTAAACATATCACTATTAGTGTTGAGCATTCCGATACCGCAAGTATCGGGTATCAGCCGATACTTGCGGTATCGGAATTCCGATACCGAGATCCGATACTTTTGTGGTATCGGGAATCGGTATCGGGATCGATATTAATGTGTAAAATAAAGAATAAAAATAAAAAATATTGATATACTCACCCTCTGACGCGCCCTGGTTGTAACCGCCAGCCTCCGCGACCAATCACAGGCCGCGACGTCATCTAAGGACTTTCAAGCGCTCATTCTTATGAAAGGAGGCTGGCGGTTACAACCAGGGCGCGTCAGAGGGTGAGTATATCAATATTTTTTATTTTTATTCTTAATTTTACACATTAATATGGATCCCAGGGCCTGAAGGGGAGTTTCCTCTCCTTCAGACCCTGGGAACCATCAGGATACCTTCCGATACTTGGTGTCCCATTGACTTGTATTGGTATCGGGTATCGGTATCGGCGATATCCGATACTTTTCGGGTATCGGCCGATACTATCCGATACCGATACTTTCAAGTATCGGACGGTATCGCTCAACACTAATCACTATATTTAACACTCACAAAAGGTAATTGCTCATCTCCTCCCCATCTCTGCGCAGGTCACAGAAAATATAAAACTATCTCATAGAAGGCAATGCAATGAACATGTCCAGGTCTAATATTTTCTTTGGTCCATAAACAGTAACAGCTTTAAATCATATTCCTAAATGCTTAGGCAGGAGAACCTCTAATCATGATCATGATAGAAATAATATTTATCAATATCTGGTTTAAATTAGTAAAACAATGTAAAAAGTAATTTATTCTGAAGCCAGGAAGGAAGTTTTCCCCTAGCAGTGTACAATTCATATCCTCAAACTCAATGTGGGCAAATCGGAACTCATCATCTTTCCTCGATCTCACAGATCTTTGCTACCTGATCTATATCACAATTAATGACATCACGCTTCCCCAGTACCGGAAGTCTGCTACCTCGGAGTAACCCTTGACTCTGCCCTGTCCTTCAAAATGCACATCCAAGCTCTTTCCACCTCCTGTTGCCTACAGTTCAAAAATATCTCCAGAATCTCTCCTTTCCTCAACCCTCAATCTACGAAAATGCTTGTGCATGCCCTCATCTTCCACCTCTACTGCTGCAACATCCTTCTTTGTGGCCTCCCTCCTAACACTCTCGCACCTCTCCAGTCCATCCTTAACTCTGCAGCCTGACTAATTCATCTCTCTTCTTGCTACTCTTCTGCTTCTCCCCTCTGCAAATCTCTTCACTGGCTCCCATTACCTCAGTGTATCCAGATCAAATTACTAATACTGACCTACAAAGATATCCATAACCTGTCTCCTCCATATATCTCTGAACTAATCTCCCGATATCTTCCCTCACGTAATCTCCGGTCCTCCCAAGACCTCCTTCTCTCCTCCACACTTATTCACTCCTCACCTAATTGCCTCCAAGACTTCTCCCGAATATCCCCCATCCTCTGGAGTTCTGTGCCCCAACATGTCCTACTATCAACCACATTCGGATCCTTCAGACCAAACCTGAAAACCCACCTCTTCAAGAATGCCTACAGCCTGCAATGACCTCGCTGCCTCCTCACCACTACCGGAGCTATCGCCTCACCAACACTGAAGTTGCCGCAACCCCCCTACCTACTGTCTCCTTCCCCACCATTCTGTAGAATGTAAACCCACAAGGGCAGGGTCCTCTCCCCTCTGTATCAGGCTGTCATTGTTATTTTGTTTACTGTAATTTGTATGTAACCCCTTCTCGTGTACAGCAGCATGGAATCAATGGTGCTATATAAATAAATACTAACAATAATAATAATAATAATATCTACCCCATGGTTGAACGCAATGGACTTGGGTCTTTTTTACACCTTAAGACTATGAAAATCTAACTAACAATAATTAATTTGTTGCTTAATGCTTTCTCTTATATGAATATAAGATGTACTGTACATGTTTGTCATTTCCTTACAGCTGTAGCTTGGGATAACATGAATTAATATTATCTTTATGTAAATACCAACATTATAACTTTCAACCAGTGAGGATTTAGATAACTGTGTCATACTGCAAATATTTTATAAAATTGTTTTTCCTAAAACTATTGAGTGATCAATTTATGATTCATCAGATAGTTACCCATGCAGTCTACAAAGAGTACCAATTGCTAAAGCCAAGCTCAGTTACTCTGGAGAATAGGATTAAGCAATGACAGTCAATTAGTACATCAAAGGATAGCTGACTTTTTGTTTTATACACAACATGGATGGGATAAAAGCTTGTAGTTTGATGTCCTGTAATCTCTGTTGCTTCAGTAATGACTAGGACAGCATGATATTGTATGCTTTCTCGGAAGTTAAAAGCATCCCTCACTGGCTGCTACTGGAATGAACGCATTAGGAGAAACAATGAGACTGTGTAACTTGTACACATTGGCTTTTTAATGTATTTCAAAACTGAAATGACTCTCATGGACTTAGTCTATTCAACTCAAAATTGTTGGTGATCTCTGTGAAAAGCCGAATAAACCTTGTACTGTCAGGTCACATTATTTCCACAAAAAGTATTCTATTTATGATTAATTAAAATGTCGTCTTGCATGTGTAGAGTCAAGGTTTAATGGGTAGGCATTTAATTGCTTGTTGAATAGAATTTATTTGACTTGTATTAGTTCGTCCATTTTGTAATAAGAGTATAACTATGATCAAACTGTCAGATGTCATGTATATTACATCGAATATGTCAAGCATCTTGCATACACTAATAGTATAATCATTAGATTCAGTGTTTGCTGGCAATTCTAGTTGGTTTAATAAGCCTAGAAATCTCTGTATTTACTTATGTAATTTTGACTAGCTTGATTAGCCAAATGACTTTGCAGCCAAATAGAGTATATTGCTATCCTAATTAATGCCATAATCTAAATGCAAATACATGTCTTTATTGTGCATACATTTCTGAGAATGGCAGTCCCCCCCCGTAAGAAATAGGGAATGAGGGGGGGGGGGTCACATGGCCACACAGGCTATGAATGGGTCGAGGCTACAATACTATTAGGGGTTAATTGTGAGGTCAACTACAGGGCAAGTTTGAGTTATTTTTGGAAATACTGGTTTAGACCAGCAGGTTTTTGCGCCCTTTTTAACGGCTGCTCATTGGTAGACAGTGCGTTGCTGGGCCGTTACCGGTTTATTTAAGGCCTGATATGGCAGATTTCAGGCACTCTGAGGAGAGTGCTGAAGAAAAGAAGATCTCCGCTTCATGGAAGGGTTACTCCAACAGATCCTGTCAAGGGCTGGGGAAGAGGATGGAGCGGAATGGCTGAGGAGCTTCCTTGCTGTAAAACCTATAACGGCAGCTCTGGATGCCTTCCCTCCTCCGCCTGACCCAGGCTTACCGCAGCTCCAGCCGACTCATCCTCCTGTGTCCCTGCCGAGTTCCCACAGCAGCGGGCGAAGACGGAAGCCTAGGACGGCGTATTCCCCTTCCTCAGTGTCCTCACGTTCCAGCCAGCAAACGGGGTCAAGCAGGAAGTCCTGCCCGCCTTCGGCTAAGAAGTCTCGCCTTGCAGCCCGGCGCGAGACTTCCCACATCAGCTAGAAGATGCGACAGTGGCGTCATCAGGAGTCGCCGCCACTGCAAGCGCACAGCGCACCCGTAAAAGCGCCGCGGCTGCGGCGCCAAATTTGAAGTCCCAGATGGCTCCTTCAGCAACTGCAAGTGCACATCAGGAAGCAACGCCAAGCCCGCGACCCAGCCACTCCAGGGACCCTGAAGACAGGCCTCCTGTACGTGCACAGATGCGCTCGCCTAACATGGAGGGCTTGAGCGCCGGCTGCACGCCCGATGGTCCCACAGATGACAGACAACATGGAAGGGGTGAGAGCTTGCCCGTGTCAGTACCTGTATGTAATGAGGGTCTTAAACAAATTTTACAGAATGTCATTGCTGAGGCTTTGGGTGACGCATTTAAATCTGCTTCACCTGTACAACCTACTATAGACTTATCTAGCGATTGTCCCCCTAGAAATACTTTTAAAGAAGCCCTTATGTGCGATCTCTCCCCCCTTGGCTTCCACCTAAGCTCTTCCACGAAAGAGCTTATATGGAGCCAACAGTATGTGGATTTATTTTCCCTCCTCCCCGTATAGAACAGCTGAATAAATCTGATAAAAAAGATGATAAAAGTGATCTGGATGATAAGCGCGGTTCAATTAGATCATTCAATAACTGGATATAGGCTTTCTCCATTTATGCAGCTGTTCTTGGTGAGAAATCCCCCCATTTATGTAGTAAACTATTCCAGCATGTTGATATTATTCTGGAAGCATACAGAAATTTTGGCGGATTCGCTTGGCTGAATTATGATGAAGCTTTCTGCCAAAAGTTAGCGGTACATCCCGAAGTGATTTGGGGTAGCAAAGATGTGGGGCTATGGCTCAATCTAATGCTTCCTCAGAGACAATTTTCTACTTGATCACCGTCCACTTCTCAACCGAGGAAAGGCTTTTGCTTCGCTTTTAATGAATTAGTATGTAAATGGGGTAGCAGTTGCAGGTTTCGTCACGAGTGTTCCTTTTGTGGATACTCACACCCCTCCTCCAAATGCTTTAAAAAGCAAGCTCAGTGTTCATCCAAGGATCCTAATTCAAAAGGCACAGACCCCGGTGATAGTGGAAAGAATGGCTCCTTGGCTAAACCGTTTCCCAGATCGAATGATCAGTGATCTTCTTTTCAATGGCTTTTGTTATGGCTTTTTCATTCCACCATTCCAGGGGTCTGGCTGTAAAATTGTAGAAAACTTACATTCAGTTTTTATGCATCCGGAGGTAGTCAGGGAAAGGAAAAAATTTCAGGTGAATTGTTGCTAGGCAGAGTGGCTGGCCCTTTTTCTTCCCCACCTTTTCGTAATTTTAGAATTTCTCCGTTGGGCGTAGTCCCTAAGAAGGAGGCTGGCTCATTCCACCTCATTGATCACTTGTCGTACCCTCCTGGCACTTCATTAAATGATGAAATTGATAAAACGGCTTGTTCCTTTACTTATTCATCATTTGATGTGGCGATTGACTTTCTGAGGCAGTTTGGAAGCGGAGCTTTGATGTCAAAATCTGACATTAAGTCTGCTTTCAGACTCCTTCCGGTTCACCCTGATGGTTTTTCTTCCTTGGGTTTTTATTTTGAGAATGAGTTTTTATTTGACAGATGCCTTCCCATGGGGTTCTCCCTTTCATGTTTTTATCTTGAGAGCTTTTCCTCCTTTTTACAGTGGGTTTTGGAATGTCAATCTTTGGGGGTTGGTATTCTTCACTTCCTTGATGACTTTCTTTTCATAGGTCCCCCTTCTTCTTCTAAGTGTCTGCATACACTGAATAATTTTATTGGTATGTGTAGACAGTTTGGCGTCCCAATCGCTGGCGAAAAAACAGTTCCCCCCATCTACGGTCATTGAATTTTTAGGGATAACTTTAGATTCCTCTACAATGGAATGTAGACTTCCGGAAGACAAAATCACCAAATTGCGTTCTGCATTGAATAAATTGCTTTCTAAGCAAAAAATCACCCTAAGGGACTTACAGTCCTTGTTGGGTTTATTGAACTTTGCATTAAGGATCATACCGATTGGCCGGGCATTCTCTCGGCGCCTTTACGATTCTACACGGGGTTTTTCATCTCCTAATTCGCACATTAGAATCAGTTCTGAAGTAAGAGAAGATGTCAAAATTTGGCTCTCTTTTCTTGCCAAATTTAATGGCAAAACTTGTTTGCAATCTCCTTTCATTTCTTCAGATTGTTTTCCGCTTGTTTGTTCAGTGGATAGTGCTACTGGATGTGGCATTCTTTTTTCAACACATTGGATCTCTGTTGTGAAATTGGATTCTGGGCTCCCCCGGTGGCCACTGGTGGAATTGAACTTGTGTGCATCATCCTCTCTGTTCACCTGTTCCCATCAGGATGTGGGAGTCTCTATATAACCTTGCTCCTCTGTCAGTTTCATGCCGGTCAACAATGTAATCAGAAGCCTTTCTTTGCATGTTCCTGCTACTAGACAACTCCCAGCTAAGTTGGACTTTCGTCCTTGTTTGTTTTTGCATTTTGTTCCAGTTCACAGCTGCTGTTTCGTTACTGTGTCTGGAAAGCTCTTGTGATCTGAAATTGCCACTCTGGTGTTATGAGTTAATACTAGAGTCTTAAAGTAATTTCTGGATGGTGTTTTGATAGGGTTTTCAGCTGACCATGAAAGTGCCCTTTCTGTCTTCCTGCTATCTAGTAAGCGGACCTCGATTTTGCTAAACCTATTTTCATACTACGTTTGTCATTTCATCTAAAATCACCGCCAATATATGTGGGGGCCTCTGTCTGCCTTTTGGGGAAATTTCTCTAGAGGTGAGCCAGGACTGTATTTTCCTCTGCTAGGATTAGTTAGTCCTCCGGCTGGCGCTGGGCGTCTAGGGATAAAACGTAGGCACGCTACCCGGCCACTGTTAATTGTGCGGCAGGTTTAGTTCATTTTCAGTTTAGATTCCATCTTCCAAGAGCTAGTTCTTATATATGCTGGGCTATGTTCTCTCGCCATTGAGAATCATGACAGTTTGACCGGCCAAAAAGGGTTAAATTATTGGCTGAGAAAGGAGAGAAAAAAGAAGTCTGCTGAAATTTTTTTTTTTTTCTCTAGTTCTGAGTGTGCTCATAATTGAATCACTTGCTAGTCTGCCTATACTGCAGCCTTCCTCTCTTTCTCTCCTTCTAATCCTTGAATGGCTCTGTGTTCACCTGTTTGAAATGGATCTTCAGAGTGTAGCTACAGGTTTGAATAATCTCGCCACGAAGGTACAAAATTTGCAAGATTTTGTTGTTCATGCACCTATGTCTGAACCTAGAATTCCTTTGCCTGAATTTTTTTCAGGGAATAGATCTTGCTTTCAAAATTTTAAAAATAATTGCAAATTGTTTTTGTCCCTGAAGTCTCGCTCTGCCAGAGATCCTGCACAGCAGGTCAGGATTGTAATTTCCTTGCTCCGGGGCGACCCTCAAGATTGGGCTTTTGCATTGACACCAGGGGATCCTGCGTTGCTCAATGTGGATGCGTTTTTTCTGGCCTTGGGGTTGCTTTATGAGGAACCTCATTTAGAGCTTCAGGCGGAAAAAGCTTTGATGTCCCTATCTCAGGGGCAAGATGAAGCTGAAATATACTGCCAAAAATTCCGTAAATGGTCTGTGCTTACTCAGTGGAATGAGTGCGCCCTGGCGGCGATTTTCAGAGAAGGTCTCTCTGATGCCATTAAGGATGTTATGGTGGGGTTCCCTGTGCCTGCGGGTCTGAATGAGTCCATGACAATGGCTATTCAGATCGATAGGCGTCTGCGGGAGTGCAAACCTGTGCACCATTTGGCGGTGTCTACTGAGAAGACGCCAGAAAATATGCAATGTGATAGAATTCTGTCCAGAAGCGAGCGGCAGAATTTTAGACGAAAAAATGGGTTGTGCTTCTATTGTGGTGATTCAACTCATGTTATATCAGCATGCTCTAAGCGTACTAAGAAGCTTGACAAGTCTGTTTCAATTAGCACTTTACAGTCTAAGTTTATTCTATCTGTGACCCTGATTTGTTCTTTATCATCTATTACCGCGGACGCCTATGTCGACTCTGGCGCCGCTTTGAGTCTTATGGATTGGTCCTTTGCCAAACGCTGTGGGTATGATTTGGAGCCTTTGGAAGCTCCTATACCTCTGAAGGGGATTGACTCCACCCCATTGGCTAGTAATAAACCACAATACTGGACACAAGTAACTATGCGTATTAATCCGGATCACCAGGAGATTATTCGCTTTCTGGTGCTGTATAATCTACATGATGTTTTGGTGCTAGGATTGCCATGGCTGCAATCTCATAACCCAGTCCTCGACTGGAAAGCTATGTCTGTGTTAAGCTGGGGATGTAAAGGGACTCATGGGGACGTACCTTTGGTTTCCATTTCATCATCTATTCCCTCTGAGATTCCTGAATTCTTGTCTGACTATCGTGACGTTTTTGAAGAACCCAAGCTTGGTTCACTACCTCCGCACCGGGAGTGCGATTGTGCCATAGATTTGATCCCGGGTAGTAAATACCCTAAGGGTCGTTTATTTAATCTGTCTGTGCCTGAACACGCTGCTATGCGAGAATATATAAAGGAGTCCTAGGAAAAGGGACATATTCGTCCTTCGTCATCTCCCTTAGGAGCCGGTTTTTTCTTTGTGTCTAAGAAAGATGGCTCTTTGAGGCCGTGTATTGATTATCGGCTTTTGAATAAAATCACGGTTAAATATCAATATCCGTTACCACTGCTGACTGATTTGTTTGCTCGTATAAAGGGGGCCAAGTGGTTCTCTAAGATTGATCTCCGTGGGGCGTATAATTTGGTGCGAATCAAGCAGGGGGATGAGTGGAAAACCGCATTTAATACGCCCGAGGGCCACTTTGAGTATTTGGTGATGCCTTTTGGTCTTTCAAATGCCCCTTCAGTCTTCCAGTCCTTTATGCATGACATTTTCCGCGATTATTTGGATAAATTTATGATTGTGTATCTGGATGATATTCTGATTTTTTCGGATGACTGGGACTCTCATGTCCAGCAGGTCAGGAGGGTTTTTCAGGTTTTGCGGTCTAATTCCTTGTGTGTGAAGGGTTCTAAGTGCGTTTTTGGGGTTCAAAAGATTTCCTTCTTGGGATACATTTTTTCCCCCTCTTCCATCGAGATGGATCCTGTCAAGGTTCAGGCTATTTGTGATTGGACGCAACCCTCTTCTCTTAAGAGTCTTCAGAAATTTTTGGGCTTTGCTAACTTTTATCGTCGATTTATTGCTGGTTTTTCTGATGTTGTTAAACCATTGAGTGATTTGACTAAGAAGGGTGCTGATGTTGTTGATTGGTCCCCTGATGCTGTGGAGGCCTTTCGGGAGCTTAAGCGCCGCTTTTCTTCCGCCCCTGTGTTGCGTCAGCCTGATGTTGCTCTTCCTTTTCAGGTTGAGGTCGACGCTTCTGAAATCGGAGCTGGGGCGGTGTTGTCGCAGAGAAGTTCCGACTGCCCCGTGATGAGACCTTGTGCTTTTTTTTCCCGTAAATTTTCGCCCGCCGAGCGGAATTATGATATTGGGAATCGGGAGCTTTTGGCCATGAAGTGGGCTTTTGAGGAGTGGCGTCACTGGCTTGAGGGGGCCAGACATCAGGTGGTGGTATTGACTGACCACAAAAATTTAATTTACCTTGAGTCTGCCAGGCGCCTGAATCCTAGACAGGCGCGCTGGTCGTTGTTTTTCTCTCGGTTTAATTTTGTGGTGTCATACCTACCGGGTTCTAAGAATGTTAAGGCGGATGCCCTTTCTAGGAGTTTTGAGCCTGACTCCCCTGGTAATTCTGAGCCCACAGGTATCCTTAAGGATGGAGTGATATTGTCTGCCGTTTCTCCAGACCTGCGGCGGGCCTTGCAGGAGTTTCAGGCGGATAGACCGGATCGTTGCCCACCTGGTAGACTGTTTGTTCCTGATGATTGGACCAGTAGAGTCATCTCTGAGGTTCATTCTTCTGCGTTGGCAGGTCATCCTGGAATCTTTGGTACCAGGGATTTGGTGGCAAGGTCCTTCTGGTGGCCTTCCCTGTCACGCGATGTGCGAGGCTTTGTGCAGTCTTGTGACGTTTGTGCTCGGGCCAAGCCTTGTTGTTCTCGGGCTAGTGGATTGTTGTTGCCCTTGCCTATTCCGAAGAGGCCTTGGACGCACATCTCGATGGATTTTATTTCGGATCTGCCTGTTTCTCAGAAGATGTCTGTCATCTGGGTGGTGTGTGACCGTTTCTCTAAGATGGTCCATTTGGTTCCCTTGCCTAAGTTGCCTTCTTCTTCCGAGTTGGTTCCTCTGTTTTTTCAAAATGTTGTTCGTTTGCATGGTATTCCGGAGAATATCGTTTCTGACAGAGGGACCCAATTCGTGTCTAGATTTTGGCGGGCATTCTGTGCTAGGATGGGCATAGATTTGTCTTTTTCGTCTGCTTTCCATCCTCAGACTAATGGCCAGACCGAGCGGACTAATCAGACCTTGGAGACATATTTGAGGTGTTTTGTGTCTGCGGATCAGGATGATTGGGTTGCTTTTTTGCCATTGGCGGAGTT
This sequence comes from Ranitomeya variabilis, assembly GCF_051348905.1. Taxonomy (NCBI): domain Eukaryota; kingdom Metazoa; phylum Chordata; class Amphibia; order Anura; family Dendrobatidae; genus Ranitomeya; species Ranitomeya variabilis. Next base: position 563,619,900 of record NC_135234.1, on the reverse strand, counting down.
CGCCCTCAATAATCGGGCCAGCTCTGCCACCTTGGTGTCCCCGTTTTTCTGTAATTCGGGGTTTCATCCTCGATTTTCCTCCGGTCAGGTGGAATCTTCGGATTGTCCTGGAGTGGATGCTGTGGTGGAGAGGTTGCATCAGATTTGGGGGCAGGTAGTGGACAATTTGAAGTTGTCCCAGGAGAAGACTCAGCTTTTTGCCAACCGCCGTCGTCGTGTTGGTCCTCGGCTTTGTGTTGGGGACTTGGTGTGGTTGTCTTCTCGTTTTGTCCCTATGAGGGTTTCTTCTCCTAAGTTTAAGCCTCGGTTCATCGGCCCGTACAAGATATTGGAGATTCTTAACCCTGTGTCCTTCCGTTTGGACCTCCCTGCATCTTTTTCTATTCATAATGTTTTTCATCGGTCATTATTGCGCAGGTATGAGGTACCGGTTGTGCCTTCCGTTGAGGCTCCTGCTCCGGTGTTGGTTGAGGGTGAGTTGGAGTACGTTGTGGAAAAGATCTTAGACTCCCGTGTTTCCAGACGGAAACTCCAGTATCTGGTCAAATGGAAGGGATACGGTCAGGAGGATAATTCTTGGGTGACTGCCTCTGATGTTCATGCCTCCGATCTTGTCTGTGCCTTTCATAGGGCTCATCCTGATCGCCCTGGTGGTTCTGGTGAGGGTTCGGTGCCCCCTCCTTGAGGGGGGGGTACTGTTGTGAAATTGGATTCTGGGCTCCCCCGGTGGCCACTGGTGGAATTGAACTTGTGTGCATCATCCTCTCTGTTCACCTGTTCCCATCAGGATGTGGGAGTCTCTATATAACCTTGCTCCTCTGTCAGTTTCATGCCGGTCAACAATGTAATCAGAAGCCTTTCTTTGCATGTTCCTGCTACTAGACAACTCCCAGCTAAGTTGGACTTTCGTCCTTGTTTGTTTTTGCATTTTGTTCCAGTTCACAGCTGCTGTTTCGTTACTGTGTCTGGAAAGCTCTTGTGATCTGAAATTGCCACTCTGGTGTTATGAGTTAATACTAGAGTCTTAAAGTAATTTCTGGATGGTGTTTTGATAGGGTTTTCAGCTGACCATGAAAGTGCCCTTTCTGTCTTCCTGCTATCTAGTAAGCGGACCTCGATTTTGCTAAACCTCTTTTCATACTACGTTTGTCATTTCATCTAAAATCACCGCCAATATATGTGGGGGCCTCTGTCTGCCTTTTGGGGAAATTTCTCTAGAGGTGAGCCAGGACTGTATTTTCCTCTGCTAGGATTAGTTAGTCCTCCGGCTGGCGCTGGGCGTCTAGGGATAAAACGTAGGCACGCTACCCGGCCACTGTTAATTGTGCGGCAGGTTTAGTTCATGGTCAGTTTAGATTCCATCTTCCAAGAGCTAGTTCTTATATATGCTGGGCTATGTTCTCTCGCCATTGAGAATCATGACAGATCTCACAATCTTGGTCTAGGTCATGGGTTGTTTCTGGTTTGACTAGGAACACAATGGTTCTTGAAATATTTTCCATTTTTGTTGCCGTCTTCTTGTGGGGATACGGTATGCGAAATTCAAGAATAAATATTCTTTCCATGGACCAGGGTGTTATTTTTTCCATTAACACATTATCGTAAAAAAACAAATGGGTTTCTTGCATATTGAGACAACTGGTATTAGTTTGTCTTAAATCAAACATTTGGCTAAAGGCTTATTCTGGCAAGAGCAAATGGAGCGCAGCGACCGAGGCACTACGTGATCATCATTGGTCGCTCTTTCTTTTGCAGGTGCCCGATGCGGATCCAGAAGCGACAACCTGCCCCCAGTCTACCTGGGATGTGATTTTAATCTGATCCCTCAGCTTATTAAAAATTCTTTATCTGTTCGGTCATGGGCCAGTTATTCGGCCGCATGGAAATTGTGGACTGAATTTTGTAGTTTAAATCTTTTTAATCCTAAAATTGCCGGCTCTATTTCCGGTCTGAAATTCATGGAGTTTTTGATTAGTCAGGGCCTATCGTATTCTGTCGTAACCAAACATTTAGCGGGTGTCTCATTTTTCCTTAAACTAGGCGGCGAATCATCCCTGGCTTCAATTTTCCCAATTAAGCAACTTCTGAAAGGCTACAAGAAAGGTAGCTTTCAGCCGGACAACAGCCCGATCTCTATCCCAATTTTAAAAGATCTTTCCTCGGCCTTAAGCCGAGTTTGTTCTGATTCAGAAGAAGTCTCTTTATTTTGTGCCACATTTTGCCTTTCATTTTTTGGGGCTCTCCGCATAGGTGAAGTGGTATCCGGTAAGAAATCTCAACCCTCAGGATTGATGCTTTCAGATTTAAAAACCAGTGACAATTTTATTATTGTAGTCATTAGGAAATCTAAAATGGATCAGTTGGCCAGGGGATCAAGTTTGAAAATTGTTTCTTTTACTGACCCTGCGATTTGTCCAGTACTTAACATTAAAAAGTGGCTACTTGTTAGACCTAAAAAGGAGGGCCCCTTATTTTTGCATAAGGACGGATCTCCAGCTACAGTTTTTCAATTTAACTTTATTTTGAAGAAGTGTTTGAGTGTTTTAGGGAAACAACATCTTCAAATAATGTCTCATTCTTTCAGGATTGGTGCCGCGACGGAGGTGGCTAGGGCCGGCCTTTGTGACTCCCAAATCAAGAAAATTGGACGATGGGAGTCGGGGAGGTTTAAACTGTATATTCGGCATAATTTATATGACGATTAATATATATTTCAATTTCAGGTCCCTTCATAATTTGGGTCATCGGACACTCTTTCATTTACTGGGCCCAGAAGAGAGCGTGCCAACGATGCTACTCTGAGAATTTGTCTTTTGATGTTTCTAAGGTGCAGTATCTTCTGGCATGGAGTTCGTGGCCTAAGATGGTTCAATTTGGTTTTAGAATTTAAAAAGTGTTTTAATCTGTTTCCATTCCCAGATTTAGTTGTTTTTCTGTAGGTGGGAATGATCTCGGGAAATTGAAAACCCTGGATCTATTAGCCATTAGGCGCTCTGATATGGTCAATCTCAGACAATCTTTTCCATATCCAGGCTTTGTTTTCTCTGAGATCATTCCCAGGCTTATGTGGAATTCACCGGAACTACGATTTATGGAAAAGGTTCGCAAGAGAGTTAACAAGAGCATGGAAAAATTCTTGCCGCTAGTTAATGGGTTTTCCTTTAGACATATTGACCTCGAAGGGTTTTTACCTGGGCTGTACAGCCAGGATATGATTCATTTATCCAACATTGGCCTCGACATTTTTAATCTAAATTTACAAAATATTGTGGAAAAATGGCTGTGTGTTTTTTGGGGGGCCTCAACTCTTTGAGTTGAGGCTCTTGGGAAAATCACCCAGTCTCTGGGTGGATTGTTTAATGGAGTCTTGGAATGTTTGGTTATTATATGAAGCTTTCTATTGGTATTTTACTGTCACGTTTTAAAGTTACCCAAGAATAAACATCACGGCCAATTTTATTCTACAAAATTTTGTCTTGTCTTTATTTTAATATGAATTAGACTTGTGTTGCCATGGCAGTCCCCCCCCCGTAAAAAATAGGGAATGAGGGGGGGGTCACATGGCCACAGAGGCTATGAATGGGTCGAGGCTACAATACTATTAGGGGTTAATTGTGAGGTCAACACAGGGCAAGTTTGAGTTATTTTTGGAAATACTGGTTTAGACCAGCAGATTTTTGCGCCCTTTTTAACGGCTGCTCATTGGTGGACAGTGCGTTGCTGGGCCTTTACCGGTTTATTTAAGGCCTGATATGGCAGATTTCAGGCACTCTGAGGAGAGTGCTGAAGAAAAGAAGATCCCACCCTCCCTTTGATCTATCTCCTGTCGTGATGTCTATATTGTGGGAAAATCACCCAGTCTCTGGGTGGATTGTTTAATGGAGTCTTGGAATGGTTGGTTATTTATATGAAGCTTTCTATTGGTATTTTACTGTCATGTTTTAAAGTTACCCAAGAATAAACATCACGGCCAATTTTATTCCACAAAATTTTGTCTTGTCTTTATTTTAATATGAATTAGACTTGTGTTGCCATGCATTTTCTACAAGCGCTGGATAAGTAAAGCTTCTATAATTTCCGAAGTCAATCATTCATCACAATAGACATTGATTACAGTTTACATTAGCAGCTCTTAGCAGCAAGAATCCAACATCAGAATAGCTGTAGCGTTAGCAGCCATGACAGCCGCTACACTGAAATGGCTAATTCAGGTGCAAGCTAAAAGAGGGAACTTTGGCTAGAACTTTCATGAGTGTGAACTTCAGCTCTTCTGTCAAGAAAGTGATGGAGTTTCCATTTGTAACTTGTTATGTTAGTCTTTTTATTTAGCTTATTGCCAAAAAGAAAGCTTCCTTAAAATATTAATTGCAGGACAACTAACTTTAGAACAGCATAATTTTGTTTTAAGTATATAAATTGAAGATTTTCTATCTTTTGTTATTCGAGTCACAAATTGACTTCCTGAAAAGTAATTGATGTTCATTCAAACAAACATCAGTCATGACTATAAGTCCAACTGCCTAATATTGTGTAAGTTCCGCTTGTGCTTGTGCCTAAAGGTACCTTCACATGAAGCGACGCTGCAGCGATAGCGACAACGATGCCGATCGCTGCAGCGTCGCTATTTGATCGCTGGAGAGCTGTCACACAGACCGCTCTCCAGCGACCAACGATGCCGAGGTCCCCGGGTAACCAGGGTAAACATCGGGTTGCTAAGCGCAGGGCCGCGCTTAGTAACCCGATGTTTACCCTGGTTACCAGCGTAAAAGTAAAAAAATCAAACAGTACATGCTCACCTGCGCGTCCCCCAGCGTCTGCTTCCTGACACTGACTGAGCTCCGGCCCTAACAGCACAGCGGTGACGTCACCGCTGTGCTTTCACTTTCACTTTAGGGCCGGCGCTCAGTAAGTGTCAGGTAGCAGACGCTGGAGGACGCGCAGGTGAGCATGTACTGTTTTTTTTTTTTACTTTTACGCTGGTAACCAGGGTAAACATCGGGTTACTAAGCGCGGCCCTGCGCTTGGTAACCCGATGTTTACCCTGGTTACCAGTGTAAAACATCGCTGGTATCGTTGCTTTTGCTTTCAAACACAACGATACACAGCGATCGGACGACCAAATAAAGTTCTGGACTTTATTCAGCGACTAGCGACATCACAGCAGGATCCTGATCGCTGCTGCGTGTCAAACGAAACGATATCGCTAGCCAGGACGCTGCAACGTCACAGATCGCTAGCGATGTCGTTTCGTGTGAAGGTACCTTAACACCTCAAAGCATAGACCTCTATGGCTATGTGCGCACTGCGGATTACCCGTGGATTTGCGGCGGATTTGCCACAGTTTTTGAGCATTTTTTGTGCGGATTCCACCTGCGGTTTTACACCTGCGGATTCCTATTAAGGAGCAGGTGTAAACCGCTGTGGAATCCGCACAAAGAATTGACATGCTGCGGAAAAAACACCGCTATGTTTCTGCGCATTTTTTTTCTGCAGCATGTGCACTGCGGATTTTGTTTTCCATACATTTACATGGTACTGTTACAATACATGGAAAACAGCTGCAGATCCGCAGCGTCAAATCCGCTGCAGATCCACAGCAAAATCTGCAACGTGTGCACATAGCCTAAAGGTGTTCTTTGGTATCTAGCACAAATGTCTACATGTATTTATAACGAGAGTAGTGGTGGAACCAATGTGCCGTGGTCTGAGGAGGGCCTGGAGGGGTTTAACCAAGTTATTGCCTGACTCTTCGTTAGAGCCTTAAATGGTGGTGGTGACTCAGATGGACACCAGATACTACACCATGATGGACTTAGGATGCATGGCAGCTGACCCTCAAGGGGGAGGAAGCTGACATGGTTTAGAAGGGAAAGTACAGCTGGAACAGGCAGGCACTGGCATGTGAAAAACAGAAAGACTTGTAAACAGGATTACAGAGCAGGTGCAGGCAGGTATGGCTGGTATACAGCTGCACACGGCAAGTGCAAGCAGGTAAAGGAAAATAAACTAGAACAGGGGACCTGAGAACTAGCAAGCATGCAACTAACAAATTGAACACCTTGCTCCGGCACCTCCCATTGTGTGAAGATGACTTAAATAATAAGTGTCTCCTAGCCATTGGCTGGGGAAACTTTAGGACTGCACAGTCCCTATTGAAACAGGAGAGTGCACGTGTGCTTACTATGCACAATTCCCGGGGATATGCGAGCCATACACAGACTCCAGGAGGCAGCAAGAGGAGGAAGTACTTGACAGGGACAGCGGCTATGAGTGAATCGGTGTCCCTGCCAGGGAAGGAGAGAAGTGTGCAGGAACACCGGCATTACAGTACCACTATGTCTTAATCAAGCCTGTAAGATATCTCTCCAGTTGGAGAGGGGCATGTAAGTTCTCCTTGGGTTCCCATGACCTCTTCTCAGGACTCAACCCCTTCCAATCCTCAAGGAAAAAGTTTTTCCTCTTACCCTTTTTGTGGCCAGAATATTCTCTACCTAAAAAACATCTTCAGAGATGACAGGAGCAGGAGTGGTACCTAGGTCCTTGAAGAAGCATCTGTAGTCAAAAATCTTAAGGAAAGACACATGAAATTTATTGGGGATCCATAAAGAGGCCAGGAGTTTAAGCTTGTAAGCAATGGCATTAATCTTTTTTTCAGAACCTCAAATAGACCTATGAAGCGAGGACCCAAATTATACAAGGTGTAGCACCCGCATTTCTGCCTGCAGTCCCTCTCTCCCTGCAAAGACACCAGTGTACACACCACCATGGCCCCCTGTCCTGCTACTTCTGGGTCTGCTGCTGTCTGGGGCGCGTGCACTGCATGCTGGTCCACGGGCACTGTGCTTAGGGTGTGTACGCACACACTTCCTCTTTCTTAAAGGTGCCATGCGCATTCCTCTAAAGTGTCCCCACTCCCCAGCCAATAGCTGGAGGACACCTACTATTTAAAGCATCTCCTCCAACATGTTGTGAGTTTGTTCCTAACCCTCTTGTCATTCCTCAGGTTCCAGAGTTTGTATCTCAGACTGCTGCACCCACCAGTGCTCACCTTAATGGCAGCCCAGCCAGCTGTACCCACCAGTGCTCACCTCAACAGCAGCCAAGCTTGCTACAACCGCCAGTGCTCATCTCAATGGCAGTCTAGCCAGCTGCACCCACTAGTGCTCACCTCAACAGCAGCCGAACCAACTGTACCCAACAGTGCTCACCTCAACGCCAGCCAAACCTGCTGCACCCACCAGTGTTCATCTCTCCATTAGCCTGTCCTGTCTGCACCTGTGGTTCCTGTCATCTTCTCTGCTTGCCTGCATCTGTTGGACATTCCCTCGGGCTGCCCAAGCTACCCGTTCCAAGGGGTCAGCTGCCATCCTCCCAAGATCAGTCCTGGAGTAGCACCTGGACCATTTCCCATAACTCTCAGCAGATCTTGGTGTCGTAAGCTGCTGTGTATCTGTGGTCAGATTAGGTGAGTCTCCTAGTCACGCCCCTCCATGTCTTGCTTGTGCTTCGGGACAGTGGTTCTACCACCCAGCCCATTACACAAGAGTCACTTGAGATGGACATACTTCGAAAAAACTTATCCCCAGGACAAAAGAGGTGGGTCTAGACGTCTCTTGTCCGTGTGTCTCTAGTCTTCATCCATTCTGGAGATTTAATTAATGTGGTCTTGGTGTCCTCCCAGATTCTAGAGAAGCCCTTGATGAGAGCTTCAGCCACAGAAATGTCAGTGGTAGTATACACAGGTAGTGGACCATTTGAGATTTGACCATACACAATGAAAAACCTAGATGTAGCTAAGGATTCATTCACACGGTTGTTAAATGAGAATTCGGCCCAAGGCAGGAGTTCAACCTAATCACTGTGATGAGCTTTAACAAAGTGCTGCAGGAAGTTGGTCAAGCTCTAATTGACCCACCCTAACTACATTGGATTGTAGATGGTAGGCTGAAGAGAAGTCCAAGGTAATATTTAGTAATTTTCAGGTATCCTTTCAGAAATGAGATGTAAACTGGACACCTATCAGAGACTATATAATCCATGGAGACAGAAAATATGTTGAATCAACTTCTTAGCAAGCACGGGAGCGGATGGGAGACCAGACAGCTGAGTAAAATTGGACATCTTAGAAAAGCGATCCACAAATACCTAGATGATGGTACAACCGGCTGATACTGGAAGATCGATAATAAAGTTCATTGCGATGTGCTGCCAGGGAGCTGATGATACTGGCAAGTAACTAGTGATGAGCGAGTGTACTCGGGTACTCACTTGGATGACCTCTGAGTGTTCGGAGATTAAGTTTTCATCACCTTAGCTGAATGATTTACATCTAGTAGCCAGGTTGAGTACATGTGGGGGTTGCCAGGTTGCTAGGGAATTCCCACATGTAACCAAACTGTCTAGTAGATGCAAATCATTCAGCTGCTGCAAGGAAAACTAAATCTCTGAGCAGTCATAAATACTCGGAGACCACCCAGGCGTGCTCAGGAAAACTCAAGCAGCGAGTACACTTGCTCATCACTAGAAGTAACCGATCAGTTGAAGGCTGTTTGTCTCATTCTGGGCACAGGAGGGAGAGGCCAAGATGAAATCCACAATATCCTTGCACAGGGATGGCCACCAATAATGCTGTGAAATGAGAAGAGCTTTTCCCTTCTGTCTGACAGGGCCAGCCAATTTAGTCAAGAGACCCAAGTGAAGAACCTGATTCCTGGCCGGTTTAGCAATGAAGGTCTTTTTGGATGAGATCCAAGACAAGACCAGTGGAGAGACAGTAAGCATCTTGGAGAACTGCACTGAGGCTTCTCCTGGTAAAAAGACAGAAATGACCTAGAAAGCACATCAACCTTGATCATATTGTCTGCTGTCCCAAAATGGAGAGCAAAATCAAAGTGAGCGAAGAACAAAAAACACCTGGTTTGACGTGGATTTAGGTGCTGTGCTGAACTCAGATAGCCTAATTTCTTGTGGCTCATATAGATAATTACAAGATGAATTGCTCCTTCAAGTAGAAAGTGCCACTCCTCCAAAGCCAATATAGTCACCAAGAGTTCTTCATCGCCTATCAAGTAAATGAGTTCTTGAGCTGAGAAGGCTTTGGAGATGAAACCACAGGTCACCACACTCCCCGAACCCAGAGCAAAAATGGTACTGGTCCTAGAGGAGGAAACATCCACCTCCCAAAAAAATTATTTACTATTGTCAAGTTGATGCAGCAGTGGAGCTGAAGAGAAGGGTTGTTTTAAGGTAGAAAAAGAACTTTCAACCACCGGAGTTCACTCCTTTAGGGTTAGCACCCTTACTGGTCATGGCAGAAATTGGAGCAGTCCGAAAGTAAAATTATGGAATAAACTGGTGGTAGTAATTTGCAAATTCCAGAAACCACTGGACAGCTTTGAGGCTATCAGAGCGAGGACACTTCAGGATGAAAGACACTTTACTCAAGATCCAGCTTCAGTTTGGTATCAAAGATGATGTATCCTAAGAAAGTAAGAGAGGTTTGCTCAAAGATGCACTTTTTAAATTTGGCGTACAAACAATTCTTCCTCCATCTCAGCAAGACCTGGCAGATTTATCTCTTGTGTGTGGGCAGAGCAGGAGAGACCACCAGTTTGTCATCATTATTTTTATTATTTTTATTATTATAATGCCAAGGTGAAAAGGGGTATGCATAATAATAATGAATACAGTAATTTTAAACAATAAAAGTCACTTTTACAGGAGGTGAGAGGACCCTGCCCGCAAGGGTTCACAATCTAAAAGGGATGGGTGAGTATACAATAAATGAGGGTAGAGCTGGTCATGCATAGGTTTGAAGGATTGGTGGTTACTGCAGGTTGTAGGCTTGTCGGAAGAGGTAGGTTTTCAGGTTCCTTTTGAAGATTTCTATGATAGGCGAAAGTCTGATATGTTGGGGCAGAAAGTTTCAGAGTAGCGGGGATGGGCAGGAGAAATCTTGTATGCAATTGTGGAAAGAGGAGATAAGAAGCGAACAGAGAAGGAGATGTTGTGAGGCTCTGAGGTTGCATGCAGTTATCGGGAGACTAGGTCACTAGTGATGAGCGAACGTGCTCGCCACTTCTCGTTACTCGCCCGAGTACCACTATGCTCGGTGTACTCAGCGAGCACCGAGCATTTTGGGGATTATTCGGCGGTAACTGGTGTCTCCACCCAGCATTTTTGGCGGACTTTAGAGACCCAATCACGGTGCAGGGATTGTCTGCCAGGCCATGAAACGCCGCAGCCATCTTTGTAGTGGTCGTGCCGTGATTGGCTTGGCTGTACAGCATCTCGAGTATAAGAGACCTGGCGCCACCCTGCTCAACGCATTCTGTTCCGGATTCAGAGAGAGTAGGGATGAGCTGGTGCCGAGATATTATTATTATTATTATTATTATTTATTGTTATAGCGCCATTTACTCCATGGCGCTTTACATGTAAGGAGGGGTATACATAATAAAAACAAGTACAATAATCTTAAACAATACAAGTCATAACTGGTACAGGAGGAGAGAGGACCTTGCTCACGAAGGCTCACAATCTACAAAGGATGGGTGAGGATACAGTAGGTGAGGATAGAGCTGGTCGTGCAGAAGTTTGGTCGATCGGTGGTTACTGCAGGTTGTAGGCTTGTCAGATAGGTAGTGTAGGTGTACTCAAAGGTGATGGTATCGGCCAATATCCAAAAAATATCGGATATCGCCGATACCGATACCCGATACCAATGCAAGTCAATGGGACACAAGTATCGGAAGGTATCCTGGATGGTTCCCAGGGTCTGAAGGAGAGGAAACTCTCCTTCAGGCCCTGGTATCCATATTCATGTAAAAAATAGAGAATTAAAATAAAAAATATGGATATACTCACCCGTCCGGCGGCCCCTGGACCTTACCGAAGTAACCGGCAGCCTCCGTTCCTAAGAATGAGGAGTTTAGGACCTTCGATGACGTCGCGGCTTGTGATTGGTCGCGTGACCGCTCATGTGACCGCTCACGCGACCAATCACAAGCCGCGACGTCATCGCAGGTCCTAAACTCCTCATTCTTAGGAACGGAGGCTGCCGGTTACATCGGTAAGGCTGGTTTCACACTTGCGTTTTTGTCTGCAGCGTTTTTTGCACAAAAAACGCATGCGTTTTTCCCCTATATTTAACATTGAAAACGCATGCGTTTTTTTTGTACGCGTTTGGTCGCGTTTGTAAACGCATGCGTTTTTTTGTACGCGTTTGGTCGCGTTTGTAAACGCATGCGTTTTTTTCTGCATGCGTTCATTTTCAAAAATGCAACCTGTAGCATTTTCTTGCGCGTTTTTTTGCCGCGAAAAAACGCATGCGTTTTTCGCGGCAAAAAAATGCATTGCTGTCTATGTAAACGCATGCGTTTTTAAGCACATGCGTTTGTTTGCGTTAAAAACGCATGCGTTTTTATAGAAAAAAAACAGAAAACACACTGAAAAGCCACCCACCACCATCAAGGTGATAAAGGGATCCAAACCCTAACCCTAACTCTACCCCTAGCCTCACCCCTAACCGTTTAATGAACATTTTCTGACAGTCATAGTGCCACGTATTTAAGTGCCACGTATCACGTATTTCAGTGCCACGTATTTAAGTGCCACGTATCACATATTTCAGTGCCACGTATTTAAGTGCCACATATTTCAGTGCCACGTATTTCAGTGCCACATATTTAAGTGCCATGTATTTCAGTGCCACGTATTTCACTGCCACGATATTTCAGTGCCACGTATTTAAGTGCCACGTCTTTCAGTGCCACAATATTTCAGTGCCACGTATTTAAGTGCCACGTACTGTAAATACTATAACTACGTGGTTATACGTGACACTGAAATATCGTGGCACGCAAATACGTGGCACTTAAATGCGTGGCACTGAAATATGTGGCACTGAAATATCGTGGCATTTACGTGAAATACGTGGCACTTAAATACGTGGCACTTATATACGTGGCACTTATATACGTGGCACTTAAATACGTGGCACTTATATACGTGGCACTTAAATACGTGGCACTTAAATACGTGGCACTTATATACGTGGCCACTGAAATATCGTGGCACTTATATACGTATATAAACGTATTTCAGTGCCACGCATTTCAGGTTAGGGTTAGGGTTAGGGGTAGGGTTAGGGTTAGGGGTAGGGTTAGGGTTAGGGGTAGGGGTAGGGGTAGGGGTAGGGTTAGGGTTAGGGTTAGGGTTAGGGTTTTTTGTTTTTTTCTTGTTTTCTTGTGTTTTTCATAAAAACGCAAGTGTGAAACCAGCCTAAGGTCCAGGGGCCGCCGGACGGGTGAGTATATCCATATTCTTTATTTTAATTCTTTATTTTTTACATGAATATGGATCCCAGGGCCTGAAGGAGAGTCTCCTCTCCTCCAGACCTTGGGAACCATACACTGGGAACTTCCGATTCCGATTTCCGATATCACAAAAATATCGGAACTCGGTATCGGAATTCCGATACAGCAAATATCGGCCGATACCCGATACTTGCGGTATCGGAATGCTCAACACTACAGATAGGGTCAGAATCGTGTTTTTAGAGTTACTTTAGGTCTGCAACTCTTAAACACATCAGTGCAAGGCCTGCAGGCACTGTATGTGCATCCATTGCTCCCGCTGCATCCCTCCCAAAGCTCCATAACTGTCTGCTGCTGCAGCTTCTTTACTATATACCTAGTTGCATTTTGTTTTCCAAAAATTCATTTCCAAAAAAACTAAAATATACAGTCTGTTCTGTCAGACTGAGGCCTGTTGAAAAATCATAGTTTGTCAGGCATGCATAGCGTAGTTGTGTGTGCTAGCCTTGTTCCACTTTTTTCTTTTTGTGTTTTAAATTCACCGAAAAAGGCCTCATATATCTGCGTGCTCCAAGTTTTTGCATTTTATGTCATTTTGCCACTGTTTTTGCTCTCTGTTACTCTAATTATATACAGCACTATTTGGCATTTAAAAAAAAAACAATAGGCCACATATTTGCCAGTGTGGTATTTCCGTGACAGCCCTCATATATCTGCGTGGTCCAAGTTTGGTCACTGTAGGCCGGTGTACCACCTTTTTTGCTGTCTGATACTCTAATTATGTACAGCACTATTTAACATAAAAAAATATAAAAAGGCCACATATTTGCCAGTGTGGTATTTTCGTGACAGCCCTCACATATCTGTGTGGTCCAAGTTTGGTCATTGTAGGCAGGTGTACGACTTTTTTTGCTGTCTGATACTCTAATTCTATACAGCACTATTTCCCTTCAAAAAATATAAAAAGGCTATATTTGCCAGTGTGCTATTTCCGTGACAGCCCGCATATATCTGCGTGGTCCAAGTTTGGTCATTGTAGGCCGGTGGACCCCTTTTTTTGCTGTCTGACACTGTAATTCTATACAGCACTATTTCGCTTCAAAAAATATAAAAAGGCCACATATTTGCCAGTGTGGTATTTCTGTGAGAGCCCTCATATATCTGCGTGCTCCAAGTTTGGGCATTGTAGGCCAGAGGACCACTTTTTTTTTGCTGTCTGTTACTGTAATTATATACAGCACTATTTGCATAAATGAACTTCACAAAAAAGCCCCCAAAAATGGAATACAGTCTGTTATGTCAGGCTGAGGTCTGCCTGGTGTTCGGGATTGAAAAAATTGTAGATTTGCAGGAATACTGATCAGATATTTTTTGCTACTAATAAATATACCGCATTTTCTGGTGTATAAGACGACTGGGCGTATAAGACGACCCCCAACTTTTCCATATAAAATATGGAGTTTGGGATATATTCGCCGTATAAGACAGGGTTCATCTTATACACCCAGTCGTCAAATACGGCGTGTGCGGTCCGGATGGTTCCTACGGTCTGGAGGAGAGGAGACTCTCCTTCAGGCCCTGGGATCCATATTCATGTAAAAAAAGAATAACAATAAAAAATATGGATATACTTACCCTCCGACGGCCCCTGCCTCTCACCGGTGCAAGCGGCAGCCTCCGTTCTTAAGGATGCATTGAGCGAAGGACCTGAGATGACGTCGCGGTCGTGTGAGTCTCCTCTCCTCCAGACCCTGGGAACCATCCAGGACCGTTCCCTGCACATGCCGTACCCGGCGTATAAGACGACCACCGACTTTTGAGATGATTTTCAGGGGTTAAAAATTCGTCTTATACGCCGGAAATACAGTATTTGTGTTGAGCATTTTAAATAGTGCAGTAGTCCATTTAAAATGGGCAAGGCAAGGGGTAAGGGATGGGGAAGTGGATGTGATGATGATGGTGCATGCAGATAATGAGGCAGTGGCCGAGGTGAAAGTGGGCAACAACAAAGACCCACATCTTCTCGCTTGACCTTCCTGTCCCTGTTTCTAGGTGACCACAGCACACCACTATTGAAGCCAGAGCTGTGTGAAATGGTTGTTGGTTGGATAGCGGATAATGCCTCCAGTCACTTAGCCACCACCACGACCATGTCTTCCACACGGTCAAGTCTGAGTAGCCAGGAGCATGGCCCGGAAATTCCTCACCCTGATCCTCCTTCCTCCCACCATGCTGAGGCCCTGTGACAACTGATCCCACACTTGGACACTCTGAAGAGCTGTTCAGTTTTCCATTTTAAGATTCTGGACTGTCTGCCAGTCAACTTGAATTGGGAACAGATGAGATCGTATGTAGAGCTGCCCAAAGCTTTGACCAGCCCCGGTCACATGAAGGTGATGGTGGGAAAGTGTCACAAGAGGTGGACGATGATGAGACACAATTGCCAGAAAATCAGGAGGAGGAGCAGGGTGCGGATGTGGAAGACGAGGTGTTGGATGACATAGTGAGTGACCCAACCTGGCAGGATGACATGCATAGCGAGGACAGCAGTACACAGGGTGAAGGAGGCATATCATCACAACAGGCAAGAAGAAGCAGTGTGGTGGCCACAGACAGAAGGCGTGCATCCATTCCCTGTAACACCAACATGAGTGAAGTTGCCATTCCACCTGTTAGATCTTCCCGAGTATGGTTATTTTTAAAGACTCAGCCG
Source organism: Ranitomeya variabilis (assembly GCF_051348905.1). Lineage (NCBI taxonomy): Eukaryota > Metazoa > Chordata > Amphibia > Anura > Dendrobatidae > Ranitomeya > Ranitomeya variabilis. The sequence continues at coordinate 563,604,870 of NC_135234.1, read as the reverse complement.
ATAACCCAAAACAGGCCATTTGCAGCACCTGCCACCTCAGCAGGGGTAGCAAAACAACCAGCCTGACCACCACCAGCATGATCAGGCACAAGGCAGCAAAACACCTGACTTTGTGGGCCGAACCCCAGGCTTCAGGAACACTGTCTGCAGGTGACTCCACTGCTTCTTCCACTGTTTTGCATAGAATCCAATCCCCAGTCAACCGTGCATGTGAAGATGCCTCTAGCCCTGCACCTGTTGTTTCCCACAGTCAGGCAGCACCATTATCAAGCCCGCCCACATCCTTGTCACAGCACAGCCTTCAGTTGTCTATACCACAGTCTTTAGAACGCAAGTGGAAATACCCAGTTAATGCCTCACAGGCCACAGTCCTAAATTATAACATTTATCTTCTGCTTGCGCTCGAAATGGTGCCTTTTAGGTTCGTTGAGACAGAAGCTTTCCGCAACCTGATGGCGGCGGCCGTCCCAAGGTACTCGTTCCCCTGTCGCCACTATTTCTCCCAGTGTGCCGTACCGGCATTACAGCAGCATGCGTCCCACAACATTACCCGTGTCCTCACCAATGCTGTAACAGGGAAAGTCCACCTAACCACGAACACATGGAAGAGTGCTTGTGGGCCGGGGTGGTACATCTCACTGATGGCACACTGGGTTAAGATAGTTGAAGCCGGGACCCAGTCTGACCTTGGGATGGAACACATCCTCCCTACACCGAGGATTGCTGGCACTACATCAATCAGGGTTGCCCCACAGTCTACAGCTCCTGCACCTCCTTCTCCTCCTCTTCATGCTCCATTTCTGATATCAACACATCTGTCTGAAGCTGGAAGCACTGCAGCACTGCCTCAGCCATGTGACTGGTGGTGGCTCTGAGGCAAGGTGAGCTCACACACGTACCTTGCTTGGCCCATGTGCTTAACCTGGTGGTTCAACGTTTGAAAAACTACCCAGAGCTGCCTGATCTGCTAGTGAAAGTACGCCGTCTGTCTGCCCATTTTAGAAACTCAGCTACAGCTTCAGCCACCCTTACCATGCTTCAGCAGCATTTGCAGCTTCCAGCTCACCAACTGGTGTGTGATGTCCGCATGTGCTGGAACTCTACGCTGCATATGTTGGAAGGGATTTGTGAACAGAAGAGGGCAGTTGTTGACTACCAACATCAACAAGGGAGTGGATATTCAGTTCAGACTCCAAACATAAGACCTCAGGAGTGGACATGGATGTCAGACATATGTACAATCCTCCAAAACTTTGAGGACTGCACCATGATGGTGAGCGGCGATGACGACATAATTAGTGTCACCATCCCATTTCTCAGCATTCTGAAAACCTCTCTGCTCACAATTAAAGAGGATGCATTGCAGGCAGAGCACGAGGACATGGAGCAAGGAACCATACAGGGGGATTACACTCAGCCCAGCCTCATGTCTTGTCAATGTGGATTGGTAGGCAATGGGGTGGAGGAGGATGAGGAAGAACAGGAGCTACTTTCATGTGCTATAGACGTTACTACAAGCATAGCTGTCATACTGTATTTTCAGTGGGGATGGCCTGAGGACAGGGAGGAGGATGAGGATGTGGAGGACAGTATGGTCAGTTGTCCTGTTGATGAGGACATGGAAGTCTTGCCTGTTAGCAATCTGGCATGCATGGCTGACTTTATGTTGCGCTGCGTTTCACGTGACCCTTGCATTAAAAAAATTTGGGTTACACTCATTACTGGTTGGTGACACGTCTAGACCCACGTTACAAGGAGAACTTTCAATCTCCTCTGCCAGAGGCAGAGAGGTGTACTAAAATGTTTCAGAACCAGAGGGCCCTTGTAGCTGAATTATTTAGAAAATTCCCATGTGAGAACGCTGGCAGCAGACATCAGAGTTTGTTGCACAAACAAGGAGTTCAAGCGAGAGAGACAGAAGTACAATCCAGCTCAGGCAGGGGAACAATGGCAAAGTTCTGGGACAGTTTTCTCAGACCCTCCCATCGTCATGGCACAGAGGCAAGGGGTGCTGTCACAAGAAGTGCAATGTTTGGGAAGATGGTGAGGGAGTACCTTGCAGATCGTACAAACGTCCTCTGTGATTCTTCTGTGCCTTTTAATTATTGGGTATCCAAGCTGGACACGTGGCATGAACTGGCTCTTTACACCTTGGAGGTCCTGGCCTGCCCTGCTGCTAGTGTTCTGTCAGAGCAGGTTTTTAGTGTCGCTGGTGCAATTATAACAAAGAAAGCACATCTGCCTGTCAACTGAAAATGCTGACAGGCTGACTCTTAAAAAAATGAACAAGGGGTGGTGTCAGGACTCTGAACATTTTTTACCTTTTGTGCATTACTGCCCTTTTCCAAGATGGCATCTTTGGTCTCATGTGCACTGTGTCTTCCTGCTATAAAACTCCTCCCCAGCCTTCAGTCTGTGCTAGAGTATTCTGCCTAGCATCCAGCTCCTGACCTCTGATTACTCCCTGGCTATACACCTTGCTACTCTGCTCTGAGTTCCTGCTGCATACACAAGTTTCCAGTAATCCTCCTTCATCTGCTGTTCGTGTTTACTTCCATCTGCATTTGCTGGACATGTAAGCTGTTTCTGCTTTGCAATAACCTGAGACTATTAACCAGGCCTCCCTGGTTGAGCTAAGATATGATTTGAACTGCCTATTAAGCATATCTATCTGTGCCTGGACTAAGACAAGGATTTATTCGTGTCAAGTATCCTCAAGAATAACTGTGCTTCATAGACTTTCTGCTTGATTGCATTTTCCTCTGAAGTTTCCTATAGACTGCTAAGCTGCATTTATTATTTGCACCAAGTGTTTTGTACTTGAGTTTCTCTCTGCACCTGTTTGAATCACCGTGTGATAGTATAGACTTTACCACTTATAAAACTGTGTCCTGTAGTTGTCTTGTTCCACGCAAAGAGTCTCCTGAGTTATCCCCTATAATTATTACATGTGGATTGGGAAAGACTTCTGTACACCACCAAGTGAAAACAGCGAAACATAACCTCAAATACATTCTCTCTTTTGGGGAGGTGTATTCTCATGCACCTCTTCACAACCGCACATGGGTATACGCTTCCAGATTTGGTCTGTTTGTTGTTATCATCTTCCTTATCCTCATCCTCATCATCCAGAACCACTAGATGACCAGGGTGAACGTGCTCTGTACTGTTATAGGCCAGTGAATTTTGGGCACGGGGGCTGTGAAGGCACTATTTTCTTTAGTAAAGTCAGGACCCCACAGTGGGGAATTGGGCTTACATTACATTGGGACTACTTCTTCACTCTGTCTCCTGCAGTGTGTCCTTCACCTGCCGCTAGATAACCAGGGTAAAAATGATCTGTATGGTGCATTTTGGGCAAGGGGTCTGTGATGGCACTATTTTAATTTTTAAAGAAAGGACCCCACGTTGGGGAATTGGGCATGACATTACATTGGGCCTACTTCTTAATTCTGTCTTCTGGATTGTGTCCTTTGACTGTCACTAGATCACCAGGGGGAACGTGCTCTGTAGGGTGCATTTTGGGCAAGGGGGCTGTGATGGCACTATTTTATTTAGTAAAGAAAGGACCCCACATTGGGGAATTGGGCATGATATTACATTGGGCCTACTTCTTAACTCTTTTTCCTGCAATGTCTCTTCCTTATCTCCGACGACATGACCTGGGTGAACGTATTCTGTACTTTTACAGGCCCCAGAATTTTGAGCAAGGGGGGCTGTGATGGCAATACTATATTTGTAATAAGGAACCCCCCCCATTGGTGAAACCACATCCTTGTTGGCAAAGACTTCATGACATTTGTGTACCTTAAAGAGCTCACTTGAAAAGCTCCTTATTGTGTTGCCTGGTTGCTCACATTGGACACAATACACTTCATATAAATTAAATTTGATAAAGCAATGCTGTTAGTTTGGCTCAGTGGTTCATTATAAATATTTATTTGTCGACTATATTAGTTTCTCTCCTTGAGAGCCATAACTTTGGCTACATCAAATGTACAAATGGAAAATATACAAATGGCGATTTGGAATCAAGATTAAAATACTGTATACCGAATTAATTCAGACAATCACATAGCTGCATTTCTTGTAAAACATTTACAGATGTGACAGACAATGATAGTGACACAATCTTGAGAAATCTTTCTTTATTCACTTCACAAACAGTTCAAATCCGAGTATCAAATCTGAGTGCAGAGCACATGAAAATAGCCGGATACTTAAGTGACGTCCTAGCACCATCGAGCTTGTTCGCTCATCCCTAATTTATACCATTTTGGGGTAGATGTGACATTTTGATAGCTTGTTACAGATTTTTTTTTGTAGAATTGGAGTGAAAAAATGGTATTTTATTTTTTTGGTTTACGGTGTTTACCGATCAAGTTAATAATTTTTAGATTTTGATAGATTGGACTTTTCTGAATGCAGCAATACCACATACTGTATGTCATAGGAGGGAAGGAGGGAGGGGAAGTGTAGAAAGCTCACCACGTTGCCAATTTCAAGTCCATATGTCAGCCGGGATCCATCCTGAGGGTGCCGCACCCATTAGTGATCACAAGCAAAAAAAAAGGGAAACTCACTTTCAGTTCTTCTGAGGGCGTGTCATATCCCATTAAAACATTTATAAATTGTGAGACCAGTCATGTGATTTACTGCATATATTACAAAACCTGCAATCTACAATATATAGGTTATACTACACGTACTGTATACTTAAAAAAAGAATAGCTGAACATATTGGTAATATTAGCAGTGGCAATTCTGATTACTCTGGGGCAGGCAAACATTTCAGCACAGTGCATAGAGGGGATTTGTTTTGTTTGTCTTTTTTGGGGATTGAAAAAGTTGATCATTCCATCGTGGGGGGTAATTGGCAGAAACAATTAGCTATAAGGGAAGCCCACTGGATATTGACCTTGGATACCAAATATCCCCGAGGCATGAATTTTAAAAATGATTTATTTTTCATCTATTAGTAATTATGTTTCAAAAAGAATATTCTGATATGTGCAGGGGTTGATATTTTGTGAAGTATTATTGTAATTTCATTTGTTTCAAGAATTATTTGGTTGTAGTCATATTGGTATTATTTGAATTGTTTATGAAAAAATTTGAATTAAAAAAAAAAAAAAATATATATATATATATATATATATATATATATATAATTCAAAAAATCAGGCAGCACTCCATATTCTGTTGGTGATATGCAGGATTTATTCAGACCCACATGTCTGTGCGACGTTTCGGCTCTAAATGAGCCTTTCTCAAGCCTGCTTTGTGGAATTGTATGGGCTAGAGACAACCAGTGGACGGGCAGTCTGGGGGCTTTGCACCCGAAGATAAGTAAAGGATTTTTGCTGTTCCTTTCTTAAAGTTTTTTCTAATAAATAGTAAATTTTATTCTCCTGTTGGAGGTGCTGGTGGATTTCCCTTTTCTCTTTTCTTTTGCTTCTGATCACCAATGGGTGGGGCACCCTCAGGATGGATCCCGGCTGACATATGGACTTGAAATTGGCAATGTGGTGAGCTTTCTACACTTCCCCTCCCTCCATCCCTCCTATGTTATTCTTTGTGATCTGAGGAAGCTCCGTTGATATATGCTATATTATATATTTGAAAGTGACTTTTTTTGGAAGATATGCCATTATCTATTACTACATGTTAGTTTGAATCTCTGCGCAGTTGTTGCATTTAAGAGTGGTGTTATTGGTCAATAGTTTACACATTGCACCAATATGGTGGTGGATTCACATATGGCCAAACTGGCTTCAATGTTTGATGGTATGGGCAGTTCTTGCAGCCCACATTTAGAGACTAAGGATTTGTTTAACAAATTGGAGAGCTTATCTAAGCAAGAATTACGGACATGGTGGGATCACAATACCATCAAAAAATATATTGAGAAGAATATGATCCCTAGGGGGACTACGTATAAAAAAATCTCCTACATATATTTTTTTCAGATCAAGTCTTGACCGAATGGAATGCTATACTTTCTGAATGTTCTTTGAAACTGATGGGTCTAATTACTTCCCATGAAGAAACTAGACTGCAAACCTTAAAACTGGATATAGACTCTATCAATGTTGAGCTCAATAAAGTCTCAGAAACCGCAGAATATCATCAGTTAAAGAAAAAGATGTCTGACAATCTTAATATCTTGGAAGATAACATTATTAAAATAAAACAATCCAAGTTTAACAGGAATATATCAGATTATATCAATGCCACGGTCTAAACATGGAATAAAGATCCCTCCAAGAGGCCATTTAAGTCTATTATGAAAAAACGTTTCGATCACAATTCACACCAGGAGCCAAATGGGAGGTCCATTTCTTTTTCATCGTCGGGCTTCAAATCATGTGATAGTGGTTCTGACACCTCTGCACCTGGCACCAGTATTAGGGCTCTTTTCCACTTGTGAGATAAATGTCCGTGTCTCGCATGTGAAAACCAAGTTTTGGCGCCGGCACTTGGGAGCGGAGTGTGCGGCTGCATGTGTTGCTATGCAGCCGCACTCTTCGCTCTGGAGTGCCGGCAACAGAGCTTGGTTTTCACATGCGAGACACGGACGTTTATCTTACAAGTGGAAAGGAGCCCTAAGACAGGAGCATGGCTATCAGTATTAAAAAAAATGCCGCAGAAGGAGGGGAGGTAGGAGAGCTAAGAGCAGAAGATTGGAGATTATACCCCATGAGGGAGCGGAAACGCCGGCATTATTGCTAGATAAAAATCTTCAGAGCGTTATCGTTTTGACTCCGACTGTTTTGTCATCTGCACAAATTGATATTCTAGCCAAAGGATTACACTTTGTTCCCTCACAGAACTTCAACTTACTACAGACTATTAGGGATGTCAATCGTTTCACATGTTTGCTTACGGTTAAGAGACATTTTTTTGATGAACAGCATTATTTTTCACCTTCTAGTGAGACTGAATCTGTTCATGAACAAACTCATGATGCATCTTTTACAGTTGCTGAACAAGTTGCTTTATTAACCTTGTCTTCATTACAGGACATTGAGCAGTCTTCTGATAAACCAGCAGATGAAGATATTTGTGTTACTTCTAATCCATCATATTATCCTGTACAATCGAGGGTTCCCTCCTTGGATCTTTTTCAATCTTTGGTTGAGAGAGATCTTAGGAGGTTACATGCTGATACAAGTGATAGCCCCGTTTATAGCAATTTTGATAAATCTCAGTCTGATTCTGTCAAAGACCTACAACACAATCCACACTTGACTATATGTCAATCTGACAAAGGAGGATGTGTTGTTGTGCTTGACACGGATTTGTATTGCACAATGGTTTTTTCTATTCTGAATGATAAAAATACTTACTTGAGGTTGAGGTCTGATCCTGCGATTGCATTTGAATCTGCATTGTCTGAGTGTTTAAATGAGGGCACCAGGCTTGGTGTTCTCGATTCTAAGCTATATAAGTGGTTGTGTCCTGAATTTCCTATTATTTCAAATTTTCATGGTTTGCCCAAGATTCGTAAAGAAGTTTTTCCACCTCCCTTGAGACCCATAATAGCGGGCATAGGTTAATTGAATGAGAATCTCAGTGAATGGATTGATGGTTACCTTCAGCCCCTTATAGCTAGAACCCCAGGTTATTTGAAGGACACCTCCACGGTTTTGAAGGTTTTTGATACTTTTACTTGGCATTCAGATTATTCTTTTACAACTTGTGATGTAATTAGTTTGTACTCTTCTATTCCTCACACCACAGCCATGGTAGCTGTGAAATATCTTTTGGATCAGTACAGTGCTTATTCATCATCTCTTAAGCAATTTATTTTACTGTCATTGGATTATTTACTTCGACATAATTTTTTTATGTTTCAGTCCAAATTTTTCCTTCAGAAGTTGGGAGCCACAATGGGTTCGAAATTCTCACCTTCACTTGCTATCCTTTTTATGGCTTGGTGGGAGGAAATTTTCTCTACTGATAATCCGTTTATTTCATCTTTAGTATGGTATGGTAGATATGTGGATAATGTACTCCTAGTTTGGAAAGGGAGTGCATCCACATATTCGGATTTTGTTTTGTATTTGAATACCAACAATTGCAATGCTGGGTTCACATGCAGCAATTTAACTATTGATATTCCTTTTTTTGGATATTGTGTTACATGGTAACCCTATTACCAATAGGGTGGAGTCATCCCTATATAGGAAAGATACTGCTGATAATACTATTCTTCTAGCCTCTAGTTCACACCCTAGACACGTGACGAATGCTATCTCCAAAGGGGAATTTATCAGAGCCAGAAGGATTTGTTCTAATGAGGATTTGTCAGGCAAAGTATTGTTATCAAAAATAGATTGAAAGACAGAGGATATAATAGATCCAGGGTCAACAGAGCATTTGAGAAAGTGCACAATACTCCACGTGATAATTTTTTGTATGTGATAGGGAAAGCACCAAAGTCAGTTTCTCCCACTAATATTATTTTTTCCACTGCCTTTAGCAATCAGTTTCATATCATCAAGGGCATTATTCAGAAATATCTACTAGTGGTAAATCAAGATGATCACCTTCATACGATTTTAGATGGTGGTTGCCAGGTGGTAGCTAATAGAGGTAGATCACTTGGCGATATGCTATCGCCTAGTTTGATACGTAACAAGGAATCTCCTTCATCTTGGCTTTCAGTCACGGGCTTTTATAAATGTGCTTTAAGCAGATGCAATGTGTGTCAGTATGCGGATAATAAAAAACGCACTTTCAGTTCTTCTGAGGGCGTGTCATATCCCATTGAAACATTTATAAATTGTGAGACCAGTCACGTGATATACTGCATATATAAACCTGCAATCTACAATATGTAGGTTATACTACACGTAAACTTAAAAAAAGAATAGCTGAACATATTGGTAATATTAGCAGTGGCAATTCTGGTTACTCTGGGGCAGCCAAACATTTCAGCACAGTGCATAGAGGGGATTTGTCTTGTTTGTCTTTTTTTGGGATTGAAAAATTTGATCATTCCATCCGGGGGGGGGGGGGGGTAATTGGCAGAAACAATTAGCTATAAGGGAAGCCCACTGGATATTGACCTTGGATACCAAATATCCCCGAGGTATGAATTTTAAAAATGATTTATTTTTCATCTATTAGTAATTATGTTTCAAAAAGAATATTCTGATATGTGCAGGGATTGTTATTTTGTGAAGTATTATTGTAATTTTATTTGTTTCAAGAATTATTTGGTTGTAGTCATATGGTGGTATTATTTGAATTGTTTCTGAAAAAAATTGAAATAAAAAAAATATATATGTATATACATATATATTTTTTGGGGTATGTTTATTGGTTAACTATTGCACCACATTCATTGTCTTATGGTTGACACCTGTATTGTTTGCAACTTCCTCTGCAGCATTGATTTGAGCTCCACCTATTGTTTTTACTCATTCACTGCAAGCTGAGTATAACATTTGTTTTGTTACATGTTATCTCAGTTGTCCTGTGAATAAGGTTGTTGTATACACCAGAAACGTGTCAGGTTTCTGAGGTTTCATTTTTTATCATGTTTTAAAGTTTTTTCTAATAAATAGTAAATTTTATTCTCCTGTTGGACAAGCCGATGGCTTTCCTTTTTCTTTTTTCACATACTGTATGTGTATTTTTTCAAAATCTTTATTTTTAATGGAGGTAAAGAGAAGTGATTTGAACTTTTATTTTTTAATACTTTATTATTTGTATAGGCTATTTTTATACTGTAACTGTTTTTGTTCGTCCTCTTAAAGAACTTGAATCTGAAATTGTTTGATCGTTGGTGCTACATACAGCAATGCCACAGCATTACTGTACTTAACAGAAATCACAGTCTACTTTGAAGCTTGGCCAAAGGCAGGATTTCAAAGGAGCTCAGTAATGACAAGCATGGGGTTTTTGGCATATCCCCAGCTGTCATAACAACCCAATCACGTCATGGGTGCACCGATGGGCATTTAACCTGTTGACCAAGGGCCGGATTACCTAATGGCCTACTCCATACAACCCTTCTAACCTGCATCATACATGTATTCAGTATGTTTTAAAGGGATTAACAATAATTTCTCTAAATATGTTTGCTTTCACTTTTTGGTTAAATTTCAATTAGTTTTTAATAAAGTTTAGTGATTTTATGCTTAGATGGTTGTATAGTTTTCTAAAAATAAATTTAATTTGACAAGCCTAAATAGTTGGTAAATCTAAAATAGAAAAGGATAAAACTAAACTTTATTAATTCCTAAATAAAAAATTATACCCACAACTGACCCCCTTATGGTTAGTCAGAATGTGACTAATAGAAAAACATATACCCCACATTTCAGTGTATAGGGTGAGATGACTTACACACACACTCTCCAAATCTCTCGTCTCTATGCGTTTCGTTGTCCTCACCAAAGATGACTCATCAGGAGACCTAGTTTAATAATGACCTACATTCAAATGAGACTAGACAAATAAAAAACTAAAATCATGTATAATGTTATCTGACACAGTCAAAAAACTAGCCATATACAGGCAAACCCCAAACTCCAAACTATACATTTAATAAGCTTATAAGCCACTCTAGTGGCGGTCAGTCCAGAATGGATAGTATACAAGGAGAAATCGTATCTGAAAATACAGTATAGTTATTTTCTCCTCCTATGGAACCTGCCTTTATTTGGTATTATAGCAGCTGTCAGTTATTAGTGCAGACAATTTTCCCATGGCACATTTACTGTGAACTCCCAGGACATGACTGATGACACAGCAAGTAGGAGAATTTTCACACGCTCATGGTGCGCTCAGACAGGACTTTACAGGGAGACACTGAGCACACGCTGCTCAGTGTCTCTGTTGGATGACAGATTGTATGGTCGCATTGTAAGGAGGAGAAACTAACCAGGCTTGCCTCATCCGTGACGGGTCTGGAACCATTGGGTCTGTTACCTAGGATACAGGGGGTGAGCTCAAGAGAAGGGGGCATGGCTAAGCACACAGTTAATGTGCGTGCAGAATTTAAAACAGTTCAAGCGGGAAAGGCACGCGTGTGAGAGTACTGTAAGAGTAGATCCCCTGTGAGGCGATTGGGCAACGCTGACTGGAGCCGGGGATGAGAGGACATGCTGACAGGAACCGACCGATAGGGTCCCACTGAGACATCACAGATAACGCTGCCCACGCTAACACCGCTGTCCCCACTTACATCGCGGACCTTTAAGAGACTGCTGACTGAGCTGATGACGCTGACAAGACGGCCCCGGGAATACTGACCATGAGAGGCAAGGACTGTGTATGGGATACAGGCGCTCATCAGTGCGGCACAGCAGACCGAGCTTGCCATTATAGAGTGTGTCGGGACAGTGTCACAGGGTCCGGCAGTGTAGGGACCCTCATCACTGGGGGACACCTCTCCATTATTAACCTTGGGGCTTGATGTCACCTGATGATACAAGGGTGACATTAACTCCCCAACTATCACTCCACTTGTCACCGCTACAGGGAAAGAGGGAAGAGCGAGGCTAAGTGCCAGAACAGGTGAATCTTAGAGATGTGCCTTTTCTGGGGTGGCTGAGATATATATATATATATATATATATATATATATATATATATATATATATATATATATATATATATATATGTTTTGTCTAATATTTCCTTTGAAAACGAAAAATATCGTATATTTTGAGGATATACTCTTTGTAAAAATGTATTATCCATCTCATTCAGTCTTAGTTCACAATGAGAAGGATCAGAAACTATTATTTTCACCTTTTGGAATAGGGATTTGGGAATTACTTTTTTAATGGAATGAAAATGTGCACTCGAAAAATGATGGATACTATTGTTATCCGTGAGTTTGCTATAAAGATCTGTAGATAATGTCCCCTCTGCATTCTTATTAACTAAAGTATCCAGGAAGCTGATTTGACTTAGATCATAAGCAATAGTGAACATTATTTCTTCCTAAATGTTATTAATATATTCATATATTATAATCACCACTAGACTCTAATGTGTGAATATAAAACTTCAATTTTATTAATAATATTTAAAACAAATATACACAAAAATATGTGAATAAACACCAACACCAATGCACTAAAATATGAAAGCACCCAGGGGAGGTGCCTGTCCCTATATATGGCCTAAATCGCCCTGCCTGCCAGCGCTCGTCGATGGCTCCCCCTGTCTGCCCTCTTGTGCCCAACAGTGGCAGGGGAGTGAAAAAGATGCCTAAAGGGTGAAAAGATAGTTATGGAGATATAGAGTCGTGCTGTTTGTCTTTCAATTGTAGGCTCATTAGAAAAACTAGATGAAACTTAATAAAGTCATGCTATTTGTCTTTAACTTGTAGGCTCATTAATAAAGCTAGATGAAACTTATCTATTAGCTACACTAGAAATAGGTTATTCTATAGATGTCTTCTTATCCAGATACCTAATTGTTGGCTACAGAGTCCTTAATAGGAAAAAAAAACACTTGTTATATATCTATAGATAGAGGAAAAAGAGCAGAATATAGTAGAAGAGTTAACTTATCCTGATTCTACTAATAGCATATAATACCCATGTACAGTTGGTGCACACATGTCCAAGATAAATAATAGGGATAAGAAAACCTAATGTATTTCTATATTATATCCAAATACTCACTATATATAGATATACGTTGGCAACTGCATGTATTCAAGATATATCCAATTAATAATCACAGCAATTACCACTGTACCCTCAGTAGCCACATTTTAGGGCAAAAAACTCTATGCACCTTGCATGCTTGATTGGTGCAACAAACACACACTCTGAATCTCCCTGAGGGACAATAAAGGTAAACTCCAATGTCTATGCACACTGCAGACTACAGTAGTGCAACAAACACACACTCAACGCATGTGACAGAGACAATCCTCTGGAGAGTTTGGCCACCAAGCCTGCTCCACAAGCATTGCGAGTCTGGCCATTATGCCTGCTGCACAAGTTTTGCAACAAAGCTAAGTATCGCTGGCTATGATTTATTTTATTACTCCTGATGAACCTCAGTGGAGGGGAAACGCGTTGAGTGTGTGTTTGTTAAACTACTGTAGTCTGCAGTGTGCATAGACATTGGAGTTTACCTTTATTGTCCCTCAGGGAGATTCAGAGTGTGTGTTTGTTTGTTGCACCAATCAAGCATGCAAGGTGCATAGACTTTTTTGCCTTAAAATGTGGCTACTGAGGGTACAGTGGTAATTGCTGTGATTATTAATTGGACATATCTTGAATACATGCAGTTGCCAACGTATATCTATATATAGTGAGTAGTTGGATATAATATAGAAATACATTAGGTTTTCGTATCCCTATTATTTATCTTGGACATGTGTGCACCAACTGTACATGGGTATTATATGCTATTAGTAGAATCAGGATAAGTTAACTCTTCTACTATATTCTCCTCTTTTTCCTCTATCTATAGATATATAACAAGTGTTTTTTTTCCTATTAAGGACTCTGTAGCCAACAATTAGGTATCTGGATAAGAAGACATCTATAGGATAACCTATTTCTAGTGTAGCTAATAGATAAGTTTCATCTAGCTTTATTAATGAGCCTACAAGTGAAAGACAAATAGCATGACTTTATTAAGTTTCATCTAGTTTTTCTAATGAGCCTACAATTGAAAGACAAACAGCACGACTCTATATCTCCATAACTATCTTTTCACCCTTTAGGCATCTTTTTCACTACCCTGCCACTGTTGGGCACAATAGGGCAGACAGGGAGAGCCATCGACGAGCGGGGGCGCTAAAGCGCAGGTTATAGGGTGCCAACCTCTGCTGGCAGGCAGGGCGATTTAGGCCATATATAGGGACAGGCACCTCCCCTGGGTGCTTTCATATTTTAGTGCATTGGTGTTGGTGTTTATTCACATATTTTTGTGTATATTTGTTTTAAATATTATTAATAAAATTGAAGTTTTATATTCACACATTTGAGTCTAGCGGTGATTATAATATAAGAAAAACTCTAATTTATTATCTCTGTAATGTGAAATTTAATATATTCATATAATTCAACTAAGACTTCAAAGATTCCCCCTATATACAAAAAATATAATTAATAAATCTAAACCAGGTTTTAGTATTCTGTTTAAATATGAGTTTACACAAATAGATGTTCAAAGTATGCCATAAAACCATTTGCATATGGGGGGCCACATTTGTGTCGATAGCCAAGCCGCTTTTTTTGTGAATAATAGGTTTGTTAGGTAATCCAGCATGTGTTGGAGCTGTTGAACAGTCGCGAGGCATGCAGACGCATGAAGTCACTCAGTTAGACATGAGCATGCTTGGATAATACCTTATCTGAGCACATTCGTTCATCATTGCTGTTCTCAAATAAGAAAAATTTGTTATTCAAAATCAATTATAAAGCTTCTAATGCAAATTCACTTTGATAAGGTAAAAAATATTGTTTTCAAGTACCAGTTGATCACATTTAAATCTTTTGGATGTTCAATAGGTGTGTATGGGCTGACCACATCAATATTGATCAACCAAACATCCTCACCCAATCCACTCATGTTATATTCCATATCAATGGACAATGTGGAAAGAATGAAATTTATAGACACTGTTATGGGATGCTCAGGGGGGTCAACCAACGTTTAGTGCACTTTAAGCAAAATATAAAAGAAGAGGACAATTGGTTCCGAGTTTTCCAAATAATCAGACTTTTTTATCAACTACACCTATAGGGTTGAGCGAAACGGGTCGGCCATTTTCAGAAGTCGCCGACTTTTGGCAAAGTCGGGTTTCATGAAACCCGACCCGACCCCTGTGTGGGGTCGGCCATGAGGTCGGCGATCTTCTGAATCTGGTATCGGAATTCCGATACCGAGTTCCGATATGTTTGCGATATCGGAAATCGGTATCGGAATCCATATTTAAGTGTAAAATATAGAATCAAAATAAAAAATATTGATATACTCACCCTCAGAGGCGCCCTGGTACTAACTGGCAGCCTTCCTTCCTAAGAATGAGCACGTGAATGACCTGCGGTGACGTCGCGGCTTGTGATTGGTCGCCTGAGCGGTCACATGGGCGGCCGCAACCAATCACAAGCCGTGACGTCATCTAAGGCCCTTCACGCGCTCATTCTTAGGAAGGAAGGCTGCCGGAAAGAAGCCGAGGGTGAGTATATTCCTATTAGGTATATACTCACCCTCGGGCGCCCTGCTTCTTTCCAGCAGCCTTCCTTCTTAAGAATGAGTGCGTGAAGGGCCTTAGATGACGTCACGGCTTGTGATTGGTCGCGGCCGCCCATGTGACCGCTCACGCGACCAGTCACAAGCCGTGACGTCATCTAAGGCCCTTCACGCGCTCATTCTTAAGAAGGAAGGCTGCCGGAAAGAAGCAGGGCGCGTCCGAGGGTGAGTATATACCTAATAGGAATATACTCACCCTCGGCTTCTTTCCGGCAGCCTTCGTTCCTAAGAATGAGCGCGTGAAGGGCCTTAGATGACGTCACGGCTTGTGATTGGTTGCGGCCGCCCATGTGACCGCTCACGCGACCAATCACAAGCTGTGATGTCACCGCAGGTCATTCACATGCTCATTCTTAGGAAGGAAGGCTGCCAGTTAGTACCAGGGCGCGTCCGAGGGTGAGTATATCAATATTTTTTATTTTGATTCTTTATTTTACACTTAAATATGGATCCCAGGGCCTGAAGGAGAGTTTCCTCTCCTTCAGACCCTGGGAACCATAGTTGTTATGATCCGGTGGTAGGATCTCAAAACTGACCTGACACATATAACCAGAATGATAGGACAAGTTCTGGGGATGTGGAAGCTATACTGACCGCAATCCTGATCCTATCCAACACACTAAAGGCAGCCGTGGAGCGTTTCCTAAAAACCTAGATGCCTCTTCACAGCCTGAGAAACTGACTGCCCCTAGAGAGAAAGCAAAGACCTCACTTGCCTCAGAGAAATAACCCCAAAGTTATAGACAGCCCCCCACAAATAATAACGGTGAGGTAAGGGGAAAATACAAACGTAGAAATGAAACAGATTTAGCAAATGAGGCCCGCTAACACTAGATAGACAGAAAATAGATAGGAATCTGTGCGGTTAGTACAAAAACTATCAAAAATAAACCACGCAGAGAATACAAGAACCCCCACACCGACTCACGATGTGAGGGGCGCACTCTGCACCCCAGAACTAACCAGCAAGCGAAAAATCACATTAAAGCAAGCTGGACTGAACTCATCATATACTGAGAAACGTTTTCAAGGAAATAATGAGCAAAATGAACAAGCAAACTTAGTTTCTCCAGCAGGAGACTGGTGACAAGGAATATTCAGGAGAGCTCAGAATAGGACTGAATACACCGACAGCAGGCAACAAATGAAAGTCCAGGTGAGTTAAATAGGCCCAGCATAGAAGGAAATGAAGCAGCTGAGCCCAGCCATATCGCTAAAGGCCACCAGAGGGAGCCCAAGAACAAACTCACACAGTACCACTCATGACCACAGGAGGGAGCCCGAGAACGGAATTCACAACAGTACCCCCCCCTTGAGGAGGGGTCACCGAACCCTCACCAGAGCTTCCAGGCTGATCAGGACGAGCTGAATGAAAGGCATGAACCAAATCGGCCGCATGGACATCGGAGGCGACAACCCAGGAATTATCCTCCTGACCATAGCCCTTCCATTTAACTAAGTACTGAAGCTTCCGTCTCGAAATACGAGAATCCAAGATCTTCTCCACCACATACTCCAACTCCCCAACGAACAAGACAGGAGCAGGAGGATCAACAGAAGGGACCACAGGCACCACATATCTCCGCAACAATGACCTATGGAACACATTATGAATGGCAAACGATGTTGGGAGATCCAAACGAAATGACACAGGGTTGAGGATTTCCAAAATCTTATAAGGACCGATGAAACGAGGCTTGAACTTAGGAGAGGAAACCTTCATCGGGACATAACGAGAAGACAACCACACCAAATCCCCCACACGAAGTCGGGGACCCACACAGCGACGGCGGTTAGCAAAGCGCTGAGCCTTCTCTTGGGACAACGTCAAATTGTCCACCACATGGTTCCAAATCTGCTGCAACCTATCCACCACAGAATCCACCCCAGGACAGTCAGAGGATTCAACCTGACCCGAGGAAAAACGAGGATGAAAACCAGAATTGCAAAAGAAAGGTGAAACCAAAGTAGCAGAACTAGCCCGATTATTGAGGGCGAACTCAGCCAATGGCAAAAAAGTCATCCAATCATCCTGATCAGCAGAAACAAAACATCTCAAATAAGTTTCCAAGGTCTGATTAGTTCGTTCGGTTTGGCCATTCGTCTGAGGATGGAAGGCCGACGAAAAAGACAATTCAATGCCCATCTTAGCACAAAAGGACCGCCAAAATCTGGACACAAACTGGGATCCTCTGTCGGACACAATGTTCTCCGGAATACCATGTAAACGAACCACATTCTGAAAAAACAGTGGCACCAAATCGGAGGAGGAAGGCAGCTTAGGCAAAGGTACCAAATGGACCATTTTAGAAAAACGATCACAAACCACCCAGATGACAGACATCCTCTGAGAGACAGGAAGATCCGAAATAAAATCCATGGAAATATGCGTCCAAGGCCTCTTTGGGACAGGCAAAGGCAAAAGCAATCCACTGGCACGAGAACAGCAAGGCTTGGCCCGAGCACAAATCCCACAGGACTGCACAAAGGAACGCACATCCCGCGACAAGGAAGGCCACCAAAAGGACCTCGCCACCAAATCCCTGGTACCAAAAATCCCAGGATGACCTGCCAACACCGAAGAATGAACCTCGGAAATAACTCTACTGGTCCATCTGTCCGGGACAAACAGTCTCTCCGGTGGACAATGGTCAGGTCTATTGGCCTGAAACTCCTGCAACACCCATCGCAGATCAGGAGAGATGGCAGACAAAATCACCCCCTCTTTGAGGACACCAGTCGGTTCAGAAACTTCCGGGGAGTCAGGTACAAAACTCCTAGAAAGGGCATCAGCCTTCACGTTTTTCGAACCCGGAAGATATGAAACCACGAAATTGAAACAAGACAAAAACAGCGACCATCGAGCCTGTCTCGGATTCAACCGTTTGGCAGACTCGAGATAAGTCAAATTCTTGTGATCTGTCAAGACCACCACACGATGCTTGGCTCCCTCAAGCCAATGTCGCCACTCCTCAAATGCCCACTTCATTGCCAACAACTCACGATTACCAACATCATAATTCCGCTCGGCAGGCGAAAACTTTCTTGAAAAGAAAGCACATGGTCTCATCACAGAGCCATCAGAGCTTCTCTGCGACAAGACAGCCCTTGCTCCAATCTCAGAAGCATCAACCTCGACCTGAAAGGGAAGAGAGACATCGGGCTGGCGCAAGACAGGAGCCGAAGAAAATCAATGTTTCAGCTCCTGAAAGGCCTCCACGGCCGCAGGAGACCAATTCGTCACATCAGAACCCTTCTTGGTCAAATCCGTCAAAGGCTTAACCACCCTAGAAAAATTAGTGATGAAGCGACGGTAAAAATTTGCAAAACCCAAGAACTTCTGAAGACTCTTCACAGATGTAGGTTGAGTCCAGTCATAAATAGCCTGGACCTTGACTGGATCCATCTCAATAGTAGAAGGAGAAAAAATAAAGCCCAAAAAGAAAACCTTCTGGACTCCGAATAGACATTTAGAGGCCTTCACAAACAAGGCATTGGCATGCAGGACCTGAAATACCATCCTGACCTGCTTCACATGAGACTCCCAATCATCAGAAAAGACCAAAATATCATCCAGGTACACAATCATAAATCTATCCAGATACTCTCGGAAGATGTCATGCATGAAGGACTGAAACACAGAGGGGGCATTAGAAAGCCCATAAAGCGTATTAAATGCTGTTTTCCATTCATCGCCCTGCTTTATGCGCACAAGATTATACGCTCCTCGAAGATCAATCTTGGTGAACCAACTGGCCCCCCTAATCCGGGCAAAAAGATCGGACAACAGTGGCAAGGGGTACTGAAATTTGACTGTGATGTTATTTAGAAGGCGATAATCTATACAGGGTCTCAGAGAACCATCCTTCTTGGCCACAAAAAAGAACCCCGCACCTAAAGGGGACGAGGACGGGCGAATATGCCCCTTCTCCAAGGACTCCTTTATATAACTCCGCATAGCGGCATGTTCTGGTACAGATAAATTAAAAAGTCGTCCCTTAGGGAACTTACTACCAGGAATCAGATTTATAGCACAATCACAATCCCTATGAGGAGGTAGAGCACTAGATTTGGGCTCATCAAATACATCCTGGTAGTCCGACAAAAATTCAGGGACTTCAGAAGGAGTAGAAGAAGCAATTGACACCAAAGGAGCATCGCCATGAATTCCCTGGCAACCCCAACTTGACACAGACATTACTTTCCAATCCAGGACTGGATTATGAGCCTGCAGCCATGGCAGACCCAACACGACAACATCATGCAAATTATGTAGCACAAGAAAGCGAATCACCTCCTGATGTGCAGGAGCCATGCACATGGTCACTTGGGTCCAGTACTGAGGTTTATTCTTGGCCAATGGCGTAGCATCAATTCCCTTTAGTGGGATAGGGAACTGTAAAGGCTCCAAGATAAAACCACAGCGCCTGGCAAATGACAAATCCATCAAATTCAGGGCGGCACCTGAATCCACAAAAGCCATAACTGAGTAGGATGACAGAGAGCAAATCAAAGTAACAGACAAAATGAATTTAGGTTGTACAGTACCAATGGTGACAGACTTGGCGAACCTTTTTGTGCACTTAGAACACTCTGAGATAACATGAGTAGAATCACCACAGTAAAAGCACAACCCATTCTGACGTCTGTGGTTTTGACGTTCAACTCTGGTCAGAATCCTGTCGCATTGCATAGGCTCAGGTTTCTGCTCAGAAAATACCGCCAGATGGTGCACAGGTTTGCGCTCCCGCAGACGCTGATCTATCTGAATGGCCAAAGACATAGACTCATTCAGACCCACAGGCGTGGGGAACCCCACCATAACATCTTTAAGGGCTTCAGAAAGACCCTTTCTGAAAATCGCCGCCAGGGCACACTCATTCCATTGAGTGAGCACAGACCACTTCCTAAACTTCTGACAGTAAACCTCTGCTTCATCTTGACCCTGAGAGAGAGCCAGCAAAATCTTCTCTGCTTGGTCTACCAGATTAGGTTCCTCATAAAGCACTCCAAGCGCCAGAAAAAACGCATCCACATTTAGCAATGCAGGATCTCTTGGCGCCAGAGAGAATGCTCAATCTTGAGGGTCACCACGCAACAAAGAAATAACAATTTTAAATTGCTGAACAGAATCACCAGAGGAGCGAGGTCTCAGAGAAAGGAATAACTTACAATTATTCTTAAAGTTCAAAAACCTAGATCTATCTCCGGAGAACAGCTCAGGAATTGGTATTTTAGGCTCTGACATAGGACTGCGGACTACATAATCCTGAATGCCCTGTACCCTTGCAGTGAGATGATCCACACTAGAAGACAGACTCTGAATGTCCATATCTGCAGCTGAGTTCAGAACCACCCAGAGATTAAGGGGAGGAGAGAGGCAAAACACAGTGCAGAGGAAAAAAAAAAAAATGACTTCAGGATTTCTCTTCTCCCTCTTCTGCTGCATTAACACTTTGTGGCCTGCTGTACTGTTATGATCCGGTGGTAGGATCTCAAAACTGACCTGACACATATAACCAGAATGATAGGACAAGTTCTGGGGATGTGGAAGCTATACTGACCGCAATCCTGATCCTATCCAACACACTAAAGGCAGCCGTGGAGCGTTTCCTAAAAACCTAGATGCCTCTTCACAGCCTGAGAAACTGACTGCCCCTAGAGAGAAAGCAAAGACCTCACTTTCCTCAGAGAAATAACCCCAAAGTTATAGACAGCCCCCCACAAATAATAACGGTGAGGTAAGGGGAAAATACAAACGTAGAAATGAAACAGATTTAGCAAATGAGGCCCGCTAACACTAGATAGACAGAAAATAGATAGGAATCTGTGCGGTCAGTACAAAAACTATCAAAAATAAACCACGCAAAGAATACAAGAACCCCCACACCGACTCACGATGTGAGCGGCGGACTCTGCACCCCAGAACTAACCAGCAAGTGAAAAATCACATTAAAGCAAGCTGGACTGAACTCATCATATACTGAGAAACTTAGCTTCTCCAGCAGGAGACTGGTGACAAGGAATATTCAGGAGAGCTCAGAATAGGACTGAATACACCGACAGCAGGCAACAAATGAAGGTCCAGGTGAGTTAAATAGGCCCAGCATAGAAGGAAATGAAGCAGCTGAGCCCAGCCATATCGCTAAAGGCCACCAGAGGGAGCCCAAGAACAAACTCACACAGTACCACTCATGACCACAGGAGGGAGCCCGAGAACGGAATTCACAACACATAGTATCCCATTGCACTGCATTGGGTTTCGTGTTTCGGCCGACCCGACCCCGACTTTTTTATAGGATCCGCCAATTTCACTCGACCCGACTTTTGAGAAAGTCGGGTTTCGTGAAACCCGACCCGATCCTATAAAAATAAAAGTCGCTCAACCCTATACACCTAAATTATCATATTTAGAAATAATCTCACTAATCTTTATTTGAATGTCAGGTAGCAGATTGTTTGATAATTCCATTAAAGTATTGGTATAGGAACGATGTTACATAACTTCCTTTTTATATGCCAATCGATCTAAGATGGCAATAGGATCCCACTTGTCTGCTGGTTTTGTTTCTAGTTGCTGATGTACCATTAAGGATCGCAAAGCAAGTTTGTCGTCTTTATTAAGATTATGTTTAAAAGAGACTATATCATTAAGTCTCTTGATAAGTAATTTATTCTCATTATTTAGATCAAAATTACTAAATGTTTCTATTGGATGATACACCTTGGGAGGAGTGAAAAAACTTTTCACTTGCAAATCCAAATCCTTCAATTTAAATGTTTCACAGCCTTCACTAAGTGTGGCAGAATTACAGTCCGGCATATTATGAAAATGTGCTTTCAATCTAATATAATACCTAAACCTTTGCAGGTTATTGTCCAACTTCAATGTGTTCAATTTTTTAAGCTTACTAAAACACAGTCCTTTTTTAATCATCCTGATGGTCTTGTTTTTTGGGGGGATATCATCATTTCCCCATCTTAAAAAAAGGATGATGTTCTCTCCTAGATCCTGAATAATTGCTGCTGGAATCCGAGGTTTGTAGTTGTCTTGTTGTCTTGAACCAGCCTCGAATCTGGAGAATTGGTCCCGCCATCTGTATATTTTATTTGATAGATAATTCTCATAATCTCTTGTCAATTTCTGGCATTTCCTCTTCTGGGTTTCTTTTCGAAATGTATTGAGATATCGATTCTCAGAGTCTTTAAGTATAACAAAATCTTCGGGTTTAACTGGATTGAAGTTGTTCAATATTATGAATTTTATTTTTACTATCTTCAATTGTTTTTTGCAACTTACCACAGTCATTAGAATCAAATCCAATGAGTACTTGTCTAAAATGTTCTCAAAAGGTTGAATCATCAACAAATAGGTGGGTCTCAGTATAACCCTTAGACGTCTGGAGACCTTTTTTACACTATAATCCTCTTAAAGTAGTGGCATGGAGTTCATAAGAGACCAACCTTCTCGACTCCCTCTCAAAATCCTGTTTCCTAATTTCACTCATGAGTAGTGTTGAGCGATACCGTCCGATACTTGAAAGTATCGGTATCGGAAAGTATCGGCCGATACCGGCAAAGTATCGGATCCAATCCGATACCGATACCCGATACCAATACAAGTCAATGGGACTCAAGTATCGGACGGTATCCCTGATGGTTCCCAGGGTCTGAAGGAGAGGAAACTCTCCTTCAGGCCCTGGGAACCATATTAATGTGTAAAAGAAAGAATTAAAATAAAAAATATTGCTATACTCACCTCTCCGACGCAGCCTGCACCTTACCGAGGGAAGCGGCAGCATTCTTTGTTTAAAATTCACGCGTTTACTTGGTTACGTGAAGTCCCGGCTTGTGATTGGTCGCGGCGGCCATGTTGCTGGGACGCGGACCAATCACAGCAAGCCGTGACGTAATTTCAGGTCCTGCAGGATTTTAAAATTACGTCCCGGCGTTGTGATTGGTTGCGCCGCAGTCACATGGGCGACGCAACCAATCACAAGCCGTGACGTCACGGGAGGCTGGACACGCGCGTATTTTAAAATGCGCGCTTGTCCAGCCTCCCGTGACGTCACAGCTTGTGATTGGTTGCATCGCGGTCAACCAATCACAAGCCGGGAGGCTGGACGCGCGCCGCATTTTAAAATGCGCGCTTGTCCAGCCTCCCGTGATGTCCCGGCTTGTGATTGGTTGCATCGCGGTCAACCAATCACAAGCCGGGAGGCTGGACGTGCGCATTTTAAAATGCGCGCTTGTCCAGCCTCCCGTGACGTCCCGGCTTGTGATTGGTTGCATCGCGGTCAACCAATCACAAGCCGGGAGGCTGGACGCGCGCATTTTAAAATGTGCACGTGTCCAGCCTCCCGTGACGTCACGGCTTGTGATTGGTTGCATCGCGGTCAACCAATCACAAGCCGGGAGGCTGGACGCGCGCATTTTAAAATGCGCGCTTGTCCAGCCTCCCGTGACGTCCCGGCTTGTGATTGGTTGCATCGCGGTCAACCAATCACAAGCCGGGAGGCTGGACGCGCGCATTTTAAAATGTGCGCGTGTCCAGCCTCCCGTGACGTCACGGCTTGTGATTGGTCGCGGCGGCCATGTTGCCGGGACGCGGACCAATCACAGCAAGCCGTGACGTAATTTCAGGTCCTGCAGGATTTTAAAATTACGTTCCGGCGTTGTGATTGGTCCGCGTCCCGGCAACATGGCCGCCGCGACCAATCACAAGCCGGGACGTCACGGGAGGCTGGACACGCGCGCATTTTAAAATGTGCGCGTGTCCAGCCTCCCGTGACGTCCCGGCTTGTGATTGGTTACGTCGCCCATGTGACCACGACGCGCCCAATCACAACGCCGGAACGTAATTTTAAAATCCTGCAAGGACCTGAAATTACGTCACGGCTTGCTGTGATTGATCCGCGTCCCGGCAACATGGCCGCCACGACCAATCACAAGCCGGGACTTCACGTAACCAAGTAAACGCGCGAATTTTAAACAAACAACGCTGCCGGTTCCCTCGCTGAGGTCCGGGCTGCGTCGGAGAGGTGAGTATAGCAATATTTTTTATTTTAATTCTCTCTTTTACACATTATTACATTAATGTTGTTTCGATACCCGATACCCGATACCACAAAAGTATCGGATCTCGGTATCGGAATTCCGATACAGCAAGTATCGGCCGATACCCGATACTTGCAGTATCGGAATGCTCAACACTACTCATGAGCACTTGTAGAAATGTGGTGGATATTGTTGCCTGTGTGATAATTAGAGATCAGTGAATCTTTTAAGGTTCAGTTCGGCTATGTTTGCCGAACTTCACAATGTTCGCTGAACAGTTCACTAAACATAGCTGAACACCATTCAATTCAATGGAAGGCGAAAGCAAATACATAGAGAATACCTTCAGGAGGGCCCAAAAGCTGCCAAAACAGCTCAAGTTAGAGGCAGACACCAGGAAAACTGGCATCAACTGACCCACCAATTGCACTATAAATAAATAATTAATAAAGAATTTGACATGGAATCCCCTGTATTTTTGATAACCAGTCAGGCAAAACAGACAGCTACGGGTTGCAACTCCCAGTTGTCAGCGTTAGTAAGGCTGGTTATCAAAAATAGAGGGGTCCCACACTGTTTTATTAATTGTTTAAATAAACAATTTTAAAAAACAGAGTGGGTCCCCCCATTTTTGCCAACCAGCCAAGCTAAAACTGAAAGCTGGGAGCTTATATTCTTAGGCTGGTAAAGAGCCAAGGATATTACCTCTCCCAGCCTAAAAGTAGCAGCCCACAGCCATCCAGAAATGGACTCCTATAGCCTGACTGATGTCACCGAGAGCGTGAGAAGCTTCTTGCACTCGCTGTGCCACCAGAAAGGGCTTAGGAGTTCACAGCCCATGAACTCAGTTCAACTCACTGACATCAGAGCGAGCATTATAGAAAAATGTTTAACGGTGCGTGCACTGATGTGAGTGAGTAAATTGGCTGTGAATTTGCAGGAAGTTTCTGATGACACTGTGAGCGTGAGAACTTTATCACGCTTGTGGTGACATCAGTGAGGTGTCAGGCGTTCACCGTGAGGCACTGAGCTGAGCAAGCACACACTGCTTAGTGCCTATGCTGGATGGCAGGCTGTATAGTCGCATCATGCAACAATGCAGCCTGCCATCTAGATGTAGCAGAGCTAGACATGCCATAGGACAAAAGGATTATTATCTTCTCGGCAGACAGGTGAGGAATATTGTTTATTTTTATTCTGTTACAGGGGATCTTGGCTTTAGTGGACTGGGCGATAACGTGAGTATGGTTTAATTTAGATTAATTAAAGGAATCTGTGTAATTCTTTAAATTAAAGGACTTTATTCTGGGTGTGCGTTGTTTTTAACAATATGACTATGGGGTTAGTAATGAGGGCATCTTATGGATGTCTCTCCATTTCTAACCTCGGGGCTTGATGTTCCTTGACAATACAAAGATGACATCAAACCCCAACTATCATCCCACTTGCCACCACACCAAGGCAAGAAGTGGGAAGAGCCAGTGAAAACACCATAATTGGAGCATCTAATAGATGTGCCCTTTCTGAGGTGGCTGCAGGCTGCTATTTTTAGGCTGAGAGGGACAGTATCCACAGCCTCTTACCATGCTGAGAAAACTATCCCCCAGCTGTCTGCTTTAGCTTGGCTGGTTGTCAAAAATGGGGACCCCACAACCTGCAGCTGTCAGTTTTGCCTGGCTAGTTATTAAAAGTACAGAGGAACCCCAAGTAATTTTTTTAAGTATTTACTTATAGCGCAGGCATTGCTTGCTTTCACAATTAAAAGTTGAAAACAACTCTCAACATTGTCCCCTGCTAGGGCTGATTGCAGCCCGAGCAGTGGACAGTGATGTGAGTTGTCTTCACCACCCAGCACTGGGGAACAGCACAAACAGTACCTTTGATTCATTCCCAGGCACCAGTACGAGTCACACTGATGACACATGGATGTAATGCAAGTGTCTTTAGTGTGCATGTGTGCGTGACGTTTTGCGGCCCATGCTGCTACCGGAAACACTGACATCTAAAAAAGCCCTTAGTTAACATGATCATTTACCGAACTTTGGCCAAATTTTGCCGATTTTTAGGAAAAATGCTCGCGAATCTGAACATGAATCCGAATGTGTGAAGTTTGTGCCAATTTTGTGAACGGCGAATGTTTTCCAAACAAGTTTGCTCATCTCTAGTGATAACCCATGTAGCTCCTACCTCACTGAATATGAAGCTAAAGGCCAACATCTATGAACTAATAGGTACACATTGTCAAACAATAGCTGGAAATTCAAATGGCGATGGGCACTCCACTCATAGTAGTGCACATGGGGGTGAGAAATATGAAGTGAATTCCCAGCACTCAGAAATATTGTGAATATTGATTAAATTATTAATCAGAATCTGAACGTATCAGCTTCTTCCGAGCTTTCAACAGCTGTGAAATAGTGCAAACACAGTTTCAACATATAATGAATTACAAGGAAGTGATTGACATCAAAGAGTAACAAGTGATAAATAAATAACATCTGAGCAACCCATAATATAACATGAAGTTAAAACTGTTAAGTAAAAAAACATATATAGTATATATACTTGGATATAATTTATATAATTTATATATAGTATATATACATGGATAATCATTCTCACCTATAGATTATTATGACTGTACAAGTAATAATTTTTCAGTTCCCAATGAAGTTGATGTTTTCATATCAGAATTATGGGTTGTAGGTATATATCACTTAGAATGTTAATGATTTATTACAATGTGTCTGTATAAATTTCAGCTATCCATGATTTTTTTATAAGCTATGCCAAAAAAATTAAAAATCAAGTTGACAACACTGCGCACTTGTGTCATACAAATAACATTATACATGCAATGCCTCTAATACAGTGGTTAATCAGCGTACAAAATAATACAAGGTGGTTTGTGTAGCTCATTTTCATTCACAAGGTCAGGGATACAAATTTCATGAAGGTGGTCAATTTCTGAAAGCGCCAACAGCCATTTCATTTTCTGTAATTTGAGAGAATAGAAGATATATTGTGGTAAGTCATAAACACTATGGCCATTTGGCTATAAGTAATCCAGGAATACACCTTTTGCAAGATGGGAGTAAGGAGTTGTTCTCAAGCAATTTTTCACAATCATTCCATTACATTCTTAAAATGCAACCCAGGTTTATCTCCCCGTCAAATTTGATTGAACCCATGTTCATAGGTTAGGCCACAACTCTTACTTCTAGCTTCTTTTCCATTGCAATTGAATTTGCTGAGAAAAACTGCTCTCTGTACAAATGTCTATTTATATCTCAATTTGCTATATGCTTTTTGCTGTAAAAAAAAACCTCATCCATTTCTTTTATTGGAAGTAGTCACTAGTTCATTTTTTTTTATATTTTTCCCAGAAATGATAAAGGATGGAGTAAAAGGGTTTAGACCAAAGGTTCAGTTGTTAATTACTCCACTTTACATTTGCTCATTTAAGCAGTCAGCAACAATTCTCATTCAGTACAAAAATAGAACTTTAGCTTTTGTTTTGGCAGCATTCCCTGGATGTGAATTGCAAATAAAGGATCTTACATTTTGCCTGTAACACTCTTAATATGAAATAACCTTATAGAAGAAAATTATATCTAATAAGTTCCCCTGAATTTCCAAGTATGGCTGCAGAAAAAAACATTTTGAGATTGAAAACTTAGGCTCTGTGCACACGATCAGTAAAGGCTGTGGGTTGGACGCTCCATACTTGCGCAACTTCCAACCAGCAGTGTCCAGACATTACAGCATAGTGGATAGGATTTCAAGAAAACACATGCCCACTATGCATCCAGAGACACTGATGTAGCCGGACATGAGGCACGTATTTCCAGACCGCAACATGCCTATTTATCTTGCGGAAGCTCTCATCTCCTCTCATTTCATCCATCTAACATATTACACAGATTTGTGTATGTGTGTTGTCATAAAACTAAAAAAAGAATAACAAAAAAATAGCCTTCCAAGTAAGGTTCTTAAAAAGTATAAGCCTCTTGTTCAGACACGACCAGACTAGAGCTGAGAAAATATTTCAATATTCGGTTCAGATTACAATTGCCGAATTTGCAATATTCACTGATTTATTCATCGAATATGTCAAAAATATCCAAACTCAATTGATGTCAATGGGAGGCAAAAACAAACACATACACAGCAATCAGCCAGGCATGAGGTATCAGGGTCCGGGCCAACATTTATAGCTTTGATTTGAACTTTAAATTAAAACAAGGTTGGTGAGAGAATGGTGTAGGCTTGTTGAGCTGGGAGCCCTGATACCACATGCAGCAGCTCAACCTGCTTTGATGCTCACCCACACTCAGGTGGCACAAATATCAGTTTTGCAGACTACTATAGTCTGAAAAATCTAAGGATAGTAAGACAAGTAGTTGACTCAAAGGAACTGGAGACCTGTCAGTCTACAGGCAACACACATGAAGGAGACCCAACCAGTCTGCACATTTCCAAAAACCAGTGGCAGACACCACCAAACTGGCTTCAATGGCAATAGAGTGGAACTAATATAATGGGTTCCCACACCTCTTCCACTACAGTCAACCCAGTATATGGAGACTGTAGTGGGCAAGGTGGTGGAACCACTGTGCCGTAGCCCTCGGAAAGCCTGTAAGGGCGTAACTAGGTGGCCTACCATATCCAACCTCAGATAAGAGGCAGCAGACAAAAACTGTGTCCCAAGGAAGGACAAGGAGGTGGCACAAGGTGTTAATCCAGGGCTGACCTACAGAGGGTGGCAGTTGACCCCCTAGAGTGGGTAGGCTTGTACTGCCCAAAGGAGAGATAAAGAGTGCTGGCAGGTACTGTTGCAACACTGGAACCATAGGTGCAAATGAGACCAAATGAGGAACAGAAAAGCACTGGCAGGTGCAGGCTGGATTGGTTGTTAGACTGATGGGCACTGACAGGTGCAATCTGGACAGACTGATAGACAGAAGAGAACAGACAGGTACAAGTGTAGACAAGCAGACAGGTGGACTTAAGGAGCCTCACAACTAGCAAGCATGCAAGGCAAACTAACAAAAGTTCCATATTGGAGGAGGAGCCTAAAAATGAAGGTGTCACCCAGCAATTGGCTGGGAACACCTTAGGGGGACACGCCTGGTCCCTTTAATAGGGAGGGAGCATGCATAAAATAAGCATATTGCCCAGTTCTACAACTAAACCTTGGGGGAAACCAACACATAGGGGACAACATGAGGAGGTGGTGTGTGAGTGGGAGACACTGAATGTCCTGCTTGTTAGGTACGAGAAGATCCAAAAAAGGGCCAAATCTGGAATGGCAAGAGATCAGAAAGTCTGAAGTAAGAGGAAATAGTCCACTGTATCAAAGGCAGATGCCAGGTCCAGGAGGAGAAGGACCAACTAGCGTCACATTCATTTGGTGGTTAGTAGGCCGTTGGTTACTTTAGTCAGGGCAGTTTCAGTGAAATGGTGCAGTCAGAAGGCATATTGTAAGCGATCAAAGAGGGAGCAAGATGAGACGTTGGAGGACAGTTCAAAATGGACTTGTTGTTTCAGTAGTTTGAAGACAAAAGGGAGAAGTGAGATAGGGTGATAGCTAGACACAGATGATGGGTAAGGGAGGGCTTTTTGAGGATGGGTGTGATCGAGGTATATTTCAATCAGAAGGTGAAGGCACCAGTTGTTAATGAAAGGTTGAAGAGGTGGTTTAGGCTTGGGATGAAGACTGTGGTAAAGTTTGGAATGAGATGGGATGATATTGAGTCAAGTTCACCGGAGGTGAGGCATAGTCTTCAGCTGAGATGAGAGGAGAAGGAGGGGGAGCTGTTTATGGTTGGAAGACAGGTATGATAAGAGAGATCAAAAGTAGGTTTGTTTTATTGCAGTTAACAATTGCACAGCATTTTTAAAACTTCTGTTGCTAAAGGGGCTACTCCACTCCGTTTCTTTGGCAGCCACACAGAGGTACGCTTTGTAGATGAGGGCCAGAAAGAACATGTGCTCCAGTAGATGACAAGCGCTGCATAAAGTGGCCTCTTCTCCTCTTCCTTCACAACTTTTCAACCACCCAACTGACTGTAGGAAACCACAGATGGCTAAGTCTGCAGATCTATTCATACATTCTATGCCATGGGCATTAGAAGTGTGCTATTTTTTGGAATGCACTACATAGGTTAGTTCAATTAATCCTCAATACCCACACTTTTTAGCGTGCCCTAAAAACACATTTCTTCAGACTGGCCTACAGCCTCAACACTTAAATCGAACTATACCTTTGCTGCCCATTCAAAATTTTTCTACCATAACCAGGTTACTCGTATCATGTTCTCACATGCATTATGCCTTTAATAGCCCTCTGAGTCTGCACTGTTACATACTTAGGCTGATAACTGGTTCATGCAGCATTACATGAATACCCGATTTCACTATGGCTGGTCTGAACAATGAAAGCAATTGTTACCATTCACCTTTCGTGTCTCCCCTTTTTCCTCATAGATTGTAAGCTTGCGAACAGGGCCCTCATTCTTCTTGGTATCTGTTTTGATCTACAGCTCTGGCAAAAATTAGGAGACCACTGCAAAATGTTCAGTTTGTCTGATTTTTCTCTTTATAGGTATATTATTGATCAAAACGTAAATTGTTCATTTATTCAATAAACTTCTGACAACATGTCTCTGAATTTCCAAGCAATAAATTTTGTATTTTTTTCTGAAAAGGAGAAATGGTCGAAATTTAAAAAAACAGTGCTTTCAGACCTCAAATAATGTAAAGAAAACAAGTTCATAATCATTTAGAAACAAAAATGCTAAAGTTTTAACTCAGGAAGAGTTCAGAAATCAATATTTTAACCATGATTTTTAATCACAGCTTTCATGCGTCGTGGCATGCTTTCCACCAGTCTTTCACATGGCTTCTGGCACAAAAAATTAAGCAGTTCTTTGTTTGATAGCTTGTGGCTATCCATCATCATCCTCTTTATTACATTCCAGAGGTTTTCAATGGGGTTCAGGTCTGAAGATTGGGCTGCCCATGACAGGGTTTTGATGTGGTGGTCTCTAAATTTTTGCCAGAGCTGTATGTGTTTATTGCTTTGCTGAAATGTCTATTGTCTGTACAAGTCCCCTCTAAAATGTAAAGTGCTGCGGAATATGTTGGCGCTATAGAAATAAAATTATTATTTTTACTCCAAAGATTCACAGAGTCAAGAGGAGGAAATTATTTGCACCGATGCCCAATTTTTTTTACAGTTTGATTCTGGGCTGGATGAAGTAGGGTCCAAGCAAAATCAAAACCCTCGACAACAGATGTGAACCCTGGGGGGTTTAGGTGAACCTGTTGAGACTCAGATGCTTAATGCGGACTGTACTCTGCTTTCAGGGCAGGAGGAGGAGGGTGACTCTCAGGGTGAGGAGTGGGAGAATAGAAAATATGATGATGAGGTAGTAGATTCCACTTGGTGTAAACCCAGAGGCATGCAGTTGAGTAGCTAAGCAAAGGAAAATGAAGACTGGGAAGTTATATTGCAGTTTCCCACAGAGTTATGCAACCATGACAAGTAAGGCCTCCTCAGCCCCAACTCTGTCAGTGGCCAGCAGCGTTCGTGGGTCTGCAGTTGACTAGATTGGGTCTTTATTTCAGACTGCCAAAAACTACAAAAATGACATTATTTGCCAACTTTGTTAAAAATTACAGAGTAGAGTTACAAAAATGATATAATTTGACTACTACATGCATGAACTGGCACATGTGCGATAAATAAGCGCTAATCTGGGAATGTCACTGTGCTAAAATGCTGACCAGTGGGCCTCACCAACCACCATCCACCCCATCAGCTGCATCTTCTGATTCTTCTTCCTCCCTCACTGTAGAAAGTGTTGTCACACAGGTCTCCGACCTCAGAACCTCCACTTGTTTACCCGATACAGTTGGGGTGAGTGAGAGTTTGTCAGCTGATCTTAGACACCAAGCACATCCCATCTTTAACAATCCACTGTAACATCTCCGCCTGCACCTCTCGCACAGTACAGCAGCTTGTCCCCTTCACTCTACTCAACTGTCTGTCAGCACAACAGCAAGGCCTTGATCGTGCAGTTGTGCTCACGTAAAATAATGTTTCCTCCTACACATGGCAAAACTAAGAGCATGAACTTCACTATCTTCAATCTACTACTAATAATAACCTTTATATAGTGCAAGCATATTCTGCAGAACAAGTTATCAGTGCATATAAAACAGTCAAAAGTTACAAAGTTTACGATAATCAAACAATTAAAGCTAAAATAATGACAACCCTGCTCCTCAGAGCTTACAATATACAAGGAGGTGGGGGTACAGGTGCTTATTTACATTCACAGTTCAACCATCTTGTGGAAATGGGGGGGTAGATAAAGGCTGCATGAGCCTTTTGGGTATGGTTGAGTTTGATGGTGAATTATGTTCAGAGAAGTAGAGAATAGGTTGTATGCAAAAAGGACTATAATTATATAATTAGTGAATGTGATAGGCCACCCTAAACAAATATGCTTTTATGAAGCACCTACAAATATGTAAGTTGCGATAATGCTCCTAATTTTATGGAGGAGAAAGGGTAAGAGGTGAGTTATCTAGGTAGGAGATTGAACTGAGCTGGACAAAGATCTCTCTGTGTGTCTCAGAGGTTGAAAGTTGCGAGAGGCCACGAGAAGTGGCTAGAGACAGAAGCATGGATGCAGTTGGGGAGATGGAGCTGTTGAAGTCTCCCAGGATAACGGTTGGCAATTCT
This sequence comes from Ranitomeya variabilis, assembly GCF_051348905.1. Classification (NCBI taxonomy): domain Eukaryota; kingdom Metazoa; phylum Chordata; class Amphibia; order Anura; family Dendrobatidae; genus Ranitomeya; species Ranitomeya variabilis. Next base: position 563,571,812 of record NC_135234.1, on the reverse strand, counting down.
GAGGACATTAAGTGCGGCAGCAAGGCATAAAAGTGGTTAATGGTGTAGGTGGGTGAGCCTGGGAGACGGTATATGGGAGAGGGGATGGAAGACGATGATGGTGTGAACTTTCAAAGAAGAATGGTATCTAATGGGCCTGTGTTTATTTATTTAAAAACAACAGGATTGGTGGTGGCAGCGAGGAGTGTGGGGTTATCGTAGAGTTATCAATGATTGTACAGCGGTAAATTCACATATTCCATGAGTTGTAATCCGGAGGTGGATATGCCATGCACTCACTATTATTTTTCCGAGAACTAATTATTGTGAACAGTCTGCGGCTTCCTCAGTTGATTGTCGACCAATCGTGTAATTGTCTGGATGGTAAGAGCCAGCTGAGAGCTCTTCACTCCGAAGATCAAAGCTTGCGGTTCTACATGACTCACAGCCTGTGATCTCTGTGATAATTTGATGGCCAATTCAATGTTGGCCACAGAAATGCAACCTCTCCACCTTGTGGATACAGATGGTTTCTGAAAGCTGCTGAATGTCGCACTCCCCAGTACCAGTTACCCAGTCATCATTACTTCTCTAAGATGTGCCTGCACTACACCAGCATGTCACAAACAACATCACCCATCATCTGAAATATTCTATGTCTGCCAGGGAGTATTTCAACACTGACACTTGGACGAGCAAACATGGACAGGGGAGATACATCTTGCTGACTGGGCACTTGATGACTTTGGTGGCTGTGTGGGCAATTGGGGAAGGGGCTGCTCCACAAATCTTGGAATCCCCAAGGCTTGTAGGGCACTTTGGGATTTTGAACTAAACCACTACACACCATAAGATGGAGAATTAAACTACAGGACAACAGGGGTTGGAGAACTAAACTAATAAGCAGCTAGGGTTGGAGAACAAAACAAATACACACCAGAACATGGAGAACTAAACTAGCAGACAGCAGGAGTTGGAGAACTAAACTACTAAACAGTGTTTAAATTAATATGAATTGTAGATCACAGTCATACAGATCAAGAGTTGTGGATATGCTGAGTTTGAGCTATGGCTGTCTCAACTCAACCTGGAGCTATTGAAGGCCTTGTGCGATAACGGTGCAAATCTGGTGGCGGCACACGCAGGGGCAACCTAACACAAGAGTCTTGCATGGCTCACATCCTCAACCTTATGATACAGCAATTCTTCTGCCACTGTCCCAGCCTGGATGTGCTTATGCAGAAACCAATGTTGTGTGCTCAGTTCCACCATTCCACTTCAGTTAGTATAGAGATCTTTCGACCTACCCATTATCCAGTTAATATGCGATGTGACAACACAGTGGAATTCTACTCTGCACATGTTGCAGCGACTGTTGCAGAAGCATCAAGACCTGGTGCAGTATGACATTTTGAATAGCCTGGCACAGTGCAGTACAGTCATTATGCCATTGACACTTGCGGAGTGGACACAGATGCAAACCTCTGCACCCTTCTGCACATTTTTGAAATGACAACTAAGATGGTTAGTGCTGACAATGTCATCATCCGAATCACTATTACTGTCATCTACATGCTGAAGCACATTTTGAATAGGAGGTTTTGGTGGTCTAGGGGGAAGAGGAGGAAGCAGAGGAGGATGCAGAAAAGTTAAAAATATCTGTAAGTTCAGGTCTGTCAGCTCACAGGCGGTTGCCATGGGATAAACAAATGGCGAAGGACGATGAGAAGGATGAGAAGGAAGAGGTGATGGACACGCAACAGATAGGAAATGAAGAGGATATTTATTCCCTCTCTGTTGTCTGTGGTTGCCAGGAGTGGATGGAGGAAGCAAGCTTAAGTGTTATCTGCTACCAACACACTATGGACTTGTACCTCACGAAACAGTTCACTATAGGGGTGCCTTCCTGCAGCACTATCTACAACATGTTTGTTGCCCATTGCACTGGAGTCCTGGGTTCCAACATCAACAAGCATCTGCGGAGTTTGTATGTTCTCCACATGCTTGCGAAGGTTTCCTCCCAGTATTAACTTTTCTTCCCACACTCCAAAGACATACTGATAGGAAATTTAGATTGTGAGTCCCAAAGTTGCACTGTGGAACAGTGCCACTAATGTCTGTAAATGTCTGTAAAGCAATGTGGAATTATTGGTGCTAAATAAGCGGTGAAAAAAATAAATACACAGAAATTAATGTCACTCTATTGTGGCATCTGACCAAAATTTGAGGAAATATTTGCTCTCCAAGTTGCATCTCCTTCATTTGTGTTTCCTGAATTTGGCACAGCTCTAAGAGCACCAGGCCTACAATTGTCACTCATCCACCAGTTACTGATCAAACTTTAAAGGAAACCTGTCACCTCAAATTGGTGGGATAACTAGATGAGTTTTTACTGGTCCGATGGGTGGCGTTTCATCTTCATTTCTCCACCCCATCTGTCCCTGTTATCCGCAATATGTTAGTGAATTAGAGAACGTATGCTCCATAGTTGGCGCATGCGCAATTCAATTTTCGGTCGCGCACGCGCCCAACTGCGGGCAAAGCCGAAAAGCATTACTGCGCATGCGCCCGTGCACTAGAGTACAGACCAAAAGTTTGGACACACCTTCTCATTTAAAGATTTTTCTGTATTTTCATGACTATGAAAATTGTAAATTCACACTGAAGGCATCAAAACTATGAATTAACACATGTTGAATTATATACTTAACAAAAAAGTGTGAAACAACTGAAAATATGTCTTATATTCTAGGTTCTTCAAAGTAGCCACCTTTTGCTTTGATGACTGATTTGCATACTCTTGGCATTCTCTTGATGAGATTCAAGAGGTAGTCACAGGAAATGGTCTTCCAACAATCTTGAAGGAGTTCCCAGAGATGCTTAGCACTTGTTGGCCCTTTTGACTTCACTCACCCCAAACCATCTCAATTGGGTTCAGGTCTGGTGACTGGGGAGGCTAAGTCATCTGGCATAGCACCTCATCACTCTCCTTCTTGGTCAAATAGCCCTTACACAGCCTGGAGGCGTGTCTGGGGTCATTTTCCTGTTGAAAAATAAATGATGGTCCAAGTAAACGCAAACCGGATGGAATAGCATGCCGCTGCAAGATGTTGTGGTAGCCATACTGGTTCAGTATGCCTTAAATTTTGAACAAATCCCCAAGAGTGTCACCAGCAAAGCACCCCCACACTATCACACCTCCTCTTCCATGCTTCACGGTGGGAACCAGGCATGTAGAGTCCATTCGTTCACGTTTTCCGCGTCGCACAAAGACACGGAGGTTGGAACCAAAGATCTCAAATTTGGACTCATCAGACCAAAGCACAGGTTTCCAATGGTCTAATGTCCATTCCTTGTGTTCTTTAGCCCAAACAAGTCTCTTCTGCTTGCTGCCTGTCCTTAGCACTGGTTTTCTAGCAGCTATTTTACCATGAAGGCCTGCTGCACAAAGTCTCCGCTTAACAGATGTTGTAGAGATGTGTCTGCTGCTAGAACTCTGTGTGGCTTGGTCCTGGTCTCTAATCTGAGCTGCTGTTAACCTGCGATTTCTGAGGCTGGTGACTCGGATAAACTTAGTAATGATGGCCACTCATTTTTGTTTACTTAGCTGCATTTTTCTTGCCATAATACAAATTCTAACAGTCTATCCAGTAGGACTATCAGCTGTGTATCCACCAGACTTCTGCTCAACACAACTGATGGTCCCAACCCCATTTATAAGGCAAAAAATCCCACTTATTAAACCTGACAGGACACACTTGTGAAGTGAAAACCATTCCCGGTGACTATCTCTTGAAGCTCATCAAGAGAATGCCAAGAGTGTGCAAAGCAGTCATCAAAGCAAAAGGAGGCTACTTTGAAGAACCTAGAATATAAGACATAATTTCAGTTGTTTCACACATTTTTGTTAAGTATATAATTCCACATGTGTTAATTCATAGTTTTGATGCCTTCAGTGTGAATTTACAATTTTCATAGTCATGAAAATGCAGAAAAATCTTTAAATCAGAAGGTGTGTCCAAACTTTTGGTCTGTACTGTATGTCCAGGAAGTATTTTGCTTTGTTTTTCCGGTAAAAACTCATTTAAATATCCTGCCAATTTGAGGTGACAGTTTCCCTTTAAGGAAGAAATACTGCTCCAAGCCCTGCCCAATGCTTAAATGTGGCATGGTTTAAAGACCACACTGTTAGGTGTCGAGAACCCGCAGCTGCACAGGGGGAATCTCGCACCACATCCTCTGTGGTCTTCCATTCTTCCCCAGCCGCAGTGGAGTCTGCTCAGCAGAGATGTCGGTCCCAGCATCTTGCTCAAGATGATACCTGAAAGATGAGAAATAAAGGTTATATTATACTCACCCAGGGGCGGTCCCGCTGCGGTCTGGATCCAATGGTCATCGCAGTCCGGTCCAGCTCCTCCTATCTTCATCAGATGACGTCCTCTTCTTGTCTTCTTGCCACGGCTCCGGCTCAGGTGTACTTTGTCTGCCGTGTTGAGGGCAGAGCACAGTACTGCAGTGCGCAGGTGCCGGGAAAGGTCAGAAAGGCCCGGCGCCTGCTCACTGCAGTACTTTGCTCTGCCCTCAACAGGGCAGACAAAGTATGTCTGCGCTGGAGCCACGGCAAGAACACAAGGGGACATCATTTGATGAAGGTAGGAGGCGCTGGACCCGGACTGCTATGCCCATCGGACCCGGACCACAGTGGGACCGCCCCTGGGTGAGTATAATATAACCTTTATTTCTCATCTTTCAGGTTTACATTGTGGGCTTATCTACAGCATTACAGAATGTTGTAGATAAGTCCCTGATGGCTGTGGCTGCAGCTCATATACTATTTTGGGGGTGACAGACTCCCTTTAAAGATATTTCTAGACATAGCCCCAGGTATCGAAGGTTAGGAATAATTTGTTTTACAAGCCAGCTATTTACAACAGTGGTTTGTCCGTCACACGGATCAGAGATAAAAATTGCACTCAAAATTCTGCCATTTTTTGCCTCCCTTTAAATTTTGTTGCAGTGTGTTAGCAAAGTTATTGACACCAGTTTGCTTGTAAAAATAGTTACCTACAGGCCAGCTATGTCAAACTGTGGTTTGTCCATCACATGGATCACATACAATACTATACGATCCGATACACAATTTATTGATCCCGGGGAAATTACGGTATTACAGCAGCAATGCAAACAGCGGTACATAAAATATTAGGACACAAATCTTGCGCAAGTATACCAACATTACATAACAAATAAATCTGTGTAGTTCAAGTATATAACTGCGCTCAAAATTCTGCCTTTTCTGCCTTCCTTTTAATTTTTGTTGCAGTGTGTTAGCGAAGTTATTATAACCAGTTTGCTGGTAAAAATAGTTACCTACAGGCCAGCTATTTCAAACTGTGCCATTTGGTGCATGCAGAGTCCGAGTCCGAGGCCATGGCCATGTGCAAGCTGAAATTGTGCCACAACAATCACCCACATCTTCTCGCCCGACCTTCCTGTCCCAATTACTAGGGGACAGCAGCACACCACTATTGAACCCAGAGCAGTGTCAAAAGTTTGTTGGTTGGATAGCGGATAATGCTCCCAGTCACTTTGCCACCACCACCTTCACCCTGTCTTCCACATGGTCAAGACTCAGTAGCTTTGAGTCTGGACCACATATTCCTCACCCTGATCCTTCTTCCTCTCACCATGCCAAGTGCCTGGAGACAACTGCTCCCACACTTGGACACTCCAAAGAGCTGATCACTTTTCCATTTATAGATTTGGGCCTCTCACCCTGTCCAATTGAAGTGGGGCAAGAGAAGATCGCATGTTGCGTTGCCCAAATATTTGATCAGCCAAGGTCACACAAAGACGACAGTGGGAAAGTGTCACAAGAGGTCGACGATGATGAGACACAATTGACAGAAAGTCAGGAGGAGGACTAAGGTGCGGAAGTGTAAGACGAGGTGGTGGATGATATAGTAACTTACCAAAGCTGGCAAGATGACATGCAGAGTGAGGACAGCAGAAGACAGGGGGAGGGAGGCACAGAACCCCAGCAGGCAGGAAGAAGCAGTGTGGTGGCCACAGACAGAAGGCAGGCAACTGTTCCCAGTAACACCAACATGACGGAAGTTGCCATTCCAACTGTTAGGTCTTCCCGTGGTTGGTTGTTTTTTAAAGACTGCCGATAACCCTAAAAAGGTCATTTGCACCACCTGCCAGGCCAGTATTATTAGGGGTAGCAAAACTACCAGCCTGACCACCACCAGCATGATCAGGAACATGGCAGCAAAGCACCCGACTTTGTGGGCTGAACCCCAGGGTGTTGTGCATGCAAGCCAATCCCCTGTTCATGGTGCATGCAAAGATGCCTCCTGCCCTGCACCTGTTGATGCAACCACTCAACTAGCACCATGTCCATGTCCTTGTCCCAGTGCAGTGTTTAGTTGTCCATATCCCAATCCTTGGAATGCAAGCACAAATACGCAGCCAATGCCTCACAGGCCACACTACTAAATTCACACATTTCATGACTGCTTGCATTCGAAATGATGCCTTTTAGGCTCATGGAGACAGAAGCTTTCCACAACCTGATGGCGGCTGCTATCCCTTGGTACTCGGGCCCCAGCTGCCACTATTTCTCCCGGTGTGCCATCCATGCATTACACAAGCATGTGTCCCACAACATTAGCTGTGCCCTCAACAATGTATTTACTGGGAAAGTCCACCTAAGCATGAACATGTGTACAAGTGCTTGTGGGCAGGGATGGTACACCTCGCTGCAGCACTGCCAAACGGCAACAGGCTGTGCTGAAGCTAATATGCTTAGGTGACAAACTTCACAATGCTGAAAAGTTGTGGACAGCACTGAAAGAACAGGCAGATCAGGTGCTGACACCGCTGAGCCTACAGCCTGGCATGGTCGTGTGTGACAATGGCTGGAACCTGGTGGTGGCTCTGAGGTGAGGAGAGCTCACACATGTACCAAGCCTGGCCTATTTGTTTAAATTCAGGGTTCAGCGGTTTCTCAAAACCTACCTGGAGCTGCCTGATCTGCTTCTCAATGTACGCTGCCTGTGTGCTCATTTTAGAAAGTCAGCTACAGCTTCCACCGCCCTTGCCATGCTTCAGCAGCATTTGCAGCTTCCGGCTCACCGACTGGTGTGTGATCAGCGTCGGACTGGGGCACCGGGACACCGGAGAATCCTCCGGTGGGCCCCGCCCCCAGCCCCTGCCTCCCTCATTTGTGCCTGCCCTGCATGCTTATAGCTGCGCCCAGCAGTGCGCACTTTATTATTTAGCCGTCATCGGCTGGCAGACTGCACAGGTGATGGGAAGTGCAGGAGCAGCTCCTTCACATCACCTGCTGCCGCTGCCATTACACTGCCAGGAAAGCTGTGTGTGCGTGCCCTGCCGTGCCGACCCTCACTTCAGCCAGCACAGTCAGAGAAACAGCTGACTGTGAGGCTGAGTCTGAGAGGAGACACACACGCACACACAGCAGCTGACCCGCAGTCACCTGTTTCCTGACTGTGTGTGCTGCATCTCTCTGCTCCTCTTCAACAACGTCCTGGACAGCAGTGTAAACGCTGATTGGCTGCAATTCAGCCAATCAGTGTTAGCTTTCTTTGTGTGAGCTCACAGCACAGCTCAAGCAAGGAGCTGTGCTGTGATTGGTCAGCTATCCTGCCCAAGCAGCACACAGCACGGCCATATATTGTGCAGAGGAGCATAGGGATGGCTGCAGTCAGTGTTTGCTGTAAGTATATAACTATATGATGCCTGCACTCTGATTAGATCTCCAGCCACAGAGGCAGGAAGGGGAGGGGGTCCCATGCATCCTAAAAGTGACACAAGGGAGGGGGCCCACAGTGATATTCTAATTTTCTTGTGGGTCCCCTCCCCTATTGTATCAACCACCTCTATTTTACTGTGGCTCCCCTTTCCCTCTCTCAGTAAGTCCACAGGAAAATAGAGGTGAAACAGTGGGGGAGGGGGCCCACAGGAAAATAGAGGTGAAACAGTGGGCGAGGGGGCCCACAGGAAAATAGAGGCGACATAGTGGGGGAGGGGGCCCACAGGAAAATAGAGGTGACACAGTGGGGGAGGGGGCCCACAGGAAAATAGAGGTGAAACTGTGGGGGAGGGGGCCCACAGGAAAATAGAGGTGAAACAGTGGGGGAGGGGGCCCACAGGAAAATAGAGGTGAAACAGTGGGGGAGGGGGCCCACAGGAATATAGAGGTGACATAGTGGGGGAGGGGGCCCACAGGAAAATAGAGGTGAAACAGTGGGGGAGGGGGCCCACAGGAAAATAGAGGTGACATAGTGGGGGAGGGGGCCCACAGGAAAATAGAGCTGAAACAGTGGGGGAGGGGGCCCACAGGAAAATAGAGGTGACATAGTGGGGGAGGGGGCCCACAGGAAAATAGAGGTGAAACAGTGGGGGAGGGGGCCCACGACATATTGGGTGACACAGTAGGGGAGGGGACCCACAGGAAAATAAAGGTGAAACAGTGGGGGAGGGGGCCTACAGGAAAATAAAGGTTAAACAGTGGGGGAGGGGACACACAGCATATTAGGTGACACAGTAGGGGAGGGGGCCCACAGGAATATAGAGGTGAAATAGTGGGGGGAGGGGCCCCACAGGATATTGGGTAACACAGTGGTGAAGGGGGTCCTCGGGTAATTAACACCTTTACGACATCTGCCTTACATGTATGGCTCGTGTTAAATCCCACCATCAATCTCTGACAGCAGCATATCACACATGCCAACATAAGTGCACATCATTCTCTCACACATTGGCGCCCATGATGTGATTGTGGGTCGCTGATGGGTTGTAATGACAGCCAGGGGTCTTCTTCCTGTGGCCAGGCTTTAAAGGAGACTGTGATTTCTGCTATATTCAGTGATGCTGTGGCATCACTGTATATAACAGCACATGCGATTGGATGATCGCATTTTCAGGTCCTCTAAGGGGGCTAACTGTACCAGTGAAAGGTAACAAATATATTAAAAAAATTCCTAAAAGTTCAAATCACCCCTTTTTATCCCATCTATATATATATAATTGTCTAAGGGTTTTTCCGTCTGTCTGTCTGTCTGTCTGTCCTGGAAATCCCGCGTCTCTGATTGGTCTCAGGCACACAGGCACAGTATCGACATAGATGTCATAATGGTTGCCATGGCGACGATGATGTCATAAAGGTTGCCTCGACCAATCAGCGACGGGCACAGTCTGCCGTGAATTCTGGAATCATCATTGTCCATATACTACGGGGACATGCATATTCTAGAATACCCGATGCATTAGAATCGGGCCACAGTCTAGTCTACTATATAATTGTCTAAGGGTCACTTCCTTCTGTCTGTCATGGATATTCATTGGTTGCGGCCTCTGTCTCTCATGGAATCCAAGTCGCTGATTGGTCTCGCCAGCTGCCTGTCATGGCTGCCACGACCAATCAGCGACGGCCACAGTCCGATTAGTCCCTCCCTACTCCCCTGCAGTCAGTGCCCGTCGCCCGCTACATAGTCCCCGCAGTCACCGCTCACACATGGTTAATGCCAGCGGTAACTTTACCACATTATGCTGCGGGTAACTCACTCCGTTACCGCCGCTATTAACCCTGTGTGACCAAGTTTTTACTATTGATGCTGCCTATGCAGCGTCAATAGTAAAAATATCTAATGTTAAAAATAATTAAAAAAAAATTAAAAATCATGATATACTCACTTTCCGCCGCCTTTCCCGCTTCTCGCGACGCTCCGGTGACCGCTCCACGCAAGCGACAGGTTCCGGTGGCAAGGATGGTAAGCGAGAAGGACCTGCCATGACGTCACGGTCATGTTTCTGCGACGTCATCATAGGTCCTGCGAGAAGGACCTGCCATGACATCACGGTCATGTGACTGCGACGTCATCACAGGTCCTGCGCTCATACCAACCCTGGGACCGGAACACCGCACCGCACACAGGGCCAGGACTTCAAAGGGCCTTCGGAAGGTGAGTATATGTTTATTTTTTATTTTAAGTCTGTATACTACGTAGCTGGGCAATATACTGCGTGGCTGGGCAATATACTATGTTACTGGGCAAATATACTACGTGGCTGGGCAATATACTACGTGGCTGGGCAATATACTACGTGGCTGGGCAATATACTACTTGGCTGGGCAATATACTACGTCGCTGGGCAATATACTACGTGACTGGGCAATATACTACGTGGCTGGGCAATATACTACGTGGCTGGGCAATATACTATGTGGCTGGGCAATATACTACGTTACTAGGCAATATACTACGTGGCTGGGCAATATACTACGTGACTAGGCAATATACTACGTGGCTGGGAAATATACTACGTGGACATGCATATTCTAGAATACCCGATGCGTTAAAATCGGGCCACCATTTAGTTGAAAAATATATTTAAAAAATAAAAAACAACACATATTTGGTATTGCTGGGTTCAGAAAAGTCCGATCTATCAAACTATAAAAGCAATTAACCCGATCAGTACACACCGTAAACGGAAACAACTCAAGAAAGCCAAATGTCCTTTTTTTTTTCTATCATACAGCTTCCCTGTGTGTAATAAAATACGCAGCAGTCGCCGTCTTCTGCCGCTGTATCGTTGCTTCTGTCTTCTTCATTGCAGTGGAATATGGCCACCGGTAAGTATTTTACTACACATAGTGGACCTACTGTTATGATTTTCCCAATGGCAGGGAAATCAAAAATAACAAACGGACTAGCTCTCGGGTGATGGAAACTAAAGTGACCGTGACCTGAACCTGACACAACACTGGAAGTAGCCGGGGAGTGTTTCCTACGATGCCCTAGACACCACGCGCCAGCCGGAGATCTAACTACCCCTATCAGAGGAATATACAGGCCTGCCTTACCTCCAGAGATGAACCCCAAAAGGAGATAGCAGGCCCCCACAAATATTGACGGTGAGTCAAGAGGAAAAGACATACGTAGGATGAACAGCAGATTTAGCACAGTGAGGTCCGCTTACTAGATAGCAGAAGTACAGGAAAGAGTTACTTCACGGTCAACTTCAAAACACTACTCAAAAACACCATCTTGAAATTACTTTAAAACTCCAGTGACAACTCATGCCACTGGAGTGGCAATTTCAGTCCACGAGAGCTTCCAGCTGCAGAGAGTCACATTGCAGATAGCTGGACAAAAAATAACATTAACTAGGAACAAAATTCAACTTAGCTGAACTGGAACTTGAGGCAGGAGAATGCAACAGAATGCTACTGATACATTGTTGGCCGGCATCGGACCAGCAGCCAAGCAGCCTTAAATAGGAAACTCCCCTAATGGGTGTCAACAGGTGATCAAGGATAGAAGAAGGCAAATAAGTGGCAATACCATAAAACACCACCGGGGGAGCCCACAAACAGAATTCACAACAGTACCCCCCCCTTAAGGAGGGGGCACCGAACCCTCACCAGAACCACCAGGGCGATCTGGATGAGCACTATGGAATGCACGAACCAAATCAGGAGCATGAACATCAGATGCTGTCACCCAAGAATTATCCTCCTGACCATAGCCTTTCCACTTAACCAGATACTGAAGTTTCCGTCTGGAAACACGGGAGTCCAAGATCTTTTCTACCACATACTCCAACTCACCCTCAACCAGCACAGGAGCAGGAGGATCAGCAGACGGAACAACCGGCACCTCATACCTCCGCAATAATGACCGATGAAAAACATTATGAATAGTAAAAGATGCTGGGAGGTCCAAACGAAAGGACACAGGATTGAGAACCTCCAGAATCCTATAAGGGCCGATAAACCGAGGCTTAAACTTAGGAGACGAGACCTTCATAGGAACAAATCGAGAAGACAACCAAACCAGGTCCCCAACACAAAGACGAGGACCGACACGCCGATGACGATTAGTGAACTGTTGAGTCTTCTCCTGGGACAACTTCAGATTGTCCACAACCTGTCCCCAAATCTGATGCATTCTATCAACCACAGCATCTACTCCAGGACAATCCGAAGATTCCAATTGACCGGACGAAAAGCGAGGGTGAAACCCTGAATTACAAAAAAATGGAGAAACCAAAGTGGCAGAACTGGCCCGATTGTTAAGGGCAAACTCTGCCAATGGCAAAAAATCAAGCCAATCGTCCTGATCAGCGGACACAAAACACCTCAAGTAAGTCTCCAAGGTCTGATTAGTACGCTCAGTCTGGCCATTAGTCTGAGGATGGAATGCAGACGAAAACGACAAGTCGATGCCCATCCTGGCACAGAACGCCCGCCAAAATCTAGACACAAACTGAGTACCCCTGTCAGAAACTATATTCTCAGGAATACCATGCAAACGCACAACATTCTGAAAAAATAGAGGGACCAGCTCAGAGGAGGAGGGCAATTTGGGCAAAGGTACCAAGTGAACCATCTTGGAAAAACGGTCACACACCACCCAGATGACGGACATCCTACGAGAAACAGGAAGGTCAGAAATAAAGTCCATAGAGATGTGCGTCCAAGGCCTCTTAGGAATAGGCAAGGGCAACAACAACCCGCTGGCCCGGGAACAGCAGGGCTTAGCCCGAGCACAAACATCACAAGACTGCACAAAAATACGTACATCTCGAGACAAGGAAGGCCACCAGAAGGACCTAGACACCAGATCCCTGGTGCCAAAAATTCCAGGATGACCTGCCAACGCGGAAGAGTGAACCTCTGAAATAACTCTACTGGTCCAGTCATCAGGGACAAACAGTCTACCAGGCGGACAGCGATCAGGCCTATCCACCTGAAACTCCTGCAAAGAGCGCCGCAGGTCTGGGGAGACAGCTGACAATATCACCCCATCCTTCAGGATGCCAGTAGGTTCGGAATCACCAGGCGAGTCAGGCTCAAAACTCCTAGAGAGGGCATCCGCCCTCACATTCTTAGACCCAGGCAGATATGAGACCACAAAGTTAAATCGAGAGAAAAACAACGACCAGCGCGCCTGTCTAGGATTCAGACGCCTGGCTGACTCAAGATAAATTAGATTTTTGTGGTCAGTCAAGACCACCACCTGGTGTCTAGCACCCTCAAGCCAATGACGCCACTCCTCAAATGCCCAACTTTGTGGGTCACCCCGCAATAGAGAAATAACAATTTTAACCTGTTGCGCAGGATCACCAGCAGAGTGAGATTTCAGAGACAAAAACAATTTACAATTCTCTCTGAAATTCAAAAAACGGAATCTGTCTCCGGTAAAAAATTCAGGCATAGGGATCTTAGGTTCAGACATTGGAGCACGTATAACAAAATCTTGTAAGTTCTGGACCTTTGAAGCCAGGTTATTCAGACCTGCAACCAAACTCTGTGGATCCATGATTCAAACAGGTGTAACCAAAGCCATTCAAAGATTAAGAGGAGAGGAAAAAAAAAAAGGCTGAAGACTGCAGTTTAAGCAAGGAGTACAAATAAGCACTAAGGTGCACTTTCCAAACACAGAAGGAAAAAAAAAAAAAACCTTTTCATATCCTTTCCTGCTTTAGTGCATAGTTTTAACACATGTGGCCGGCCAAACTGTTATGATTTTCCCAATGGCAGGGAAATCAAAAATAACAAACGGACTAGCTCTCGGGTGATGGAAACTAAAGTGACCGTGACCTGAACCTGACACAACACTGGAAGTAGCCGGGGAGTGTTTCCTACGATGCCCTAGACACCACGCGCCAGCCGGAGATCTAACTACCCCTATCAGAGGAATATACAGGCCTGCCTTACCTCCAGAGATGAACCCCAAAAGGAGATAGCAGGCCCCCACAAATATTGACGGTGAGTCAAGAGGAAAAGACATACGTAGGATGAACAGCAGATTTAGCACAGTGAGGTCCGCTTACTAGATAGCAGAAGTACAGGAAAGAGTTACTTCACGGTCAACTTCAAAACACTACTCAAAAACACCATCTTGAAATTACTTTAAAACTCCAGTGACAACTCATGCCACTGGAGTGGCAATTTCAGTCCACGAGAGCTTCCAGCTGCAGAGAGTCACATTGCAGATAGCTGGACAAAAAATAACATTAACTAGGAACAAAATTCAACTTAGCTGAACTGGAACTTGAGGCAGGAGAATGCAACAGAATGCTACTGATACATTGTTGGCCGGCATCGGACCAGCAGCCAAGCAGCCTTAAATAGGAAACTCCCCTAATGGGTGTCAACAGGTGATCAAGGATAGAAGAAGGCAAATAAGTGGCAATACCATAAAACACCACCGGGGGAGCCCACAAACAGAATTCACAACAACCTACATTACTGTTCTCGTGTTTAATGTAGTTTATAGAGGATCTGTCCCCTGTGGTGCAGTATATAGAGGATCTGTCGGCTCTCCTGTGTGGTGTAGTATATAGAGGATCTGTCGGCTCTCCTGTGTGGTGTAGTATATAGAGGATCTGTCAGCTCTCCTGTGTGGTGTAGTATATAGAGGATCTGTCAGCTCTCCCGTGTGGTGTAGTATATAGAGGATCTGTCAGCTCTCCCGTGTGGTGTAGTATATAGAGGATCTGTCACCTCTCCTGTGTGGTGTAGTATATAGAGGATCTGTCAGCTCTCCTGTGTGGTGTAGTATATAGAGGATCTGTCAGCTCTCCTGTGTGGTGTAGTATATAGAGGATCTGACAGCTCTCCTGTGTGGTGTAGTATATAGAGGAACTGTCAGCTCTCCTGTGTGGTGTAGTATATAGAGGATCTGTCAGCTCTCCTGTGTGGTGTAGTATATAGAGGATCTGTCAGCTCTCCCGTGTGGTGTAGTATATAGAGGATCTGTCACCTCTCCTGTGTGGTGTAGTATATAGAGGATCTATCAGCTCTCCTGTGTGGTGTAGTATATAGAGGATCTGTCAGCTCTCCTGTGTGGTGTAGTATATAGAGGATCTGTCAGCTCTCCTGTGTGGTGTAGTATATAGAGGATCTGACAGCTCTTGTGTGTGGTGTGGTATATAGAGGATCTGTCAGCTCTCCCGTGTGGTGTAGTATATAGAGGATCTGTCAGCTCTCCTGTGTGGTGTAGTATATAGAGGATCTGACAGCTCTCCTGTGTGGTGTAGTATATAGAGGATCTGACAGCTCTCCCGTGTGGTGTAGTATATAGAGGATCTGACAGCTCTCGTGTGTGGTGTGGTATATAGAGGATCTGTCAGCTCTCCTGTGTGGTGTAGTATATAGAGGATCTGTCAGCTCTCCTGTGTGGTGTAGTATATAGAGGATCTATCAGCTCTCCTGTGTGGTGTAGTATATAGAGGATCTGTCAGCTCTCCTGTGTGGTGTAGTATATAGAGGATCTGACAGCTCTCCTGTGTGGTTTAGTATATAGAGGATCTATCTGCTCTCCCGTGTGGTGTAGTATATAGAGGATCTGGCAGCTCTCCCATGTGGTGTAGTATATAGAGGATCTGTCAGCTTTCCTGTGTGGTGTAGTATATAGAGGATCTGGCAGCTCTCCCGTGTGGTGTAGTATATAGAGGATCTGTGGGCTCTCCTGTGTGGTGTAGTATATAGAGGATCTGTCAGCTCTCCTGTGTGGTGTAGTATATAGAGGATCTGACAGCTCTCCCATGTGGTGTAGTATATAGAGGATCTATCAGCTCTCCTGTGTGGTGTAGTATATAGAGGATCTGACAGCTCTCCCGTGTGGTGTAGTATATAGAGGATCTATTAGCTCTCCTGTGTGGTGTAGTATATAGAGGATCTATCTGATCTCCTATGTGGTGTAGTATATAGAGGATCTGACAGCTCTCCTGTGTGGTGTAGTATATAGAGGATCTGTCAGCTCTCCTGTGTGGTGTAGTATATAGAGGATCTATCTGATCTCCTATGTGGTGTAGTATATAGAGGATCTGTCAGCTCTTGTGTTGTGTAGTATATAGAGGATCTGACAGCTCTCGTGTGTGGTGTGGTATATAGCAGGAGTGTCAAACTGCATTCCTCGAGGGCCGCAAACAGGTAATGGTTTCAGAATTTCCTTAGCATTCCACAAGGTGCTGAAATCATTATGTGCAGGTGATTAAATTATCACCTGTGCAATACAAGGAAATCCTGAAAACATGACCTGTTTGCAGCCCTTGAGGAATGCAGTTTGACACCTCTGGTATATAGAATCTATCCTGTGTGGTATTTTTAAACTGCATGGTGGGCCCCAAGAATGATTTTTCTCTGGTGGGCCCAAGGTACTCCAGTCCGACGCTGATGGTGGGCCCCAAGAATGATTTTTCTCTGGTGGGCCCAAGGTACTCCAGTCCGACGCTGTGTGTGATGTCCCCACGAGTTGGAACTCTACACTGCAGATATTGGAAAGGAGCAGAAGAGGGCAGTTGTTGACTACCAGCATCAACAAGACCATCAGTATTCAGTTCAGACTACACACATAAGACCTCATGAGTGGACATGGATATCAGACATATGTACCATCCTCCAAAATGTTGAGGACTCCACCAAGATGGTGAGCGGCGATGACACCATAATTAGCATCACCATCCCACTTCTCTATGTTCTGAAATGCTCTCTGCTCACAATCAAATAAGATGTATTGCAGGCGGAGCACAATGAGATGAGGCAAGGAACCATACAGGGTGATCACACACTGCCCTGCCTCATCTCATCCCAACATGGCTTGGATGATAATGAGGAAGAGGAAGAGGAGGAAGAACAGGAGCTAGTTTCATGTGCTACAGACAGTACTACCTGCACAACTGTCATACCGTCTGTTCAGCGTGGATGGCCTGAGGACAGGGAGGAGGAGGAGGAAGAGAGCATGATCAGTCGTCCTCTTGGTGAGGACACGGAAATCTTGCCTGTTAGCAGTCTGGCCTGCATGGCTAAGTTTATATTACACTGCCTTTCCCGTGACTCTCACATTCTAAAAATTTTGGGTGACAGCCATTACTGGTTGGTGACACTTCTAGACCCACACTACAAGGAGAACTTTCTATCTCTTATTCCTGAGGCAAACAGGTCTGTTAAAATGGGGCAGTACCAGAGGGCCCTTGTTGCAGAATTATTACAAAATTTTCCATCTGGCAGCAGAGGTCACAGTTCGATGGACAAACAAGGAGTACAGGCGAGAGAGACACAACTCCAATCCAGCAGAGGCAAGGGAACACTGGAAAAGTTCTGGGAGAGTGTTCTCAGACCCTCCCTTTGCACAGGCACAGAGGCACCGGGTATTCTTACAAGGAATGCAAAGTTTTGGAAGATGCTGAGGGAGTACCTTGCTGACCGTACCAATGTCCTCTGTGATTCCTCTGTACCATATAATTATTGGGTATTGAAAGCTGGACACGTGGCATGAACTGGCTCTCTACGCGTTGGAAGTCCTGGCCTGCCCTGCCACTAGTGTTTTGTCAGAGCAGGTTTTTATTGTACTGGTGGAATTATAACTGATAAACGCATCTGCCTGTCATCTGAAAATGCTGACAGGCTGACTCTTGTAAAAATGAACAAAGGCTGAATTGGGTCAGAATTCTCAACACCACTGAATGATAGCAGCGTAACATAAACTCAAATCCAGTGTCTTTTTTGGGAGGTCTATTACCATGCACCTCTTCACACCCACACATGGGTATACGCTTCCTGATTTTGGCTATTTGCTGTTGTCCTCCTCCTTCTCCTCATCCTCATCCTCCACCACTATATCACCAGGGTGACTGTGGTCCGTTATGCAACACCCACATAATTTTTTTAAAGCGTGTTTATGATGACCATAAAAAAATGCTATACAGTATGTTCATGTATACCCCCAGGTGTAAACATTTGTCAGCCCATACACTTAGTGCATGGGCATTACAAGTATAGGAAACCTGCTCCTTTCTAATGAGGCCCTCCTCCACATCTCTTCCAAGGGGCATTGGAGTGCATCCAAATTTATGTCAGCCCTTGCATTCGCTGCATAGGCAAACACTATGGGAGACCCACTTCCTAATAATGGGAACATTCTTTATGAGGCCCTCCTCCACATCTCTTCCAAGGGGCATTGGAGTGCATCCAAATTTTTGTCAGCCCTTGCATTCGCTGCATAGGCAAACACTATGGGAGACCCACTTCCTAATAATTGGAACATTCTTTATGAGGCCCTCCTCCACATCTATTCCAAGGGGCATTGGAGTGCCTCTAAATTTTTGGCAGCCCTTGCATTCACTGCATAGGCAAACACTATGGGAGTCCATAGAAAAGAAAGTGGTTAGGCACATGCCGTCCTGTGCAAAAAAATCCTTTACTGTGGCATCATCATACCAACAGCAGGCAGATAAAACAGTGGAGCAAATGCAGACGACGATCGTTTCATGCTTACAGTGCGCTTTAACAGGTCATATGTAGGACAAAGCTCACAGAATATTTATCAGCAGCCAGTGCCCTTGTCCCACCCACCATCAGGTGAAAGCATATCATTAATCGTGAACAAGTGAAAAGCAGATACATGCAGTACACAAAATATTGTTAACCCCTTCACAACCTCCACCGTACTGTTAAGGCGGAGGTCGGATCCCCTGCTTTGATGTGGGCTCCGGCGCTGAGCCCACCTCAAAGCCAGGACATGTCAGCTGTTTTGAACAGCTGACATGTGTCAGCAATAGTGGTGGGTGAAATCTCCATTCACCCGCTGCTATTAACTAGTTAAACGCCGCTGTCAAATGCTGACAGCGGCATTTAGCCGGCGCTTTCGGCCATCGGGCTTCAAATGAGCGCATCGCCGACCCCCATCACATGATCGGGGGTCAGCGATGCATCTGCATAGTAACCAGAGGTCTCCTTGAGACCTCTATGGTTACAGATGCCGGCTTGCTGTGAGCGCCACCCTGTGGTCAGCACTCATAGCAAGCCTGTAATAAAGCTACATAGGAGTGATCTGATGATCGCTGCTATGTAGCAGAGCCGATAAGGCTATGCCAGCTTCTAGCCTCCCATGGAGGCTATTGAAGCATGGCAAAAGTAAAAAAAAAAAAAAAGAGGTTAAAAAAATATGAAAAAAATAAAAAAAATATAAAAGTTTAAATCACCCCCCTTTTGCCCCATTCAAAATAAAACAATAAAAAAATCAAACCTAAACATATTTGTTATCGCCCGAGCTATCAATAAAAAAAGAAGGATTAACCTGATCAATAAAAACAGCATAGCGAGAAAAAAATTTGAAACACCAGAATTACGTTTTTTTGGTCGCTGCGACATTGCATTAAAATGCAATAACGGGCGATCAAAAGAACGTATCTACACCAACATGGTATCATTTAAAACGTCAGCTCGGCACACAAAAAATAAGCCTTCACCTGACCACAGATCACGAAAAATGGAGACGCTACAAGTATTGGAAAATGGCACAATTTTTTTTTTTTTTTTTTTTTTTTTTAAAGCTAAGTTTGGAATTTTTTTTTAACACTTAGATAAAACGTAACCTAGATATGTTTGGTGTCTATAAACTCGTAATGACCTGGAGAATCAAAATGGTAGGTCAGTTTTAGCATTTAGTGAACCTAGCAAAAAAGCCAAACAAGAAACAAGTGTGGGATTGCACTTTTTTTGCAATTTCACCGCACTTGGAATTTTTTTCCCGTTTTCTAGTACACGACATGCTAAAACCTAAGATGTCGATCAAAAGTGCAACTTGTACCACAAAAAACAAGCCCTCACATGGCCATATTGACGAAAAAATAAAAAAAAATTATGGCTCTGGGAAGGAGGGGGAGTGAAAAACGAGAACGCAAAAACGGAAAAGGGCAAGGTCGTGAAGGGGTTAACCCCTTAATCCCATTGGACGTACTATCCCATCAAGGTGACCTGGGACTTAATTCCCAGTGATGGGATAGTACGTCCAGCGCGATCGGCAGCGCTCACGGGGGGAGCGCGGCCGATCGCGGCCGGGTGTCAGCTGACTATCGCAGCTGACATCCGGCACTATGTGCCAGGAGCCGTCACGGACTGCCCCTGGCACATTAACCCCCGGCACACTGCGATCAAACATGATCACAGTGTACTGGCGGTACAGGGAAGCATCACGCAGGGAGGGGGCTCCCTGCGTGCTTCCCTGAGACCCCCGGAGCAACGCGATGTGATCGCGTTGCTCCGAGGGTCTCTTACCTCCTATCCCTGCAGGCCCCGGATCCAAAATGGCCACGGGGCTGCACCTGGGTCCTGCAGGGATTACTTCCGGGTGCAGACCAGGCTCTGGTAAGCCTGCAGCACTGTTAGGGTACCGTCACACAGTGGCATTTTCATCGCTACGACGGCACGATTCGTGACTTCTAGCGATATAGTTACGATCTCACAGTGTCTGACACGCTACTGCGATCAGGGACCCTGCTGAGAATCGTACGTCGTAGCAGATCGTTTGAAACTTTCTTTCGTCGCTGGATCTCCCGCTGTCATCGCTGGATCGTTGTGTGTGACAGCGATCCAGCGATGCGTTCGCTTCTAACCAGGGTAAACATTGGGTTACTAAGCGCAGGGCCGCACTTAGTAACCCGATGTTTACCGTGGTTACCAGCGTAAAAGTTAAAAAAAACAAACCGTACATACTCACCATCTGATGTCCGTCAGGTCCCTTGCCGTCTGCTTCCCGCTCTGACTGAGTGCCGCCGGAAAGTGAGAGCAGATCACAGCGGTGACGTCGCCGCTGTGATCTGCTTTCACTTTACAGCGGCACTCAGTCAGCGGGAAGCATCGTTGGTCGCTGGAGAGCTGACTGTGTGACAGCTCCCCAGCGACCACACAAAGACTTACCAACGATCACGGCCAGGTCGTATCGCAGGTCGTGATCGTTGGTAAGCGATCTGTGATGTCCCCCCCTGGGACAAAGTAAAAAAGTTTAAAAAAAATTCCACATGTGTAAAAAAAAAAAAAAAAAATTCCTAAATAAAGGAAAAAAATTTTATTCCCATAAATACATTTCTTTATCTAAATAATAAAGAAAACAATAAAAGTACACATATTTAGTATTGTCGTGTCCGTAACGATCCAACCTATAAAACTGTCACACTAGTTAACCCCTTCAGTGAACACCGTAAGAATAATAAAAAAAAAACGAGCCAAAAAACAACGCTTTATTCTCATACCGCCAAGCAAAAAGTGGAATAACATGCGATCAAAAAGACGGATATAAATAACCATGGTACCGCTGAAAACGTCATCTTGTTCCGCAAAAAAAGACCCACCATACAGCATCATAAGCAAAAAACTAAAAAAGTTATAGTCCTCAGAATAAAGCGATGCCAAAATAATTATTTTTTCTATAAAATAGCTTTTATCGTATAAAAGCGCCAAAACATAAAACATGATATAAATGAGATATCGCTGTAATCGTACTGACCTGATGAATAAAACTGCTTTATCAATTTTACCAAACATGGAACGGTATAAACGCCTCCCCCAAAAGAAATTCATGAATAGCTGTTTTTTGGTCATTCTGCCTCACAAAAATCGGAATAAAAAGTAATCAAAAACTGTCACATGTCCGAAAATGTTAGCAATAAAAACGTCAACTCGTCCCGCAAAAAACAGGACCTCACCTGACTCTGTGGACTAAAATATGGAAAAATTAAAGCTCTTAAAATGTGGAGACGCAAAACCTTTTTTGCTATAAAAAAGCGTCTTTTAGTGTGTGACAGCTGTCAATCATAAAAATCCGATATAAAAAACGCTATAAAAGTAAATCAAACCCCCCTTCATCACCCCCTTAGTTAAGGAAAAATAATAAAATTAAAAAAAAATATTTATTTCCATTTTCCCATTAGGATTAGGGCTTGGGTTAGGGTTAGGGCTAGGGTTAGGGCTAGGGATAGGGTTAGGGCTAGGGTTAGGGTTGGGGCTAGGGTTGGAGCTAAAGTTAGGGTTAGGGTTGGGGCTAAGGTTAGGGTAAGGGTTGGGGCTAAAGTTAGGGTTAGGGTTGGGGCTAAAGTTAGGGTAAGGGTTGGGGCTAAAGTTAGGGTTAGGGTTGGGGCTAAAGTTAGGGTTAGGGTTTGGATTACATTTACGGTTGGGATTAGGGTTGGGATTAGAGTTAGGGGTGTGTCAGGGTTAAGGGTGTGGTTAGGGTTACCATTGGGATTAGGGTTAGGGGTGTGTTTGGATTAGGGTTTCAGGTAGAATTGGGGAGTTTCCACTGTTCAGGCACATCAGGGGCTCTCCAAACGCGACATGGCGTCCGATCTCAATTCTAGCCAATTCTGCGTTGAAAAAGTAAAACAGTGCTCCTTCCCTTCCGAGCTCTCCTGTGTGCCCAAACAGTTTACCCCAACATATGGGATATCAGCGTACTCGGGACAAATTGGACAACAACGTTTGGGGTCCAAGTTCTCTTGTTATCCTTGAGAAAATAAAAATTTGGGGGGCTAAAAATCATTTTTGAGGGAAAAAAAGATTTTTTATTTTCACGGCTCTGCGCTGTAAACTGTAGTGAAACACTTGGGGGTTCAAAGTTCTCACAACACATCTAGATAAGTTCCATTGGAGGTCTAGTTTCCAATATGGGGTCACTTGTGCGGGGTTTCTACTGTTTGGGTACATCAGGGGCTCTACAAATGCAACATGACGCCTGCTGACAAATCCATCTAAGTCTGCATTCCAAATGGCGCTCCTTCCCTTCCAAGCTCTGCCATGCGCCCAAACAGTGGTTCCCCCCACATATGGGGTATCAGCGTACTCAGGACAAATTGGACAACAACTTTTGGGGTCCAATTTATCCTGTTTCCCTTGTGAAAATACAAAACTGGGGGCTAAAAAATCATTTTTGTGAAAAAAAAATTTTTATTTTCACGGCTCTGCGTTATAAACTGCAGTGAAACACTTGGAGGTTCAAAGCTCTCAAAACACATCTAGATAAGTTCCATATGGGGTCCACTTTCCAAAATGGTGTCAGTTGTGGGGGTTTTAATATTTAGGCACATCAGGGGCTCTCCAAACGCAACATGGTGTCCCATCTCAATTCCAGTCAATCTTGCATTGAAAAGTCAAACGGCGCTCCTTCCCTTCCGAGCTCTGCCATGTGCCCAAACAATTGTTTACCCCCACATATGAGGTATCAGCGTACTCAGGACAAATTGCACAACAACATTTGTGGTCCAATTTGTTCTCTTACCCTTAGGAAAATAAAAAACTGGGGGCAAAAATATCATTTTTGTGAAAAAATATGATTTTTTATTTTTACGGCTCTGCATTATAAACTTCTGTGAAGCACTTGTTGGATCAACGTGCTCACCACACATCTAGATAAGTTCCTTAAGGGGTCTACTTTCCAAAATGGTGTCAATTGTGGGGGGTTTCAATGTTTACGCACAACAGGGGCTTTCCAAACACAATATGGCGTCCCATCTTAATTCCAGTCAATTTTGCATTGAAAAGTCAAATGGCACTCCTTCCCTTCCGAGCTCTGCCATGCGCCCAAACAGTGCTTTACACCCACATATTGGGTATCACCATACTCAGGACAAATTGAACAAACATTTTTGGGGTCCAATTTCTTCTCTTACCCTTGGGAAAATAAAAAATTGGGGTCAAAAATATCATTTTTGTGACAAAATGTGATTTTTTATTTTTACTGCTCTGCATTATAAACTTCTGTGAAGCACTTGGTGGGTCAAAGTGCTCAACACACATCTAGATAAGTTCCTAAGGGGGTCTACTTTCCAAAATGGTGTCACTTGTGGGGGGTTTCAATGTTTAGGCACATCAGGGGCTCTCCAAACACGACATGGCGTCCCATCTCAATTCCAGTCAATTTTGCATTGAAAAGTAAAATGGCGCTCCTTTCCTTCCGAGCTCTGCTATGTGCCCAAACAGTGGTTTACCCCCACATATGGGGTATCAGCATACTCAGGACAAATTGTACAACAACGTTTGGAGTCCATTTTCTCCTGTTACCCTTGGTAAAATAAAACAAATTGGAGCTGAAATAAATTTTGTGTGAAAAAAAGTTAAATGTTAATTTTTATTTAAACATTCCAAAAATTCCTGTGAAACACCTGAAGGGTTAATAAACTTCTTGAATGTGGTTTTGAGCACCTTGAGGGGTGCAGTTTTTAGAATGGTGTCACACTTGGGTATTTTTTATCATATAGACCCCTCAAAATGACTTCAAATGAGATGTGGTCCCTAAAAAAAATTGGTGTTGTAAAAATGAGAAATTTCTGGTCAACTTTTAACCCTTATAACTCCCTAACAATAAAAAATTTGGGTTCCAAAATTGTGCTGATGTAAAGTAGACATGTGTAAAATGTTACTTATTAAGTATTTTGCGTGACATATCTCTGTGATTTAAGGGCATAAAAATTCAAATTTGTAAAATTGCAACATTTTCATATTTTTTGCCAAATTTCCATTTTTTTCACAAGTAATCGCAAGTTATATCAAAGAAATTTTACAAGTAACATGAATTACAATATCTCACGAGAAAACTATGTCAGAATCGCCAAGATCCGTTAAAGCGTTCCAGAGTTATAACCTTATAAAGGGACAGTGGTCAGAATTGTCAAAATTGGCCCGGTCATTAACGTGCAAACCACCCTCGGGGCTTAAGGGGTTAAAAACAGGTAAATAAAAACAAATCACAAAAACACAGCCATGTCAAGTTTGTCATTAAAGCCTAATGGACCTTGAGTCCAAATAATCCATCTAGCTTCCTTTCTTAGTAATAATTTATTAAGGTCACCTCCTTTACTTATCTGTTTTTAACAATATTTTTTGTACTGCATGTATCTGCTTTTCACTTGTTCACAATTAACGATATTCTTTCACCTGATGGTGGGTGGGACAAGGGCAATAGCTGCTGATAAATATTCTGTGAGCTTTGTCCTACATATGACCTGTTGAAGCGCAATGTAAGCATGAAACGATCGTCATCTGCATTTGCTCCACTGTTTTGTCTGCCTGCTGTTGGTATGATGATGCCACAATAAAGGATTTTTTTGCACGGGACAGTATGTGCCTATCCACTTTCTTTTCTATTGACATACAGATTATTTTTCTTTGGAAGTGGCACCCGTAATCCCTGGTGTGTGTGCAGCTTCATCAACCTGAGGTAATACAGCTGTGCCTTTGTCTTGCTTCTCTTCTATGGTATGTGAAACACTATGGGAGACCCACTTCCTAATAATGGGAACATCGTTTCAGGAAGTCCTCTAGTGCGTTTCTTCAAAGGGGTATTGGGGTGCGTCTAAGTTTTGGGAAGGCCTTGCATCCACTGCATAGGCAAACAGTATGGGAGACTCACTTCCTAATAATGGAAACATTGTTTTCAGGAGGCCCTGCTGTACGTCTCTTCAAAGGGGTATTGAGGTTCATCCAAATTTTGGGCAGCTCTGCCACTCACTGCATACACAATAACAGTATAGGAGACCCACTGTTTAATAATGGGAACAACAAAGCACAGCTGGCTGATGGCTCTCTAAGAATAGTAAAGGCCGCCTGATGGCCCTATAAAAATAGGCTTAATGACTTTCAGAGTCCCTCCTTCATAAATGAAACAGGATGTTTCTGATGATGTGTCACACACCACATGGACAGGTAAGATTGTAAAATGTTAATGCCTTCCCGACCTGTGACGCCACGTAGGCGTTATGAAAGTCGGTGCCAATCCGACCTGTGACGCCTATGTGGCGTCATGGAGGGATCGCGTCCCTGCAGATCGGGCGAAAGGGTTAACTCCAATTTCACCTGATCTGCAGGGACAGGGGGAGTGTTACTTTAGCCCAGGGGGGGTGGCTTTGCCCCCACGTGGCTACGATCGCTCTGATTGGCTGTTGAAAGTGCAACAGCCAATCAGAGCAATTTGTAATATTTCACGTATGAAAAGTGGTGAAATATTACAATCCAGCCATGCCCGATGCTGCAATATCATCGGCCATGGCTGGAAACCCTGATCTGCCCCCCCACCGCCACTGATCTCCTCCCCAGTCCTCCGTCCTGTGCTCCGCTCCACTCCGTCCACCTGTCCGCTCCCCCGTCCTCCTGTCCGCTCACCCCATGCTCCGATCCCACCCCCGTGCTCCGATCACCCCCCTGTGCTCCAATCCCCCCCTCATACTTACCGAGCCTCCCGGTGTCCATCCGTCTGTTCCATGGGCGCTGCAATCTTCCAAAATGGCGGGCGCATTAGCAGTGTGCCCGCCGAATCTACCGGCCGGCAGTTTTGTTCCAGGTACATTTTGATCACTGTAATAAAACCTATCACAGTGATCAAAATAAAAAAATAGTAAATGAACCCCCCCTTTATCACCCCATAGGTAGGGACAATAATAAAATGAAGAAAATATATTTACTTTTATTTTTCCACTAGGGTTAGAACTAGGGTTAGGGTTAGGGTTAGGGCTAGGGTTAGAATTTGGGTTAGGGTAAGGCTATGTGCACACGTATTCTGGTCCTCTGCAGATTTTTCCGCAGTAGATTTGATAAATCTGCAGTGCAAAACCGCTGCGGATTTATCGCGGATTTACTGTGGTTTTTCTGTGGTTTTTCTGCGGATTTCACTGCGGTTTTACTACTGCGGTTTTCTATAGGAGCAGCTGTAAAACCGCTGTGGAATCCGCAGAAAGAAGTGACATGCTGCGGAATGTAAACCGCTGCGGAATGTAAACCACTGTGTTTCCGCGCAGTTTTTTCCGCAGCATGTGTACAACGTTTTTTGTTTCCCATAGGTTTACATTGATCTGTAAACTCATGGGAAACAGCGTTTTCTGCAGCATGTGCACATACCCTTAGAATTAGGCTGTGTACACACGGTGGGGATTTGGCTGCAGATTCTCTGTGCCCATAGTGTGGAAAATACTGCGCAGAAATGCTGCATTGTATTTTCCGCAGCATGTCAATTCTTTGTGCGGATTCCGCAGCATTTTACACGTGTTCCTCAATAGGAATCCGCAGGTGAAATCTGCACAAAAAACACTGGAAATCCGTGGTAAATCCGCAGGTAAAACGCAGTGCCTTTTACCTGCGAATTTTTCAAAAATGCTGCAGAAAAATCTCACACAAATCTGCAACTTGGGCATACAGCCTTAGGGTTAGGGTTGGAATCAGAGTTAGGGTTGGATTTAGGGCTAGGGATGGAAATAGGGTTAAGATTAGGCTTGTGGTTAGGGTTGTGGTTAGGGGTGTGTTGGGGTTAGGGTTGTGGTTAGGGGTGTGTTGGGGTTAGAGTTGTGGTTACAGTTGGGTTAGGGTTGGGATTAGGGTTAGGGGTGTGTTGGGGTTAGGGTTGTGGTTAGGGGGGTGTTGGGGTTAGGGTTGTGATTAGGGTTATGGCTAGAGTTAGGATTAGGGTTAGGGGTGTGTTTGGGTTAGTGTTGGAGTTAGAATTGAGGGGTTTACACTGTTTAGGCACATCAGGGGTCTCCAAATGCAACATGGCGCCACCATTGATTCCAGCCAATCTTGCGTTCAAAAAGTCAAATGGTGCTCCCTCCCTTCCGAGCCCCGACGTGCACCCAAACAGTGGTTTACCCCCACATATGGGGTACTAACATACTCAGGACAAACTGGGCAACAACTGTTGGGGTCCAATTTCTCCTGTTACCCTTGCAAAAATAAAAAATTGCTTGCTAAAACATCATTTTTGAGGAAAGAAAAATATTTTTTTATTTTCACGGCTCTGCGTTGTAAACTTCTGTGAAGCACTTGGGGGTTCAAAGTGCTCACCACACATCTATATAAGTTCCTTGGGGGGTCTAGTTTCCAAAATGGGGTCACTTTTGGGGGATTTCTACTGTTTAGGCACATCAGGGGCTCTGCAAACGTAACATGATGCCCGCAGACCATTCCATCAAAGTCTGCATTCCAAAATGTCACTACTTCCCTTCCTTGCCCCGACGTGTACCCAAACAGTGGTTCCCCCCACATTTGGGATATCAGCATACTCATGACAAACTGGACAACAAATTTTGGAGTCCAATTTCTCCAGTTACCCTTGTGAAAATAAAAAATAGCAGACTAAAAAAATCATTTTTGAGGAAAGAAAAATGATTTTTTTATTTTCACGGCTCTGCGTTATAAACTTATGTGAAGCACTTGGGGGTTCAAAGTGCTCATCACACATCTAGATTAGTTCCACCGGAGGTCTAGTTTCCAAAATGGGTCACATGTGGGGGAGCTCCAATGTTTAGGCACACAGGGGCTCTCCAAACGCGACATGGTGTCCGCTAACGATTGGAGCTAATTTTTCATTCAAAAAGTCAAATGGCGCTCCTTCCCTTCCGAGCCCTGCCATGTGCCCAAACAGTGGTTTACCCCCACATGTGATGTATCAGTGTACTCAGGAGAAATTGCCCAATAAATTCTAGGATCCAATCTATCCCGTTGCTCATGTAGAAATGAACAAAATTGAGGCTAAAAAAATTTTTTGAGAAAAAAAAGTACTTTTTCATTTTTACGGATCAATTTGTGGAGCACCTGGGGGTTCAAAGTGCTCACTATGCATCTAGATAAGCTCCTTGGGGGGTCTAGTTTCCAAAATGGGGTCACATGTGGGGGAGCACCAATGTTTAGGCACACAGAGGCTCTCCAAACGCAATATGGTGTCCTCTAACGATTGGAGCTCATTTTTCATTCAAAAGTCAAATGGCGCTCCTTCCCTTCCAAGCCCTGCCGTGTGCACAAACAGTGGTTTACCCCCACATGTAAGGTATCGGTGTACTCAGGAGAAATTGCCCAACACATTTTAGGATCCATTTTATCCTTTTGCCCATGTGGAAATGAACAAATTGAGGCTAAAAGATATTTTTTGTGATGAAAAGTACTTTTTCATTTTTACGGATCAATTTGTGAAGCACCTTGGATTTCAAAGTACTCACTATGCATCTAGATACGTTCCTTGGGGGTCTAGTCTCCAAAATGGGGTCACTTGTGGGGGAGCTCCAATGTTTAGGCACACAGGGGCTCTCCAAGCACGACATGGTGTCCGCTAAAGATTGGAGCCAATTTTTCATTGAAAAAGTCAAATGGCGCTCCTTCCCTTCCGAGCCCTGTCGTGCGCCCAAGCAGCAGTTCCCCCCACATATGGGGTATCAGCGTACTCAGGACAAATGATACAATAACTTTTGTAGTCCAGTTTCTCTTTTTACCCTTGGGAAAATAAAAAAAAATGTTGCTAAAAATAATTTTTGTGACTAAAAAGTTAAATGTTCATTTTTTCCTTCCATGTTGCTTCTGCTGCTGTGAAGCACCTGAAGGGTTAATAAACTTCTTGAATGTGGTTTTGAGCACCTTGAGGGATGCAGTTTTTAGAATGGTGTCACTTTTGGGCATTTTCAGCCATATAGACCCCTCAAACTGACTTCAAATGTGAGGTGGTCCCTAAAAAAATGGTTTTGTAAATTTCGTTGAAAAAATGAGAAATCGCTGGTCAAATTTTAACCCCTATAACTTCCTAGCAAAAAAAAATTTTGTTTCCAAAATTGTGCTGATGTAAAGTAGACATGTGGGTAATGTTATTTATTAACTATTTTGTGTCACATATCTCTCTCGTTTAACAGAATAAAAATTCAAAATTTGAAAATTGTGAAAGTTTCAAAATTTTTGCCAATTTTCCATTTTTTTCACAAATAAACGCAAAAATTATCAACCTAAATTTACCACTAATGTGAAGCCCAATATTTCATGAAAAAATCTCAGAACCGCTAGGATCCGTTGAAGAGTTCCTGAGTTATTACCTCATAAAGGGACACTGGTCAGAATTGCAAAAAACGGCCAGGTCATTAAGGTCAAAATAGGCTGGGTCATGAAGGGGTTAAAATGATATATCCCAGTGACACATTGTGTAAACAGATTGCTATATGACCAGCTCTGCTACCGCACAGAGAGGCACAGTGAAAAGCTAAGTGCAGACCCTGTTACAAGTCCCAGAGAGAGCACATGGACAGAACTAGCACTGCAACCGAACCGTGTCACTCGCACACAGTAACAAAGCATATGCTGAATATAGAAGGACTGAACTAACACTGCCACAAATGCATGTCACTCGCATACAGCAATGAAGCAGATTCTGAATATAGAAGGACTGAACTAGCACTGCAACAGAACCGTGTCACTCGCACACAGTAACGAAGCAGGTGCTGAATATAGAAGGAATGAGCTCGCACTGCACATGGGACGCTAGATGCAAGACCCCGTCGCTTTTCCAGAGGGATCTAGCCTGAGGGTTGGTACTTGCTCTGTGACTCAACTATGCTAACCACACACATGGAGGAAACAGATGTCAAGCCAAGTGAAGTACAAGGAACTAACTCTGAATAACCAAGTAAGAACTCTCTGAGAGTAGGGCGACACGTGCATATGAGCAGACTGAGTAGTAGAATATCCACTGGCAACAACCACACATAAATGACACTAGCGCACCAGCGTGCGCCTCTGAGAACCTTTTATACACAAGGTTCATGTCCAGTCAGACAGGACATTGTCCTTGATCCAATCCGGAGCTGCCACCTCACCAGAGCAGCTGATGTCCGACCACCAATGGGGAGACGCCACATCACGGACATGCTCAGTATGGGGATTTCTGGACTTAGAATCCCAAGTACCAGAGTGCACCTGCATGTTACTGGCTACAAAGGAGTTGATTGGAAAACCAGCAGAAAACAACTGAACATCATGAACCTGAGTAAGGCACTGAGACCTATGTCTCTGCTGAGCAGCACCAACAGTGGCTGAACCTGAATGGGAAACCACAAGGACAGATGAGGCCTGGCATCTATCCCGTGCAGGGGAAGAATCCTGAGGCTCAACAGCATATGTCTTGCTGTATCACATTTAGCAACTGAAAAAACAAAAATTTAGAAAGGTCTACTTGTGCTTAAAGCACAATAGAAGCAATGCACAACACACTTCTGTGAAATGTGCCCTGCTGTTTTTGTTTGTGGACCTCAGTAATGGCACAAAAACATGCTGGAAGGTTGATTTCACAGCCACATAGGGTACAAGCTGTCTAAACTGTCTGACTTTGAAACAACCGCCTAGCTAGCTAGCTAAAATCTATCAGCACCCAGGACCAGCGTCAGGAGCAGCCTCTCTGCTCTGTTACATTGTCAAAATGGCACTAAAACAAGATGTCCGCTTTTTATATAGAGAGGGACATGTGATTTCCGCAGTCAATGACACAAGCCATTGTGTCAGGACATTGTGGATGTTTCCTGCGCCCTGATTGGCTACCTGCAATGTGCGCACGTAAAGTTAGAGAAAAAAAAAGTTTACAAGCACGCCGCTCTTCTGAGCTCTGCCAACCCGCTACCCTCATCAAACACATGCCCCATGCTCATCATACAGCACCATTATCCTGGCCAAAGTGATCAAAATACTTTAGTGGCCCAGCAAATATTTTCCCGCAGTTTTTAAGGACTGTTACCCATTTTTTCCGATTTTATAAAGTTTCGCTCGTATTTCTGATTAAGAATCCAAATGTGCCATATTCGTGACGATTTTATGTTTGGTGATAGTTTTTCGAACAAATCCACTCATCACTAGTTCAGACAAGCATATAATGCAGATTTGTGATGTCCAAGTAAAAAATGGTTAACACACTGAACAATATAGTTCAATTGAGCTGTTCAGTTAACATTTTTTAGCGTGCACTATTCTTTTCAGCATTTCAGATGAAACTCACCCATTCAAGTCTATGGGTGCAGAAAACAAATTGGGTCCCATATGGAACATCCATATTACATTTTATTTTTACATAAACGTTGCCATTATCAACCTTGGATACAGCATTTTATCAGATACATTTTAAACTATTGATGTATAAATACAGATACAACACGGATGCCACGTGAAAGCCACATTGAAAAATACAGACAGATGGTAATTCGGATGAAAATCAGACAAGTTTTCTGGATAAAAATCAGATGATTTTTTAATATCCTCCTCTGCCTCCAGCCTTAAACTGAAGTTTCCAGCATAATTAATTGTGGTATTCCAACCTGTGACTTCATGGAAATACTACCTGTTCCTTTTTTGGCCTCCTGCACACTAATTATGATTTTTGTGGCACTAGCCAAAACCCAAACTACCCTAAATTGTGCTTGAATTACAGATGTAGAAAATGCCTATTTGATAGGGTTGAGCGATACCATCCGATACTTGAAAGTATCGGTATCGGATAGTATCGGCCGATACCCGAAAAGTATCGGATATCGCCGATACCCGATACCAATACAAGTCAATGGGACACCAAGTATCGGAAGGTATCCTGTATGGTTCCCAGGGTCTGAAGGAGAGGAAACTCTCCTTCAGTCCCCGGGATCCATATTAATGTGTAATATAAAGAATAAAAATAAAAAATATTGATATACTCACCTCTCCGACGCAGCCTGGACCTTACCGATGTAACCGGCAGCTTCCGTTCCTAAGAATGAGCGCTTGACATCGGTAAGGTCCAGGCTGCGTCGGAGAGGTGAGTATATCGATATTTTTTATTTTTATTCTTTATTTTACACATTAATATCGATCCCAATACCGATTCCCGATATCACAAAAGTATCGGATCTCGGTATCGGAATTCCGATACAGCAAATATCGGCCGATACCCGATACTTGCGGTATCGGAATGCTCAACACTACTATTTGATGATTAAAATGCTTCATACTATCATGTAGCATATCTTAAATTGATATTTAACACAGCACAAGTTTTGAAATGTCAGTTTAAGGTTTACTGCATATTATAATGTTATGCGTTAAAGAGAACCTGTCACCAGGTCAAAAATAGCAAGTTTTTGTTTTCTTAACCCTATTCCCCTGAGCATTCAGTTTTTTTTGCCTTTTTTGCAAATCCGCCATATAGTTCTTGACGACATGAGCCATTTTATTTAGTGCTAATTTTTATAGGCTTTACAATGGGGCTTTTCTGATAGAATTATCTGAGAGCATGTCTTTAACCCCTTCACCCCCAAGGGTGGTTTGCACGTTAATGACAAGGCCAATTTTTACAATTCTGACCACTGTCAATTTATGAGGTTATAACTCTGGAATGCTTCAACGGATCCTGGTGATTCTGACACAGTTTTCTCATGACATATTGTACTTCATGATAGTGGTAAAATTTCTTTGATATTACCTGCATTTATTTGTGCAAAAAATGAAAATTTGGCGAAAATTTTGAAAATTTCGCAATTTTCCAACTTTGAATTTTTATGCAATTAAATCACAGTGATATGTCATACAAAATACTTAATAAGTAACATTTTCCACATGTCTACTTTACATCAGCACAATTTTGGAACCAATTTTTTTTTTTGTTAGGGAGTTATAAGGGTTAAAAGTTGACCAGCAATTTCTCATTTTTACAACACCATTTTTTTTAGGGGCCACATCTCACTTGAAGTCATTTTGAGGGGTCTATATGATAGAAAATACCCAAGTGTGACACCATTCTACAAACTACACCCCTCAAGGTGCTCAAAAACACATTCAAGAAGTTTATTAACGCTTCAGGTGTTTCACAGGAATTTTTGGAATGTTTAAACAAAAATGAACATTTAACTTTTTTTCACACAAAATTTACTTCAGCTCCAATTTGTTTTATTTTACCAAGGGTAACAGGAGAAAATGGACCACAAAAGATGTTGTACAATTTGTCTTGAGTACACCGGTACCCCATATGTGGGGGTAAACCACTGTTTGGGCACATGACAGAGCTCGGAAGCGAAGGAGCGCCATTTGACTTTTCAATGCAAAATTGACTGGAATTGAGATGGGACGCCATGTTGCGTTTGGAGAGCCCCTGATGTGCCTAAACATTGAAACCCCCCACAAGTGACACCATTTTGGAAAGTAGACCCCCTAAGGAACTTATCTAGAGGTGCGGTGAGCACTTTTACAAACCAAGTGCTTCACAGAAGTTTATAATGCAGAACCGTAAAAATAAAAAATCATATTTTTTCACAAAAATTATATTTTCGCCCCCAAATTTTTATTTTCCCAAGGGTAAGAGAAGAAATTGTACCAAAAAAGTTGTTGTACAATTTGTCCTGAGTACGCTGATACCCCATATGTGGGGGTAAACCACTGTTTGGGCGCATGGGAGAGCTCGGAAGGGAAGGAGCGACGTTTGACTTTTCACTGCAAAATTGACAGGAATTGATATGGGACGCCATGTTGCGTTTGGAGAGCCACTGATGTGCCTAAACATTGAAACCCCCCACAAGTGACACCATTTTGGAAAGTAGACCCCCTAAGGAACTTATCTAGAGGTGTGGTGAGCACTTTGACCCACCAAGTGCTTCACAGAAGTTTATAATGCAGAGCCTTAAAAATAAAACAAACATTTTTTCCCACAAAAATTATTTTTTAGCCCCCAGTTTTGTATTTTCCAGATGGTAACAGGAGAAATTGGACCCCAAAAGTTGTTGTCCAATTTGTCCTGAGTACGCTGATACCCCATATGTGGGGGGAACCACCGTTTGGGCACATGGGAGAGCTCAGAAGGGAAGGAGCGCCATTTGGAATGCAGACTTAGATGGAATGGTCTGCAGGCATCACATTGCTTTTGCAGAGCCCCTAATGTACCTAAACAGTAGAAACCCCCCACAAGTGATACCATTTTGGAAAGTAGACCCCCTAAGGAACTCATCTAGATGTGTTGTGAGAGCTTTAAGCCCCCAAGTGTTTCACTACAGTTTATAACACAGAGCCGTGCAAATAACAAATATTTTTTTTTCGACAAAAATTATTTTTTAGCCCCCAGTTTTGTATTTTCCCAAGGGTAACAGGAGAAATTGGACCCCAAAAGTTGTTCTTCAATGTGTTCCGAGTATGCTGATACCCCATATGTTGGGGTAAACCCCTGTTTGGGCGCACGGGAGAGCTCGTAAGGGAAGGAGCACTGTTTTACTTATTCAACGCAGAATTGGCTGGAATTGAGATCGGACGCCATGTCATGTTTGGAGAGCCCCTGATGTGCCTAAACAGTGGAAAACCCCCAATTATAACTGAAACCCTAATCCAAACACACCCCTAACCCTAATCCCAATGGTAACCCTAACCACACCTCTAACCCAGACACACCCCTAACCCTAATCCCAACCCTATTCCCAACCATAAATGTAATCCAAACCCTAACCCTAACTTTAGCCCCAACCCTAACCCTAACTTTTTTTTTTACTTTTTTACTTTGTCCCAGGGAGGGACATCACAGATCGCCGATCTGACAGTTTGCACAGCACTCTGTCAGATCGGCGATCTGACTTACAGTGCTGCAGGCTTACCAGAGCCTTGTCTGCACCCGGAAGTAATCCCTGCAGGACCCGGATGCAGCCCTGCGGCCATTTTGGATCTGGGGCCTGCAGGGATAGGAGGTAAGAGACCCTCGCACCAACGCGATCACATCGCGTTGCTTCGGGGGTCTCAGGGAAGCATGCAGGGAGCCCCCTCCCTGCACGATGCTTTTCTGTACCGCCGGCACACCGCTATCATGTTTGATCGCGGTGTGCCGGGGGTTAATGTGCCGGGGGCGGTCCGTGACCGCTCCTGGCACATAGTGCCGGATGTCAGCTGCGATAGGCCGATCGCGCTGGACGTACTATTCCGTCCTTGGGAATTAGGGCCAACCCCACATGGGCGGAATAGTACATCCAATGGCAGAAAGGGGTTAAGCTGCTCTACATTATTACCCTGGAAGTAACGTTACATCTTCTTAGTAGAGACCATTCTTTGGAACCATATAGTGGGTTTCCTTAAGAAAAAAAATTAAAAGTCTACATTTTTAACCCCTTAAGCCCCGGGGGTGGTTTGCACGTTAATGACCGGGCCAATTTTTACAATTCTGACCACTGTCCCTTTATGAGGTTATAACTCTGGAACGCTTCAACGGATCTTGGTGATTCTGACAATGTTTTCTCGTGACATATTGTACTTCATGATAGTGGTAACATTTCTTTGATATTACCTGCGTTTATTTGTGAAAAAAATGTAAATTTGGCGAAAATTTTGAAAATTTCGCAATTTTCCAACTTTGAATTTTTATGCCCTTAAATCACAGAGATATGTCACGCAAAATACTTAATAAGTAACATTTTCCACATGTCTACTTTACATCAGCACAATTTTGGAAACAAATTTTTTTTTTGTTAGGGAGTTATAAGGGTTAAAAGTTGACCAGCAATTTCTCATTTTTACAACAAAATTTACAAAACCATTTTTTTTAGGGACCACCTCACATTTGAAGTCACATTTAGGGGTCTATATAGCAAAAAATACCCCAAAATGACACCATTCTAAAAACTGCACCCCTGAACCTGATCAAAACCACATTCAAGAAGTTTATTAACCCTTCTGGTGCTTCATGAGAGCTAAAGCAATGTTGAAGGAAAAAATTAAAATTTAACTTTTTAGTCATGAAAACGATATTTTAGCAACAATTTTTTATTTTCCCAAAGGTAACAGGAGAAATTGGACTGCAAAAGTTGTTGTCCAATTTGTCCTGAGTACGCCAATACCCCATATGTGGGGCGGAACCACTGTTTGGGCGCATGGCAGGGCTCAGAAGGGAAGGAGCACCATAAGACTTTTTCAAGCTAAAATTAGCTGGAATTGAGATTGGACGCCATGTCGCCTTTGGTGAGCCCCTGATGTGCCTAAACAGTGGAAACCCCCCAAAAGTGACCCCATTTTGGAAACTAGACCCCCTAAGGAACTTATCTAGATGTGTGGTGAGCACTTTTATCCCCCAAGTGCTTCACAGAAGTTTATACCACCCGTGCGTGAAAATAAAAAATCCTATTTTTCCCACAACCATGATCGTTTAGTCCCCAATTTTTTATTTTCACAAGGGTAACAAGAAATTGGACCACAAAAGTTGTAGTCCAATTTGTCCTGAGTACGCCAATACCCCATATGTGGGGCGGAACCACTGTTTGGGCGCATGGCAGGGCTCAGAAGGGAAGGAGCGCCATAAGACTTTTTCAAGCTAAAATTAGCTGGAATTGAGATTGGACGCCATGTCGCCTTTGGTGAGCCCCTGATGTGCCTAAACAGTGGAAACCCCCCAAAAGTGACCCCATTTTGGAAACTAGACCCCCTAAGGAACTTATCT
This sequence comes from Ranitomeya variabilis, assembly GCF_051348905.1. Lineage (NCBI taxonomy): Eukaryota > Metazoa > Chordata > Amphibia > Anura > Dendrobatidae > Ranitomeya > Ranitomeya variabilis. The sequence goes on along the minus strand of NC_135234.1, from coordinate 563,534,805 downwards.
AGATGTGTGGTGAGCACTTTTATCCCCCAAGTGCTTCACAGAAGTTTATACCACCCGTGCGTGAAAATAAAAAATCCTATTTTTCCCACAACCATGATCGTTTAGTCCCCAATTTTTTATTTTCACAAGGGTAACTGAAGAAATTGGACCACAAAAGTTGTAGTCCAATTTGTCCTGAGTACGTCAATACCCCATATGTGGGGCGGAACCACTGTTTGGGCGCATGGCAGGGCTCAGAAGGGAAGGAGCGCCATAAGACTTTTTCAAGCTAAAATTAGCTGGAATTGAGATTGGACGCCATGTCGCCTTTGGTGAGCCCCTGATGTGCCTAAACAGTGGAAACCCCCCACAAGTGACCCCATTTTGGAAAGTAGACCCTCTAAGGAACTTATCTAGATGTGTGGTGAGCACTTTTATCCCCCAAGTGCTTCACAGACGTTTATACCACCCGTGCGTGAAAATAAAAAATCCTATTTTTCCCACAAACCTGATCGTTCAGTCCCCAATTTTTTATTTTCACAAGGGTAACTGAAGAAATTGGACCACAAAAGTTGTAGTCCAATTTGTCCTGAGTACGCCAATACCCCATATGTGGGGCGGAACCACTGTTTGGGCGCATGGCAGGGCTCAGAAGGGAAGGAGCGCCATAAGACTTTTTCAAGCTAAAATTAGCTGGAATTGAGATTGGACGCCATGTCGCCTTTGGTGAGCCCCTAATGTGCCTATACAGTGGAAACCCCCCAAAAGTGACCCCATTTTGGAAACTAGACCCCCTAAGGAACTTATCTAGATGTGTGGTGAGCACTTTTATCCCCCAAGTGCTTCACAGAAGTTTATACCACCTGTGCGTGAAAATAAAAAATCCTATTTTTCCCACAAACATGATCGTTTAGTCCCCAATTTTTTATTTTCACAAGGGTAACTGAAGAAATTGGACCATAAAAGTTGTAGTCCAATTTGTCCTGAGTACGCCAATACCCCATATGTGGGGCGGAACCACTGTTTGGGCGCATGGCAGGGCTCAGAAGGGAAGGAGCGCCATAAGACTTTTTCAAGCTAAAATTAGCTGGAATTGAGATTGGACGCCATGTCGCCTTTGGTGAGCCCCTAATGTGCCTAAACAGTGGAAACCCCCCACAAGTGACCCCATTTTGGAAACTAGACCCTCTAAGGAACTTATCTAGATGTGTGGTGAGCACTTTTATGCCCCAAGTGCTTCACAGAAGTTTATACCACTCGTGCATGAAAATAAAAAATCCTATTTTTCCCACAAACATGATCGTTTAGTCCCCAATTTTTTATTTTCACAAGGGTAACAGGAGAAATTGGACCACAAAAGTTGTTGTCCAATTTGCCCTGAGTAGGCTGGTACCCCATATGTGGGAGAAAACTACTGTTTGGGCACACCTCAGGGCTCGGAAGGGAAGTAGTGACGTTTTGGAATCAGGCTTTGATGGAATCGTCTGCGGCCGTCACGTTCCATTTGATGAGCCCCTGATGTACCTAAACAGTGGAAACCCCCAACAAGTGACCCCAATTTGGAAACTAGACCCCCTAAGGAACTTGTCTAGATGTGTGGTGAGAACTTTGAACCCCCAAGTGTTTCACTAAAGTTTATAACGCCCGGGTGTGAAAATAAAAAATCCTATTTTTTGCCCAAAAAATGATCTTTTAGTCCCCAATTTTTTAATTTCCCAAGGGTAACAGGAGAAATTGGACCTCAAAAGTTGTTGTCCAATTTTTTCTGAGTAGGCTGGTACCCCATATGTGGGAGAAAACTACTGTTTGGGCACATGTCAGGGCTCGGAAGGGAAGTAGTGACGTTTTGGAATGCAGGCTTTGATGGAATCGTCTGCGGCCATCACGTTCCATTTGATGAGCCCCTGATGTGCCTAACCAGTCGAAACCCCCCACAAGTGACCCCAATTTGGAAACTAGACCCCCTAAGGAACTTGTCTAGATGTGTGGTGAGAACTTTGAACCCCCAAGTGTTTCACTAAAGTTTATAACGCCCGGGTGTGAAAATAAAAAATCCTATTTTTTGCCCACAAAAATGATCTTTTAGTCCCCAATTTTTTAATTTCCCAAGGGTAACAGGAGAAATTGAACCTCAAACGTTGTTGTCCCATTTGTCCTGAGTACGCTGGTACCCCACATGTGGGAAAAAACTGTTTGGGCACACGTTGGGGCTTCGAAAGGGAAGTACTAAAGTTTTGAAATGCAGACTTAGATGGAATCGTCTGCGGGCGTCATGTTCCGTTTGCAGAGCCCCTGATGTGCCTAAACAGGAAAAAAACCCACAAGTGACAACATTTTGGAAAGTAGGTCCAAAAAGAACTTACGTAGATGTCCCTCCTTTGGAATAAATCTGTTTCCTGTAAATTAATAGTGCATGGAGGTGTGGTACAATTTAAAGCAATCCTTCATACACAGGCCAGGATTTTTGGGGCAGGTGTCGCATTGATAGATGGTGTCCTTCCGTATTCCTCTTTTGTAGCACACTCGGCACCTCTTTTGCGGCTTACCTTTTCTTCCAGTTGGCGGGATCACCCCCGGAAAATGCTGACCTGGTACGATACGTGTACCTTCAGTTCCAGAAGTACTGGGGCCCGCTCCTTCCCTCGTGCCAAACATCAGGGCCTTAACCACTACCTCCTGGAAATGAAGGTACGAAGTATTGGTGTTGTGTGCACATCGTGACAGCAGGAAGGCGTTGAGCATTGCCATTTGTACAATGTGCACGGACAGCTTTTTGTACCACACCCTGGCCTTTCTCAAAGCACTGTACGGTTGGAGGAGTTGATCAGAGAGATCAACGCCCCCCATGTTTTTGTTGTACCCCAGTACACAGGTCGGTTTGCTGATCTCTGTAGAGGTACCCCTTACAGTGCTGAGGGCGCTGCCATCACCGTGTATGGAGGTCAGTAGAAGGACATCCCTTTTGTCCTTGTACTTGACCACCAGCAGGTGGTCGCTACATAGGGCTTTGCTCTCACCTTTTCTGAGAGTCTGCCCAAGTAGCGTCTTCGGGAGGCCTCTCTGATTTTTGCGGACAGTACCGCAGGCTGCGGTACCTCGCGCAGAGAGAGATTTGTAGAGTGGGAAGCTGGTGTAAAAGTTATCCGTATAGAGGTGATAACCTTTATCCAGCAGTGGGTGCACCAAATCCCACACAATTTTCCCACTCACTCCCAGGATAGAAGGACACTCAGGCGGTTCAATCCTGGTGTCCTTCCCTTCGTAAACTCTAAAGCTGTGGGTGTACCCTGAGGTACTCTCACACAGCTTGTAGAGTTTGATTCCGTACCTGGCCCTTTTGCTGGGCAGGTATTGACGGAATTTGAGCCGCCCCTTAAAATGAATTAAGGACTCATCCACGGAGATGTCCCTTTGAGGCACGTACACTTCAGCAAACTTTTTGTTGAAGTGTTCGATGACCGGCCGAACTTTGAACAGACGGTCAAAGTTGGGGTCATCTCGTGCGGGACACCGTGCATTATCGTTGTAATGCAGGAACTTATGGATGGCCTCAAAACGCGGCCGGCTCATGACCATTCGGAATACTGGAGTGTTATATAAAATATCTTTACTCCAGTATTGCCGAAGTTCAGGCTTCTTTAGGATCCCCATGTGGAGGACCAGGCCCCAAAACTGCATCATTTCAACTGCGTCTAGAGGAGACCAGTTAGAATATGATGAACCAGAGTTTTGGTCCAAAAATTGCCGAGCATACAGATTAGTTTGCTCCACCATTAGGTTAACGAAAGCCTCAGAGAAAAAGACTTTGAAAAAGTCTAGTTCTGTGAGGCCGGTGGTGTCAAACTTGATTCCTGATTCTGCCACAAAATCAGGAATCAGTGGCTCGTAATTTTCGGGTGGCGAGGTCCATATGGGGTCCGCAGTGGGGTGCGCTGGTTCGTCTTCAGCAATGGTGGGCGCTTCATCTTCATCTTCATCAACGATGGGCCTTGCCTCATTTTCTGTCCTGCGGCGTCTGCGTGGCGGTTCCGCAGGGCCGGAGGAGGAAGATGAGGAGTGGGAAGAGGATGAGGAAGAATCAGAAAAATAAAGAAAAGTGGGATCCTCTCCCTCGCTATCAGTGTCGGAGGCAAGGAAAGAATATGCCTCCTCCGCTGAATAGCGCTGTTGGGACGAACGGGACGAGCGGGACATTTTTTTGTAAGTGTGGTGCTTGGGTGTACTTTATTGGTAACTGTGTAAGTGTGGGGGGATAGTGCTTGGTGCAAAACTACTCTAAAAAGAAAAAGCTAAAGGAAAAAAAAGCAAATAGGGGAAAAAAATACCTGTGAAAGAAAATTATAAAACAGCAGGCCCTAGCTCTGATAAGTGAACCGCGTCACTTATCAAAGTTCAGCGGCTGCTGGGTGTGCGAACGGGATGTGAAAAAAAAACGGCAGGCACGAGAGCTCTGATAAGTGAACCGCGTCACTTATCAAAGTTCGGCCGCTGCTGGGTGTGTGAACGGAGATGTGGAAAAAAAAAAAAAAGAAAGGTGCGGGTTAGACGCGGCGGCTGGGTATGCGCACGGAAATGGGAAAAAAAAAAAGGAAAAGCGCGGGTTAGACGCGGCGGCTGGGTGAGCGCACGGAAATGGGGAAAAAAAAAAAGAAAAGGAAGGCACGGGTTAGACGCGGCGGCTGTGTTAGCGCACGGAGATGTAAAAAAAAAAAAGGAAAGGCGCGGGTTAGACGCGGCGGCTGTGTTAGCGCACGGAGATGTAAAAAAAAAAAAGGAAAGGCGCGGGTTAGACGCGGCGGCTGGGTGAGCGCACGGAAATGGGGAAAAAAAAAAAGAAAAGGAAGGCACGGGTTAGACGCGGCGGCTGTGTTAGCGCACGGAGATGTAAAAAAAAAAAGAAAGGCACGGGTTAGACGCGGCGGCTGGGTGAGCGCACGAAAATGGGAAAAAAAAAAAGAAAACGGCAGGCACGAGAGCTTTGATAAGTGAACCGCGTCACTTATCAAAGTTCAGCGGCTGCTGGGTGTGCACACAGGTGTTGTGAAAAAAAAAAAAAAGGAAAACTGCGTCACCAATCAAACCTCGGCGGCTGCTGAACGTGCGCACGGAGGTGGCACAAAGGGGGACGGAGGGGGTTAAAAAAGGGGGGGGAAGGGGGATGGGGGGGAAGGGGGATGGGGGGGGTGAAGAGAGATCGGGTAGGGGCTGTTAACACTTACGCTTGTAGACTCTCTTCTTTCTTCGGTTTTCTTTCTTCATTTTTTCTTTCTTCTTGCTTTCGCTGTTTTCAAACGCAGGGGATTGTGGTGTTACAGGCTTCTGTAGCACCACAAGGCCCAGCAAAACAAAATCTGGCTGTGTGACCGCTCTGCAGGAGTCCTCAGCTAGAGTGAGGACCCCTGCAGAGCGGTCAGACAGGTCACCTGCAGGTGACAGACAGGTCACAGAGCGGTCACACCGCTGCTGTGAGCTGTCATTGGTGGGATCGAATGATAACATCGATCCCACCAATCCCTGCAGGTCCTGGTGACCATAGCAACTGCCTAGGATCCCTCCGATCCTAGGCAGGTCACAGCCTGGTCACCAGCAGGGCACACAGCGGTCACAACGTGACCGCCGCTGTGCCCTGTGATTGGCGCGATCGTCAATAGCATCGATCGTGCCAATCACCTCCTGCAGGCCCTGCTGGGCCTGCACTAGTCTCTGGCCTGCGATCGGTGCGATTGAAGCACCGATCCAGGCCGCTGCAGCAGGGGAGAGCCGGGGAGGGCCGAGTACAGCAGGGCACAGCGCGGTAATACCGCTGCCGTGCCCAGCGATTGGCGCGATCGATTAGATCGGCGATCGCGCCAATCCGGGGGTCTTTTGCCGGTGCCTGGCGTTGCCAGGCACCGGCCCTAGGATGGAGTACATCGGTACTCGATCCTAGCCTGGGACTTCATTGTTTCAGCCGCTCCGATTGGCTGAAACAATGAGAAACGCTGTGATTGGCTTTTCAGAATTGAACAGCCAATCACAGCGATCGTGAGCCCTGGGGGGCGGAGCCAGCCCCTGGGATGCCGACGCCATCATCCTGCAGGTGAGATGGCGCTGGAAATTTAATGCGATCACCGCGACTTAAGTCGCGATGTCGCATTAAACAGTATGACGTACTATCCCGTCACCGGGAATTAAGTCCCAGGTCACCTTGACGGGATAGTACGTCATACGGGATTAAGGGGTTAAAAATGTTTTCCAGATTTTTTTCAGCAACAAGCAATATACACTCACCGGCCACTTTATTAGGTACACCATGCTAGTAACGGGTTGGACCCCCTTTTGCCTTCAGAACTGCCTCAATTCTTCGTGGCATAGATTCAACAAGGTGCTGGAAGCATTCCTCAGAGATTTTGGTCCATATTGACATGATGGCATCACACAGTTGCCGCAGATTTGTCAGCTGCACATCCCAAAGATGCTCCATACAAGGCAGGATGGATCCATGCTTTCATGTTGTTTACGCCAAATTCTGACCCTACCATCCGAATGTCGCAGCAGAAATTGAGACTCATCAGACCAAGCAACGTTTTTCCAATCTTCTACTGTCCAATTTCGATGAGCTTGTACAAATTGTAGCCTCAGTTTCCTGTTCTTAGCTGAAAGGAGTGGTACCCGGTGTGGTCTTCTGCTGCTGTAGCCCATCTGCCTCAAAGTTCGACGCACTGTGCGTTCAGAGATGCTCTTAGGCCTACCTTGGTTGTAACGGGTGGCGATTTGAGTCACTGTTGCCTTTCTATCAGCTCGAACCAGTCTGCCCATTCTCCTCTGACCTCTGGCATCAACAAGGTATTTCTGCCCACAGAACTGCCGCTCACTGGATTTTTTTTCTTTTCGGACCATTCTCTGTAAACCCTAGAGATGGTTGTGCGTGAAAATCCCAGTAGATCAGCAGTTTCTGAAATACTCAGACCAGCCCTTCTGGCACCAACAACCATGCCACGTTCAAAGGCACTCAAATCACCTTTCTTCCCCATACTGATGCTCGGTTTGAACTGCAGGAGATTGTCTTGACCATGTCTACATGCCTAAATGCACTGAGTTGCCGCCATGTGATTGGCTGATTAGAAATTAAGTGTTAACAAGAAGTTGGACAGGTGTACCTAATAAAGTGGCCAGTGAGTGTAGGTACATAACTAAAAGTCAGCACCTGCAGCAGCAATTCATGTATTGGTGATTAGTGTTGCATGTAAAGTTTTGTGAATTCTGTTGTGGGTTCTGCTCTTGGGCTCCCTCCGGTGGTTATAAGTGGTAGTGCTTCTGTTTGTCCTTCACAGCAGTCATCAGGTGCTTCCACTTTGGACGGGGCTATTTAGTCTGGCTTCACCCTTTAGTGAGTGCCAGTTGTTCATTGTTTTTCTGGAGGATTCACATCTCTGCTTGGTTTCTCCTGCTGGATTGTCCAAATCATCAAAGATAAGTCCTGGCTTTGTTTTTGCAGTCCACATGCGGTGGACTTTATAGTTCAGTGAATTGCTATGTTTTTTCTTGTCCAGCTTTGTCTGTGTAAGGATTTATTCAGCCAAGCTGGAAGCTCTGGAGTCGCAGAGTTACCCTCCATGCCTTTAGTTAGGTGTGGAGATTTTTGTATTCTCTGTGGTGGATTTTTGTAGCATTTTAATACTGACCGCACAGTTCTCTGTCCTGTCTTTTCTTTCCAGGTAGCGTGGCCTCCTTTGCTAAATTCTGTTTTCAGTCTGCGTTTGTAATATCCCTCTCCTCTCACAGTCAATATTTGTGAGGGGCTGTCTTTCCTTTGGGGATTTTCTCTGAGGCAAGATAGTTTTCCTGTTTCTTTCTTTAGGGGTAATTAGTCCTCTGGCTGTGACGAGGTGTCGAGGGAGTGACAGGAACATCCCACGGCTACTTATAGTTGCGGTGTTAAGTTCAGGGTCTGCGGTCAGTATAGAGGCCACCTACTCCTGAGCTCGTCCATGCTGCTCCTAGGCCACCAGATCATAACAGTACAACTGGACCAAAAATGAGTTAACTGCATCTCAAAAGAAGGGAAAGAAAGTGCTGAGCCATTTTTTTTTCTGTACTCTGTTGTGTTTTTTTTTCCCTCTTCACCTCTGGGTGGCTCAAGATTTAGGCGCTGACATGGATGTTCACGGACTTGCTTCTCGGGTGGATCAACTTGCTGCTAGAGTACAGGGTATTTCTGATTATATCGTGCAGACTCCTGTTTTAGAGCCTAGAATTCCTACCCCCGATCTGTTTTTTGGGGACAGGACCAAATTTTTGAGCTTTAAAAATAACTGTAAACTGTTTTTGCTCTGAAGCCCCGTTCTTCTGGTGATCCCATCCAGCAGGTAAAAATTGTCATATCTCTGTTGCGAGGCAACCCTTAGGATTGGGCATTTGCCCTGGAACCTGGGAATCCGGCCTTGCTTAATGTAGACACCTTTTTTCAGGCGCTTGGGTTATTGTATGATGAACCTAATTCTGTGGATCATGCTCAGAAATCCTTGTTGGCCCTGTGTCAGGGTCAAGAAGTGGCAGAATCATATTGCCAGAAACTTAGAAAATGGTCTGTGCTTACTAAGTGGAATGAGGATGCTTTGGCGGCAATTTTCAGAAAGGGTCTTTCTGAATCTGTTAAAGATGTTATGGTGGGCTTCCTCACGCCTGCAGGTCTGAGTGATTCTATGTCTCTGGCCATTCAAATTGATCGGGGCTTGCGTGAGCGCAGAGTTGTGCACACTATGGCATTGTCTTCCGAGCGGAGTCCTGAGCCAATGCAGTGTGATAGGATTGTGTCTAGAGCTGAACGCCAAGGATTCAGACGTCAGAATAGGTTGTGCTTTTACTGCGGCGATTCTGCTCATGTTATTTCTGATTGCCCTAAGCGTGCCAAGAGAATCGCTAATTCCGTTACCATCAGTACTGTACAACCTAAATTTCTGTTATCTGTGACCCTGATCTGCTCATTATCGTCATTCTCTGTCATGGCATTTGTGGATTCAGGCGCCGCTTTAAATTTGATGGACTTAGAATTTGCCAGACATTGTGGTTTTCCCTTACAGCCTTTGCGGAGTCCTATCCCTTTGAGGGGTATTGATGCTACACCATTGGCTAAAAATAAACCTCAGATTTGGACACAGTTACCATGTGCATGGCGCCAGCCCATCAGGAAGATTGTCGTTTCCTGGTGATGCATAATTTGCATGATGCTATTGTGCTGGGGTTTCCATGGTTACAGGTACATAATCCGGTGTTGGATTGGAAATCTATGTCTGTGACTAGTTGGGGTTGTTGAGGGGGTTCATGATGACGTTCCTCTGATGTCAATTTCCTCCTCCCCCTCTTCTGAAATTCCTGAGTTTCTGTCAGATTTCCAGGATGCTTTCGATGAGCCCAAGTCCAGTTCCCTTCCACCGCATAGGGACTGTGATTGTGCTATTGACTTGATTCCAGGCTCTAAGTTTCCTAAGGGCCGACTTTTCAACCTGTCTGTGCCTGAACATGCCGCCATGCGGAGCTATGTGAAGGAGTCTTTGGAGAAGGGGCATATTCGGCCATCTTCTTCTCCATTGGGAGCAGGTTTTTTTTTTGTTGCCAAGAAGGATGGCTCCTTGAGACCCTGTATTGATTATCGCCTCTTGAATAAGATCACGGTCAAATTCCAACACCCTTTGCCTTTGCTTTCTGATTTGTTTGCCAGGATTAAGGGGGCTAGTTGGTTTACTAAGATTGACCTACGAGGGGCATATAATCTTGTTCATATTAAGCAGGGTGACGAATGGAAAACTGCGTTTAATACACCCGAGGGCCATTTTGAATATCTTGTGATGCCATTCGGACTCTCTATTGCCCCATCTGTGTTTCAGTCCTTCATGCATGATATTTTTCGGAATTATCTTGATAAATTCATGATTGTATATTTGGATGATATTTTGATTTTTTCAGATGATTGGGAGTCTCATGTGAAACAAGTCAGGATGGTATTTCAGGTCCTTCGTGATAATGCCTTGTTTGTGAAGGGGTCTAAGTGCCTCTTTGGAGTACCGAAGGTTTCTTTTTTGGGCTTCATTTTTTCTCCATCATCTATAGAAATGGATCCGGTTAAGGTTCAGGCCATTCATGATTGGATCCAGCCCACATCCGTGAAGAGCCTTCAGAAATTTTTGGGCTTTGCTAATTTTTATCGCCGTTTCATTGCCAACTTCTCCAGTGTAGTTAAACCCCTGACCGATTTGACGAGGAAGGGCGCTGATGTAGCTAATTGGTCCTCTGAGGCTGTTTCTGCCTTTCAGGAGCTTAAGCGCCGATTTACTTCTGCCCCTGTGTTGTGTCAGCCGGATGTTTCTCTTCCTTTTCAGGTAGAGGTTGACGCTTCTGAGATTGGGGCAGGGGCCGTTTTGTCTCAGAGGAATTCTGATGGTTCCTTGATGAAACCGTGTGCCTTCTTTTCTCGAAAGTTTTCGCCTGCGGAACGCAATTATGATGTCGGCAATCGTGAGTTGTTGGCTATGAAGTGGGCATTTGAGGAGTGGCGACATTGGCTTGAGGGGGCCAAGCAGCGTATTGTGGTCTTGACCGATCATAAGAATCTGATTTACCTTGAGTATGCCAAACGGCTGAATCCTAGACAGGCCCGATGGTCCCTGTTTTTCTCCCGTTTTGATTTTGTTGTCTCGTATCTTCCGGGTTCTAAGAATGTTAAGGCTGATGCCCTCTCTATGAGTTTTTTGCCTGATTCCCCTGGGATTCGTGAGCCGGTTGGTGTTCTGAAGGAGGGGGTGATTCTTTATGCCATCTCCCCTGATTTGCGACGGGTTCTTCAGGAGTTTCAGGCTGATAAACCTGATCGCTGCCCAGCGGGGAAACTGTTTGTTCCTGACAGATGGACTAGCAAAGTAATTTCTGAGGTTCACTGTTCTGTGTTGGCTGGCCATCCTGGGATTTTTGGTACCAGAGATTTGGTTAGTAGGTCCTTTTGGTGGCCTTCTTTGTAACGGGATGTGCGTTCTTTTGTGCAGTCCTGTGGGACTTGTGCGCGGGCCAAACCTTGCTGCTCCCATGCCAGTGGGTTGCTTTTGCCTTTGCCGGTCCCTGAGAGGCCTTGGACGAATATTTCTATGGATTTTATTTTGGATCTTCCTGTTTGTTTCCCAGAGGATGTCTGTTATCTGGGTGGTCTGTGACCGGTTTTCTAAGATGGTACATTTGGTACCTTTGCCTAAATTGCCTTCCTCTTCTGAGTTGGTTCCGTTGTTTTTTAAGCATGTGGTTCGTTTGCATGGCATTCCGGAGAATATTGTGTCTGTCAGAGGTTCCCAGTTTGTTTCTAGGTTTTGGCGGTCCTTTTGTGCTAAGCTGGGCATTGATTTGTCTTTTTCTTCTGCATTTCATCCTCAGACAAACTGCCAAACCGAGCGAACTAACCAGACTTTGGAAACTTATTTGAGATGCTTTGTGTCTGCCGATCAGGATGATTGGGTGGCTTTCTTGCCATTGGCCGAGTTTGCCCTTGCTACCTTGGTTTCACCATTCTTTTGTAATTCTGGGTTTCAGCCTCGTTTTTCTTCAGGGCAGGTTGAGTCTTCTGATTGTCCTGGGGTGGACTCTGTGGTTGACAGGTTGCAGCAGATTTGGGCTCATGTTGTAGACAATTTGGTGTTGTCTCAGGAGGAGGCTCAGCGTTTTGCCAACCGTCGTCGGCGTGTGGGTTCTCGGCTTCGGGTTGGGGATTTGGTCTGGTTGTCTTCTCGTCATGTTCCTATGAAGGTTTCTTCCCCGAAGTTCAAGCCTCGGTTTATTGGTCCTTATAGGATTTCTGAGATTATCAATCCAGTGTCTTTTCGTTTGGCCCTTCCAGCCTCTTTTTCCATCCATAATGTTTTTCATAGATCTTTGTTGCGGAAATATGTGGTGCCCGTTGTTCCCTCTGTTGATCCTCCTGCCCCGGTGTTGATTGATGGGGAGTTGGAGTATGTTGTGGAGAAGATCTTGGATTCTCGTTTTTCAAGACGGAGGCTTCAGTATCTTGTCAAGTGGAAGGGTTATGGCCAGGAGGATAATTCTTGGGTTTTTGCCTCCGATGTTCATGCTGACGATTTGGTTCGTGCCTTCCATTTGGCTCGTCCGGATCGGCCTGAGGGCTCTGGTGAGGGTTCGGTGACCCCTCCTCTAGGGGGGGGGTACTGTTGTGAATTCTGTTGTGGGTTCTGCTCTTGGGCTCCCTCCGGTGGTTATAAGTGGTAGTGCTGCTGTTTGTCCTTCACAGCAGTCATCAGGTGCTTCCACTTTGGATGGGGCTATTTAGTCTGGCTTCACCCTTTAGTGAGTGCCAGTTGTTCATTGTTTTTCTGGAGGATTCACATCTCTGCTTGGTTTCTCCTGCTGGATTGTCCAAATCATCAAAGATAAGTCCTGGCTTTGTTTTTGCAGTCCACATGCGGTGGACTTTATAGTTCAGTGAATTGCTATGTTTTTTCTTGTCCAGCTTTGTCTGTGTAAGGATTTATTCAGCCAAGCTGGAAGCTCTGGAGTCGCAGAGTTACCCTCCATGCCTTTAGTTAGGTGTGGAGATTTTTGTATTCTCTGTGGTGGATTTTTGTAGCATTTTAATACTGACCGCACAGTACTCTGTCCTGTCTTTTCTTTCTAGGTAGTGTGGCTTCCTTTGCTAAATTCTGTTTTCAGTCTGCGTTTGTAATTTCCCTCTCCTCTCACAGTCAATATTTGTGGGGGGCTGTCTTTCCTTTGGGGATTTTCTCTGAGGCAAGATAGTTTTCCCGTTTCTTTCTTTAGGGGTAATTAGTCCTCCGGCTGTGACGAGGTGTCGAGGGAGTGACAGGAACATCCCACGGCTACTTACAGTTGCGGTGTTAAGTTCAGGGTCTGCGGTCAGTATAGAGGCCACCTACTCCAGAGCTCGTCCATGCTGCTGCTAGGCCACCAGATCATAACAGTAAAGATCAAAAAGTTGACTTGCAAGACAAGTGTGCTTTATAAAAAAAGTTTGCTACATGTCTTTTTAAAAGAACATTTATTCCCCTCTTCAGAAAAATGATGTCACAACTCTGTTGTTGAGTGTCCCGGGACCAGGGACTCCTTCCCTGTGTTCTAATGGTGATGATGCCAGAGCCACATACCTTGCCTTAGCCCCCAAATCCACCCTCAGTCTATACCCTTCCCCCACCCAGGGAATAGGGGAGTAGTAGCGTACCGTAATACACCAATCAGATTAACAAGGTAATATGAACAGGGATAGCTAAAAATACCAAACATACAAATATACTCACACATACAACAGAAGAATCCACCGGGTAGTGAAGGATGGGGTTACACCAAAGTAGGAGAAGAAAGGGAATTATCACACAACCAAAACCTAGCAACAGTCTCAGATAAATTGCCTTCTCCAATAACAACCACTAACAACCTCCAGCCATGCAGCAAAAGCTACCTCTGACAATGAGAGCTAGCCAAGACCCAGTTTATAGAGGAGATGGGAGTGGCTAACAGTGCACAGCTGAGAGACTTAACTCAGGAAATCTTCCAGGAGCTCTCAACTGAGCAGATTAACCCCTGCATTGTTAAAATATACTTACACCATTTAATATGAAGCTGTGCTTTTAATCAGTGCAGGAGTAGGAAAAATCAGACTCTGCAGTCTTGTAGCTCTTCTCTGTCATGGTAAGCCAGTGACAAATGATGGTCTAAAAATCTCAGTGCAGTTGGTTAAGACAAGCAAGCACACATTGTTCTTGATTTCAGAATTTTTTTTCTGTAGAAACTAATAGGATGTCTTGGTTCTGCTTAGTTGTGCACTAAGAATGAAGAAAAAAAACTATGAAATTGCGATTCAAATGCAGCAAGACATATGCCAGCTACACAATTATTGATCAATCACAAAGTCTGCACATCTTCTAATTCTCTCCACCCTATGACCCTATCACACTACTCTCACCTTATTCAGTGCTGCAGTTATACACCACATTACTCTTTGAGGTATCTGTCTAATATTTTAGGGCTTTTCTGTCTATCTCTATTTTTCAGCTGTGACCATTGACATCATTTTGATATCCAAACATCACCTTAAAATGCTGCTGCATTTCCTGCCTGGGCTTTTAAACAAGCTATGTTTATCAGTCCCTGCTAATTGTGATGAGATAGCTGCAAGGCATTATGAAGAATCTTGCATGGTTGGTTTGAGGTTATGTAAGTCTTCTGTGACTAATTTAATCTTCTGCAATATATAAAAAGGCCAGGACCTGCAAATTCCATAACATTTGAGTAAAGTTCAATTTCATTAAATCGAATGTATAATCTTTAATTCTTACTCATTTAAAACTCCCTTAAAGTGGTGGTCAGATTAAAACTGCTAAAGCAATTTATCACCTAAGCAAAGGATAGGTAATATTTTAATGATTGGAGAGCATTCCACTGCTTTGAGCTGCCATGATGGGCAAATCAGAGAATTTTTATTCCCGTTTGGGAACTTTTATTCATCCGCAGTGCAAAACAGTGTATGTATCAGGTCAGACACCCGAGCGCCACTACATTTATTCGGTATTGGATTGTTCTAAAATGCTGAATGCAGTGCTCAGCAGCCCCCTTGGGAATGAATTACAATGGTTAAATATGTGCACTATCCTTCCTTTTTAAAAGGGATAAAAGATACCAAATGGTACAGGTCTCTATTCTCAAATTTCCACCAAACAACATCCTTTCTATATATAGGTGACATCTAGTTTTCAACAGGCATCATTTTTCAATTTGCATCTTATTACGTGCTTCAATTCATTTCATTTCTGAATATTTTTTCATTTTTTGCAACAAAAAGTATTTTTCATCAGTTTGTGTATTTGTGAAAAATACAAGTGCAACAAATGTAAAAGTGACATGTTATATATAAAATGACTATGATAAACCACTAGATGGCAATAATAAACTATCAAACATTTGCCCTCAGCTTCACATTGCAAAAAAACATTCCCAGGCTTCTTTTTTCTTTATTTTCAGTAAAAACAAATATTCTTTCATACTGTATCTTACTGATTTGTATCAGGGAGAAAGGAAGGACAAAGCAGCGCAGCAATAATTCTTCCATCAGGAACACTCTTGACAATGCAGGCAGAGATGAACATTTCTGGATTCAGAATGATGAATCCAAATAAGCAGGTAAAAAAACAAACCTGTTATGACTGTAAATTAAAGAGTTTATTCATTCTAAGCTTAGATTATGTATTGTTGCTTGAAGTGAAGGCATTGAACTGCAACATGAAAACAGTGACATTTTGTGCTAATGCTTAATACAGTATTTTAAATAAAGCTACCGAGTAATGCAACAAAAACATTAGGATAATAATACAAAAATATTTTTGCCTGCAATATTTATTACAACATTTGTTGCATATGTTAAAATATTTTTGGTGACATATTTCTCTGTAACATGTCCTCCTTATTAAGGCACTGTTTAAACAGTAATGTAACAATGAATTATTTGATGCTTTTAACAAAATTATAAAATTATATGATCTTTATGCATAGACACAATCAAATAATTGACTGTTGAACACAATCAAAGATATAAAATCCTGCACATTATTCTAAACTAGAGATGAGAGGATCGATTGGCAGAGGATTTTGATTAGAATTCCCTGAAACTCAAGGTTATATGCACATTTGAACACTTTGTAATATGATTTGTGGGAAATGCAAAAACAAAGCATGTCTGGTACCATTTTCTGCACGGCTTGAGACATCAGAGAGTGGGCTAATGAAGTTTTGCGCAGCCATGTGGGCTTCCTCTTCATCTATGACATCACATGGTCTATCCCAGTTTATTGAGCTACCTTGTATATTGATGGCAAGCACCGGAGTTATCAGAGCTCAGCGGGTTCCAGAGGAACACACAGCTGGGCGAACTTCAAGTAGTTTGTACGTTTGTATGGTAGACTTGTATTCAATCTTTATCTCTCTGTCTCTTCTTTACAAAAAATAAAGTAATATTAATGTATATGTAATATCCAAGCCACTAGATGTTTTACAGTATTGTGTGTTGTGATGAATTTATTCAACCAACACTAATCACATTTTTCAAAAAATTCAGCAAAGCCAGGTAATTAGAACTTTAACTTATCTCTCCTCATAACCTATTATACATAATGCAATCCAAAAAGTGAAATATGTCGGACTCGTCACTAATCATTCACTAGCTTGATCTTGCAACCAGAGTATAAATCCAAACGAGCAATTATCTGTGAGGCTCAGCAACAACAGAAAAGTCTTATGGCTCATTCTGATGTTCCCGCACACCACTCCAAGATCGGACCACTACTGCATGGACTGACCACGCGTCTCCAGTTCCGAGAATGACAGCTTTATGTATTTCTATGAGGCTATCCTTTTCAGATCAGGAAAGGCGCAACCAGTCTGTGCACTGTTGTCCAATCTTGGAACGATTTTCATAGACATCTGAATAAACCTTTAGAAATTCCTAATTTCCTAAGAGGAAGTCAATTAAAGAACTCAAAAAATGAAAGAAGCATAAATCTTAATTTATTCATTGGATATAGATAAATCAGAGAATAGAAATGAACAGCACGTGACCTACAGTTGTTTAACCCCTTCACAACATGCGCGGTACTATTACTGCGCATGTCGTGTCTCCCCCTTTGATGTGGGCTCCGGCGGTGAGCCCACATCAAAGTCGCAACATGTCAGCTGTTTTGTACAGCTGACATGTGCGCGCAATAGTGGCGGGTGAAATCGCGATTCACCCGCCGCTATTAACCTGTCAAATGCCGCTGTCAAACGCAGACAGCGGCATTTAACCGGCGCTTCACATGACCGGGGGTCGGCAATGCATCAGGATGGTAACCATAGAGCTCCTTGAGACCTCTATGGTTACTAATGCCGGCCTGCTGTGAGCGCCCCCCTGTGGTCGGTGCTCACAGCACACCTGCATTTCTGCTACATAGCAGCGAACATCAGATCGCTGCTATGTAGGAGAGCCGATCGAGTGGTGCCAGCTTCTAGCCTCCCATGGAGGCTATTGAAGCATGGCAAAAGTAAAAAAAATGTTTTTAAAAATATGAAAACAACAAAAATATGAAAGTTTAAATCACCCCCCTTTCGCCCCATCCAAAATAAAACAATAAAAAAAAAATCAAATCTACACATATTTCGAATCGACGTGTTCAGAATCGCCCGATCTATCAATAAAAAAAGCATTAACCTGATCGCTAAACAGCGTAGCGAGAAAAAAAATTCGAAATGCCAGAATTACGTTTTTTTGGTCGCCGCGACATTGCACTAAAATGCAATAACGGGCGATCAAAAGAACGTATCTGCACAAATGTGGTATCATTACAAAACACCAGCTCGGCACGCAAAAAATAAGCCCTCACTCGACCCCAGATCACGAAAAATGGAGATGCTATGGGTATCAGAAAATGGCGCGCTTTTTTTTTTTTTAGCAAAGTTTGGAATTTTTTTTCACCACTTAGATAAAAAATAACCTAGACATGTTTGGTGTCTATGAACTCGTAATGACCTGGAGAATCAAAATGGCAGGTTCAGTTTTAGCATTTAGTGAACCTAGCAAAAAAGCCAAACAAAAAACCAGTGTGGGATTGCACTTTTTTTGCAATTTCACCACACTTGGAATTTTTTTCCCCATTTTTTAGTACAAGACATGGTAAAACCAATGATGTTGTTCAAAAGTACAACTTGTCCCACAAAAAAACAAGCCCTCACATGGCCATATTGATGGAAAAATAAAAAAGTTATGGCTCTGGGAAGGAGGGGAGCGAACAACGAAAACACAAAAACGAAAAAGGGCCGCGGCATGAAGGGGTTAATATCCTTCATGACACTTCCTTAGGGTTTTGAGGAAACATAACTGGTAGTGATGAGCGAGTATGCTCGTTATTGAGTTTTCCAAGCATGCTCGGGTGTTCTCCAAGTATTTTGGGCATACTCGTAGGTAATGTTTTTGTCTCCGCAGCTGCATGATATGCAGCTGTAAGGGTATGTTTCCATGGGGCGTATTGCTTGAGTATTTGCTACTGATTGGACGCTGCATACAGCCACAGCATCCAATCTGCAGCATCCAGATGTCACAGCATAGCGGCTGGGATTTTATGAAATCTCATCTCCACTATGTGTACAAACACGCAGGTGGCAGACCTGCGTAACCGGACATGCGGCGCGTCTTTATAGACCGTAGCATGTCTATTTATCTTGTGGAGACACTCCTTCTCCGCAAGATAAATAACACAGTCTATGTATGTGATGCGGTGATTTCACCGCGTGTACAAAAGGGCGCAGCACTTTGGGTGGAGCGGGCTATCCACTGCGTCCAAAGCACTGCCAATACGCCCCATGGACACATAGCCTTAGACAACCTGAACACATGCAGGGATGCAGGGATTGCCTGTTAGGGAATCCACACATGTACTCAGGTTGTTTAGCAGCCGCAAATCACGCAGCTACGGAGACAAAAACATAATCTGTGAGCACACCCAAAATACTCGGAGAACACTCGAGCATGATCGGAAATCTCGAGTAACGAGCACACCTGCCCATCACTAATCACAGGTGATGTGAAACACTCCATGTGATATTTGTTTATGTTCTCTGTATAAAACCCAACTTTCATTCAAACACAGCCTTAGTGATAAGAACAAAATTGATTGTGTGGCAATTGTGCAGCATAGAGATCAAGAAGAGTTTAACAATGATATAAAATAAAAAAAACCTTTTTTTTCAAAACAAGTTAAAAAATTCACAAAACACATATAATAATAAAATGGTGCCTCAAACCATATCACACAAAGTGGGAAGGACAGCTACAAAGGTTATAAGCAGTGTATGCCCTATCATTAACCCCTTTCTGACCTCGGACGTCCGAGGTCAGAACCCCCGCTTTGATGCGGGCTCCGGCGGTGAGCCCTCATCAAAGCCAGGACATGTCAGCTGTTTTGAACAGCTGACATGTGCCCGCAATAGCGGCGGGTGAAATTGTGATTCACCTGCCGCTATTAACTAGTTAAATGCCACTGTCAAACGCAGACAGCGGCATTTAACCGGCGCTTCCGGCCGGGCGGCCAGAAATGAGCGCATCGCTGACCCGCGTCACATGATCAGGGGTTAGCAATGCTTCTGTATAGTAACCATAGAGGTCCTTGAGACCTCCATGGTTACTGATTCCCGGTAGCTGTGAACGCAACCCTGTGGTCGGCGCTCATAGCACACCTGCATTTCTGCTGCATAGCAGCGATCTGATGATCGCTGCTATTTAGTAGAGGCAATCAAGTTGTGCCAGCTTCTAGCCTCCTATAGATGCTATTGAAGCATGGCAAAAGTAAAAAAAGGAAAAAAAATGTGAAAAAAATAAAAAAAATATAAAAGTTTAAATCACCCCCCTTTCGCCCCATTCAAAATAAATCAATAAAAAAATAAAACCTACACATATTTGGTACCGCCGCGTTCAGAGTCACCCGATCTATCAATAAAAAAAGCATTAACCTGATTGCTAAACAGCATAGAGAGAAAAAATTTTGAAACGCCAGAATTACATTTTTTTGGTCGCCGCAACATTGAATTAAAATGCAATAACGGGTGATCAAAAGAATGTATCTGCACCAAAATGGTATCATTAAAACTGCCAGCTCAGCATGCAAAAAATAAGCCCTCACCCGACCCCGTATCATGAAAAATGGAGACGCTACAGGTATTGGAAAATGGCGCAATTTGTTTTTGTTTTTTTAGCAAAGTTTGGAAATTTTTTCACCACTTAGATAAAAAATAACCTAGTCATGTTAGGTGTCTATGAACTCGTAATGACCTGGAGAATCATAATGGCAGGTCAGTTTTAGCATTTAGTGAACATAGCAAAAAAGCCAAACGAAAACCAAGTGTGGGACTGCACTTTTTTTGCAATTTCACCGCACTTGGAATTTTTTCCTATTTTCTAGTACATGACATGCTAAAACCAATGATGCCGTTCAAAAGTACAACTCGTCCCACAAAAAATAAGCCCTCACATGGCCATATTGATGGAAAAATAAAAAAGTTATGGCTCTGGGAAGGAGGGGAGCGAACAACGAAAACACAAAAACGAAAAAGGGCCGCGGCATGAAGGGGTTAATATCCTTCATGACACTTCCTTAGGGTTTTGAGGAAACATAACTGGTAGTGATGAGCGAGTATGCTCGTTATTGAGTTTTCCAAGCATGCTCGGGTGTTCTCCAAGTATTTTGGGCATACTCGTAGGTAATGTTTTTATCTCCGCAGCTGCATGATATGCAGCTGTAAGGGTATGTTTCCATGGGGCGTATTGCTTGAGTATTTGCTACTGATTGGACGCTGCATACAGCCACAGCATCCAATATGCAGCATCCAGATGTCACAGCATAGCGGCTGGGATTTTATGAAACCTCATCTCCACTATGTGTACAAACACGCAGGTGGCAGACCTGCGTAACCGGACATGCGGCGCGTCTTTATAGACCGTAGCATGTCTATTTATCTTGTGGAGACACTCCTTCTCCGCAAGATAAATAACACAGTCTATGTATGTGATGCGGTGATTTCACCGCGTGTAAAAAAGGGCGCAGCACTTTGGGTGGAGCGGGCTATCCACTGCGTCCAAAGCACTGCCAATACGCCCCATGGACACATAGCCTTAGACAACCTGAACACATGCAGGGATGCAGGGATTGCCTGTTAGGGAATCCACACATGTACTCCGGTTGTTTAGCAGCCGCAAATCACGCAGCTACGGAGACAAAAACATAATCTGTGAGCACACCCAAAATACTCGGAGAACACTCGAGCATGATCGGAAATCTCGAGTAACGAGCACACCTGCCCATCACTAATCACAGGTGATGTGAAACACTCCATGTGATATTTGTTTATGTTCTCTGTATAAAACCCAACTTTCATTCAAACACAGACTGAGTGATAAGAACAAAATTGATTGTGTGGCAATTGTGCAGCATAGAGATCAAGAAGAGTTTAACAATGATATAAAATAAAAAAAACCTTTTTTTCAAAACAAGTTAAAAAATTCACAAAACACATATAATAATAAAATGGTGCCTCAAACCATATCACACAAAGTGGGAAGGACAGCTACAAAGGTTATAAGCAGTGTATGCCCTATCATTAACCCCTTTCTGACCTCGGACGTCCGAGGTCAGAACCCCCGCTTTGATGCGGGCTCCGGCGGTGAGCCCTCATCAAAGCCGGGACATGTCAGCTGTTTTGAACAGCTGACATGTGCCCGCAATAGCGGCAGGTGAAATTGTGATTCACCTGCCGCTATTAACTAGTTAAATGCCACTGTCAAACGCAGACAGCGGCATTTAACCAGCGCTTCCGGCCGGGCGGCCAGAAATGAGCGCATCGCTGACCCGCGTCACATGATCAGGGGTTAGCAATGCTTCTGTATAGTAACCATAGAGGTCCTTGAGATCTCCATGGTTACTGATTCCCGGTAGCTGTGAACGCAACCCTGTGGTCGGCGCTCATAGCACACCTGCATTTCTGCTGCATAGCAGCGATCTGATGATCGCTGCTATTTAGTAGAGGCGATCAAGTTGTGCCAGCTTCTAGCCTCCTATAGATGCTATTGAAGCATGGCAAAAGTAAAAAAAGTAAAAAAAATGTGAAAAAAATAAAAAAAATATAAAAGTTTAAATCACCCCCCTTTCGCCCCATTCAAAATAAATCAATAAAAAAATAAAACCTACACATATTTGGTATTGCCGCGTTCAGAGTCGCCCGATCTAACAATAAAAAAAGCATTAACCTGATTGCTAAACAGCGTAGAGAGAAAAAAATTTGAAACGCCAGAATTACATTTTTTTGGTCGCCGCGACATTGAATTAAAATGCAATAACGGGTGATCAAAAGAATGTATCTGCACCAAAATGGTATCTTTAAAACTGCCAGCTCAGCACGCAAAAAATAAGCCCTCACCCGACCCCGTATCATGAAAAATGGAGACGCTACAGGTATTGGAAAATGGCGCAATTTGTTTTTGTTTTTTTAGCAAAGTTTGGAAATTTTTTCACCACTTAGATAAAAAATAACCTAGTCATGTTAGGTGTCTATGAACTCGTAATGACCTGGTGAATAATAATGGCAGGTCAGTTTTAGCATTTAGTGAACATAGCAAAAAAGCCAAACGAAAACCAAGTGTGGGACTGCACTTTTTTTGCAATTTCACCGCACTTGGAATTTTTTTCCTGTTTTCTAGTACATGACATGCTAAAACCAATGATGCCGTTCAAAAGTACAACTCATCCCACAAAAAATAAGCCCTCACATGGCCATATTGATGGAAAATAAAAAAGTTATGGCTCTGGGAAGGAGGGAAGCGAAAAACGAACACTGAAAAACGCGAAAAGCCCACGGTCATGAAGGGGTTAAACAAGTCTAATTATTAGAAGATGTGGCCATATTATGCAGGATCTGGTAATATTGAGGGCTTATTTAGCTGTATCACACACCAGATTGCATCCCATCCCCATGACTGCATAATAAATAGAACATTCAAAAGTATCCATGTGGGTGTGTGGAGGTACAAATTTATAGTCTCCCCAAAAAGCATTCTGTTTCCAAAAATTTAGGCACACAGGTAAAAATAATAACTGGAAAATTCCTAGTGCCTATAAACATCCCACTGAAAGCCTGCACTCCTTTCCTTGTAAAGAATACTACTGAGACCGCATAGCGTGAGGGTAAAATAGTGTAGCAATAGTTTATTGAACCACCAACAGACAATAACATATAGTTCAGTCCCAGAAGGTACACAAGATTGTGCAAAGTACAGGGTCTCACCTTTCCACTGACTTTCCTGGCTGTAGAGCAGCTACGAATTCTGAGCTTTCAGGGCAGACTAGCCACACCCTTGTCACCCCAATATTCATGGCCAACCACAGAGAGGATTCATGGCCAACCACAGAGAGGAGGTAACAACAAACTTAGGAATCTAACAGTGCATTAAAGTATGTGGCCAGGTGACCTGATTGTCCCAACCTAGCTTCTCCAAACTTCTTTGATGGCTCAGTGATGGTCAGATCTATTTTCCTCTAGCTAGGGCCATGGTCCCTTAAGCTGTCTCTATGGGAACCGAGGCAGATCCCCTTTTATAGTTCACAACTGTCCTTCAGGCCATTATTCACAGGTCAGGGGGAAGGTGGGATGAGGTAATCTCTCATTGTTTGAGTATTCAGTCAGTTTGCATAGTTTATCCTTCAGTGTTTGCAAGTCAACAACATGGACTATTACAATGGGTAGTCAAAATATTAGCAAAC
Organism: Ranitomeya variabilis; assembly: GCF_051348905.1. Lineage (NCBI taxonomy): Eukaryota > Metazoa > Chordata > Amphibia > Anura > Dendrobatidae > Ranitomeya > Ranitomeya variabilis. The sequence goes on along the minus strand of NC_135234.1, from coordinate 563,511,508 downwards.
ATCAATTGTCCAATGACCCTGCGACCCTGTACTCCAAGGATAGCAGCACAAAAAAGTTGCAACAAATATCAATTCAAGAGTCAACATTCAGACACATATGAACAATGGCTTATATTTCTTGACCTACTGAGAACTATGTCTGGCCTAATTAAGAGTAAATGCTGTGTCGCCAGAACAGACTTTTGTGATTTGGCAGAACATTCTGTGCAAAACACTGACTCAAACTGAGAGTGTCGCTGTTAAAGGTAACATCATCTTGCACATGATGCTGTGATTGGCATTAGTGATGTCATTTACAGTATTCATTCACTTTCTTCCATTAACCTCTTCACTACTGCAGACGGTAAATAAACAGATGATGGACCTGAGTGAGGACTTGTTTTGTTTTTGTGGGAGTTGAAGTATTATTGCGAACATTTTATATAACATTTTAGATTGCATTTATTCTGTGCCCTACGCTGATCACTTACACCTGGGTTTCCATCTAAATCTCTGAACGATGTTATTCAGATGAAATCCTCAATCAACTCCCTGTAATGACGCAGCAGCTATTGATTGCGGCATCTAGAAGATAACACAGTGTTAACATCATAAGGTCCTGAGCAAATCAGGTCGCGATGATGTTGCAGGTCAGAACTATCACTCTGCTCCAGAATCCCAGTGCTTGCAGGAATCTGGGGGTCCCGAGCGCTGCAAGACCACCGATCATAAAGAAACGTCAGAGCTACACAAAGCCCAGATGTTTCTGGCCTTTGTGTAGCTCCAGTTTAGGACCCTATGATGTTAACCCTGTTTTTTTTTCTAAATGCTGCTATCAATAACGATCGTGGCATTTAGAATTTTCTCTCACCCCTCCGGTTCTCAAGGGTTTTCATGGGAGCCAGAGATCAAATGATGAGCTTTGGGTCTGCCAGTTATGGTGACCTGTTAGAATCAACCAGAAGCAGGGTCTAACAGATATTATGACAGGGTAAAATTGACAGTTCTCATGCTTTGCAATGCATCTGTTTTCAGGCCTTGCCTATGTATTGCAAGGCCTGAGAACACCGACCATAGAAATAAAAGTGACTAAGTAAAAAAAATATTATTTTTTATTTAAAAAAAGTAAAAATATTAAACCACTAAACACAAGTACTTATATTTGTAAAAATATAAAATAAACAAAAAGTACACAAATATAGAATTGCCACATCCGTAAAGATCAGATCTATAAAACTGTCACACTAGTTAACCCCTTCAGTGAACACCGTAAAAATAAATAAATAAAAGATGTGTAAAAAAAAGTTCCTTTTTGACCATACCACCGAACAAAATGTGGAACAAAATGTGGTAATAAAGTCAAATGTAAATACCGTACAAATGGTATAACTGAAAATACATCTTGTCTTGCAAAAAAACAAGCTGTCATACAGAGGAGAAATACAAAATTATACCTCTCAGAATAAAGAGATGCAAAAACAATTTTTTCTATAAAGGTGCTTATTGTGCAAATGCAGCAAGACATATATATATAAACAGTACAGACCAAAAGTTTGGACACACCTTCTCATTTAAAGGTTTTTCTGTATTTTCATGACTGTGAAAATTGTACATTCACACTGAAGGCTTCAAAACTATCAGTTAACACATGTGGAATTATATACTTAACAAAAAAGTGTGAAACAACTGAAAATATGTCTTATATTCTAGGTTCTTCAAAGTAGCCACCTTTTGCTTTGATGACTGCTTTGCGCACTCTTGGCATTCTCTTGATGAGCTTCAAGAGATAGTCACCAGGAATGGTCTTCCAAAAATCTTGAAGGAGTTCCCAGAGATGCTTAGCACTTGTTGGCCCTTTTGCCTTCACTCTGCTGTCCAGTTCACCCCAAACCATCTCGATTGGGTTCAGGTCTGGTGACTGTGGAGGCCAGGTCATCTAGCGTAGCTCCCCATCACTTTCCTTCTTGGTCAAATAGCCCTTACACAGCCTGGAGGTGTGTTTGGGGTCATTGTCATGTTAAAAAATAAATGATGGTCCAACTAAATGCAAACCGGATGGAATAGCATGCTGCTGCAAGATGCTGTGGTAGCCATGCTGGTTCAGTATGCCTTCAATTTTGAATAAATCCCCAACAGTGTCACCAGCAAAGCACCCCCACACCATCACACCTCCTATTCCATGCTTCACGGTGGGAACCAGGCATGTAGAGTCCATCTATCACCTTTCCTGCATCGCACAAAGACACGGTGGTTGGAACCAAAGGTCTCAAATTTGGACTCATCAGACCAAAGCACAGATTTCCACTAGTCTAATGTCCATTCCTTGTGTTCTTTAGCCCAAACAAGTCTCTTCTGCTTGTTGCCTGTCCTTAGCAGTGGTTTCCTAACAGCTATGTTACCATGAAGGCCTGCTGCACAAAGTCTTCTCTTAACAGTTGTTGTAGAGATGTGTCTGCTGCTGCTAGAACTCTGTGTTGCATTGACCTGGTCTCTAATCTGCTGTTAATATGCGAGTTCTGGGGCTGGTGACTTAGATAAACTTATCCTCAGAAGCAGAGGTGACTCTTGGTCTTCCTTTCCTGGGTCGGTCCTCATGTGAGCCAGTTTCTTTGTAGAGCTTGATGGTTTTTGCCACTGCACTTGGGGACACTTTCAAAGTTTTCCCAATTTTTTGGACTGACTGACATTCATTTTTTAAAGTAATGATTGCCACTAGTTTTTCTTTACTTAGCTGCTTTTTTCTTGTCATAATACAAATTCTAACAGTCAATTCAGTAGGACTATTGTAAGGCCCACAGGGTGTGACAAGTTATAGTGGACTCACTAGACCACTGGTGGTGCAGTGGTGGCTGTATACCCGATACTCAAAAGACAGGAGAGTGGATCTCATAAACCAAAAGATATTTATTAACGAGGTAAAACAAAAAGGGAAAAGTTGTCAGAGGGAAGAACCTCTGGATCAGAACACTGTACCATGTGGTGGAGCACCGGGCAAGGTGTACCCTTATACAGGGATTCCCCTGTCACAACACCAGGTGGCCTGAATGCCGCGGAACCAGGACCAGAGGACAACCCATATTGACAAACTAGCAATACTATAGAATACTTGGACTTGCTGGTGGAGAGAATCCCAGAACCTCCATGAAATCCAGAAAAGTTAATCCCACCGGTAGCAGGGTCTGGAGGGTTCCGTGAGAAGACGCAAGAGCACTTGGAGTGGGAACTGGAGAGACCAGAGGAATCCTGGATGGGAAATGCCAGAAGAGGACTCTATGGAAATAGACATGAAAGTAAAGTGCAGATCACAGCAGAGCGTGGCCTGAAGCAGAGGCAACAATCCAGAGAATGAACATGTTGCCCAGGCACCTTCCTTAAGGGGAGGATGCTTTTTATGCACAGAGCATCAAAGCACAGACAGCCATAATAGCACACAGGTGCCCTGCTGCTTCAAGTATGTGCAGGAAGCGGGGCGCAGCTCCTAAGAGCATTTCCAGGAGACCTGCCAAGAGGATGCAGGTTCTTAGCAGAGAAAGGAGCTGCTGATCGTTTGGAGCCACAGACAGGGTGAGTAAGGCTGTGTAATAGGCGCCGGTCTCCCTGCACAGTGGAGACCAAACCTGCGGCTGAGGACATGACAATACCCCCCCTATGCCCCCCCTTCTTCAAACCTGCGAGGAATTTTCTAAGAAGAACCGGGGCATTAATGGTCTCCTTAGGCTCGCAGGATCTCTCTTCAGGACCGTATCCCTTCCAGTCAATCAGAAAGAGTGACCTGCCCCCTCTTTTCTTCATGGCCAGGATGTCCTTAACTTCATAGACGTCCTCGGAACTGACAGAAGGAAATTTACCTGGATCCTGGGTGAAGCGACTGAGAACAACTGGTTTCAGCAGGGATACATGGAAGGAATTATGGATCCGTAAGGAAGCAGGCAATTTCAAACGATAACACACATCGTTGATCCGTGGAGTACTTCAAAGGGACCGATGAAACGAGGAGCCAGCTTATAAGAAGGGACCTTAAGACGGATGTGCCTGGAAGACAGCCATACCTTATCTCCGGGTTGGAAATGTGGAGGATCCAGATGTCTCTTATCTGCATGTTCCTTGGTTCGAACCGTTGCCTGCTCCAGTGAAGTCCTCGTCTCAGTCCAGACTTTTGTGAAGTCCTTAGCCAGGGACTCAGCTGCAGGATTGCCGGAAGCAAGAGGCAGTGGAGTCGGGATCTTAGGATGCTGTCCATAAACAATAAAAAATGGGGAGTTAAGGTACCGTCACACTAAGCGACGCTGCAGCGATACAGACAACGATGCTGATCGCTGCAGCATCGCTGTTTGGTCGCTGGAGAGCTGTCACACAGACCGCTCTCCAGCGACCAACGATGCCGAGGTCCCCGGGTAACCAGGGTAAACATCAGGTTACTAAGCGCAGGGCCGCGCTTAGTAACCCGATGTTTACCCTGGTTACCAGCGTAAAATGTAAAAAAAACAAACAGTACATACTTACATTCGCGTCCCCCGGCGTCCGCTTCCTGCACTGACTGAGCGCCGGCCCTAACAGCAGAGTGGTGACGTCACCGCTGTGCTGTACTTTCACTTTCACTTTACGGCGCTCAGTCAGTGTGGGAAGCGGACGCCGGGGGATGCGAAGGTGAGTATGTAGTTTGTTTTTTTTACATTTTACACTGGTAACCAGGGTAAACATCGGGTTACTAAGCGTGGCCCTGCGCTTAGTAACCCGATGTTTACCCTGGTTACCAGTGTAAAACATCGCTGGTATCGTTGCTTTTGGTGTCAAACACGACGATACACGCCGGTCTGACGACCAAATAAAGTTCTGAACTTTGTTCAATGACCAGCGATATCACAGCAGGATCCTGATCGCTGCTGCGTGTCAAACTAAACGATATCGCTAGCCAGGACGCTGCAACGTCACGGATCGCTAGCGATATCGTTTAGTGTGATGGTACCTTTAGAGGAGGACTCACCGACATGAATGTTGTAGGAAAACTCAGCCCATGGCAGCAGGTCGGCCCAGTCGCTATGGTGACCCTTCATGAAGTGGTTGGTGAGGACTTGATTCACTCTCTCTACTTGGCCATTAGATTGTGGGTGATAGGCCGAGGAGAAGTCCGGGGTAACATCCAACAGTTTACAGAGGGACCGCCAGAATCGGGAAATGAATTGGACTCCTCTGTCGGAGACAATGTGGAGTGGGAGTCCTTGAAGTTGAAGGACATGCTAAATGAAGAGCTCTGTGAGTTTAGGAGCAGAAGGAAGACCAGACAGTGGAGTGAAATGTCCCATCTTGGAGAACCGGTCCACAACAACCCTGATTACTGTACAACCCGATGATGCTGGCAGATCTGTGATGAAATCCATGGCAATGTGTTGCCAGGGAGCAGATGGAATCAGGAGCGGGAGGAGGTGACCGGCTGGCAGTTTCTTGGGTGTTTTATTACTAGCACAGGATGGGCAGGCTGCAACAAAGTTCAGAACATCTTGGCGCAAGGTGGACCACCAGTAGTGTCGGGATATTAGCTGTAACGTCTTCTTTTGACCGGGGTGTCCGGCAAGCTTAGAACAATGACCCCAGCGTAGAACTCGCTTCTTGTCTCTTTCATTTACAAGGTTCTTACCGGGAGGGAGCTGCGACATCCTAACTGGAGCCACCATGATCTTGGACGGTTCAATCATATGCTGAGGCTCCTCTTCAAGGTTGTCTGACAAGAAGAACCTGGAAAGCGCATCAGCTTTGATATTCTTCTCTGCAGGACGGAAATGGAGAGAGAAATTGAACCGAGCAAACAATAATGACCAACAAGTTTGGCGAGGATTAAGTCTTTGAGCTGACTGAAGATAGGACAGATTCTTATGACCAGTGTAAATGATGACTGGATGAACTGCGCCTTCAAGCAGATATTGCCATTCCTCTAAGGCTAGCTTAATTGCCAGTAACGCTCTATCACCAATTGAGTAGTTACGTTCACAGGGTGAAAATGCCTTGGAGAAGAAACCACAGGTCACCTTCTTACCGGTAGGTAGTTTTTGTGTGAGGACTGCTCCGGCTCCGGATGACGAAGCGTCCACTTCAAGTAAAAACTGTTTGTTGATCATAGGCCTATGAAGAGCAGGGGCGGTTGAGAAGGCTTGTTTGAGGTAGGTCAAAGCTGATTCGGCCTCAGGAGTCCAATCCTTAGGTTTGGCACCTTTACAAGTCAGGGCGATGAGTGGTCTTACCAGAGAGGAGAATTGGGGAATGAATTGCCTATAGTAGTTGGCGAATCCTTGGAACCACTGAATGGCCTTGATTCCCTCAGGTCGGGGTCACTTTAACATGGCAGAGACCTTCTCTGGATCCATCTCGAGACCTGTATCGGAAATAATATAGCCAAGAAAGGGTAAAGACTAGTGTTGAGCATTCCGATACCGCAAGTATCGGGTATCGGCCAATACTTGCGGGTATCGGAATTCCGATACCGAGATCCGATACTTTTGTGGTATCGGGAATCGGTATCGGGATTAATATCATTGTGTAAAACAAAGAATTAAAATAAAAAGTAGGGATATACTCACCTCTCCGGCGGCTCCTGGACTTTACCGCCGTAACCGGGACCCGTTGTACCTAAGAATGCGCGCTTGAAGGGCCTTAGATGAGGTCACTGCACTCTGATTGGTCCGTAGAGGTCGCGTGACCGCTACGCGACCAATCACAAAGCAGTGACGTCACCTAAGGTCTTTCAAGCGCTTGAAATACCTTAGAAGACGTCACTGCTTTGTGATTGGTCGCGTAGCGGTCACGCGACCGCTACGGACCAATCAGAGCGCAGTGACCTCATCTAAGGCCCTTCAAGCGCGCATTCTTAGGTACAACGGCTCCCGGTTACGGCGGTAAAGTCCAGGCTTCGTCGGAGGGTGAGTATATCCCTATTTTTTATTTTAATTCTTTCTTTTACACATTGATATGGATCCCAGGGCCTGAAGGAGAGTTTCCTCTCCTTCAGACCCTGGGAACCATACAGGATACCGTCCGATACTTGGTGTCCCATTGACTTGTATTGGTATCGGGCATCGGTATCGGATTAGATCCGATACTTTGCCGGTATTGGCCGATACTTTCCGATACCGATACTTTCAAGTATCGGACGGTATCGCTCAACACTAGTAAAGAACTCTGTTCAAACAGACATTTCTCAAACTTCGCGTAGAGACGATTCTCCCTCAGTCTTTGAAGAACGAGACTAACATTCCTCCTGTGAGTTGGTAAGTCAGGAGAAAATACCAGGATGTCATCCAGATACACCACCACACAAACATAGAGCAGGTCACAGAATACATCATTGACAAACTCCTGGAAGACGGCGGGTGCATTGCTTAACCCGAAAGGCATGACCCGATATTCATAGTGACCATCTCGTGTGTTGAAAGCCATTTGAAAATCCTGGAACCTCAAAGCCGATCAAAGAGCTTGGGAATTAAGGGAAGAGGGTATCTGTTCTTTACCGTAATTAGGTTGAGACCACGGTAGTCGATGCATGGGCGAAGAGACCCATCTTTTTTCTTGATGAAGAAGAACCCAGCTCCAGCTGGGGAGGAGGACTTCTGGATAAACCCTCGAGCCAAATTCTCCTTGATGTAATCGGACATGGCTTGAGTCTCATTGGGAGAAAGAGGGTAGATCCTACCTCGAGGCGGAGTAGATCCAGGAATTAAATTGATGGGGCAATCGTAAGGCCTGTGAGGCAGAAGTGTCTCGGCTTCCCTCTTGTTGAATACATCAGCGAAGGACCAGTAGGCAGAAGGTAACCCAGGTAAAGCTGCAGGAGGCCGTGGGGTAGAACCAGGCCATACTGGTTTGAGGCAGTGTTCGTGACAAGACTGACCCCATCGAAGGACATCTCCAGACCACCAATCCAGGACAGGTTCATGGAGGCGTAGCCACGGAAGACCTAGAAGTGTGATAGAAATATATATATATATCATGTAGATCTCACTTGCATGTATACTCCTCTATAATTATATATACTTATATACTCACAGCTAATATATACATTATAATAAATGGTTTAAAATGGCTGACATAAACTGATATAAGCCAGACAGACTGTATGGTGGTTTTCCATCCAAAAGTGGAACAACACTAGATGTATTAAGTGCTGATCAGATGTCTCAACTTTGTCCTAGATGCAGAGCTACATTTTAGTTGCTTAATCAGCATCCATATGTGCATTAATCACAATATTCCATATATATTTAGATAACCAATGACAGAGCAGCTAGACAATATGGTAATTAACTAACCACCCCTAACAACCCCTAACCACTCCTTTCTATATGCAATTATAAAACTATGTATGTACAATAAAGTATCAGAATTGATGGAATGTTGTTCTGTCACAATGGTGTACAGTCCATTCTTGATGAGCGCTCAAAATACTCAGTCTTATTGGGAGCGGCCGCAGCACACACACAGGGATAAATTTTTCCAAACCAAATTTCCATATCAAATGGCGCCCAGCGAGGCAATGGACAAAACACACACGGGGACCCTGCTGACCGGAGAGACGGAGGTGTTGGCCACGGCCTTGGTTCACGGGATGGAGACTGCGCAGCTCCATAAGTAAGGTAAGAAAATGTTATCATCTTACCTGAAAGTCCCCTCTGCCCAGTCCGGGTCTATACCTCTTGCCGGTCAGGTGTGGTCACCACCGTATTCCCAGGTAGTGTAAAAAGTCCAAAGCCTGTATCCAACAAACCCTGGGATATAAGTCAAGGTGTCTGCTGTGTGTCGTGTATGTGTTCTGTGTTTGTGTAAGATCCGGGAGAAGAAAGGAACAGTGACTGTTTTGTGGTGGCTGGGTAACAGACTGGAGGAGGTCAAATCGCTCGATAAGTTATTGCAGGATTCCTGTGCATAAGAGGAACAGGTAGTTCCGGGGCAGGTAGTCCCAGGCTCCAGGCACGGGTAGTTGTTATGAACTGGTGGCCTAGGAGCAGCATGGACGAGCTCTGGAGTAGGTGGCCTCTATACTGATCGCAGACCCTGAACTTAACACATAAACTAGAAGTAGCCGTGGGATGTTCCTGTCACTCCCTAGACACCTCGTCACGGCCGGAGGACTAATTACACCTAAAGAATGAAACAGGAATACTATCTTGCCTCAGAGAAAATTCCCAAAGGAAAGGCAGCCCCCCACAAATATTGACTGTGAGAGGAGAGGGAAATTACAAACGCAGACTGAAAACAGAATTTAGCAAAGGAGGCCACGCTACCTAGAAAGAAAAGACAGGAAAGAGTACTGTGCGGTCAGTATAAAAAATACTACAAAATCCACCACAGAGAATACAAAAATCTCCACACCTAACTAAAGGCATGGAGGGTAACTCTGTGACTCCAGAGCTTCCAACTTGGCTGAGTAAATCTTAACACAGACAAAGCTGGACAAGAAAAAACATAGCAATTCACAGAACTATTAAGTCCACCGCATGTGGACTGCAAAAACAGAGCCAGGACTTATCTTTGATGATTTGGACAATCCAGAAGGAGAAACCAAGCAGAGATGTGGATCCCTAGAAAACAATGGACAACTGGCACTCAATAAAGGAAGGAGCCAGACTAAATAGCCCCGTCCAAAGTGGAAGCAGCTGATGACTGTTGTGAAGGACAAACAGCAGCACTACCACTTATAACCACCAGAGGGAGCCTAAGAGCAGAACCCACAACAGAATTCACAACAGGTAGTGATAACTTAGAGGGCTACTGCAAATTCCCATAGTGCCGGCAAGCCAGTTAGGATGACCCGACCGGGGTGGTAGATTTCCCGCTTGTTGTGCTTCTCACTCAGGCGGCCCAGGCACAGGTGTGCCCAGTGTGATTGGCAGTAGTCTGTTCCCAGCGCAACCTGCACGTGTCACAGAATAAAAAGGGGCATCTCTCGGACTTCTGTATCTCTTTCTACTTGAGTCACGTATTACTGCTTTAAGAGCATACAATTGTAAAAGAAAGTTTTTTTTCTCTTTTCTTTTTACTTCCTCTTCTGCTGTAGCAAAGATATATGCATTGTAAATCACACTGTCACATCTGTTTTTTTTTCCTGGCTGTTTCTGCAATGCTGGCTATGTGTAGCTATTTGTGAAGAAGTGAAACAAATTGTATCTATCATTTTTGATGTGACAAACATGTTTTCAGATACGTGATTTTAGTGACATTGGATACAGCGGCATAAGAAAAGGGGAAGTGTGTGTCTCTGACTGCGTTTGAACGCAGAGAAAAAAAATATAGCTTTTTTTTATCTTTTGAAGGTCTTTATTCTGTTTTTTTATATTTTTTTAAAAGTTTTTTTAAGTTTTTTAATTTTTCCAAAGTTATCCTTTCTGTCTCTTTACCTTTTTTTTCAAAAGGTTTTTCTTTTGCATAAAAATTTTGAGTTTTTGATAGTGTACTAAGTTTTTGACGGTTTTATCATTTTGGGTTTTTTTTGTAGTTTTTATAGACTAATTTTTAGAAGTTTTTGCTGTTTTTTTTCCTTTTTTTGTTTTTTTTATTTTGGTTTTTGCCATGGGGTATAAAGTGGCCAAGCAACAGGAGGGTCTTTTACTTCCTTATGAGAAAACAGCCCCCCAGATAGTGGCAGAACACAAAGGTGTAAAGTATGTGAAGAATTTTGGAAGGTATAAAGTATGTGAAATTCATAAGAATGGCAGACTTCAAGCTGCGGAATGGCATGACATAGAAAGGAAAATAAGGGAAGTTAGCTGATGTTAAATTGCTGAATACTAATACATGGTATGAAGTAGCAGCAAAGCTTACACCGTTTAGGTGGTACAGAAAGATATGTGAGCAAACCAGGAGGTGATTTTTGTGTGTATAAGACGGGAGATATTGGATCTGCACAGTCTGCTCTCAGCAGAATCCATGGTATAGGGAGTTTTTTTTTTTTGCACAGTATGTGGTGTGTCCCGTCCCTCCCTACAGGGAGAAGGCATCATTGCTCCTCTCTATTGTTCTCGTTCTTCTCTATCCTACTTTTTCTCTGTCACTCTTTCTCTCCTCATTCTTCTCTCTCACTCTCCTTTCCTCTCCTCTTTCTCCACACTTTTCTCTCTCTCTCCCTCTCTCTATCTCTCTCCTCCACACCTTCCATCTTCTCCCTCTTCTCCTCACTCTCTCTCTCTCCTCCTTCTCCACTCCCCCACCACACCTATTTCCTCCTTCTCCTCCTTCTCCACACCCATCTCTCCTCCCTCTTCTGCTCACTCTCTCTCCACCTCTTTCTGCACACCCTGATTCTCCCCGTTTCTCTTTACCACACCTTTCTATCTCTCTCTCTATCTCCTCATTCTCCTTCTCCACACCTCTTTCCTCCTTCTTCAATCAACCCCTCCTTCTTCTTCTTCTTCTTCTTCTTCTTTTGCTGGGCCAATGCCCAATTCAAACAATGTGGTGCTTACAGCACCAGGTTCCCCTTCTATGTCCTTGGCACAATCCATCCATTGCCAGTTGTGATATCGGGGAAAGAAGGTGAAAATCTCCCCATGCAGAGGGCAACCCCCAGACACATCAGGCAGCAGACAGCTCAGCCCTTGTTGCAGAGGGGGGAAAACTGACATCATCATCTACATCTGCTGATAATGTACAACTTCAGCATCGGTCAGAGCTGCCTACATTCACACCAACATAGAACTATAAGCCTAATCCATCACAGCTTCAGCAAGGGGGAGACATCCTCACACAAAAAAGGCAACTTCTAAGTCCAAAATCAGTCAGTGTATGACCCCAGTACAAGCTATCACAACTATTCCTCTGATGAGGATGAAGAGGGAACATCATACATGCTGTCCAGTACTAGGAAAAGAAACCCACAGGCACCAAGAATGCAGGGGCAGATATAGGCACCACCATTACACTATGTGCACTGCACTTCAAGGCAGGTGACAATTCTCCAGATCCAGGGATGCATCCCATGCCATTTTACCAAAGAATGTAGCAGAACCAGCAAACATATGCAGCCACCTGGAATAATCTCCGGGCCATGAATGGAAATAGAAGCAGGTGATGCACTCTGGCCAATCATGAAGGAACAATTCAAACTTCCAGCAGAATTAGATGTACACGCTTGGGAGTCAGGGCCACAGCTAATTGAACAGCTCAGAAAGTGGGCCAAAGGCAGATTGGCAGGACAAGCCCTCAGCTTACATGACATGAGCGAAGACAAGACAGAGTCCGTAAAGAAGTTTCATGGCAGAGTAATGCAAGTATTCCAAGACTTGGGCTTCACCATTCATGACCAGATACACAGGCAAATGTTGGCACAGGCCTTTGTGCATGGACTGCGACAGCCAATCAGGAAACCACTGATAGTGGCTAGGCCTGAGAACAGGTCAATGGCAGTGGACTGACCCAGCAAAATGGTTTATGTATGCCTAGGAGACTGTTTATTGCCAATTGTAGCCCAAACTGCCGCCATTATAGCGCCACAAAGAGCACGAAGAAGAAAACAGGTGCCGTGCTGCTGAGAACACCAGAAGGGGAGCCAGAGGTGAAGATGCTGCAAAGTGCCAAGCGACACACCGGAAGAACCGCTGCAGACTCCAGAGAGGAGACACTGACCTCAATAAGGTTAGCAAAGGGGAGAAGCTATGTCAGAAAAGAGGGAAGAAGTGATGGCAGATGCAGCCGCAGTCCCTGTAATGCCCCAAGACCTTGGGTTGGATGCAGCCGCCGGTCTCATGACACCCCCGGGCCTCGCCACGAATGCACCTGCAGGCCCCATCTTACCACCGCAGCTTCAATCAGCAGGCCGGACCCTGCCGCCGCTATAGTGCCCATCATGCCATTGTCCACAGTAGCCAAAGGGACCGAGTCCCAACCAGGGGTGCAGAAGACAGCCCCTCTCATGGTGACCACTGACCTGGAAGAGCAACCACCCTACGAAGACATAAGAAGTGTCAAGTGTTACATCTGTGGCAAGTTTGGCCATTTCCAGAACCAGTGCAAAGCACCCACGCCCCCAAAGAGACTGGACCCATGCAAACCAAGAGTTGGTCCAGAGAAACAGGTCAAGGAAGAAGTGCAGAAAGCAGTGAAGTACCCCGTCCAAAGGACAGGGGCAAGCAAGCCAGGTCCGCAAGACACTACGCTCCTGACATGTAAAACTTCATCTGCAAGACCAATACCTCAAAATACCCTTAAAGTGGATGGCGTTGTCAGATCTTTTCTTCTGCACACCGGTACAAGTGTGATGAGACCTGTGGAACTCGCTGATCCCACCTGCCTATCAGAATCCTCTGTGCCTCGCATGGGCATTGATGGTCAAGTCAGACATTCTCAGCTTACAAAGTCACTGAGCGTGTGCACTCAGCCAGGACACTCTATCCTGTCCCAGTTTGTGGTGTCAAGGACCTTCCACTCAACCTGCTGGGAGCGAACCTACTGCAGAAGCTGAAGGCAACCACAGTGTTCCAGGAAGATGGGACAGTGACACTTTCTTCATCCCTGACCCAAGAAGAGTCATGCTGGCGGCCCTACAAGAACATTAAACAACCGATGAGGCTTACCCGAGGATTTACTGGACGTAGTACCAGAAAGTCTATGGTCTAAGGGACCCCAGGATGTGGGAAAACCTCAAGTTGCCCCAGTACGGGTGTCACTCAAGCCATGTACCCCGTACCCTCGTAAGGCCCAGGCCAGGCCTAGAGTCAAGCTGCCTCTGACCAACTGAAGGTCTATCTGGAAATAGGAATCATTGTTCCTTGCACATTGCCTTGCAATACCCTTTTCCCGGTCAAGAAAAAGACTGTAAAAGGAGAGCCAGCCAAGTTCAGAATGGTACATGACCTGAGAGCTGTGAATGACGCCATGGTGTTTGAAACTCCAATTGTGCCGAATCTGCACACTCTGCTCTCAAATGTGCCTGCCACAGCAAAAGTGTTCACAGTGACTGACCTGGCTAATGTTTTCTTCAGTGTTCCCCTTCACCCGGATGACCAGTACAAGTTTGCCTTAACACACCAGGGGGGACACCACACATGGACAGTGATGCCACAGTGGGCCCAGATCAGCCCTTCACAGTTCACCAAAGCAATGTCCACAGTCCTCACCAACTGGGTCACGGAACATGCAGAAGTAACCCTGTGTTATGGTGCTGGTGGTTAGGAACACTTGGAATGACCAAACCAGGCAAACCAGAAATATAGGACAAGCTCTGGGGACGTGGGAACTTTACTGACCGCAAACCTAATCCTATCACACACACTATAGGCAGCCGTGGAGCGTACCTAACTCTCCCTAGACGCCTCTTCACAGCCTGAGAGCTAGCTACCCCTAGAGAGAAACAAAAGCCTCACTTGCCTCAGAGAAATTTCCCCAAAGTAAGGTCAGCCCCCCACAAATAATGACGGTGAGTTAAGAGGAAAATACAAACATAGGAATGAAAACAGGTTTTAGCAAAAGAGGCCCACTAGTACTAAATAGTATGAAGATAGCAAGGGAACTGTGCGGTCAGTATAAAATACTACAAAATATCCACGCAGAGAGTACAAAAGACCCTCACACCGACTCACGATGTGAGGGAGCAACTCTGCTCCCCAGAGCTTCCAGCTAGCAAGAAAATAGCATATAAGCAAGCTGGACTGAACTTATCATATACTGAGAAACATTTTCCAAAAGCAATGAGCAAAAATGAACTAGCATGAACTTAGCTTCTCCAGGAGGAGACAGGTCACACATGAAGTCCCAGAGAGAACTGAACCAATACTGAATACAATGACAGCTGGCAACAAGTAAAGATCTAGGTGGAGTTAAATAGGCAACCAGCACTGCAGAAAATGAGGCAGCTGGAGCCCAGCTAAAGACCAGCAGTATCACTCAAAGCCACCAGAGGGAGCCCACGAACAGAACTCAACAAAGTACCATTCACGACCACAGGAGGGAGCCCGAGAACGGAATTCACAACAGTAACCCCCCTTGAGGAGGGGTCACCGAACCCTCACCAGAGCCCCCAGGCCGATCAGGACGAGCCAAATGAAAGGCACAAACCAAATCAGCAGCATGGACATCAGAGGCAACAACCCAGGAATTATCCTCCTGACCATAGCCCTTCCACTTAACCAAGTACTGAAGCTTCCGTCTCGAGACACGAGAATCCAAGATCTTCTCCACCACATACTCCAATTCTCCCTCGACCAACACCGGAGCAGGAGGATCAACAGAAGGAACCACAGGCACCACATACCTCCGCAACAATGACCTATGGAACACATTATGGATGGACACAGGATTGAGGATTTCAGAAATCTTATAAGGACCGATGAAACGAGGCTTAAACTTAGGAGAGGAAACCTTCATAGGAACATAACGAGAAGACAACCAAACCAAATCCCCCACACGAAGTCGGGGACCCACACAGCGACGGCGGTTAGCAAAGCGCTGAGCCTTCTCCTGTGACAGCGCCAAATTGTCCACTACGTGGTTCCAAATCTGCTGCAACCTGTCCACCACAGAATCCACGCCAGGACAATCAGAAGACTCAACCTGCCCTGAGGAAAAACGAGGATGAAAACCAGAATTACAAAAAAAAGGCGAAACCAAAGTAGCAGAACTAGCCCGGTTATTGAGGGCGAACTCAGCCAATGGCAAAAAAGTCACCCAATCATCCTGATCAGCTGAAACAAAACATCTCAGATAAGTTTCCAAGGTCTGATTAGTTCTTTCGGTTTGGCCATTTGTCTGAGGATGGAAAGCCGAAGAAAAAGACAAATCAATGCCCATCTTAGCACAAAAGGACCACCAAAATCTGGACAAAAACTGGGACCCTCTGTCCGACACAATGTTCTCCGGAATACCATGCAAACGAACCACATTCTGAAAGAACAGCGGAACCAAATCAGAGGAGGAAGGTAATTTAGACAATGGCACCAAATGGACCATCTTAGAAAAACGATCGCAAACCACCCAGATGACAGACATCCTCTGAGAGACCGGAAGATCCAAAATAAAATCCATGGAAATATGCGTCCAGGGCCTCTTTGGGACAGGCAAAGGCAAAAGCAATCCACTGGCACGAGAACAGCAAGGCTTGGCCCGAGCACAAATCACACAGGACTGCACAAAGGAACGCACATCTTGCGACAAGGAAGGCCACCAAAAGGACCTAGCCACCAAATCTCTGGTCCCAAAAATCCCAGGATGACCCGCCAACACTGATCAATGAACCTCGGAAATAACTCTACTGGTCCATCTATCAGGGACAAACAGTCTCTCCGGTGGACAACGGTCAGGTCTATCGACCTGAAACTCCTGCAGCACCCGCCGCAAATCAGGGGAGATGGCAGACAGAATCACCCCCTCTCTGAGGATACCAGCCGGTTCAGGAACTCCCGGAGAGTCAGGCACAAAACTCCTAGAAAGGGCATCAGCCTTCACATTCTTAGAGCCCGGAAGGTACGAAACCACGAAATCGAAACGGGAGAAAAACAGCGACCATCGAGCCTGTCTAGGATTTAGCCGCTTGGCAGACTCGAGATAAATCAAATTCTTGTGATCCGTCAAGACCACCACACGATGCTTGGCTCCCTCAAGCCAATGTCGCCACTCCTCAAATGCCCACTTCATTGCCAACAACTCCCGATTGCCAACATCATAATTACGCTCGGCAGGCGAAAACTTTCTAGAAAAGAAAGCACATGGCTTCATCACAGAGCCATCAGAGCTTCTCTGAGACAAGACAGCCCCTGCTCCAATCTCAGAAGCATCAACCTCGACCTGAAAAGGGAGAGAAACATCCGGCTGACGCAAGACAGGAGCCGAAGAAAACCGACGTTTCAGCTCCTGAAAGGCCTCAACGGCCGCAGGAGACCAATTCGTCACATCAGCACCCTTTTTGGTCAGATCAGTCAAAGGCTTAACCACACTAGAAAAATTAGTGATGAAGCGACGGTAAAAATTAGCAAAGCCCAGGAACTTCTGAAGACTCTTCACAGATGTAGGTTGAGTCCAATCATAAATGGCCTGGACTTTAACTGGATCCATCTCGATAGTAGAAGGGGAAAAAATAAAGCCCAAAAAGGATACCTTCTGGACTCCGAAGAGACATTTAGAGCCCTTCACAAACAAAGCATTAGCACGCAGGACCTGAAATACCATCCTGACCTGCTTCACATGAGATTCCCAATCATCAGAAAAGACCAGGATATCATCCAGGTATACAATCATGAATCTATCCAGATACTCTCGGAAGATGTTGTGCATAAAGGACTGAAACATGGAAGGGGCATTAGAAAGCCCAAATGGCATCACCAAGTACTCAAAATTGCCTTCGGGCGTATTAAATGCTGTTTTCCATTCATCGCCCCGCTTTATACGCACAAGATTATACGCTCCTCGAAGATCTATCTTGGTGAACCAACTAGCTCCCTTAATCCGAGCAAACAGATCGGACAGCAGAGGCAAACGGTACTGAAATTTGACCGTGATTTTATTAAGAAGGCGTTAATCAATACAAGGTCTCAAAGAACCATCCTTCTTGGCCACAAAAAAGAACCCTGCTCCCAATGGAGACGAGGACGGGCGAATATGTCCTTTCTCCAAGGACTCCTTTATATAACTCCGCATAGCGGTATGCTCTGGCACAGACAAATTGAACAGTCGACCCTTAAGGAACTTACTACCGGGAATCAAATTTATAGCACAATCACAATCCCTATGAGGAGGTAGGGCACTGGATTTGGGCTCATCAAATACATCCTGGTAATCCGACAAAAATTCAGGGACTTCAGAAGGAGTAGAAGAGGCAATTGACACCAAAGGAACATCACCATGTACCCCTTGACAATCCCAGCTAGACACAGACATTGATTTCCAATCCAATACTGGATTATGAACCTGCAACCATGGCAACCCCAACACAACAACATCATGCAAATCATGTAACACCAGAAAGCGAATATCCTCCTGATGTGCAGGAGTCATGCACATGGTCACTTGAGTCCAGTACTGAGGCTTATTCTTGGCCAATGGCATAGCATCAATTCCCCTTAGTGGAATAGGAAACTGCAAAGGCTCCAAGAAAAAACCACAGCACCTGGCAAATTCCAAATCCATCAAATTCAGGGCAGCGCCTGAATCCACAAAAGCCATAACTGAGTAGGATGAGAGAGAGCAAATCAAAGTAACAGACAAAATAAATTTAGGCTGTACAGTACCAATGGTGACAGACCTAGCGAACCTTTTAGTTCGCTTAGGACAAACAGAGATAGCATGAGTGGAGTCACCACAGTAAAAACATAACCCATTCTGACGTCTGTGATTTTGCCGTTCAATTCTGGTCAGAATCCTATCGCATTGCATAGACTCAGGCTTCTGCTCAGAGAACACCGCCAGATGGTGCACAGGTTTGCGCTCCCGCAAACACCGATCAATCTGAATGGCCAAGGACATTGAATCATTCAGACCCGCAGGCGTGGGGAACCCCACCATAACATCCTTAAGGGCTTCAGAAAGACCCTTTCTGAAAATCGCTCCCAGGGCACACTCATTCCTTTGAGTGAGCACAGACCACTTCCTAAACCTCTGGCAGTAAACCTCCGCTTCATCCTGACCCTGAGACAGAGCCAGCAAAGTCTTTTCTGCCTGGTCTACTGAATTAGGCTCCTCATAAAGCAATCCAAGTGCCAGAAAAAACGCATCTACATTTAGCAATGCAGGATCTCCTGGCTCCAGGGAGAATGCCCAGTCTTGAGGGTCGCCACGTAACAAAGAAATAATAATTTTAACTTGCTGAGTAGGGTCACCAGAGGAGCGGAGTTTCAGAGCAAGAAACAATTTGCAATTGTTTTTGAAATTCAGAAACTTAGATCTATCTCCATAAAACAAATCAGGAATTGGTATTCTAGGCTCTAACATAGGATTCTGAACTACAAAATCCTGAATGCTTTGTACCCTTGCAGTGAGATGATCCAAACTAGAGGACAGACTTTGAATGTTCATATCTGCAGCTGAGTCCTGAACCACCCAGAGATTAAGGGGAGGAGAGAAGCAAAACACACTGCAGAGAAAAAAAAATGAACTCAGGACTTCTCTTATCCCTCTTTTGTGAGGCATTAACACTTTCGGGCCAGCTGTACTGTTATGGTGCTGGTGGTTAGGAACACTTGGAATGACCCGATAGGCAAACCAGAAATATAGGACAAGCTCTGGGGACGTGGGAACTTTACTGACCGCAAACCTGATCCTATCACACACACTATAGGCAGCCGTGGAGCGTACCTAACTCTCCCTAGACGCCTCTTCACAGCCTGAGAGCTAGCTACCCCTAGAGAGAAACAAAAGCCTCACTTGCCTCAGAGAAATTTCCCCAAAGTAAGGTCAGCCCCCCACAAATAATGACGGTGAGTTAAGAGGAAAATACAAACATAGGAATGAAAACAGGATTTAGCAAAAGAGGCCCACTAGTACTAAATAGTATGAAGATAGCAAGGGAACTGTGCGGTCAGTATAAAATACTACAAAATATCCACGCAGAGAGTACAAAAGACCCTCACACCAACTCACGATGTGAGGGAGCAACTCTGCTCCCCAGAGCTTCCAGCTAGCAAGAAAATAGCATATAAGCAAGCTGGACTGAACTTATCATATACTGAGAAACATTTTCCAAAAGCAATGAGCAAAAATGAACTAGCATGAACTTAGCTTCTCCAGGAGGAGACAGGTCACACATGAAGTCCCAGAGAGAACTGAACCAATACTGAATACAATGACAGCTGGCAACAAGTAAACATCTAGGTGGAGTTAAATAGGCAACCAGCACTGCAGAAAACGAGGCAGCTGGAGCCCAGCTAAAGACCAGCAGTATCACTCAAAGCCACCAGAGGGAGCCCACGAACAGAACTCAACAAAGTACCATTCACGACCACAGGAGGGAGCCCGAGAACGGAATTCACAACAACCCTGCTACAATACGTGGACAATCAACTCCTTTGTGCAGTTGGCTTTGACACATGTAAAGCCCATTTCTTGTCTCTTCTACTGTACCTGGCAGAACAGCACTGCAAGGTCTCAAAGAACAAAGTCCAGTGGTGTCTGTAGCGAGTTACGTTCCAGAGACACTGTATTGCTCACCAGGCGAAACACCTGACAGATGACCGGAAGACCACAGTGGAGAAGATGGTTCCTCCAACAACTCCAAAGGCGCTACAGGCCTTCCTTGGTTTAGTTTCGTATTGCAGAGCCTGGATCCCTGATGCCTGAGTCCTAATGCAGCCTCGGTGTGATTGCGTCAGTGTGATCCCGTTCCTCCTGACAGATAAAGCTTTCAGCTCGTTCAAGAAGATAAAAGGCTCTGTAGTCTCAGCGCCAGCACTAGGCCTACCTGACTACGAGAAGCCATTCCGTCTCTACTTGATGAGAAAAGAAGGCCTTGCTACTGGAGTCCTGACGCAGCTTCAGGGGGGAAAGCAGAGACTTTTGGACTACTTTTCAGCTCGCCTGGATCCAGTTGCAAGGGGAGCCTCTTCCTCCCGCATGAGAGCAGCAGTTGTAGCACACGCCCTCCTGGACAGGACTACTGACAACATTGGAAAAACCATTAGAAATCCTGGCTCCGCATGACATCTCAGCAATCCTCAGCCACACCCAGCCAAAACATCTCTCCACCGCCAGGCATCTTCGCCTCCAGTGCTCTCTACTCCTGCCCGACAATGTCATCAACTGCAGATGCACAGTCCTCAACCTGTCCACTCTACTCCCACTCCCAAGGGGGGATACAGATATGGACCCTCAGATAAAAAGTCTGATCAAAATCTGCATGATACCTTCCGCAAGGATCTGGATTTGCTTCACCCGGATGACCATGATTGCTTCAGCATCATGCAACAGGAAACAGCAGGTCTACCCAAGGTGGCAGAAGAGCCACTGACAAAACCAGAGTTGATCCTCTATGTGGATGGCTCCAGATTTGCAGATGATGAAGGAAGATTCCACACGGGATGTGCAGTGACCAGCAATCAAGAGATCCTGTGGTCCAGAAGTCTGCTGCCTAGTCTGTCAGCCCAGGAAGCAGAACTGATAGCGCTGACGAAGGCCTACCAGATGGCAGAAGACAAGACTGAGAAAATGTATACCGATTTGAGGTACTCGCATGGCATAGCACATGACTTTGGGCCCATCTGGGCTGCAAGGGACTTCATCACAGCAAGCGGAACAACCGTGAAGCATCATGGAGCCATTAAGGACCTGCTGAATGCACTTCAACTTCCAAAAGTGGTGGCAGTACTAAAAGTCAAAGCGCATGGATGACTAAACACAGTAGAGGCACGAGGCAACAACATGGCGGATATGGCAGCCAAAGAAGCAGTCAAGGGAAGACAATATGAAAAAGTGGGAGAGGTCGTAGAGCCGGACGGCTACTACATGACGACTGAAGACAAGAAACCTGACCAAATGACATCCTGTGATCTGCTCAAAAAGCTGCAAGAGCAAGCCCCGAAGGACAAGAAGGAATGCTGGATGCAGAAGTGAGCAACACATGAAGAAGGAAGGGTATACTCAATGGACTACAAACCCTGTTTACCCCGAAACATGTACCCTATGGTGGTCCAGTGGGCACATGGGCCCACACACAGATTAAAGACACAGATGAATGACCCGATTGGTGCTTACTGGTTCGCTCCAGGGATCCCCACCCTAACAGCCAAGTTCACTAGCAGCTGTTTGACCTGCGGCAAATGCAATACTGGAAGAATGGAGAGAGTTCCCACACATCGTCTTGCCAGACCACTGTACCCCTTCCAGAGGATCCAGATAGACCACATCCAGATGCCGCCAAGTGGAGGTTTCGAATATGCCCTTGTGGTCGTGGATGTGTTCTCAGGATGGCCAGAAGCTTTCCCAGTGAGGAACCAGTCAGCAAAGACTACTCCAAAGAAGCTACTCTCAGAGACGAGATATGCAGATATGGGGTCCCAGAAGTGATAGAGAGTGACCAGGGACCCGCATTCACAGCAAAACTTACACGAGAGATCTGGTCAGCAGTAGGGTCAGACTTAGGCCTACACACTCCCAATCAGACTACTCAGTGTTAGGCACACTCCCAGAGGCCCTGAAAAGCTGTCACCATTAGTGTTGAGCATTCCGATACCGCAAGTATCGGGTATCAGCCGATACTTGCTGGTATCGGAATTCCGATACCGAGATCCGATACTTTTGTGGTATCGGGTATCGGTATCGAAACAACATTAATGTGTAAAATAAAGAATTAAAATAAAAAATATTGCTATACTCACCTCTCCGACGCAGCCTGGACCTCACCGAGGGAACCGGCAGCGTTCTTTGCTTAAAATGCGCGCGTTTACTTCCTTCCGTGACGTCTCGGCTTCTGATTGGTCGTGTGCCGCCCATGTGGCCGCGACGCGACCAATCACAGCAAGCCGTGACGTAATTTTCAGGTCCTCAATGCCTAATTCTAGGCATTGATGATTTTAGAATTACGTTCCGGCTTGTGATTGGTCGCGTCGCGGTCACATGGGCGACGCGACCAATCACAAGCCGTGACGTCACGGGAGGCAGGAAACGCGCGCATTTTAAAATTACGTCACGGCTTGTGATTGGTTGCGTGCCGCCCATGTGACCGCGACGCAACCAATCACAGCAAGCCGTGACGTAATTTCAGGTCCTGTATGCCTAATTCTGCATTCAGGACCTGAAATTACGTCACGGCTTGCTGTGATTGGTCGCGTCGCGGTCACATGGGCGGCACGCAACCAATCACAAGCCGTGACGTAATTTTAAAATGCGTGCGTTTCCTGC
This sequence comes from Ranitomeya variabilis, assembly GCF_051348905.1. NCBI lineage: Eukaryota > Metazoa > Chordata > Amphibia > Anura > Dendrobatidae > Ranitomeya > Ranitomeya variabilis. Next base: position 563,488,732 of record NC_135234.1, on the reverse strand, counting down.
CTCCCGTGACGTCACGGCTTGTGATTGGTCGCGTCGCTCATGTGACCGCAACGCGACCAATCACAAGCCGGAACGTAATTTTAAAATCATCAATGCCTAGAATTAGGCATTGAGGACCTGAAAATTACGTCACGGCTTGCTGTGATTGGTCGCGTCGCGGCCACATGGGCGGCACGCGACCAATCAGAAGCCGTGACGTCACGGAAGGAAGTAAACGCGCGCATTTTAAGCAAAGAACGCTGCCGGTTCCCTCGGTGAGGTCCAGGCTGCGTCGGAGAGGTGAGTATAGCAATATTTTTTATTTTAATTCTTTATCTTACACATTAATATGGATCCCAGGGCCTGAAGGAGAGTTTCCTCTCCTTCAGACCCTGGGAACCCTCCAGGATACCGTCCGATACTTGAGTCCCATTGACTTGTATTGGTATCGGGTATCGGTATCGGATTAGATCCGATACTTTGCCGGTATCGGCCGATACTTTCCGATACCGATACTTTCAAGTATCGGACGGTATCGCTCAACAATAGTCACCATATAAAATTTTGTTTGGGTCTAGTCCCAGGTTAGGGGTATCCTTTCCCTCAGCAGCTGATTATGCAATATGATATTTTGTCTGCTTATGTAATTGAACTCACCAAGAAACTTGCTAACATCCATTCTCGAGTTTTTTTCTTCATTGCCAGATCCAGATACAGTGTCTGGTATGCACTCCTTGAAGCCAGGAGACTGGGTGTTGGTGAAAAAAAAAGTTTGTAAGGAGAACACCACTCGATCCCGGATTTGATGGTCTTGTTCAAGTGCTGCTGATGACACCAAACTCTGTGAAACTGGAGGGAAGACCCACTTGGATCCACTCATCGCTAGTGTTGAGCATTCCGATACCGCAAGTATCGGGTATCGGCCGATACTTGCGGTATCGGAATTCCGATACCGAGTTCCGATATTTTTGTGGTATCGGAAATCGGAATCGGAAGTTCCCAGTGTATGGTTCCCAGGGTCTGGAGGAGAGGAGACTCTCCTTTAGGCCCTGGGATCCATATTCATGTAAAAAATAAAGAATTAAAATAAAAAATATGGATATACTCACCCGTCCGGAGGCCCCTGGACATCACCGCTGGCAACCGGCAGCCTTCTTTGCTTAAAATGAGCGCGTTCAGGGCCTTCCATGACGTCACGGCTTCTGATTGGTCGCGTGCCGCTAATGTGACCGCCATGTGACCAATCACAAGCCGTGATGTAATTTTTAGGTCCTAAATTCCTAATTCTAGGAATTTAGGACCTGAGAATTACGTCACGGCTTGTGATTGGTCGCGTGGTGGTCACATGGGCAGCCGCGACCAATCACAAGCCGTGACGTCATCTAAGGCCCTGAACGCGCTCATTCTTAGGAAGGAAGGCTGCCGGAAAGAAGCCGAGGGTGAGTATATTCCTATTAGGTATATACTCACCCTCGGACGCGCCCTGCTTCTTTCCGGCAGCCTTCCTTCTTAAGAATGGCCTTAGATGACGTCACGGCTTGTGATTGGTCGCGGCCGCCCATGTGACCGCCACGCGACCAATCACAAGCCATGACGTAATTCTCAGGTCCTAAATTCCTAGAATTAGGAATTTAGGACCTGAGAATTACGTCACAGCTTGTGATTGGTCGCGTGGCGGTCACATGAGCGGCACGTGACCAATCAGAAGCCGTGACGTCATGGAAGGCCGTAAATGCACTCATTTTAAGCAATGAAGGCTGCCGGTTACCAGCGGCGATGTCCAGGGGCCTCCGGAGAGGTGAGTATATCAATATTTTTTATTTTATTTCTTTATTTTACACTTAAATGTGGATTCCAATACCGATTTCCGATATCGCAAACATATCGGAACTCGGTATTGGAATTCCGATACCAGATTCAGAAGATCGCCGACCTCATGGCCGACCCCACATAGGGGTCGGGTCGGGTTTCATGAAACCCGACTTTGCCAAAAGTCGGCGACTTCTGAAAATGGCCGACCCGTTTTGCTCAACCCTAGTAATGGCAGATAGTCTGTAAGTTCACACATGGGTTACGCTTCACCCCGTGTGAACTGGAAGCGATCTCTGTTACCTCACGGAGACGCGATGTACACAAACTATTACCCTAACTAAGGTTGCACTTGCTCTGAGGCCAGATGCAAAGCCAATGGCTAATTGCCCCCACTAAGGCTAGCTGCCTGACTGAGTGTACAGCCCCAGAACTAAACGGACTCACACCACATATGACTGAGTGGTAGAGTATCCACTGGCATTAGCCAAATATATTTGATATTAGCGCATGGCCATGTGGCCATGCGAACCATTTATAGTTGCAGCTCTTCATTACCTTCCTGGTGGACCAATAGGAGTTGCTGCAGGACCTGAGCATGTGACCCCCGACCTCCAATGAGAGGTCCTCCCATGGGCATGCTCAGTGTGTGAAAAGCAGGACTTAGTCCCAGAAAAGCCTGCTCGCTGCTGACCTGTGCTGGCTACAGAAGCAGAGACTGGAAAGACAGCAATAACCATCCGCACAGTATCAGGCTGAGCCAGACCCTGGGACCGACATTGCCGGTAAGCAGGCTCCACTGTGGCTGGAGGAGATTGGGAGACCACAGCAGACATGGTTTGAGATTACCCCTATGTAGTGATGGGAACTCGGCACCTAACATCAGCTTTCCAAAAGTTCCAGGTTTTTGCATTTCCCCTTTGAATTTTTTATTGAAAATGACTTTAAAACTTCCCATATTATGGTCACTGCTTCCCAAATGCTCCCTAACCTGTAGATCTGAATAAATTTGCTCATTTCTATTTTTTGAGCAATGATTAACTTTTTTTAAGACTGCTAAAGAGGCCATTTTTAAAAAAATCAATACAAGGACATGATCCTTCCCCCTGGGACAACCACTCCCCTTTTCTTTTACAGTACAAGGTGGGCCATGTATATGGATACACCTAAATAAAATGGGAATGGTGGGTGATATCAACTTCCTGTTTGTGGCACATTAGTATATGGGAGGGGGAAACTTTTCAAGATGAGTGGTGACCATGACAGCCATTTTGAAGTCAGCCATTTTGGATCCAACTTTATTTTTTCCAATGGAAAGAGGGTCATGTGATGCAGAATGGGCAATACAAAAATTGGAAGAGGACCCTCAGTTTAAACAGAACATTATGTTCAGTGATGAGGCAAACTTTTTTGGGTGGGCCATTTATATGGATACACCTAAATAACATGGGAATGGTGACAGTTTTCTAGTGTAGGGTGTATTGCATTGAAATCTGCTGCAATGACCCTGGTACTGCGTTCACCAGACATCAACACAATTTCTATCCACTCCTCACGTGATAATCTCTGCGACATGTCAATGGCTTCAAACAAAGAGAAACTTGTAAATAACTCATGAAAGAATAAAGTTACATTACAACCAAGCACTCCATTGTTTTTCTTGTGAAATTTTCAATAAGTTTGTGTCACATGACCCTCTTCCCATTGGAAAAAATAAAGTTCAATCCAAAATGGCCAACTTCAAAATGGCCGCCATGGTCATCACCCATCCTGTAAAGTTTTCCCCCTCCCATATACTAATGTGCCCCAAACAGTAAGATGATAGCATCAACCATTCCCATTTTATCTAGGTGAATCCATATACATGGCCCAACCTGTAGTTTTAATAAATGTCTTCTCTATGTTTCTGTTTTATGAGTAAATAATATATCATGCATTTAAAAACTACAAAATGTAAGGATATAAAGTGGCATGTAAAACTTTGGACAACCCTGGTCAAAATTACTTTTATTGTGAACAGTTCAGCAAGTTGAAGATGAAATGATCTCTAAAAAGCCAAAAGTTAACGATGACACTTTTACTTTGTATATTAGGCCAATTTTTTTTTTACATTTTAAAAATTACAAATAGGAAAATGTGCAGATGCAAAGGTTTGGACACTCTTGGAGATTTGTGTGCTCAGATAATTTTGACTGAGGTTTCATACCTTAATCGGCCTGTTAGGTTATGACTTGTTCAATATCATCGTTAAGAAAGGCCAGGTGATGCAAATTTCCCAGCTTTAGAAAAACCTAGCCTCCTCTAACATTGTGCCGAAAAACAGCAGTCATGGCTTCTTCTAAACAGCCGCCTAGCACTCTGAAGATAAAAATGGTGGAGGTCCACAAATCAGGAGATGGCTACAAGAAGATAGCAAAGCATTTTTAAGTTGCTTTTTTCTCCTTTCGAAATGCAATTAAACCCTTCACCCCGAAGCCTATATTCACCTTCCTGACCAGGCCGAATTTTACAATTCTGACCACTGTAATATTATGAGGTCATAAGTCTAGAACGCTTCAATGGATCCCGGTGATTCTGAGAATATTTTCTCGTAACATATTGTACTTCATGATAGTGGTACAATTTCTTTGATATGACTTGCGTTTATTTGTTATAAAAATGGAAATTTAACTAAAATTTTGAACATTTTGCAATTTTCAAGCTTTTAATTTTTATGCCCTTAAATCAGAGAGTCATATAGCACAAAATAGTTTTATAACATTATCCACGCGTCTACTTTACATCAGCACAATTTTGGAAACATTTTTTTTTTTTTGTTATGAAGTCTTATGGGTTAAAAGTTGACCAGAAGTTTCTCATTTTTACAACAAAATTTGCAAAACCATTTCTTTTAGGGACCATCTTAAATTTGAAGTGATTTTGAGGGGCCTATATAAGAGAAAATACCCAGAAATGACATCAATCTAAAAACTGCACACCTCAAGGTACTCAAAACCACATTCAAGAAGATTATTTACCCTTCAGGTGCTTCACAGGAACTTCTGGAATGTGGAAGAAAAAAATAAACATTTACTTTTCTTTCACTAAAATTTACCCCTAGACCTAATTTTTCTTGCATTTGCAAGGGTAACAGGAGAAAATGGACCATACATTTTGGTGTGCAATTTCTCCTCAGCATGCCGATACCCCATATGTGGGGGAAATCTACTGGCACATATCAGGGCTTGGAAGGGAAGGAGCACCATTTCACTTTTGAATGTAAAATTTGCTGGCATAATTAGCAGTTGCGTTTGCAGAGCCACTGATTTATCTCTTCTTCCTACAATCACATACAAGCTTTCTCCCATACTTCCTCCCTACTCTAGAACTCTCTACCCCAACATATCAGACTCTCTCCTATCAAGGAAACCTTCAAAAGGAACCTGAAGACTCACCTCTTCCGACAAGCTTACAACCTGCAGTAAACACTGATCCACCGAACCACTGCACGACCAGCTTTCACTTGCATATTGTATTCTCACCCATCCCTTGTAGATTATGAGCCATAGCGGGCAGGGTCCTCTCATTCCCTGTACCAGTCATGACTTGTATTGTTTAAAGGGAACCTGTCACTCCCCCAGGGGGAAGTAAAAATCTTAAAATTCATTTAGTTCCAGAATGTTAGTAACATTACCAATACAAATATAAAAGATCTGCTCCAATTGCACCACTTTTAGTAATGGATGCAAATCAAGATACCAAATATTAATTGTCAAAAAGGAGATTGATGAAGTCTAATAATTAATGTTAACTGTACCATTTATAAATTTGGCTAGACAAAGGATAATTGAAATATAATGCAAAGAACATTGTACTCAACGTGTCTAGTTGCCTTAATATATTTTACCCTTATTTTTTGCAAATGGCAATGTTCTCATTTCTATTCATGCTGCAGGAAAAAAAGTTTTCTATACATTTAAAAAAAATGTTAATTCTGATTAGACTTTATTTTCAACCGTTTCTTAAAAATTATTATAGAAAAGTATTGTATAGAGTAGTTACCTTGCTACATCATTATTCAGTGTAAAAATGTTCCACTCTTTAATAGTTTATTGTCATAATTGTCAAAGATTTACTGCAATGACTAACAACAGATGTACTGGCGTTAGGCCATTCTGAACAAAGAGGCACAGTGATAACAGCTGTGCAATATATACAATACCAGTACTAAACAGCCTGATTGTTATATTATTTTTTTATTAAGTTGAAAGGGGCAGACATGTTTGGTATGATATCAATATCTTATTTGTATTGATATTTAAACTGTAATATGTACGTGACGCATGTGTGGGGTCACACACATTCAGCAAAGCATTGCAATAGCTAAGCATCAATTAAAAGGCAGATAATCCATGGCAAGGAATTAACATCCATCTTCTCTCTTCTCTCTTCACAAAGGTAATCATGTCATTCACCTCTGAACTGAACCTTGCATGTATTTTCCCTCCACTCAATGTTAGCGCAAGCAACCTGAATGGTAATCATGTCATTCAACTCCTTTGATAGAATTCATCAGTTACATGGTTCTCAGTACTTGCTGTTGTATATCCGGGGAGGGGGGGAATCCCTGTAAATGTTATCTCAGGAGAGGTGCTATAGTATAGCGATGTAATCAGGACTGCGTCTTGGATCATCTTTTCCACGCAAGGATGTATTGAGCAGCTGTTGCTAATTTATACCTAACCAGCTCTCACAGTCCCTCTCTCCTGTCCCTGTACTTTGGGCCTATACATTTAGAAGCATTCTAATGGGTGCACGCATGTGTGGGGTCACACGCATTCAGCAAAGCATCAATTAAAAGGCAGTTAATCCATGGCAGTTAGTCAGGGCAGGAGTCAGGTAAACCACACTCTGCACTCCCTTTTATCCATGTGCTTTATTGCTATCCTCCTGTGTTCCCTTGCCATCCAAACTCACTGCCCCATCTACCCTCCATCACGACTCACACACATCAGCCCCTCTATACTTCCCTCTCACATGTACAGCTCCCATGCACTCCTTATCTTCCTGAAAAACGTCAGCCCATCTTGCCCAAACACATCGCACAAAAAACTTCTTACAATTCCAATTACAGCTTCCCCGAGGAAGCCCACGCGAAATGCACATTGGGGCTGCCGCATATAATCCCTAGGTGGCAAGAAACATGGGTAAGGACAGTGTGTGACCTTTGGTGAGTACTTGTGTTCCCTTAAAGTGGTACATACCGAGTTCACATTGGTGGTTTTTCTATGACTTACACTGACTGATTTGAATCTCTGATAGAGACTGAGGGAGCAACCTTAAGTGGGTCGCATTTACACGGTGCTATAATATAGATGTTAGATTCTGCCCTACCCGTACTAATACTTGGGATATATACACTCAAGTTGGCAATTTGTATTTTAGAGGATTATTTTTATTATTGATCAACAACTATGTTCTCAATCAACCCAAAAGACTCATAAATATAAAGCTTAATATTTTTGGAAGCTGGAGTGGGTTTTTTTAGATTTGGCTATCTTAGGAGGATATCTGTTTGTGCAGGTAACTGTTACTGTGCAGAATTATTAGGCAACTTAATAAAAACCAAATATATTCCCATCTCATTTGTTTATTTTCACCAGGTAAACCAATTATAACTGCACAAAATTTTGAAATAAAAATTTCTGACATGCAAAAACAAACCCCCCCAAAATTAGTGACCAATATAGCCACCTTTCTTTATGATGACACTCAGCAGCCTTCCATCCATAGAGTCTGTCAGTTGCTTGATCTGTTTACGATCAACATTGCGTGCAGCAGCCACCACAGCCCCCAGACACTGTTCTGAGAGGTGTACTGTTTTCCTCCCTGTAGATCTCACATTTTATGAGGGACCATACCGACTTCTTCCTGCACCACTGCTTGAAGAAGTTATCTTCCAGAAACTGGCAGTAGGTCTGGGAGTGCTTCACTCCATCCTCAACCCGAAAAGGTCCCACAAGTTCATCTTTGATGATACCAACCCATACCAGTACCGCACCTCCACCATGCTGGTGTCTGAGTCGGAGTGGAGCTCTCTGCCCTTTACTGATCCAGCCTCTGGCCCATCCATCTGACCCATCAAGAGTCACTCTCATTTCATCAGTCCATAAAACCTTTGAAAAGTCAGTCTTAAGATATTTCTTTGCCCAGTCTTGACGTTTTATCTCATGTTTCTTGTTCAAAGGTGGTCATTTTTCAGCCTTCCTTACCTTGGCCATGTCCCTGAGTAACGCACACCTTGTGCTTTTTGTTACTCCAGTAATGTTGCAGCTCTAAAGTATGGCAAAACTGTTGGCAAATGGCATCTTGGCAACTTCACGCTTGATTTTCCTCAATTCATGGGCAGTTATTTTGCACCTTTTTTGCCCAACACGCTTCTTGCGACCCTGTTGGCTATTTGCTATGAAACGCTTCAAAAGTTTGGCAATTTCCAGACTGCTGCATCCCTCTGCAAGACATCTCACAATTTTGGACTTTTCAGAGCCCGTCAAATCTCTCTTCTGACCCATTTTCCAAAGGAAAGGAAGTTGCCTAATAATTAAGCACACCTTATATAGGGTTTTGATGTCATTAGACAACACCCCTCATTACAGAGATACACATCACCTGATTTACTTAATTGGTAGTTGGCTCTCAAGCCTGAACAGCTTGGAGTAGGACAACATGTATAAACAGTATCATGTGATCAAAATACAACTTGCCTAATAATTCTGCACACAGTGTATGCTCTTACACCTGTTACTCATTAAATTGCTTTGTGTACTATTACATGTACTATATATGTTGTTTTTAGGATATATGTGTTTTGAATAAAAATCTTAATAATTTATACTTCTGGGACGTTGTATACTCTTTTTTTGCTCTGTTGGTATTTATTATGTTTTGGAGAGTGTCCTTGGTTACTTTTGCCTCCCTCACTACAGCATTGAGGGTTTAATCATATTAAATAAATATGCTTTCTGAATTGAGGATTGTGTATATCATTCCAATAACTACTTGTTCTTTATCTTTTTACTCCTACTGATTTCGGGGACAACTCCCCCAACCCTGGTCCACCATACCCCAACCTCAACCCCTACTCTACCTCATATCGAAACCATGCTAATCTTATTAATATTACTTGCACTCCTTCATCTCTTCCTTTCAATTGTGCCCTCTGGAATTCACAGTCTCTATGTAATAAACTTCCCTTCCTGCATAATTACTACCTGAACAACTATCTGAAACTGTTGGTCCTCACTGAAACCTCGATTCAGGACTCTTACACTGTCTCCCCTGCTGCCATTTCCCATGGTGGCTTACAATTCTCCCATTCCCCAAGACCCACAAATAGACTTGGTGGTGGAGTCATCATACTTCTGTCCCCACAATGCACATTCCACGTCATCTCCCCAGTTCCATCACTCTCATTCCCTTCTTTTGAGGTCCACACCATCAGGCTCTTCTGTCCCCTCTCCCTCAGAGTAGCGGTCATATACCGGCCCCCAGGCTCACCCTCCCACTTCCTTGACCAATTCTCAGCCTGGCTGCTGCACTTCATGTCCTCAGAACTACCATCCCTTATCTTGGGAGACTTCAACATCCCCATTAACAGCCCTATTTCAACATCTGCATCTCAGCTTCTATCACTAACCACTTTTTAGACCTCTCACAGCTTTCAACCTCTGAAACACATAAAGACGGTAACACCCTTGACCTGGTCTTTGTCCTGCTGTGTTCAATCTCCAACCTAGATAACTCACTGCTTCCCCTCTCTGACCACAACATTCTCTCCTTCATGCTCTCAAATCCTCGCCCACCCCGGCATACTCCTACCTATCCCACATTCTGAAATTTACAAGCCATTAACCCTCAGTCACTTTCAGACTCCCTACACTCATCACAATCTCCAATCTCCTCTTTTTCCTGTCCTTATCTGGCTGTTCACCACTACAATGACACTCTTACAAGCTCCCTTGACCAAGTAGCGCCCCTCACCCTCAGAACCTCCAAACACCAAGTAAAACCACCCTGGCTCACATCACAAACTCAACTTCTCCTGTGATGTTCTAGGAGTGCTGAACGTTTATGGAGGAAAATTCGCACACCAAAAGACATCATCCACATCAAATTTATGTTAAGAACCTCTGCCCTTTACCTCACCAAGCAGACCTACTTTACCACCCTGATCTCCTCACTAGCCAACAACCCCAATAAACTGTTTGACACCATTCACTCCATCCTCAGGCCAAAAGCACAAGCCCCTATCACAGACATTTGTGCTGTTGACCTGGCCTCCCAGTTTATAGAGAAAATAGATAACATTCCTTAGGAAATCTGCTTCCAACCACCAAGTGCTGTGACTACCATCCCACCCTGCATTTCCTCTGGTTCACTTTCCACATTTGATCCCATCACAGAAGAAAAAGTCTCGAGACTTCTCTCTTCTTCTCATCCAACTACATGCACTATTGACCCCATTCCGTCACATCTTCTCCAGTCTCTCTCTCCTGTCATCATAACTCACATAACTACAATCTTTAATCATTCCCTCTCCTTAGGAATTTTCCCATCAAACACCTTCAAACACTCTTTCGTTACTCCACTACTAAAGAAACCCGCTCTCGACCCATCCTACACAAATAACTACAGACCAGTCTCCAATCTCCCCATTCATCTCTAAACTCTTGGAGCACCTAGTCTACTCCTACCTTACCTGTTACCTCTCCACTCACTCCCTCCCAGAGACTTCACAGTCCGGCTTCCGCTCCCTACATTCGACACAAACTGCACTCATCAAATTTACCAATGACCTTCTTACAGCAAAATTAAATGGTGACCACACTTTGCTCATTCTTCTTTACCTTTCTGCAGCTTTCAACACTGTTGACCACTATCTCCTACTCTCTATGCTCCAGTCACTAGGCATTAAGGACACTGCTCTCTCCTGGTTTTCTTCCTGTCTCTCTGAGCGCTCCTTCAGTGCTTTGTTCACAGGCTCCACATCATCTCCTCTTCATCTTGTTGTTGGGGTACCTCAGGGCTCAGTCCTTGGCCTCCTTCTATACTCTCTCTACATGGCCCTAATTGGACAGACCATCAGCAGATTTGGCTTTCAGTACCATCTTATTGTAATAATTATAGGGGATAACTCAGGAGACTCTTTGTGTGGAACAAGACAACTACAGGACACAGTTTTATAAGTGGTAAAGTCTATATTATCACACGGTGATTCAAACAGGTGCAGAGAGAAACTCAAGTCCACAACACTTGGTGCAAATATCAAATGCAGCTCAGCAGTCTATAGGAAACTTCAGAGGAAAATGCAATCACGCAGAAAGTCTTTGAAGCACAATTATTCTTGAGGATACTTGACATGAATAAGTCCTTGCTTAGTCCAAAACACAGATAGATATGCTTATAAGGCAGTTCAAATAATATCTTAGCTCAACCAGGGAGGTCTGGGTAATAGTCTCAGGTTCTTGCAAAGCAGAAACAGCTTACATGTCCAGCAAATGCAGATGGAAGTAAACACGAGCAGCAGATGAAGGAGGATTACTGGAACTGGTGTATGCAGCAGGAACTCAGAGCAGAGTAGCAGGATCACCACACAGGTTCACAGGAGCAGGTATATAGCCAGGGAGTCACCAGAGGTCAGGAGGTGGATGCAAGGCAGAATACTCTAGCACAGACTGAAGGCTGGGGTGGAGTTTTATAGCAGGAAGACACAGTGCAGATGAGACCAAAGACGCGATCTTGGAAAAGGGCAGTAATGCACAAAAGGTAATAAAAAATGTTCAGAGTCCTGACATTACTCCCTCCTTAGAAGCGGCCTCAGGACCATCCTGGACCTGGTTTCTCAGGGAATCTCTGATGAAAATGAGAAATCTTCTGTTGGGCATTGATGTTTTCCACAGGTTCCCAAGAGTCTTCCTCAGGGGGATATCCCTGCCATCTTATCAGATATTGGAGCCGATTCATGCGAATCCTGGAATCAACAATTTCCTCCACCACAAATTGTTCTTGCCCATCAATCACCACAGGCTGTGGAGGTGGCACAACACATCCCTGGAAGGTATTAGGAGATACAGGCTTTAGTAAAGATACATGAAAAATTGGGTGTACCTTCATAGTCCTAGGCAGCTTCAGCCGGCAGGCCACAGAGCTCACAATACCGTTGATCTTGAAAGGGCCAATGAATTTCTGTCCAAGTTTTTGTGAAGGAACGTTTAACTTCAGATTCTTAGTTGCTAACCACACGGAATCTCCTACCTTGAACATGGGTGCAGGTTTACGGAATCTATCAGCCGATCTGTTATAACGTTCTTGAGCTGTGGTCAGGGATTCCTTCAGAACCTCCAGATTTTGCCTCATCGCAGTCAGCCTTTCCTCCACTGCCGGAACCGGAGAATTAATTGGAGACCTAGGTAAGATACACGGATGATAACCCAGATTGGCAAAGAAAGGTTTAAATTTAGTGGAGGCGCTCTGAGAATTGTTATATGAAAATTCCGCTAACGGCAGCCACTCCAACCAATCATCCTGGAGATGGTTGACATAGCATCTTAGATATTGTTCCAGCGTCTGGTTGGTCCGCTTAGTCTGACCATTTGTCTGGGGATGGTAAGCGGAAGACAGACAGACATTAATATTGAGTGCAGAGCAAAACCCTTTCCAGAATCTTGAAGTGAACTGCACTCCACGTTCAGAGATGATCTCATTCGGAATCCCATGCAACCGAAAGACATTCTGTATCACCAAGTTCACTGTATCTTTAGCTGAGGGGAGGCCGGTGCATGGAACAAAATGAGCAGCTTTAGTCAGGCGATCAACTACCACCATGATTGTATTCATGCCCCCGATGTAGGCAGCTCCACAATAAAGTCCATCCCCAAGGGCGGGATGGAACAGGTAATGGTTGTAGAAGACCTGTAGGTGCCACATGAGGAGTCTTGTAATGAGCACATACCTCGCAAGAAAGAACATAGTCTTTGGTATCCTTCAGGCAAGTTGGCCACCAGAAGAATCGGCTCAGGAACTCTTGTGTCTTCTGTACCCCCTGTGACCAGCCAACTTGGAGTCATGTACCAACTTGAGGATCTGCAGACGGACGGCCTCAGGGATGTAGATACGTCGATCTCTGAACCACATGCCACCCTTAAAGACAAGATTAATATTCACAGGTGGGTTGGCCAGAAATATATCACCTTCATAGGCCTCCCTGCACTCCTTCCACAAGTCCTGATTGTGGATAACTCCAATGAAATTGGCATCAGATAGAATGGTCTTGGACGGGGCTCCAGGTACCGAATTCGCATTATGGATACAGGATAAAGCATCAGCCTTCCTATTACGAGAACCTGGATGGTATGAGATAAGAAAGTTAAATTGATTTAAAAATAAGTTCCAACGAGCCTGACGAGGAGAAAGACATCTAGCGGATCTAAGGAACTCTAAATTGCAATGGTCAGTTTGCACTATAATCTGTTGTGCAGCTCCTTGCAGATGATGCCTCCATTCTTTGAAAGCCGCAATAATAGCCAGCAATTCCTTGTCTCCCACGTCTTAATTCTTCTCTGTTGAGGTTAGTCTATGGGAAAAGAAAGCACAAGGATGTAGCAGACCCTTCTCTCCAGTTCTTTGGGAGAGAATAGCCCCCAAAGCATTATCAGAAGCGTCCACCTCCACAATGAAAGAAAGTGTTGGATCTGGGTGTATCAACAGCGGTGCTGATGTGAAACAGATCTTAAGCTGATCAAAAGCTTCTTGAGCCTGTGATGACCACTTAAAGGGCTTTTCCTTTTTTGTCAAGGAAGTAATGGGACGGACAATATCAGAAAAATTTCGAATGAAGCGTCTGTAGAAATTTGCAAAACCAAAAAAAATTGGACCTCCTTAATGTTCTTGGGTACCGGCCAGTCAAGGATAGCCTGAATCTTACCAGATTCCATGTTCAGCCCCTGGGGAGAGATGATATAACCTAAGAACTGTATCTCAGAATGATGGAACTCGAATTTCTCCGGCTTAATATACAGATGGTTCTCTTTCAGACATCTTAAAACAGTTTTGACATGTTCTTCATGTTCCTGTAGAGAGTCAGAAAAGATTAGTATATCGTCCAAATAGATCACTGCAAACTGGCCCAACAAATCTCTGAAAATGTCATTAGCAAGGTGTTGAAACATTGCAGGGGCGTTACAAAGCCCGAAGGGCATCACAAGAGATTCAAAGTGTCCATACTGGCATCTGAATACTGTCTTCCACTCATCCCCTGGACAAATATGCACCAAATTATAAGCCCCACGAAGATCCAGTTTAGAGAACACCTTAGCATGGAGGACTCTTTCCAGTAATTCGGGAGTTAGAGACAAAGGGTAACGGTTTCGTATGGTTACCTTATCGAGTTCCCGATAGTCAACACAGGGTCTCAGGGTCCCATCCTTCTTCTTTACAAAAAAGATAGGTGCCCCTGCTGGTGAGGAAGAAGGACGTATGAAGCCTTTGGCCAGATTTTCATCAATATACTCCTTTAAGGCTTGAAGAGCAGGTGCCGCCAAAGGGTATACGTTACCAAAAGGAATAGCTGCCACAGGAAGCAACTCAATGGGACAGTCATAATGCCTGTGTGGAGGAAGCTGATCTGCATTCTTCTTGTCACAGATGTCAGAGAACTCTTTATATGCTGGAGGTAAAGAAAATACCTGTACATGTGGTTCCGTAGCCGTGGACTCAGGGACAGCTTCTGTTAACACTGAGTTGCTCCTTGTTGGAAAGAAGCTGGAACATGTGTTTTTTTCTGCTGGGAAAGATAATCTCCTTGGTCTCCCAGTTGATAATTGGGTTCTGAGAACGCAACCAAGGAATGCCTAAAATCACAGGAAAATGAGGAGAAGAAATTAGCAAGAAAGAAAGTTGCTCCTGATGATTAGGCTCCAACAAAATTTCAAGGGGTACGGTCTCCTGATCCACAGGCCCAGAGATTAAAGGTGACCCATCCACTGTTTCCATGGTAATTGGAGAGGCTCTTTGCTGAATTTCATTACCATGTTCCTTGGCAAGTGTGATATCCATGAAATTGCCACCTGCACCAGAGTGCACTGGAAATCCACTGTCCTGAACACAGGATCTTAATAGGGAGAGAACAGTGAGAGTTCTTTTCCTTAAGCTCCTTGGGGGGTGAAGTCATAGAAAGTGAATGGAATACAGCGTTTAAAGGCAGGCTACATTCAGAGATGTCAGATTCATCATCACAGTTGTCACACTCCCCTACTGTTGCTAGCACCTTGTTAGGCCATCTAGGACACTTAGGACAATTGATCAAGAAGTGGTCAGACTGGCCGCAGTAGAAACATAGACGCGATGCTCCCAGCGCTCATTGATCTCACGCCTCTGAACGGAATCAATTTGCATGGGCACCTCTTCCACCTCCCGAGATATTTTACCTGCAGGCTCTTTGGAAGGAAAGGAAAAGTTAGAAATACGGTTATATGCAGCAAACTTCTCCTGCCTACGCTCAGTAAGGCGAATGTCAATGCGCACACAATGCTGTATAAATGTCTCTAGCTCTTGTGGTGACTCAGAGCGAGCTAGTTAATCTTTTACAATACTAGACTGACCCCTTTTAAAAATAGGAAATTGTGCATAACTGTCTCAATTGGTATCTACCGCTAATCTCCTGAATTCAGTAGCATACTCAATAACAGGACGTTTCGCCTGGCGTGAAGACAATAAAGCAGATTCAGCAGTTGCACGGCAATTAGGATCATCAAACATTAATGCCATAGCTGCCAAGAAATTATCCAAGTTATTTAACCATGGGTCACGAGACTCAATCATCGGATTCGCCCAGGCGAGCGCTCGTGTGGTCAGCAGCATTATTACACACAATACTTTGGATCTATCATTAGGAAAATGGTCAGCATGCACATCAAAATATAACATACATTGATTCACAAAGCCACAAATTTTGTCGCGATCACCATTATATCTGAATGGGGCAATTTAGGTGGGCTAGCTGGTGGCGGTTGCCCAGAGGGAAGAGTCGCTTGTGCAGCTATTTGCGTGCTTATATCCTGAAAAGCCCATCCATACTGGGACTCTATGCCAGCAAGTTTGTTTTCCTGGGCTACCATGCGGGTGCTTAAGTCCTGCAAAGTCTGTCCAAACACTTGTTGATTGTGTTCAAAGATTCCAAACTTCTTTTGCAGACCTTCCACATCTTTCTGCAGTGATCTACTTATGGAAAACACCTGTTCTAGTCTGCTTTCTGCAGTCATTGTTCCAGCAGTCTCCTTTTTTTTTAGGCTAGAGTATCCTGTAATAATTCTAGGGGATAACTCAGGAGACTCTTTTCGTGGAACAAGACAACTACAGGACACAGTTTTATAAGTGGTAAAGTCTATATTATCACACGATGATTCAGACAGGTGCAGAGAGAAACTCAAGTCCACAACACTTGGTGCAAATATCAAATGCAGCTCAGCAGTCTATAGGAAACTTCAGAGGAAAATGCAATCACTCAGAAAGTCTATGAAGCAAAATTATTCTTGAGGATACTTGACACGAATAAGTCCTTGTTTAGTCCAAAACACAGATATATATGCTTATAAGGCAGTTCAAATAATATCTTAGCTCAACCAGGGAGGTCTGGGTAATAGTCTCAGGTTCTTGCAAAGCAGAAACAGCTTACATGTCCAGCAAATGCAGATGGAAGTAAACACGAGCAGCAGATGAAGGAGGATTACTGGAACTGGTGTATGCAGCAGGAACTCAGAGCAGAGTAGCAGGATCACCACACAGGTTCACAGGAGCAGGTATATAGCCAGGGAGTCACCAGAGGTCATGAGCTGGATGCAAGGCAGAATACTCTAGCACAGACTGAAGGCTGGGGTGGAGTTTTATAGCAGGAAGACACAGTGCAGATGAGACCAAAGACGCGATCTTGGAAAAGGGCAGTAATGCACAAAAGGTAATAAAAAATGTTCAGAGTCCTGACATTACTCCCTCCTTAGAAGCGGCCTCAGGACCATCCTGGACCTGGTTTCTCAGGGAATCTCTGATGAAAATGAGAAATCTTCTGTTGGGCATTGATGTTTTCCACAGGTTCCCAAGAGTCTTCCTCAGGGGGATATCCCTGCCATCTTATCAGATATTGGAGCCGATTCCTGCGAATCCTGGAATCAATAATTTCCTTCACCACAAATTGTTCTTGCCCATCAATCACCACAGGCTGCAGAGGTGGCACAACACATCCCTGGAAGGTATTAGGAGATACAGGCTTTAGTAAAGATACATGAAAAACTGGGTGTACCTTCATAGTCCTAGGCAGCTTGAGCCAGCAGGCCACAGAGCTCACAATACCGTTGATCTTGAAAGGGCCAATGAATTTCTGTCCAAGTTTTTGTGAAGGAATGTTTAACTTCAGATTCTTAGTTGCTAACCACACGGAATCTCCTACCTTGAACATGGGTGCAGGTTTACAGAATCTATCAGCCGATCTGTTATAACGTTCTTGAGCTGTGGTCAGGGATTCCTTCAGAACATCCAGATTTTGCCTCATCGCAGTCAGCCTTTCCTCCACTGCCGCAACCGGAGAATTAATTGGAGACCTAGGTAAAATACACGGATGATAACCCAGATTGGCAAAGAAAGGTGTAAATTTAGTGGAGGCGCTCTGAGAATCGTTATATGAAAATTCAGCTAACGGCAGCAACTCCAACCAATCATCCTGGAGATGGTTGACATAGCATCTTAGATATTGTTCCAGCGTCTGATTGGTCCGCTCAGTCTGACCATTTGTCTGGGGATGGTAAGCAGAAGAGAGACAGACATTAATATTGAGTGCAGAGCAAAACCCTTTCCAGAATCTTGAAGTGAACTGTACTCCACGGTCAGAGATGATCTCATCCTGGACCCCATGCAACCGAAAGACATTCTGTATAACCAAGTTCACTGTATCTTTAGCTAAAGGGAGGCTGGTGCACAGAACAAAATGAGCAGCTTTAGTCAGGCGATCAACTATTACCATGATTGTATTCATGCCCCCGATGTAGGCAACTCCACAATAAAGTCCATTGATAGAGACCCCCAAGGGCGGGATGGAACAGGTAATGGTAGTAGAAGTCCCATAGGTGCCACTTGAAGAGTCTTGTAATGAGCACATACCTCGCAAGAGAGAACATAGTCCTTGGTATCCTTCAGCCATGTTGGCTACCAGAAGAATCGGTTCAGGAACTCTTGTGTCTTCTGTACCCCCCTGTTATCAGCCAACTTGGAGTCATGTACCAACTTGAGGATCTGCAGACGTACAACCTCAGGGACGTAGATATGTCGATCTCTAAACCACATGCCACCCTTAAAGACAAGATTAATATCAACAGGTAGGTTGGCCAGAAATACATCACCATCTTAAGCCTCCCTGCACTCCTTCCACAAGTCCTGATCGTGGATAACTCCGATGAAATTGGCATCAGATAGAATGGTCTTGGACGGGGCTCCAGGTACGGAATCCGCAGCATGGATTCGGGATAAAGCATCAGCCTTCCCATTACGAGAACCTGGATGGTACGAGATAACAAAGTTAAATTTATTTAAAAATAAGTTCCAACGAGCCTGATAAGGAGAAAGACATCTAGTGGATCTAAGGATCTCTAAATTGCTGAAGACATAAAAATGTGAAGATTGTTCCAGGTCCTTTCCAATTAAATGTACTTGCGTTAGGATTGAATTGTGTGCCTGATACAAACTTTAATTTATTCATGACAATCTTGGACATTAACAAATTTATTCGGAATTTGACTGTAAAAAAACATTTTTTGAAACAAGGAAATGAAATGTGTACTGATGAAACCAATGTAATCATCAATGAATACGAAGAGCTATACTTCAGGGACCAAGAAGCACTTGTATGCCTACATGATTTATCCCTGGAACGGGAAGAGAGTGGAGATAAAATAAATCAATCTAAAACCTTCAGATTAAAAAATCCTTATTTTTACCCTATACAAACTAGGGTTGACAGTATGGACAGGTTTCATGAGCTTATAGAAAAAAGATTTGATGAAATTAAAGGATGAACTAAGTTCCAAACCTGAAAAAAGTAAATATCACAATCTTAAAATGAAACAAAGAAAGGCTTTACGTGAATTAAAAGAGATGAAAAATATTGTTTTTAAGAAAAGTGATAAAGGAGGCATGATAGTTGTCATGAATGCAGATGATTATAGAGATAAAATACAAGAAATGCTAGCGGATACAGAGACTTATGAAAAGTTAATAAAAAATCCTACTAAGGAATATAATGACGAAATAAGAAAAATAATTGAAGAAGTTCTCAATCTGGGAGTATTATCGAAGAAACAAGCCGACTATCTTTTTGTCTCTTCTCCTGTATTACCCATATTGTATGGTTTACCGAAGGTGCACAAAGAGGGACCATTGACCATGAGACCCATAGTCTCTGGTATGGGCTCTATGAGGGAACATCTGTGCGAATGGGTAGATTCGCTTTTGCAACCCATTGTAATCAGATCTCCAGGTTATATTAAAGATTCCCGTGATGTTCTTAGAATTTTTTCCAAAAAAATTTGTCATGACAGTTTTTCTTGGTTATGCTGTGATGTTATCTCCCTTTATACTTGCATCCCTCATGACTTAGCCATGAGGGCGTTACAGTTCCATCTTACTAATTCAAATTTATATTCACATGATTTAATTGAATTTGCATTACAAGTTACCTTTTTTCTTTTAAAACACAATATTTTTTCATTTGATAATGCTATTTTTGCACAAAAGACTGGAGTGCCCATGGGAGCGAGATACTCCCCGTCCCTTGCTAATTTAACTATGTCTTTCTGGGAGAAAGAATGCATCTATTCGGTGGACAATCCCCATTTGGCAGATCTCGTGTGGTATGGAAGATACATCGATGACCTACTCATTATTTGGGGCGGCGATGTATCTGCCATACCTAGGTTTATTGAATATATCAACACTAACGAGCTTGGTATTAGATTTACTCATAGATGCGACAAAAATCAGATATCATTTTTGGATTTGGAACTGAGTGGGATTGGTGGTGAAATAATTAATAGTAGAATATTTATTAAACCAATCAGCGGCAACACAGTGCTGCACGCTAAATGTAGTCATCCCATGCATACAATAAAATCTATACCAATCGGGGAATTTACAAGACTTAAAAGAAACTGTTTCAAGGAAGAGGATAGGATTAAAGAATTTGATGCCCTTGAAAATAAATTAATAAAATGTAAATACCCCAAGTGGTGCCTTGATAGGGCTCGCAAAATAGTGGATAAAAAGGAGAGGGCTGATTTGTTAATATAGAAAAATAGGAACAAAACTAATATAGACAAAAGAAAAGAAAAAACATTTGTGTGCCTTCAATTTAGCCCCCAATTTTCAGACATTAAGTCTATTATTATTGTGCGCTTGCCTGTATTATTGGAAGATGAGGAAACTGCTAAAATTTTAAGCAAGGGAATTAATATTGTTTCACGTAGAGCCCCCACAATTGGTAATATAATTTCACCAGGATTGTTTCTATCCAGACCTAGATCCCAAACATGGCTGGATTGCAAGGGATTTTATAAGTGCGGCACTATGTCTTGCACCACTTGCGCTCACAGCTTGACTGGCAACATTTTTACCAATCACAATAATACAAAGGAATCTATATATATAATTGTCTAAGGGTTTAATTGTCTGTCTGTCCTGGAAATCCCGCGTCTCTGATTGGTCGAGGCTGCCAGGCCTCGACCAATCAGCAACGGGCACAGTCTCTGATTGGTCGAGGCTGCCTGGCCTCGACCAATCAGCGACGGGCATGGTCCTCCACTGCTGTCAAGTGCCACCATTGTGTTGTCTAAGGGTCTAATTGTCTGTCTGTCTCGGAAATCCCACCTTGCTGATTGGTCGAGGCCAGCCGGCCTCGACCAATCAGCGACGGGCACAGTCTGCCGCGAATTCTGGAATCATCATTGTCCTTCAGTGCTGTCAAGTGCCGACATTGTGTAGGGTGTGTGCCTGCGTCTCCCTGTATGGGCGGCATCTCCCTGTGTTTCTATATTAGAATGGGTCGTAAACGAAAATACGCCAATGAGGATGACAGAAAAGCAGCAGCAAGAAAACTACAACATCGGGAACAGGAGACACCACAACAAACTGCCACCAGACAAGCCCAGGATGTGGAATCTCACAGACAACGTCGCCAACAGGAGACACCACAACAAACTGCTGCTAGACAAGCCCAGGATGCGGAATCTCCTGTTGTACGACAAGAACAACATGATCGCCAAATTCATAAAAAACTAATGCTCTACCAACTAAGGCACGACCAGGACAATATTCAACAACGTGCACATTACGTAACAGACAATGAAAGTACAATTCATGAACACTACTGTGGGAATATGAATGCAGTTTGCTCTAAATGCGACTCTCTGAATTTCATTGATGAAAAACCATCTGACAATCAGTTTACTCAATGCTGCCAAAAAGGAAAAATTATGCTACCGAGACCTCACTACTCAGATCTGTTTGAGCAGTTAATGAAAGGAATGCGTCTTCACAAGTCCTGCGCGCCTGCGCGGAAAGGACCTGCCGTGACGTCACGGTCATGTGACCGCAGCACGGTCATGTGACCGCGACGTCATCGCAGGTCCTGAGCGACAAGGACCTGCCGTGACGTCACGGTCATGTGACCGCGACGTCGTCACGTGACCGCGACGTCATCACACCCTGGGACCGGAAGCTGCCGCCTACACCCCACACAGGCGACAGAGCAACAACGCGCCTGCGGAAGGTGAGTATGTTTATTTTTTATTTTTTTAACCTGTGTCATACATGGCTGGGCAATATACTATGCAGCTGGGCAATATACTACGTGGCTCTGTGCTGTATACTACGTCACTGGGCAATATACTATGTCACTGGGCAATATACTACGTAACTGGCCAATATACTACGTCACTGGGCAATATACTACGTGGCTGGGCAATATACTACGTGGGCTGTGCAAAATCCTACGTGGCTCTGTGCTGTATACTATGTCACTGGGCAATATACTACGTCACTGGGCAATATACTATGTAACTGGCCAATATACTACGTAACTGGGCAATATACTATGTGGCTCTGTGCTGTATACTACGTCACTGGGCAATATACTACGTGGCTGGGCAATATACTACGTGGGCTGTGCAATATACTACTTGGACATACATATTCTAGAATACCCGATGCGTTAGAATCACAATACACAATACAGGCCACGCACTATATATAACACAGCCCACTTACTATATAACACAGCCCACGCAGTATATAGCAGCCATGCAGTATATAACACAGGCCATGCAGTATATAACACAGGGCACATAGTATGTAGCACAGCCCACACAGTATATACAGTGGGGCAAAAAAGTATTTAGTCAGTCAGCAATAGTGCAAGTTCCACCACTTAAAAAGATGAGAGGCGTCTGTAATTTACATCATAGGTAGACCTCAACTATGGGAGACAAACTGAGAAAAAAAAATCCAGAAAATCACATTGTCTGTTTTTTTATCATTTTATTTGCATATTATGGTGGAAAATAAGTATTTGGTCAGAAACAAAATTTCATCTCAATACTTTGTAATATATCCTTTGTTGGCAATGACAGAGGTCAAACGTTTTCTGTAAGTCTTCACAAGGTTGCCACACACTGTTGTTGGTATGTTGGCCCATTCCTCCATGCAGATCTCCTCTAGAGCAGTGATGTTTTTGGCTTTTCGCTTGGCAACACGGACTTTCAACTCCCTCCAAAGGTTTTCTATAGGGTTGAGATCTGGAGACTGGCTAGGCCACTCCAGGACCTTGAAATGCTTCTTACGAAGCCACTCCTTTGTTGCCCTGGCGGTGTGCTTTGGATCATTGTCATGTTGAAAGACCCAGCCACGTTTCATCTTCAATGCTCTTGCTGATGGAAGGAAGTTTGCA
Organism: Ranitomeya variabilis; assembly: GCF_051348905.1. NCBI lineage: Eukaryota > Metazoa > Chordata > Amphibia > Anura > Dendrobatidae > Ranitomeya > Ranitomeya variabilis. The sequence continues at coordinate 563,465,925 of NC_135234.1, read as the reverse complement.
CTCAAAATCTCACGATACATGGCCCCATTCATTCTTTCATGTACCCAGATCAGTCGTCCTGGCCCCTTTGCAGAGAAACAGCCCCAAAGCATGATGTTTCCACCACCATGCTTTACAGTAGGTATGGTGTTTGATGGATGCAACTCAGTACTCTTTTTCCTCCAAACACGACAAGTTGTGTTTCTACCAAACAGTTCCAGTTTGGTTTCATCAGACCATAGGACATTCTCCCAAAACTCCTCTGGATCATCCAAATGCTCTCTAGCAAACTTCAGACGGGCCCGGACATGTACTGGCTTAAGCAGTGGGACACGTCTGGCACTGCAGGATCTGAGTCCATGGTGGCGTAGTGTGTTACTTATGGTAGGCCTTGTTACATTGGTCCCAGCTCTCTGCAGTTCATTCTCTAGGTCCCCCCGCGTGGTTCTGGGGTTTTTGCTCACCGTTCTTGTGATCATTCTGACCCCACGGGGTGGGATTTTGCGTGCAGCCCCAGATCGAGGGAGATTATCAGTGGTCTTGTATGTCTTCCATTTTCTAATTATTGCTCCCACTGTTGATTTCTTCACTCCAAGCTGGTTGGCTATTGCAGATTCAGTCTTCCCAGCCTGGTGCAGGGCTACAATTTTGTTTCTGGTGTCCTTTGACAGCTCTTTGGTCTTCACCATAGTGGAGTTTGGAGTCAGACTGTTTGAGGGTGTGCACAGGTGTCTTTTTATACTGATAACAAGTTTAAACAGGTGGCATTACTACAGGTAATGAGTGGAGGAAAGAGGAGACTCTTAAAGAAAAAGTTACAGGTCTGTGAGAGCCAGAAATCTTGATTGTTTGTTTCTGACCAAATACTTATTTTCCACCATAATATGCAAATAAAATGATAAAAAAACAGACAATGTGATTTTCTGGATTTTTTTTTCTCAGTTTGTCTCCCATAGTTGAGGTCTACCTATGATGTAAATTACAGACGCCTCTCATCTTTTTAAGTGGTGGAACTTGCACTATTGCTGACTGACTAAATACTTTTTTGCCCCACTGTAACTGCGCCGCCCTCTGCCTGAACAGTCAGTGCGGAGAGAAGGGATGCTGTGGAGCAGCGACGAGAGGTGAGTATGTGATATTTTGTTTTTATTGCCTCAGCAGCAGCATTACATGTGGCACAATGCTGTATGGAGCATCTATGGGGCCATAAAGAACTGCATGGAGCATTACATGGGGCATCTATGGGGCCATAACTGCATGGAGCATTATATGGGCCATCTATGGGGCCATAACAGCATGGAGCATTATATGGGCCATCTATGGGGCCATAACTGCATGGAGCATTATATAGAGCATCTATGGGGTCATAACTGCATGGAGCAATATATGGGGCATTATATGGGGCATCTATGGAGCCATAAAGAACTGCATGGAGCATTATATGGGGAATCTATGGGGCCATAACTGCATGGAGCATTATATGGGGCATCTATGGGGCCATAAAGAACTGCATGGAGCATTATATGGGGCATCTATGGGGCCATAACTGCATGAAGCATTATACTATGTGACTGGGCAAAATATTATGTGACTGGGCAATATACTACGTGGACATGCAATGTACTGCGTGGGCTGCGCAATGTACTGTGTGGGCTGCGCAATGTACTGCGTGGGCTGTGTAATGTACTACGTGGGCTGCGGAATGTACTGCGTGGCTGCGCAATGTACTGCGTGGCCTGCACAATGTACTGCGTGGCTGCACAATGCACTATGTGGGCTGCGCAATGTACTGCGTGGCTGTGCAATATACTGCGTGGGCTGTGCAATATACTACGCATACATATTCTAGAATACCCGATGCGTTAGAATCGGGCCACCATCTAGTTTAACATAAAAGAATTTATCAACTGTCATTCTGAGACTGTAGTATATAAAATTGGGTGTAGGGAATGCAAGATTGCATATGTTGGGTGCACAACTTGGAAATTAAAAACTAGGATATCGGAAAACACCTGAGAGATATTACAAATTTTAATTCTATAAATAGAAATATATCTATGGTTTCAAAACATTTTGCAACGCACCATGAAGGTAATATTTCCGCTATGTTCATTCAGGGGATTGAGCTATTAAAGAAGTCTGTCCGTGGAGGAGATATTATGAGACGCCTCCTCACAAGGGAGGCGTACTGGATATATAATTTACAAACTAGATTGCCTTTGGGACTTAACAAAAGGAACAAAATTATGTACCATTATTGTTAAAATGTTAATTTTAATTTATTTTTTTCTTTTTATTGTTATTATACGTTTTTTGTAGGTTTCCAGGACCTTTGATAAGATCATGTGATCTGAAGTTTTCACTGTGATTTGCTAAAGCATTGTATATATACTTCCTTTGAATGTGTGTGTAGATAGCCATGATGAAGATCTTTTAGATCGAAACGCGTAGCTATTAGCAGGTTTTTGTCGCTGTTCACATTCCCTTCTGTGCAGGGATGATTTTTAAGGATATGGATCAATAAAGGATTTTTAATCGGAAAGGAGCTGGAACAATCTTTACATTTTTATGTCTTCAGCTGTAGCTACGTTTGGGTCAGGACGGGTTCACATGCTCCTGTGGTCTGTTGGTGAGCTGACTGGGCCTTTGGTCCCCACATTTTTCTATTGATATTTAACTCTAAATTGCAATGGTCAGTTAGCACTATATCTGTTGTGCAGCTCCTTGCAGATGATGCCTCCATTCTTTGTAAGCCGCAATTATAGCCAGCAATTCCTTGTCTCCCACGTCATAATTCTTCTCTGCTGAGGATAGTCTATGGGAAAAGAAAGCACAAGGATGTAGCAGACCCTTCTCTCCAGTTCTTTGGGAGAGAATAGCCCCCAAAGCATTATCAGAAGCATCCACCTCCACAATGAAAGAAAGTGTTGTATCTGGGTGTATCAACAGCGGTGCTGAGGTGAAACAGATCTTTTCGAATTTCGAATGAAGCGTCTGTAGAAATTTGCAAAACCAATAAAACGTTGGACCTTCTTAACGTTCTTGGGTACTGGCCAGTCAAGGATAGCCTGAATCTTACCAGATTCCATGTTCAGCCCCTGGGGAGAGATTATATAACCTAAGAACTGTATCTCAGAATGATGGAACTCGCATTTCTCCAGCTTAATATGCAGATGGTTCTCTTTCAGATGTCTTAAAACAGTTTTGACATGTTCTTCATGTTCCTGTAGAGTCAGAAAAGATTAGTATATCGTCCAAATAGATCACCACAAACTGGTCCAACAAATCTCTGAAAATGTCATTAGCAAGGTGTTGAAATGTTGCAGGGGTGTTACAAAGCCCGAAGGGCATCACAAGATATTCAAAGTGTCCATACTGGCATCTGAATGCTGTCTTCCACTCATCCCCTGGACGAATACGCACCAAATTATAAGCCTCACGAAGATCCAGTTTAGAGAACACCTTAGCATGGCAGACTCTTTCCAGTAATTCGGAAATCAGAGGCAAAGGGTAACGGTTTTGTATGGTTACCTTATTGAGTTCCCGATAGTCAACACAGGGTCTCAGGGTCCCATCTTTCTTTTTACAAAAATGATAGGTGCCCCTGCTGGTGAGGAAGAAGGACGTATGAAGCCTTTGGCCAGATTTTCATCAATATACTCCTTTAGGGCTTGAAGCTCAGGTGCTGCCAAAGGGTATATGCTACCAAAAGGAATAGCTGCCCCAGGAAGCAGCTCAATGGGACAGTCATAATGCCTGTGTGGAGGAAGCTGATCTGCATTCATCTTTTCACAGATGTCAGAGAACTCTTTATATGCTGAAGGAAAAGTAAATACCTGTACAGGTGGTTCCGTAGCTGTGGACTCGGGGACAGCTTCAGTTAACGCTGAGTTGCTCCTTGTTGGAAAGATAATCTCCTTGGTCTCCCAGTTGATAATTGGGTTCTGAGAACGCAACCAAGAAATGCCTAAAATCACAGGAAAATTAGGAAAAGAAATTAGCAAGAAAGAAAGTTGCTCCTGATGAGAGATTAAAGGTGACCCATCCACTGTTTCCATGGTAATTGGAGAGGCTCTTTGCTGAATTTCAATACCATGTTCCTTGGCAAATGCGATATCCATGAAATTGCCACCTGCACCAGAGTCAATCATAGCTGCACTGGAAAACCACTGTCCTGAACACAGGATCTTAATAGGGAGAGAACAGTGAGAGTTATTTTCCTTAAGCTCCTTGGGGGGTGAAGTCATAGAAAGTGAATGGAATACAGCGTTTAAAGGCAGGCTATATTCAGAGATGTCAGATTCATCATCACAGTTGTTATATTCTCCTACCGCTGCTAGCACCTTGTTAGGCCACTTGGGACAGTTGAGTAAAAAGTGGTCAGACTGACCGCAGTAGAAACATAGACTTTCACGAAGGCGATGCTCCTGGTGCTCATTAATCTCGCGCCTCTGAACGGAATTAATTTGCATGGGAACCGCCTCCACCTCCCGAGAGGTTTTACCTGCAGGCTCTTTGGAAGGAAGGGAAAAGTTAGAAATACGGTTATATGCAGCAAACTTCTCCTGCCTACGCTCAGTAAGGCGAATGTCTATGCGCACACAATGCTGTATAAATGTCTCTAGCTCTTGTGGTGACTCAGAGTGAGCTAGTTCATCTTTTACAATACTAGGCAGACCCCTTTTAAAAACAGGCAATTGTGCATAACTGTCCCAATTGGTATCTACCACTAATCTCCTGAATTCAGTAGCATACTCAATAACAGAACATTTAGCCTGGCGTGAAGACAATAAAGCAGATTCAGCAGTTGCACGGTGATTAGGATCATCAAACATTAATGCCATAGCGGCCAAGAAATCTTCCAAGTTATTTAACCGTGGGCCACGAGACTCAATCATCAGATTCGCCCAGGTGAGCGCTCGTGAGGTCAGCAGCATTATTACACACAATACTTTGGATCTATCAGTAGGAAAATGGTCAGCATGCACATCAAAATATAGCATACATTGATTCACAAAGCCACGAAATTTGTCGCGATCACCATTAAATCTGAATGGGGCGACTTAGGTGGGCTAGCTGGTGGCGGTTGCCCAGAGGGTAAAGTCATTTGTGCAGCTATTTGCGTGCTTATGTCCTGAAAAGCCCGTCCATACTGGGACTCTATGCCAGCAAGTTTGTTTTCCTGGGCTGCCATGCGGGTGCTTAAGTCCTGCAAAGTTTGTCCAAACACTTGTTGATTGTGTTCAAAGCTTCCAAACTTCTTTTGCAGACCTTCCACATCTTTCTGCATTGATCTAATTGTGGAAAACACCTGCTCTAATCTGCTTTCTGCAGTCATTGTTCCAGCAGTCTCCTCTTTTCTGGCTAGAATATCCTGTAATAATTGTAAGGGATAACTCAGGAGACTCTTTGCATGGAACAAGACAACTACAGGACACAGTTTTATAAGTGGTAAAGTCTATATTAAATACAAACAGTCACACTGGCACTGGGCTGAAAACCCCCAAGTAAAGTTGCAGACACCTAGGCAGGTTGTGTGCAAACCCCTGCCAAAAGCAAATGAATAACTAATACCAAAAATAAGGATGCCGTGCTAAAAGAGAGGCTGGAACTATGTGGCAAATGAACTGCAATGTCCTACCTCACAGATGGAAGCTGGCGTGTCCCCTGGATGAAGAGGTTGGCTGCTGCACTGCTGCCCTCCGTGGTGTGAAAGGGCTTCAGTGTCAGCGGTGCATGCACCAAGAGGGAGCGTCCTCCGGTAGTAGAAAAGTCCCCTATGCGCTCGCTTCTGGTGGTATCAGCAGGCCGCCTCAGCCGATGGCGCCGCCGGACAGTAGCGTAGCGAGTGAGGGGTGTGGCTAAATGGTGATGTCACCTGTCCGAGAGACGGACACTAGCAGGGGCAATCTCGACGCATTTCGAGGGAACCGACCCTCTTTCTCAAGGTTCCCAGGAGCAGGTATATAGCCAGGGAGTCAACAGGGTCAGGAGCTGGATGCAAGGCAGAATACTCTAGCACAGACTGAAGGCTCGGGTGGAGTTTTATAGCAGGAAGACACAGTGCACATGAGACCAAAGACGCCATCTTGGAAAAGGGCAGTAATGCACAAAAGGTAATAAAAATGTTCAGAGTCCTGACACCAGGGCACTTTGGATGGTTTCATTGTAATGCTTCAGTGCAGAATCAGGACATGAGATGGAGGAGATAGGGGCCAATGAGGACTGCAAGTTCTGCATAAGTTTCTGGGTGTTAATGGCCTGTATGTTTCTATAAGTGTGGAAAGTGGGGGTGACCTGAGCAGGATGGCAGTCCATGATAGAGAATGAAAGAAGGTTGTGGTCAGAGAGCAGGAGAGGGGAGTATGTGAAATCATCCACTGAGCAAAGCTGGGAGAAGACAAAGTCGAGGGAGTTTCCGTCTTCATGTGTTGGAGAGTTAGTATGCTGCGAGAGGCTGAAACAGGAGGTTAGAGATAAAAGGTGAGAAGCAGATGGGGAGAGGGGAAAAGCAATGGGGATGTTGAAATCACCCATGGCGAGGAGAAGGGGATGTAGAGTCTGACAGCATGGACTTCAAAGGAAGAGAAGACAAGTGAGGTTACTTGGGGGATAACTTGGAAGGTACATTTGGATGATAGGAGCAGACCAACGCCTCCACCTGCTCTGTTGTCTGATCTTGGTGTATGGGAAAAGTGTAGTCCACCATATGAAAGAGCAGCAGCAGCGGTGGTGTCTGACTGCTGAATACAGGTTTCAGAAAGAGCCAGGACCGTAGTGTTGAGCATTCCGATACCGCAAGTATCGGGTATCGGCCGATACTTGCGGTATCGGAATTCCGATACCGGGATTCCGATACTTGCCGCGTATCGGATACCGGAATCGGAAGTTCCCAGATTCAAAATTCCAAAATTCAGCCAATGAGAATGATTCCAAGTGTGGGCACATCCTGTTTAGCATGGAGGGCATGAAACTACTGGCAAGGCTGTGATTGGCTGCTGAAATGATGTCATGCTGCAGTTTAAAATTCGCTGGCGCCATTTTGCGATCACTCTGCTGTGAATTCAGTTAGTGACAGGACGCTGTTTGCTGACTGAGGGACAGTTTAGAGATAGCGATTTGCTTCTTTGTGCTTTCCAAAGGCTAATTTAGCAACCGCTGTGTTCACCTACTATTCACCTTGCTTTTGCCTTGTAGCGCTGTTTTCACAGCGATCTGCAAGGTCTGTGTGTGTGTGTGTGTGTGAGTGCAGCCCACTCTCTAGTCTGAGTGCAGCCACATAGGCCATCCATAGCTGGTTGTATTCAGTTCAGGGAGGGTGGTTCATTGCCTCATACTGTTCTTTTTTTTTTTTTTTTTTCAAGTAGTGTAGTCTGCTGCTAATTTATTCAAAAAAATCCTATTAGTGTCTTTCCACCCGTCTCCAGCTAATTTGTGGAAAAACACTACATAGGATAAAGTAGAGGAGGGTTTTTGGGCCTTGCAGCGCCGTTTACGGCTGTCTGCACGGTCTCCGTGTGACTGCAGCTCGCCCTGTAGTCTGTGAGCAGCCGTAGCCTGGTTGTCTCCAGCTCAGGGTTGTTCACTGCGTCATACCGCCAAATCAATTTTAATTTTTTTTCAAGTAGTGTAGTCTGCTGCTAATTAATTTAAAAAAATCCTATTAGTGTCTTTCCACCCGTCTCCAGCTAATTTGTGGAAAAACACTACATAGGATAAAGTAGAGGAGGGTTTTTGGGCCTTGCAGCGCCGTTTACGGCTGTCTGCACGGTCTCCGTGTGACTGCAGCTCGCCCTGTAGTCTGTGAGCAGCCGTAGCCTGGTTGTCTCCAGCTCAGGGTTGTTCACTGCGTCATACCGCCAAATCAATTTTAATTTTTTTTCAAGTAGTGTAGTCTGCTGCTAATTAATTTAAAAAAATCCTATTAGTGTCTTTCCACCCGTCTCCAGCTAATTTGTGGAAAAACACTACATAGGATAAAGTAGAGGAGGGTTTTTGGGCCTTGCAGCGCCGTTTACGGCTGTCTGCACGGTCTCCGTGTGACTGCAGCTCGCCCTGTAGTCTGTGAGCAGCCGTAGCCTGGTTGTCTCCAGCTCAGGGTTGTTCACTGCGTCATACCGCCAAATCAATTTTAATTTTTTTTCAAGTAGTGTAGTCTGCTGCTAATTAATTTAAAAAAATCCTATTAGTGTCTTTCCACCCGTCTCCAGCTAATTTGTGGAAAAACACTACATAGGATAAAGTAGAGGAGGGTTTTTGGGCCTTGCAGCGCCGTTTACGGCTGTCTGCACGGTCTCCGTGTGACTGCAGCTCGCCCTGTAGTCTGTGAGCAGCCGTAGCCTGGTTGTCTCCAGCTCAGGGTTGTTCACTGCGTCATACCGCCAAATCAATTTTAATTTTTTTTCAAGTAGTGTAGTCTGCTGCTAATTAATTTAAAAAAATCCTATTAGTGTATTTCCACCCGTCTCCAGCTAATTTGTGGAAAAACACTACATAGGATAAAGTAGAGGAGGGTTTTTGGGCCTTGCAGCGCCGTTTACGTCTGTCTGCACGGTCTCTGTGTGACTGCAGCTCTATCTGTTGTCAGTTCAGCCCCCAAAAAAGAAATAAATAATAAAGTTCACCAAACACACCAGTTACACCACTTTACATTTCTGTAGGCCACATTAGCTCATATTAAAGTCTAGTCCACACTTTAGAAAATTAGTGTTTCTTATACCTGTTAGGAGGAGTTGCTCAGGAATAAGCACACAAAGCCGTTAGTACTTTTCTGCTTATCTTTATCAGTCAACCAAGATGAAGAAGGCAGTGAGTAAGGCACGTGGGCGTGGGCGTGGGTGCGGAGCAGGGAGGGGACGTGGGGATTCTGTGCCTGCTGCGGGCACCGGTGACTCATCAGCACCCACTTTCACCAGGCAACAGTCGTTCATGCGCAGCTTTGTGTCAGAGCGCCGTACACCGCTGCTGCGTCAAGACCAAATTGAAGCTGTTGTCGGATGGATGGCAGCTAATGCATCAACTTCCATTAGTGCCACATCCTCTCAGACACAGAGCACTGGAGAGCAGCCATCTGTCTCTTCACCACCTGCCAAATTGCCCAGGCAGACAGAGAGCCCAGGACAGGAGCCGTCTCTACTTCTGTTCTCTGAATCTCTTGGCTTGGAAACAGGGGGCCAGCCAAGCAGCATTGGAGAAATGGAAGAAGAGGCAGGGTGCAGTGATGCCCAACAGCTTTTTCTGTCTTCCTCTGAAGAGGCGGGTGGGCCAGTGGCTCCGGTCACCACATCGCAGGCCGCATCAGCTGATGATGACACTCAGGTGCCACTTACTGGTGTGTGCTCTGCTGCTGAGACTACCCAGGAGGAGCAGTTGGGGGCAGAGGGTAGTGTAGATGATGAGGTCCTCGACCCATCTTGGCGTGAGGGACAGGAAGGTGGTGGGAGCAGCTCTGAGGAAGAGATTCCCCGTACGGCCCAAAGAGGGAGAGGGAGGGGGAAGACTGCGGATCCTGCAGCCTCCGCTTTGGCACCCGTTAGGAGCATGTCTCTTCCAAAAGCCAAAAAGGGCGCTCCCAAGACTTGCAGTGCCTGGTCCTTTTTTGACACAGTTGCAGATGACATTTGCTATGTCAGATGCAACGTGTGTCATCAAAAAGTCAAAAGAGGTCGAAATGTCAGCAACCTCAATACCTCCAACATGTGGAAACATGTGCGCAACAGGCACCCGGCGGAGTTAGAAAAACACACTGAAGAGGTAGGCCAACCAACAGCGGCAGCTACCACCTCTTCAGCTCGTGTTGCCTCTTCCTCTAGCTCACACGCAGCTGGTTCGGCTTCCTCCCAGGATCGCCGTGGAAGAACCTCTGGCCCTGTTGTCCAGAGACCCGCTGTAATTCCACCCGCAGCACCACTTTCCCAGTCATCCACACACTCCCAGCCCAGTCTACAGCCATCGGTAGTACAGGCATGGGAGAAAAGGCGGCCTTTCTCGTCAAACCACCCACGAGCACAGGCTCTGACTGCAGGCATTGCCAAACTGCTGTCACTGGAAATGCTGTCATTCAGGCTGGTGGAGACTGACAGCTTCCGTGACTTGATGTCATTGGCAGTCCCACAGTACAATGTGCCCAGCCGCTTTTACTTCAGCAGGCAAGCCGTCCCTGCCCTGCACAAGCATGTGGAGGGACACATAAAACACGCGCTACTGAACGCCGTCAGTAGCAATGTCCACCTCACCACCGATGCGTGGACCAGTCAACATGGACAGGGGCGATACCTTTCCCTCACTGCCCATTGGGTTAATGTCGTTGAGCCAGGTACAGACCGTGCGAGTGGCGCAGGACGTGTCCTGCCCACTCCAAGGATTGCAGGAATCCATTCTGTACGCATTGACTCCTCCTCTTACACCAGTTCCTCAGAATCATCGCTGCAGGAGCCGTCACAGTCCACCTCCACATGGACCCGTGATGAACGTGTACCTGTTACGACCGACATGAGCACAGCCGTGGCCAAACGTCAACAGGCCGTCTTGAAATTAATTTTTTTGGGGAATCGTAGCCACACAGCGCAGGAGCTCTGGAATGCCATCAAGCAGGAGAGCGATGTGTGGTTTGTGCCAGCGAATCTCCAGCCAGGCATGGTAGTGTGTGATAATGGCCGAAATCTGGTGGCAGCTCTGGGCCTCGGCAACCTCACTCACATCCCATGTCTGGCACATGTGCTCAATTTGGTCGTGCAGAGCTTTTTGAGGGACTATCCGGATCTTGATGCACTGCTGCACAAGGTCCGCCTAGAGTGTGCTCACTTGCGGCGTTCCAGCACGGCAAAAGCGCGCATTGCGGCTCTGCAGCGCCGACACCGCCTGCCGGAACATCGCATCATATGTGACCTACCTACCAGGTGGAATTCCACGTTACATATGTTGGAGCGGTTGTGTGAGCAGCAGCAAGCTGTAATGGAGTACCAGCTGCTTCAGGCGCAAAAAAGTCGCAGTCAGCGCCGTACAGACTTCACAACCACAGAGTGGGCCACTATGAATGACGTCTGCCAGGTTTTGCGTCCCTTTGATTATTCCACGCGGATGGCGAGTGCAGATGATGCACTAGTCAGCATGACTGTCCCCCTTATCTGCCTGCTTGAAAAATCACTGCAAGCGCTAAGGGATGATGTTGTGGAAGAGGTGGAGGATGAGGATTCACCATTTCCATCATCTTCTGGACAGTCAGCGCCACGTGGTTCCTCACAAACGCGTAGGCAGGGGACAGTTTGTGAGGAGGATGAGGAGGAGTCAATGGAGGAGGAAGACGTCCGTCCAGGGGAGGGAGTTACCGAATTGTCCAGTACTCAGTGTGTACAGCGAGGGTGGGGTGATGACGAGCAGGCAGAGATCACGCCTCCAGCAGGGGACAGCGTTTCTTGGGCAGTTGGCAGTCTGCAGCACATGGTGGATTACATGCTGCAGTGCCTGAGAAACGACCGCCGCATCGCCCACATTCTCAACATGTCTGATTATTGGGTGTTCACCCTCCTCGATCCTCGCTACCGGGACAACGTAGAAAGCCTCATCACACCGTTGAACCGGGAGCGAAAAATGCGGGAGTACCAAGACACACTGGTCAATTCCATCATCTTCTCCATTCCAACTGAGAGAAGTGCTGCTAGTGCATTCCAAAGCAGCTCAGTGCGTCCAGGCAGTGGTGGAGGCTCTGCACAAAGAGGGAGCAGAAGCAGTGCCTCTGCCCAAGGCAAGACCAGTATGGCCCAACTGTGGCACAGTTTTCTGTGCCCCCCACAAAAGTCTACACCATCACAGACGGCTCCAGTCAGCAGGAGGCAACGGTTCCGTCAGATGGTGACAGACTACATGTCTTGCCCTCTTGCTGTACTCCCAGACGGCTCTTCCCCTTTCAAGTTTTGGGTCTCAAAGCTGGATACATGGCCAGAGCTAAGCCAGTATGCATTGGAGGTGCTGTCTTGCCCTGCGGCCAGTGTATTATCGGAACGTGTCTTTAGTGCTGCAGGTGGTGTACTAACTGACCGTCGCATGCGACTATCCTCCGATAACGTTGACCGGCTTACTTTCCTGAAAATGAACAAGGCCTGGATCTCGCAGGAATTTGCCACTCCTCCTCCTGATTAAATAATTAGGTCACTGTATACGTTATCCAGGTCTCCTGTTGTGTTCATCTTTCTACCACCTGAACTTAAATTCCTGTGCTCCAACACCGCCAGTTGAGGCTCAGAAGTGCCGTCTGCACAGTCAAAACATACAACCCAGTGTTATTGGGTTTCAGTAACGTCAGCTGATCCCCAGCTGTGTAGCCGGCAATGTGTCATGCGACCGCCACGCTGACACAACAACTGAAATGTAAGGGAATCTGTCCCCCCCCCCCAAGGCGTTTGTTACTGAAAGAGCCACCTTGTGCAGCAGTAATGCTGCACAAGGAAAAGGTAGCTATTTTTGTTTAGCTCCTTGCACACGCAGAACTTAACACTTATAAAATGTGTCCACTGATACCGTAAAACCGTCCCGGAGGTGGGACTTTCCTTCGTAATGTGACGCAGCCCAGCCGTCATTCCTACCCCCACGGCGCCGCGCACCGGCTCCTCAGCGTTGTTTTATTCCGTCCCGGAGCCTGCGCTGTTATGTTATCCCGTGGCCAGGCACACTTAGCGCTGCCCGTCTTCTGGCATCATTTGGTGTCAGGATGGCTGCGCCTGTGCGGCCGCGCTGGCAGAGAGCCCGCCTCGCAGTGTCTTCTGATTTAATCCCACTGGGGGCCTGGGATCCATGGACATGCGCAGTGCATATCTGAACCTCCACCTCTCACTCATTTCCCTATGGCTTCTTCAGACTGTTCGGTGTCAGCTGGTCCCTAACAGCATGCCACGGCCGTGACACCGCACAGTCTTAAGAAGCCGTAGGGAGGGGAGTGAGAGGCGAGGATATGCACTGCGCATGTCCATGGATCCCAGGCCCCCAGTGGGATTAAATCAGAAGACACTGCGAGGCGGGCTCTCTGCCAGCGCGGCCGCACAGGCGCAGCCATCCTGACACCAAATGATGCCAGAAGACGGGCAGCGCTAAGTGTGCCTGGCCACGGGATAACATAACAGCGCAGGCTCCGGGACGGAATAAAACAACGCTGAGGAGCCGGTGCGCGGCGCCGGGGGGGTAGGAATGACGGCTGGGCTGCGTCACATTATGAAGGAAAGTCCCACCTCCGGGACGGTTTTACGGTTGCAGGGGACACATTTTATAAGTGTTTAGTTCTGTGTTTGCAAGGAGCATGATGAAAAGAGCCACCTTTTCCTTTTGCATCTTTTGTGCTGCACAAGCTGGCTCTTTCAGCTACAAACGCCTTGGGGGGGGGGTTAAAGGTTCCCTTTCGACTTTCTCAGGCTTCGGCCTACATTGTGTTCCTCTGCTTTTCCACCTGTCCCTGGGCTCCAACACCGCCAGTTGCCGTCCAGAAGTGCTGTACGCACAGTCAACAGTCCCTCCTCTGTTATTGGGGTTCAGTAACGTCAGCTGTTCCCCTGCTGTGTGTGTGGCAATCCCTCCTACCTCCTCCAACCTCCTCCTCCTCCACCTGTCCCTGGGCTCCAACACCGCCAGTTGCCGTCCAGAAGTGCTGTACGCACAGTCAACAGTCGCTCCTCTGTTATTGGGGTTCAGTAACGTCAGCTGTTCCCCTGCTGTGTGTGTGGCAATCCCTCCTACCTCCTCCAACCTCCTCCTCCTCCACCTGTCCCTGGGCTCCAACACCGCCAGTTGCCGTCCAGAAGTGCTGTACGCACAGTCAACAGTCCCTCCTCTGTTATTGGGGTTCAGTAACGTCAGCTGTTCCCCTGCTGTGTGTGTGGCAATCCCTCCTACCTCCTCCAACCTCCTCCTCCTCCACCTGTCCCTGGGCTCCAACACCGCCAGTTGCCGTCCAGAAGTGCTGTACGCACAGTCAACAGTCCCTCCTCTGTTATTGGGGTTCAGTAACGTCAGCTGTTCCCCTGCTGTGTGTGTGGCAATCCCTCCTACCTCCTCCAACCTCCTCCTCCTCCACCTGTCCCTGGGCTCCAACACCGCCAGTTGCCATCCAGAAGTGCTGTACGCACAGTCAACAGTCGCTCCTCTGTTATTGGGGTTCAGTAACGTCAGCTGTTCCCCTGCTGTGTGTGTGGCAATCCCTCCTACCTCCTCCAACCTCCTCCTCCTCCACCTGCTCCTGGGCTCCAACACCGCCAGTTGCCGTCCAGAAGTGCTGTACGCACAGTCAACAGTCCCTCCTCTGTTATTGGGGTTCAGTAACGTCAGCTGTTCCCCTGCTGTGTGTGTGGCAATCCCTCCTACCTCCTCCAACCTCCTCCTCCTCCACCTGTCCCTGGGCTCCAACACCGCCAGTTGCCGTCCAGAAGTGCTGTACGCACAGTCAACAGTCGCTCCTCTGTTATTGGGGTTCAGTAACGTCAGCTGTTCCCCTGCTGTGTGTGTGGCAATCCCTCCTACCTCCTCCAACCTCCTCCTCCTCCACCTGTCCCTGGGCTCCAACACCGCCAGTTGCCGTCCAGAAGTGCTGTACGCACAGTCAACAGTCCCTCCTCTGTTATTGGGGTTCAGTAACGTCAGCTGTTCCCCTGCTGTGTGTGTGGCAATCCCTCCTACCTCCTCCAACCTCCTCCTCCTCCACCTGTCCCTGGGCTCCAACACCGCCAGTTGCCGTCCAGAAGTGCTGTACGCACAGTCAACAGTCCCTCCTCTGTTATTGGGGTTCAGTAATGTCAGCTGTTCCCCTGCTGTGTGTGTGGCAATCCCTCCTACCTCCTCCAACCTCCTCCTCCTCCACCTGTCCCTGGGCTCCAACACCGCCAGTTGCCGTCCAGAAGTGCTGTACGCACAGTCAACAGTCCCTCCTCTGTTATTGGGGTTCAGTAACGTCAGCTGTTCCCCTGCTGTGTGTGTGGCAATCCCTCCTACCTCCTCCAACCTCCTCCTCCTCCACCTGTCCCTGGGCTCCAACACCGCCAGTTGCCGTCCAGAAGTGCTGTACGCACAGTCAACAGTCCCTCCTCTGTTATTGGGGTTCAGTAACGTCAGCTGTTCCCCTGCTGTGTGTGTGGCAATCCCTCCTACCTCCTCCAACCTCCTCCTCCTCCACCTGTCCCTGGGCTCCAACACCGCCAGTTGCCGTCCAGAAGTGCTGTACGCACAGTCAACAGTCCCTCCTCTGTTATTGGGGTTCAGTAACGTCAGCTGTTCCCCTGCTGTGTGTGTGGCAATCCCTCCTACCTCCTCCAACCTCCTCCTCCTCCACCTGTCCCTGGGCTCCAACACCGCCAGTTGCCGTTCAGAAGTGCTGTACGCACAGAGCCAAACACCTCGCCAATGTGTTAGTGGGGTTCAGCACCGCCAGCTGTTCCCCTGCTGTGTATACGGCAACGTGTACTGCGACCGCCACGCAGGCACAACAAGTTAAATTTAAGGGAACCTGTCCCCCCCCCCAGGCGTTTGTTACTGAAGGAGCCACCTTGTGCAGCAGTAATGATGCAAAGGGAAAAAGTGCCTCTTTTCGTGGTGCTCCTTGCACATGCTGAACCTAACACTTATGAAATGTGTATCCTCACAGCGTTCAACCGTCCGGTAGGTGGAACTTTCCTTTGTCATGTGACGCAGCACAGCCGTCATTTTTACCCCCTTGTCGCCGTGCGCCACCTCCTCAGCGTTGTTTGAATCTGTCCCGGAGCCTGCGCTGTTAGGTTACCCCTTGGCCATGCACACATTTTGCGCTGCCCGTCTTCTGACATCATTTGCTGTCAGGCTGGCTGCGCCTGTGCGGGTGCGCTGTCCGAGATTCAGCCTCGCGGTGTCGTCTAATGTAATCCCACCGCGGGCCTGGGATCCGTGTCCATGCGCAGTGCATATCCTCGCCTCTCACTCCCCTCCCTACGGCTTCTAAAGACTGTTCGGTGTCAGCTGATCCCTAATAGCATGCCACGGCCGTGACACCGCACAGTCTTAAGAAGCCGTAGGGAGGGGAGTGAGAGGCGAGGATATGCACTGCGCATGGACACGGATCCCAGGCCCGCGGTGGGATTACATTAGATGACACCGCGAGGCTGAATCTCGGACAGCGCACCCGCACAGGCGCAGCCAGCCTGACAGCAAATGATGTCAGAAGACGGGCAGCGCAAAATGTGTGCATGGCCAAGGGGTAACCTAACAGCGCAGGCTCCGGGACAGATTCAAACAACGCTGAGGAGGCGGCGCACGGCGCCAAGGGGGTAAAAATGACGGCTGTGCTGCGTCACATGACAAAGGAAAGTTCCACCTACCGGACGGTTGAACGCTGTGAGGGGACACATTTCATAAGTGTTAGGTTCAGCATCTGCAAGGACCATAATTAAAAGAGCTAAGTTTACCTTTTCCAGCATTAGTGCTGTACACGATGGCTCTTCCAGCTACAAACGCCTGGGGGGGGGTTAAAGGTTTCCTTTCAACTTGCTCCAGTGCAGGCTTCGGCCTACACTCCGCTCCCCCTGCTCCTCCTGCTGACCCTGGGCTCTAACACCGCCAGTTGGGGCCCAGATGTGCTAGCTGCACAGAGAAAAACACCTCGCCAATGTGTCAGTGGGGTTCAGCACCGCCAGCTGTTCCCCTGCTGTGCAGCCGGCAACGTGTCCTGCAAAAGCCACGCAGACACAACACACCCAAAGCTGCCGCCAGTGCAGGCTTCGGCCTACACTCTGCTCCCTCTCCTCCTCCTGCTGACCCCGGGCTCTAACACCGCCAGTTGGGGCCCGGTACTGCTAGCTGCACAGAGAAAAACACCAGCCAATGTGTCAGTGGGGTTCAGCAACGCCAGCTGTTCCCCTGCTGTGCAGCCGGCATCGTGTCCTGCGACCGCCACGCAGACACAAGAACTGAAATTGAAGGGAACCTGTCCCCCCTCCCCCAGGTGTTTCTATGTTTTACAGCCACCTTGTACAGTAGTAATGCTGCATGTGTGCAAGGTGGCTCAGAAACGTATTCTCCTTGCACTCGTGGAACTGAACACGTCTAAAATGTGTCCTCTGTGACCATTAAAACGTCCCTCAGGTGTGATTTTACTTTGTATTGACATACGCAACAAGCTCCTTGGTAACGCTGCCCGTCTTCTGGCATCATTGTTTGGCTGGGTGCGCCTCTGCGGCCGCCTTGACCCACACAACGCCTCTCGGTGTCTTATTTATTTTGACTGCGAGGGTGTGATTGACGGGCATGAACGGTGCATTTCTTCGCCTGTCCCTCATCTCCTTCCGCCTTCTTCGGACTGTGCGGCTTCATGGCCGTGGCATGCGATAAGGGATCAGCTGACGCCACATAGTCTGAAGCAGGTGTAAGAACCCAAGCGAGAGGCGAACATATGTACTGCGCCAGGCCATGAATCCCAGCCCCGCAGTGTTTTAACTATGTCAATACACTGCGGGGCTGTGATTCATGGGCATCGCGAACCGCACCGGCCGACATCAAATGATGTCAGAGGACGGGCAGCAGTAACAGCGCAAGGCCAAGGGATTAAACGACAGCGCAGACTCCTGTGCAACAAATAACGATGCTCAGGAGGCCGCGCAAAGCACCAAGGTGGCATTTTTGCCAGCTGTACTGCGTCTCTTTACGAAGGGAACTCACGCCTCAAAATCAGTTTGACTGTGTAAGGGCCTAAATGTTATACGTGTTCCTTTCAGCGTGTGCAAGGAGCGAAATTAAAAGAGCAACCTTTGACTTGTGCAGCACTACTGCTGCATGAGCTGTGGCTCTTCTACTTTGTAACCCCTGAGGGGGGGTTAAAGGTTACCTTTGAAATTGGTTCGATTAGGCTTCGGCCTACACTCTGCTCCCCCTGCAGAGCCCGGGCTCCAACACCGCCAGTTGGGGCCCGGTACTGCTAGCTGCACAGAGAAAAACACCAGCCAATGTGTCAGTGGGGTTCAGCACCGCCAGCTGTTCCCCTGCTGTGCAGCCGGCAATGTGTCCTGCAACAGCCACGCAGGCACAACAGACCCAAAGCTGCCGCCAGTGCAGGCTTCGGCCTACACTCTGCTCCCTCTCCTCCTCCTGCTGACCCCGGGCTCCAACACCGCCAGTTGGGGCCCGGTACTGCTAGCTGCACAGATAAAAACACCAGCCAATGTGTCAGTGGGGTTCAGCACCGCCAGCTGTTCCCCTGCTGTGCAGCCGGCATCGTGTCCTGCAAAAGCCACGCAGACACCAGAACTGAAATTGAACGGAACCTGTCCCCCCTCCCCCAGGCGTTTGTACGTTTTTAAGGCCACCTTGTACAGCGGTAATGCTGCATGTGTGCAAGGTGGCTCATAAACGTATTCTCCTCGCACATGTGGAACGGAAAACACGTCTAAAATGTGTCCTCTGTGTGACCATTTAACCGTCCCGGTGGTGTGACTTTCCTTTGTAATGACACGCTGCAACCCCCTTGGTAGCGCTGCCCGTCTTCTGGCATCATTGTTTGGCTGCCTGCGCCTCTGCGGCCGCCCTGACCCACACAACGCCCCTCGGTGTCTTATTTCTTGGGACTGCGAGGGTGTGTTTGATGGGCATGAGCAGTGCATCAGTTCGCCTGTCCCTCATCTCCTTCCGCCTTCTTCAGACTGTGCGGCTTCATGGCCGTGGCATGCGATAAGGGATCAGCTGACGCCGCACAGTCTGAAGCGGGTGTAAGGACCCGAGTGTGAGAGGCGAACATATGTGCTGCGCCAGGCCATGAATCCCAGCCCAGCAGTGTTTTAAAAATGTTAAGACACTGCGGGGCTGGGATTCATGGTCATCGCGAACCGCACCAGCCAACATTAAATGAGGTCAGAAGATGGGCAGCGCTAACAGCGCTAGGCCAGGGGATAACACGACAGCGCAGACTCCTGTACAGCAAATAACAACGCTCAGGAGGCTGCACCCAGCACCAAGGTGGGATTCTTGACATCTGTGCTGCGTCTCATTACAAAGGGAACTCGCGCCTCCAACACAGTTTGACTGTATAAAGGGCTAAATGTTATACGTGTTCCATTCAGCGTGTGCAAGGAGCCAAATTAAAAGAGCAACCTTTGACTTGTGCACCACTACTGCTGCATAAGCTGTGGCTCTTCTACTTTGTAACCCCTGAGGGGGGGTTAAAGGTTACCTTTGAAATTGGTTCGATTAGGCTTCGGCCTACACTCTGCTCCCCCTGCAGAGCCCGGGCTCCAACACCGCCAGTTGGGGCCCGGTACTGCTAGCTGCACAGAGAAAAACACCAGCCAATGTGTCAGTGGGGTTCAGCACCGCCAGCTGTTCCCCTGCTGTGCAGCCGGCAACGTGTCCTGCAACAGCCACGCAGGCACAACAGACCCAAAGCTGCCGCCAGTGCAGGCTTCGGCCTACACTTTGCTCCCTCTCCTCCTCCTGCTGACCCCGGGCTCCAACACCGCCAGTTGGGGCCCGGTACTGCTAGCTGCACAGAGAAAAACACCAGCCAATGTGTCAGTGGGGTTCAGCACCGCCAGCTGTTCCCCTGCTGTGCAGCCGGCATCGTGTCCTACAAAAGCCACGCAGACACCAGAACTGAAATTGAAGGGAACCTGTCCCCCCTCCCCCAGGCGTTTGTACGTTTTTAAGGCCACCTTGTACAGCGGTAATGCTGCATGTGTGCAAGGTGGCTCATAAACGTATTCTCCTCGCACATGTGGAACGGAAAACACGTCTAAAATGTGTCCTCTGTGTGACCATTTAACCGTCCCGGTGGTGTGACTTTCCTTTGTAATGACACGCTGCAACCCCCTTGGTAGCGCTGCCCGTCTTCTGGCATCATTGTTTGGCTGCCTGCGCCTCTGCGGCCGCCCTGACCCACACAACGCCCCTCGGTGTCTTATTTCTTGGGACTGCGAGGGTGTGTTTGATGGGCATGAGCAGTGCATCAGTTCGCCTGTCCCTCATCTCCTTCCGCCTTCTTCAGACTGTGCGGCTTCATGGCCGTGGCATGCGATAAGGGATCAGCTGACGCCGCACAGTCTGAAGCGGGTGTAAGGACCCGAGTGTGAGAGGCGAACATATGTGCTGCGCCAGGCCATGAATCCCAGCCCAGCAGTGTTTTAACAATGTTAAGACACTGCGGGGCTGGGATTCATGGTCATCGCGAACCGCACCAGCCAACATTAAATGAGGTCAGAAGATGGGCAGCGCTAACAGCGCTAGGCCAGGGGATAACACGACAGCGCAGACTCCTGTACAGCAAATAACAACGCTCAGGAGGCTGCACCCAGCACCAAGGTGGGATTCTTGACATCTGTGCTGCGTCTCATTACAAAGGGAACTCGCGCCTCCAACACAGTTTGACTGTATAAAGGGCTAAATGTTATACGTGTTCCATTCAGCGTGTGCAAGGAGCCAAATTAAAAGAGCAACCTTTGACTTGTGCACCACTACTGCTGCATAAGCTGTGGCTCTTCTACTTTGTAACCCCTGAGGGGGGGTTAAAGGTTACCTTTGAAATTGGTTCGATTAGGCTTCGGCCTACACTCTGCTCCCCCTGCAGAGCCCGGGCTCCAACACCGCCAGTTGGGGCCCGGTACTGCTAGCTGCACAGAGAAAAACACCAGCCAATGTGTCAGTGGGGTTCAGCACCGCCAGCTGTTCCCCTGCTGTGCAGCCGGCAACGTGTCCTGCAACAGCCACGCAGGCACAACAGACCCAAAGCTGCCGCCAGTGCAGGCTTCGGCCTACACTCTGCTCCCTCTCCTCCTCCTGCTGACCCCGGGCTCCAACACCGCCAGTTGGGGCCCGGTACTGCTAGCTGCACAGAGAAAAACACCAGCCAATGTGTCAGTGGGGTTCAGCACCGCCAGCTGTTCCCCTGCTGTGCAGCCGGCATCGTGTCCTGCAAAAGCCACGCAGACACCAGAACTGAAATTGAAGGGAACCTGTCCCCCCTCCCCCAGGCGTTTGTACGTTTTTAAGGCCACCTTGTACAGCGGTAATGCTGCATGTGTGCAAGGTGGCTCATAAACGTATTCTCCTCGCACATGTGGAACGGAAAACACGTCTAAAATGTGTCCTCTGTGTGACCATTTAACCGTCCCGGTGGTGTGACTTTCCTTTGTAATGACACGCTGCAACCCCCTTGGTAGCGCTGCCCGTCTTCTGGCATCATTGTTTGGCTGCCTGCGCCTCTGCGGCCGCCCTGACCCACACAACGCCCCTCGGTGTCTTATTTCTTGGGACTGCGAGGGTGTGTTTGATGGGCATGAGCAGTGCATCAGTTCACCTGTCCCTCATCTCCTTCCGCCTTCTTCAGACTGTGCGGCTTCATGGCCGTGGCATGCGATAAGGGATCAGCTGACGCCGCACAGTCTGAAGCGGGTGTAAGGACACGAGTGTGAGAGGCGAACATATGTGCTGCGCCAGGCCATGAATCCCAGCCCAGCAGTGTTTTAACAATGTTAAGACACTGCGGGGCTGGGATTCATGGTCATCGCGAACCGCACCAGCCAACATTAAATGAGGTCAGAAGATGGGCAGCGCTAACAGCGCTAGGCCAGGGGATAACACGACAGCGCAGACTCCTGTACAGCAAATAACAACGCTCAGGAGGCTGCACCCAGCACCAAGGTGGGATTCTTGACATCTGTGCTGCGTCTCATTACAAAGGGAACTCGCGCCTCCAACACAGTTTGACTGTATAAAGGGCTAAATGTTATACGTGTTCCATTCAGCGTGTGCAAGGAGCCAAATTAAAAGAGCAACCTTTGACTTGTGCACCACTACTGCTGCATAAGCTGTGGCTCTTCTACTTTGTAACCCCTGAGGGGGGGTTAAAGGTTACCTTTGAAATTGGTTCGATTAGGCTTCGGCCTACACTCTGCTCCCCCTGCAGAGCCCGGGCTCCAACACCGCCAGTTGGGGCCCGGTACTGCTAGCTGCACAGAGAAAAACACCAGCCAATGTGTCAGTGGGGTTCAGCACCGCCAGCTGTTCCCCTGCTGTGCAGCCGGCAACGTGTCCTGCAACAGCCACGCAGGCACAACAGACCCAAAGCTGCCGCCAGTGCAGGCTTCGGCCTACACTCTGCTCCCTCTCCTCCTCCTGCTGACCCCGGGCTCCAACACCGCCAGTTGGGGCCCGGTACTGCTAGCTGCACAGAGAAAAACACCAGCCAATGTGTCAGTGGGGTTCAGCACCGCCAGCTGTTCCCCTGCTGTGCAGCCGGCATCGTGTCCTACAAAAGCCACGCAGACACCAGAACTGAAATTGAAGGGAACCTGTCCCCCCTCCCCCAGGCGTTTGTACGTTTTTAAGGCCACCTTTTACAGCGGTAATGCTGCATGTGTGCAAGGTGGCTCATAAACGTATTCTCCTCGCACATGTGGAACGGAAAACACGTCTAAAATGTGTCCTCTGTGTGACCATTTAACCGTCCCGGTGGTGTGACTTTCCTTTGTAATGACACGCTGCAACCCCCTTGGTAGCGCTGCCCGTCTTCTGGCATCATTGTTTGGCTGCCTGCGCCTCTGCGGCCGCCCTGACCCACACAACGCCCCTCGGTGTCTTATTTCTTGGGACTGCGAGGGTGTGTTTGATGGGCATGAGCAGTGCATCAGTTCGCCTGTCCCTCATCTCCTTCCGCCTTCTTCAGACTGTGCGGCTTCATGGCCGTGGCATGCGATAAGGGATCAGCTGACGCCGCACAGTCTGAAGCGGGTGTAAGGACCCGAGTGTGAGAGGCGAACATATGTGCTGCGCCAGGCCATGAATCCCAGCCCAGCAGTGTTTTAACAATGTTAAGACACTGCGGGGCTGGGATTCATGGTCATCGCGAACCGCACCAGCCAACATTAAATGAGGTCAGAAGATGGGCAGCGCTAACAGCGCTAGGCCAGGGGATAACACGACAGCGCAGACTCCTGTACAGCAAATAACAACGCTCAGGAGGCTGCACCCAGCACCAAGGTGGGATTCTTGACATCTGTGCTGCGTCTCATTACAAAGGGAACTCGCGCCTCCAACACAGTTTGACTGTATAAAGGGCTAAATGTTATACGTGTTCCATTCAGCGTGTGCAAGGAGCCAAATTAAAAGAGCAACCTTTGACTTGTGCACCACTACTGCTGCATAAGCTGTGGCTCTTCTACTTTGTAACCCCTGAGGGGGGGTTAAAGGTTACCTTTGAAATTGGTTCGATTAGGCTTCGGCCTACACTCTGCTCCCCCTGCAGAGCCCGGGCTCCAACACCGCCAGTTGGGGCCCAGTACTGCTAGCTGCACAGAGAAAAACACCAGCCAATGTGTCAGTGGGGTTCAGCACCGCCAGCTGTTCCCCTGCTGTGCAGCCGGCAACGTGTCCTGCAACAGCCACGCAGGCACAACAGACCCAAAGCTGCCGCCAGTGCAGGCTTCGGCCTACACTCTGCTCCCTCTCCTCCTCCTGCTGACCCCGGGCTCCAACACCGCCAGTTCGGGCCCGGTACTGCTAGCTGCACAGAGAAAAACACCAGCCAATGTGTCAGTGGGGTTCAGCACCGCCAGCTGTTCCCCTGCTGTGCAGCCGGCATCGTGTCCTGCAAAAGCCACGCAGACACTTGCTCTTGTACCTTCTGCTCCCCATCCTGGTTCCAGTACCGTCAGCTGGTTCCGGGCAGAGCCTTTGGCTTAGGTGCCTCCCTCTGGGTATCCGAGTTCCACCAACGTCAGGTGGTCCTTGGTAGTGCTTTCAGGCACGGGTACCTCCTGCTTAGTAACCGGGTTCCAGTAACGTCAGCTGGTCCTCGGTAGTTCCATTGGCTCTTGGACCTTCGGCTACCCATCCGGGTTCCAGCACCGTCAGCTGGTTCTCAGCAGTGTCTTTTGCTCTTGTACCTTCTGCTCCCCATCCTGGTTCCAGTACCGTCAGCTGGTTCCGGGCAGAGCCTTTGGCTTAGGTGCCTCCCTCTGGGTATCCGAGTTCCACCAACGTCAGGTGGTCCTTGGTAGTGCTTTCAGGCACGGGTACCTCCTGCTTAGTAACCGGGTTCCAGTAACGTCAGCTGGTCCTCGGTAGTTCCATTGGCTCTTGGACCTTCGGCTACCCATCCGGGTTCCAGCACCGTCAGCTGGTTCTCGGCAGTGTCTTTTGCTCTTGTACCTTCTGCTCCCCATCCTGGTTCCAGTACCGTCAGCTGGTTCCGGGCAGAGCCTTTGGCTTAGGTGCCTCCCTCTGGGTATCCGAGTTCCACCAACGTCAGGTGGTCCTTGGTAGTGCTTTCAGGCACGGGTACCTCCTGCTTAGTAACCGGGTTCCAGTAACGTCAGCTGGTCCTCGGTAGTTCCATTGGCTCTTGGACCTTCGGGTAGCCATCCGAGTTCCAGTTCCATCAGCTGGTTCTCGGCATTTTCTCAGCCTTCTTGTACCTTCTGCTACATTTCCAAGTTCAAGAGACTAAACACGATGACCCGGAAGAACACCCCTAAGATGACGACGACACCAGAGACGACAACCACCATGATGACGACGACCCTGGAGACGATGACCCTGAAGACCACCGTGATGACGACGACCCCGGAGACGACGACCCTGAAGACCACCCCGATGACGACGACCCCGGAGACGACGACCCTGGAGACGACGACGACCTGGAAGACCGAGAAGCAGAAGAACAAGAGGCTGCAGAACAAAGAGCAGAAGAACATTAAGCATAACACTAAATATCAGAGCAAAAAATATTATCTAAATTATAAGCAGAAGAAGACTAAGCAGTGTATGGGGGTGAGTCCGTTCCTCCTCGTGGTGCCCCTGGATAAAGCCTGATGCTGCAGGCCAAACTGAACGCGGACAAATGTAACTGTTTTGTGACAGGCAGAACGGAAGGTGTAATCTTCAAACTTTTATAGATAACAACTACAGGAATGCCTGTCACAAATAAGAATATGATGAAGAAGTAGAATATGATGAAGATAATAGTAAAATAAAAAGAATATGAACAATGTAACCCAAAAAATAATAGGTAGAAGATGAAGAAGAAGATGAATAAGGTGAAGAAGTTGATGTCAAAGAAGCTGATGATGAGGATAATGAAGAAGAAAGTGTGGGAGAAGTAAAAAAGAAGGTGAAGGGCGTTGAAGTAGTGAAACATCAATATGTGACATAAAAAAAAAAAAAAATTAACATAGTCAAATTCTTTCTAACGCCGAACGTCATCCAAAAAAAAAAAAATCCTGCTATTCTATTACATTGGGCTAAACCTCTGTGCCTTTAATGTCTCCGCCACGTCCCCCAATACATCCTACATTATTCTTAGTTGTTTTCC
This sequence comes from Ranitomeya variabilis, assembly GCF_051348905.1. Lineage (NCBI taxonomy): Eukaryota > Metazoa > Chordata > Amphibia > Anura > Dendrobatidae > Ranitomeya > Ranitomeya variabilis. Next base: position 563,440,649 of record NC_135234.1, on the reverse strand, counting down.
TTCATGTAGAATGAACCTACAAGTGTATAAAGGGTTTATTTTAATTCCGATATTTTCGTCCCATTGACTTGCATTGGGATCGGGTATCGGTATCGGATTGGATCCGATATTTTGACGGTATCGGCCGATACTTTCCGATACCGATACTTTCCGATATCGGAAAGTATCGCTCAACACTAGCCAGGAGGTTAAGAGAATTAGAAAGGAAGAAGTTGTGGATGAAAGGGAGTTTATTACACACAGAGTGAGAATTCCAAAAGGCACAACTGAAAGAGGCAGAAGGCATGCATGGAATATTAATAAGGTTAGAGGGGTTTCTGAGTGTAACAGTTGGGAGGTTTGACTGGCTATAAAATGGGGGGCCGGGGTTGGGAGAGATGTCCCCAGCGACTAGGAGAGGGAGGATAGAAAGAGAGAGCAGATAGTTAAGAGATTTGTGAGAGCGTCTCTTGTGTTGGATGGTGGGACTGAAAGGATCGATTTGAATAACTGTACACGAATAATAGTGCACGAATGCATCCCTGCACGAATGCATCCTCAAACTATGTCTAAAATTATAGGAAACTAGCTCTTAGATCTCACTTTTCTCTCTCTCTCTCTCTCTCTCTCTCTCGTTAGCAATTAATCTAACTCAATTGAGACAGCAGGACACAATAAATGTAGTGAACAGATAAACAAATGTCCAGCCCTACATGGATCATAAATCGCTTTGAAAACAGTTATGTGATCTCTCTGTATAAGGACAAGCAGAAGTGAGGTCAATATCTATATACAGTACAAGATATGTCATGCTGGTACGTCATATGTTGGCTCATTAACTTTTGACATGAGCTTGCATGTTTCCCAACAGATGATGATATATTTGTGCCTCTAACAGCTGCGGGTGGAGCTCCACTCCACCCGTGGCTGTTAACTTAAGTGCCACTGTTAATCTCTATCAGCAGCATGTAACATGCGATGGCAGAGGGACATGTCAGTCCATGCTCCCATAGTGGACAAATGACATGATAGTGGGGCTTCAATGGGTTGCTATGACAGCCATTACAGCACTCCTGTTAAAGCCAACGCTTAGCTGACATTCATAGTAGATGTTGATTTTCACTATAGATAGTAGTGCTGATACGCTGCTGTGTTTAGTCTAGACGATGAAACGACAGCAACTTCAAGTCCCTTAAGGGGACTAAAAAACAATGTAAAAGGTGAAAAAATGCATTTAAAAATATGTTAAAAATAAAAAATATATATATCTCCACCCCTTCTGTCTCATTAAAAAAAAAACAATAAAAAAAAATAAAAAAAATTCACAGACAATGGGGAAAATTAGTGTTTGATACACTTTTGTAAGTTTTCCCACCTACAAACAATGGAGAGGTCTGTAATTTTTATTGCAAGTATACTTCAACTGTGAGAGACAGAACCTTAAAAAAATTCAGATAATCACATTGAATGATTTTGACATAATCAATTTGCATTTTATTTCAGAAAATAAGTATTTGAAACCACAGAAACAACAGAACTTAATATTTGGAACAGAAACCTTTGTTTACAATTACAGAGGTTGGACATTTCCTGTAGTTATTGACTGAGTTTGCACACACTGGAACAGGGATTTTGGCCCACTTCTCTGTCTAGATCTTCCCCAAATATTTCACATTTCAGTGCTGTCACTGGGCAACATTGCGTTTCAGTTTCCTCCAAAGATTTTCTATTTGGTTCAGGTCTGAGACTGGCTGGGCCGCACCAGGACCATTTACGTGTTGGAAGATGCTGCCATAACCCATCTTCAATGCACTTTTTTTTTAGTAATGAGGCTGTTGGCCAAAATTTAGCAATATATGACCCTTTCTATCCTTTAAATACGGTGCAGTCATCCTGACCCCTTTGCAGACTAGTACTGCCAAAATATAATGCTCCCTCCTCATGCTTCATTGTTGGGACAGTGTTCTTGGGGTTATATTCATCCTTCTTCTTCCTCCAAACCCGGCGAGTGGAGTTGATACCAAAAAGTTCTATATTGATCTCAAGTGACCACAAGACCTTCTCTCATGCTTCCTCTGGATCATCCAGACCGGGCTGGCATTAGGGGCAGGCAGACCAGGCAGCTGCCTAGGTCCCCCGCTCCTCCAGGAGCCCCCAGCCTATGATGCTCCCTATCCCATCCCTCCCCCTCTGCCTCTGACTCAGCATGTGCCAAAAGTGGAGCTGATAATACTTTGAGAAGCTCTGCAGAAGCCAAAGCACAAGGGGATTGAGGAGGAGATGTAAGTATTGTGTATGTGTGTCTGCTGCACTATACTATGTGTGAGGGGACTGCACTGTAATGTGGTGTGTCTCCTGAACTATACTGTGTGTGTGTGGGGGGGCTGCATTATACTGTGTGTGTGGTGGGACTGCACTTTACCTTGTATGTGGGGGGCTGCATCATACTGTGTGTGGGGGATGCACTATACTGTGTGTGTGTGTGGGCGGAATTATACTGTGAGTGGGGGGCTGCACTACACTTTGTGTCAGTGTTTGTTTCGGGGAGCTGAATTATACTGTGTGTGGAGCTGCATTATACTCTGAAGGGGCCGCATCATAGTGTGTGTGGGGGCTGCATCATACTGCATGTGTAAGGGGCTGCACTATACGGTTTGTGTGTTTGTGGGGGGCTGCATTATACTGTGTGTGGGGCCTGCATTATACTCTGAGGGGGCTGCTTTATAATCCAAAGAGGCTGCATTATACTCTGAGGAGGCTGCATTATACTCTATGTGGGCTGCAATATGCTTTATGGGGGCTGTGAGAGTGGACTGCAGTACACTTTGAGGGGGATGCATTATACTCTATCAAGTACCATGGGGAGTACATTTTATTATATGTACTATATGGAACCTGCATTATACTGTATCAATGACTATCTGTACCAATCATTCATTCTCAGCCATACTAAGGGTAGGTGCACACGGTCAGTAACTGATGCGGGTTGAATGCTGCATACTTGTGCAGCATCCAGATGTTACAGCACAGTGGATGGGATTTAAAAAAATAGCATGCCCACTATGCGTGCACAGACTCCCCTTGCTCACCCACAGAGACGAACATGCAGTGCTTTTCTCCAGACTGCAGCATGTCTATCTTGCAGAGACGCAAGCCTCTGCAAGATGAATGTCACCAGTACAATGTATTGGACGAGGTGATTCCGCACGGTTCAATGAACACATGTGGATTCATCTGCGTTTAATAGGCGCCAGCTCTTTGGATGCAGCAGACATGTGCTGAACGTGTGAACATACTCAAAAGAGGCCAGGAAAAAAGCGCTGAACGACTTCAATATTATTGATCACGCTCATTTAGAGGCCTGAGCTCAGCACATGTAAATACAACAGAAATGTTTTTGTGTGATGGTGCAATATGTGAGCATTCGGGGCCCCACTTTGAGCATTTGCCCAGGGCCCCACTTTGTCTAAAACCGGTCCTGCATCCAGATGGTCATTGGCAAACTTCAAACATGCCTGGACATGTGCTGGTGTGAGCAGTGTGACCTTGCATGCTCTGTAGGATTTTAATCCATGATGGTAATGTAATGTGTGAAACTGTGGTCCCAGCCCCCTTAAGGTCATTGACCATGTCCTGCCATGTAGTTCTGGGCTGATTCCTGACCTTTCTCTTAATCTTCCTTACCCCATGAGGAAAGATCATGCATTGAGCCTCAGTCCAAAGAAGACTGACAGTCATTTTGTTTCCTCAATTTTCTAATAGTTTTTCCAGCAATTGTTGCCTTCTCACCAAGCTGCTTACTCATTGTCCTGTAGCCCATCCCAGCCTTGTTCAGGTCTACAATTTTGTCCCTGGTGTCCTTAGACAGCTCTTTGGTCTTGCCATGGTGGAGAGGCTGTAGTGTGATTGGTTGAGTGTGTGGACAGGTGTATTTTGTCCAGGTAACAAGTTCAAACAGGTGCAATTAATACAGGTAATGAGTGCAGAGTAGGAGGGCTACTTAAAGAAAACCTAACAGGTCTGTGAGAGCCAAAATTTTTGCTGGTTGGTAGGTGATCACATACTTATTTCATGCAATAAAATGCAATTTAATTATTTTAAAATCATACAATGTGATTTTCTAATTTGTATTTTTAGATCCTGTCTCTCACAGTTGTACCTACAATAAAAATTACAGACCTCTCCATTCTTTTTAGTTCGGAAAACTTGGAAAATCAGCAGTGCATCAAATACTTATTTTCCACACTGTATTTGGTATCGCTGGGTTCTTTAATGTCCAACCAATTCAAATCTAAAATAAATTAATCCAGTCTTTAAATTGAATAATGAGAAAAATGATAAGAGAAAACAATAATTAATAATAATAATAATAATAATAATAATAATAATAATAACCTCTGTGGGGCCTGTTTAGTTAATTTCATCTAAGTAATAATAAAGATTATAGATGGAAGTAATCATGGCTTCCAATCCCTTTTCCTATTAAGGAAGACAGATTTGTGAACAGATTATTTCTTTGTTGCCATTCACACAAATTCTTGCTTTTAAGCATAAACAGCAAAACAAGTATTTTTATTTCCAGCAGAAGATATTTCCATACTTTTGTATTAGTCATGGTCAAATTCTAAATGTAGACTTCCAGGTCAGTAGGAAAAAAATCTAGCAAAAGTTATCTTGACTGAGGAAAGACAGCACTAGGATATCACAGCACCACAAATTGTAATTTGCTTATACTGGGGAACACAATTTTTTAAGAGTTAGGTCTGACAACTGTTCTTAATTAATTTTTGGATGCTGAATCCAGAAATGATCTCAGTTTTTCTTTCTATATATGCAAGTATTTAAGGTAAAAATTTACATTTATAGCTTTTTCTGGAGTGTTTAACTTGAGGACAATCACGTTTGATGCTCCAGCAATAGTCAGCCATCATATGTACATCCCATCTACCCTGGTAACGGTCTTCCATAACCTTCAAATCTTGGTGAAATCGTTCACATTGCTCATCGCTACCAGCAACAAGATTTTCCGGAAAGTTGGCAAGATGGCAATGCAGAAAATGTAGTTTAATACTCATGTTGCAACCAAGCGCTTTGTAGCTCTCCAATAGTTTCTGAACAATTTCTTTGTAATTACTTGCATGTGTATTTCCAAGAAAGTTCTTGACAACGTCTTTGAATGATAACCAAGCATTCTTCTCAAGATCTGACATAAGAAAGTCTCGCACTCAACTTAAATCTGATAGATTTATTGGTATTAAGGTAGCACTGGAAACGTTTCAGCTCTTATCGAGCTTTCATCAGTCACGTGCTGTGCCTTATAGTGTGTCGAACGTGTCCTTATTTAGAATGCAGATCATGCATGATGCAATAAATGTCCGCTATTAACGATTGTAGAGGTGATTCCATATATGAGGCAAGATGCTTCAGAGCTTGTGTGCGTTATAGTTATAGTAGTCCCAGTGTGAGACAGTTCCTTTCATAGGCACTGGAGGAGAATGCACCAAGTACTTGTGAGCGCATATATTGCTATTTGCATATATTGTGTCAGAACTTAGAAGGTCATACCTGGGGGGGAGGAGAGAACTGCGTCCAGGAGGTGAATACACGCGCCCAGGCGGCTCCTTTATCAGCCCCTGTTAGTGTACATATCCATGCGGTTCTCTCCTCCCCCCCAGGTATGACCTTCTAAGTTCTGACACAATATATGCAAATAGCAATATATGCGCTCACAAGTACTTGGTGCATTCTCCTCCAGTGCCTATGAAAGGAACTGTCTCACACTGGGACTACTATACCTATAACGCACACAAGCTCTGAAGCATCTTGCCTCATATATGGAATCACCTCTACAATCGTTAATAGCGGACATTTATTGCATCATGCATGATCTGCATTCTAAATAAGGACACGTTCGACACACTATAAGGCACAGCACGTGACTGATGAAAGCTCGATAAGAGCTGAAACGTTTCCAGTGCTACCTTAATACCAATAAATCTATCAGATTTAAGTTGAGTACGAGACTTTCTTATAATTAACTATACGGCTTGGGAACCTAGTCTCTGCACCAATACATAGCAGTGCACACGGTGTTTATTTGTATAAGATCTGACATAGTCCCGGTGAAATGTTCATCTTTGATGAGCTGTCGAATTTGTGGACCATCAAACACACCAGCCTTGAGTTTTTCAATGGACAGTCCAGGAAGTGCCAACATGATGTACTTAAAACAGTCGCCGTCAGTTGGCAATGCTTTTACAAATTGCTTCATGAGACCTAGTTTTATGTGCAGATGTGGGAATAGTATATTCTTCCTGTCAACAAGTGGCTGATGTAGAATGTTAGGATCTCCAGGTTTAAGACCAGATCTTGGAGGCCAATTCGACTCAACCCAATGCTTTTCTCGAGCTCGCTATCCCACATACAGAGAAAGCAGGGATACTTTGTGTACCCACGTTGCTGACCAAGAAGGAAGCAAACCATTTTAAGGTCAAACACAGATGATCCAATTGTGTGTGTCATATTTCAATAACTCAATAACTCTCTTTACATCTCCATGTTCTTCACGAAGAGAGACAGAATGCCCAATAGGGACTGCACCAAATAAATTGCCATTGTGTAGAAGGACACACTTAAGACTCCGCTTTGAGCTATAAATAAACAGTCACCATTCATTTGGATTGTACATTGAAAGCCCTAATTCTTGTAGTAAACCAGGAATATTATGGCAAAACACAAAACCGCTGTCACACCGAAAGTACTGCAAAAATGTACTTTCTCTAGTACAAAAGTATGATACCTTCACTCCTTGTTCAAGTAACTGTTTCTCATTCAGCCTTGATGCTAGTAATTCTGAAGCTTTTTTTGATAAGCCCAATTCACGTGCTAAATCATTTAACTCGTGCTGATCAAATCCCTTACGAACTGAATCCTTGTGAATTTCAAATTCTGCATCATTGCTGTCACTGTGTTCGTCAACATCACTCAGAACTTCTAGAGATGGTAGCTGTTCGAAAACTGGCACTGGAATTTCAGCTGAATGAGGCATTGGTCTGGTAGCTGATGGTAGATTTGGATATTCTATTTTACTTTTATTTTTCCTGTTAAATCCTGATGTTTTCACTAAACAGAAGTAACAGTCTGTGGAATGACCTTTTTGCTCTCTCCACACCATGGGGATACCAAATGCCAACTTTTCACGTGTTCCTTTGGTCCACATCCGTAAACTCTCAACACACTGCTTGCACACTATGTGAGGGGCCCATGGCTTATCTTGATCACCGAGTTTTACTTTAAAATATGCAAAATATGCTTGTTTGACAAATGCACTGATGTTTGCCCTTTGAACTGGAATGGTGAAAACACCACAAATATAGCAGAAGGAGTCAGGGTTGTTTAGGCATTTACGACGAGAGGAAGAAGGAGCAGACATGATCTGAAACAAAGGAAATATGTACATATGTAAATAAAACACTGAGATGGAAAGTTACAAGCTTTGAAAACTAACAAAGAAAAAAATCATAAAAGATATATAAATTACAACTAAGCGCCCAATGTAAAAAGAAAAGCTATCACAAATCCTATTTATTCCTACTATGATACATTTTTTGTGTAAAGATATTGATAATTATGACGTATTGGGAGCTGCTCTCACCACACTGTCTCAGTTGTGACTACTCTTACAAGTTGCCACGTAGCTCTATATGAGTCGAATTGTAATCAGATAACAAGTCTTATTACAGATATCAGTGCAATCGTGCTTCTCTGGCAGGTAAGTTGTGGAGGAAAAACTTGACGTGCTAGAAAAAACTGACTACATTTTTGGAATCAGCATGCCAATTTTAGTATAAATCAGCTCAAAAACCTAACTCAACAGAAATTTTTTTTCAAATTGTTCCCCAGTGATAGCTTGACATGGGTCATTTACTTATGCAATGTTAAGTTATCAATGTCAAATTATCAAGAAGGTGTGTTGTGGGTCATGAGATCATTTGATAGATCTGTATCCTATTTTTTTTTATTAGTTCACAAAAGATATGTGTTTATTTTGCATGGGATACTACTAAAGAGGTAGGTTATGGCATTGTACATAATTCTAGATGCATTTTTCTGGACCTGAACACAGTATGACAGATTTAAAAGTCTCAATACTAAAAGGTCATTTTAAGGATAACAGGGAAAGAAAAATTTGGGAATTCAAACTAATGAAGATGTTCAATTCTTTGACACTAGGACTCAATTTAACACCTGGATTTTTGAGTCACTACATGGATACAATTCACACCTCCACCAGATGGATTCCAGATAACTAAGAACATCATTCCCACTACCTCTCCATTTGTAATAAAAGGCCTAATTTGATTTCCTTGGCTTATCTTTATGAGGCATCACACCTCCCACCCCCTGAACAAATGTCCTACTGTAGTATTTTTTAAATGTTGTGCTTTTTTCTTATTAATCTATCTGTAATCTTGCCTGAAGAAGGAGCCACTGTGCTCTGAAAGCTTGGTATATTATTTTCTGGTTAGCCAATAAAGGTGTCAATCCTAGAATACTTCTGTCATCATTGGGCAGAAAATTATTCACATCGACTTTTCTGGCTAACACGGTACCACAATACAATTTGTTATTGTACATCATGATAATGGAAGATACCCCAATGTACCGATCACAAATGGTTTTGAAAACTCTCCTGAAGAAACTGGCACAAATGAACAGTGACATTTTCTTTCTATCCAGATGCAAGAAGGAAAACCTAATCTCTAAAGGCCTCATGAAAAGAAATCCAACAACGTATACCTACAATACCCATTTTTCACAGAAACTTTGCTACAGATCATCTGAGAGACTGCGGAATCATCTAATTGGATTTTTCTACCACAAGAAGAGATAAATTACCTTCAGGACCGAATACAAGGACCGGGTTCTTGTCTAATCAAGGAGACATTGCAGAATTTCTACAACAACTTACAACATCACCTCATTATCAATAAGAAAAAGAAACTGGACAGACTCAGGAAGAATGCAGGTCTCAATGTAGCTGAAGGTAAGCCCAATTTACAGAATCATTGTAATACTTCGTACTCTGTTCTAAACCTCTCACAATATGAGCCAAGCACAGGAGAAATGCATGTTCTATCAAAGGGACTAACATTCTGTCCTACAAAGCAGCTTGATAGGGCTCTGTTCTGTAGTGATATCAAGGAATTCTCCCGCAGATTGTGACTCAAAGAATTCTTTCATAACCATGCAGATATTGCATCACAAGACAATGTGAAAGGCACAGCAAAAGAGAAAAAGAGGACAAACTGGACCCCCCAACCTGGGCACAACCAAACGCTGGATCACTACATTGACTGTTTCCGTAAAAAAGTTAAATCTGACATTTTGGACAGACACCATAAAGTGCCACAAAATATCTCTGTGGAGGAAAGAAAAACCATACAATCGTTAAAAGCCAATAACAATATCATCATCAAACCAGCAGACAAACTAGGAGCTATAGTCATAATGAACATGACAGATTACATCCAGGAAGCAAACAGACTCTTGGATATAAAATACTACACCCCACTTCAGGGAGATCCGAATAAAAAATATGCAGAGAAACTAACACATATCATCAATGGATTTGATTCCACTTCATCCTCAATGCTGGAACTAATACCAGACAATCCCCAAACAGGTACCTTCTACATGTTGTCTAAAATACATAAAGAAGGTAATGCTGGGAGGCCTGTCATCTCTGGTATTGGGACTTTAACTGAGAATATCTCAGGCTGGGTGGAGAACATTCTAAAATCATTGGTGAGGTGCACATCCAGTTATATCCAGGACACTACAGATATTTTTTGCAAATTGTCAGCGCTGGGCCCACTTTCACAGGACTGGATGCTAGTCACCATGGATGTAGAGTCTCTCTATTCCAACATTCCTCATGAGGATGGAATTGCAGCATGCAAATATTTCCTTCAAAAGAACAATCTAGCCACAGAACCAACACTGCAATTTATGAGGTTTGTGCTCCATCACAACTATTTTTCATTTGGGAACAATTCATACCAACAGTGTATGGGCAGAGCCATGGGAATCAAAATGTCTCCACAATATGCTAACTTATTTATGGCGAAACTGGAGGAAGATTTTTTGTCATCTTGCTCTGTTAAACCTCTTGCATACTTCCGCTACATTGATGATCTGCTAATAATGTGGACAGGCTCGAAAGATGATCTACTCACCTTCCACAATAACTTTCCATCCCTAATCCCATCCCTAACCCATCCCTTCAACCATTCACTAACTTCTGGTACCTTCCCCTCTGCCTTCAAACATGCCACAATTACACCTATCCTCAAAAAGCCATCCCTTGACCCAAGCACTATGTCCAGCTATCGCCCCATATCTTTGCTCCCATTTGCTTCCAAACTCCTTGAGCAGCACGTCTATGTTGAACCTTCCTCTCACTTTGCATCTAAAGGTACCGTCACATTTAGCGACGCTGCAGCGATCTAGACAACGATCCCGATCGCTGCAGCGTCGCTGTGTGGTCGCTGGAGAGCTGTCACACAGACAGCTCTCCAGCGACCAACTATGCGAAGTCCCCTGGTAACCAGGGTAAACATCGGGTTACTAAGTGCAGGGCCGCGCTTAGTAACCCGATGTTTACCCTGGTTACCAGCGTAAACGTAAAAAAACCCAAACACTACATACTTACATTCCGGTGTCTCTCCCCCGGCGCTGTGCTTCTCTGCACTGTGTAAGTGCCAGCCGGAAAGCACAGCGGTGACGTCACCCCTGTGCTCTGCTTTCCGGCCGGCCGGCGCTTACACAGTGCAGAGAAGCACAGCGCCGGGGGACAGACACCGGAATGTAAGTATGTAGTGTTTGTTTTTTTTACGTTTACGCTGGTAACCAGGGTAAACATCGGGTTACTAAGCACGGCCCTGTGCTTAGTAACCCGATGTTTACCCTGGTTACCAGTGAAGACATCGCTGAATCGGCGTCACACACGCCGATTCAGCGATGTCTACGGGAGATCCAGCGACGAAATAAAGTTCTGGCCTTTCTGCTCCGACCAACGATGGAACAGCAGGATCCTGATCGCTGCTGCCTGTCAAACTCAACAATATCGCTAGCCAGGACGCTGCAACGTCACGGATCGCTAGCGATATCATTCAGTGTGAAGGTACCTTAACTCTCTCTTTGACAACCTACAATCTGGCTTCCATCCCCACCATTCCACTGAGACTGCCCTGACCAAAATTACTAATGACTTACTTACAGCCAAAGCTAACAGACAATTCTCTATACTACTCCTCCTAGACCTGTCCTCTGCCTTCGACACAGTTGACCACTGCCTCCTACTACAGATCCTCTTTTCCTTTGGGGTCAAAGACCTTGCCCTATCTTGGATCTCCTCATACCTTGCCAACCGCACATTTAGCGTTTCCTACTCCCATACTACCTCATCATCTCGTCCCCTCTCCGTTGGAGTCCCCCAAGGCTCTGTCCTAGGACCCTTACTCTTCTCAATCCATACACTCGGCCTGGGACAACTCATAAGGTCCTATGGTGTCCAGTACCATCTATATGCCGATGACACTCAGATCTACCTCTCGGGCCCAGATGTCACCTCTCTGCTCTCCAGAATCCCAGAGTGTCTATCAGCCATATCCTCCTTCTTCTCCTCTCACTTCCTCAAGCTCAATGTGGACAAATCTGAACTCATTATCATTCCTCCAGCACACACATCTTCCCTACCTGATCTATCAAAATAAATGAAAAATCACACTTTCCTCTGTCCCCAAAATCCGCTGCCTCAGAGTAACCCTTGAATCTGCCCTGTCCTTCAAACCGCACATCCAAGCTCTCGCCACCTCCTGTCGCCTCCAGCTCAAAAATATTTCCAGAATCCGGCCTTTCCTTGACCCACACTCTACCAAAATGCTCGTGCATGCCCTAATCATCTCCCGCCTCGACTACTGCAACATACTCCTCTGTGGCCTACCTTCTAACACTCTCGCACCCCTCCAGTCCATCCACCCTTAACTCTGCTGCCCGACTAATTAATCTCTCTTCTCGCTACACTCCTGCTTTGTAAATCACTTCACTGGCTCCCAATTTGCCAGCGTAACCAGTTTAAATTACTAACACTGACCTACAAAGCCATCCATAACCTTTCTCCTACGTATATTTCCACACTAATCTCTCAATATCTTCCCTCACGTAATCTCCGGTCCTCCCAAGACCTCCTCCACTCCTCCACACTTATTCGCTCCTCACCCAATTGCCTCCAAGACTTCTCCCGAATATCACCCATCCTCTGGAATTCAGTGCCCCAGCACGTCCGGTTATTCACTACTTTTGGATCCTTCAAAAGAAACCTGAAAACCCACCTCTTCAAAGAAGCTTACAGCCTGTAAAGACCACACGGCCACCTCAACACCATTGGAGCTACTGCAACACTCGACCTACTGTCTCCTTAATCCTGTAGAATGTAAGCCTGCAAAGGCAGGGTCCTCTTCCCTCTGTATCAGTCTGTCATTGTTAGTTTTGTTTACTGTAAGTGATATTTGTATTTTGATGTAACCCCTTCTCATGTACAGCACCATGGAATCAATGGTGCTATATAAATAAATAATAATAATAATAATAATAATAGTACAAAATAATAACTTCAATAAGTACCACCCAACCATCAAGCTCTCCCTCAACTTTTCAAAGACCCAAATACATTTTCTGGACATGATCATATACAACAAGGATAATGCCATAGAAACATCAATTTAACATAAGCCCACAGGATGTCTGGCTTATCTTAGATGGAACAGCTTTCATCCAAGACGCACAAAAAATCCATAATTTACAGTCAAGCTCTGAGGTATATTCGGATCTGTTCAGAAAGTAAAGACAGGAAACTACAGCTGCGATCACTGAGGAATACATGCAACAAAGATACCATCCACTGGTAATAGATGAGCAGATCCACAGGGCTACAAGGATCCCAAGAAACAGCCTCTTGTTGTCACATACAACCCCCACATGAGCATCCTAAGGAAAATTGGTGCTGATCTCCAACCCATATTCCATAGAGACCACAAATTGAAAGACATATTCCAAGAACTACCACTTCACTCCTACAAACAGCCCCCTAACTTAAGGAATCTCATTGTCAGGAGTGTCCTCTTATCACCATCAGTGACTGGCACATTCCCTTGTAACAATAAGATGCAAAACGTGTACCCACATATTACCAACAAATATAGTCCGTGTACCAAACACAAATCAGGACTATAAGGTCATGGGTTCCTTTTCATGTACATCCTCCAACGTGGTGTACCTGATACAATGTACAAGGTGAAAAAAACATCATAAAAAGCAGATACACCATATCTTTCGGACTATAAGATGCACCGAACTATAAGACGCACCCAGGTTTTAGAGGTGGAAAATAGGGAAACAATATTTGAAGCAAATAAAAGTGTTAAAATTTAATAACATATTATTATATATAATAACACCACATATAATAGTATGTTATTATGTTGGAAGCTACCGGTAGAAAATGGTGCTGCGGGACCAGTGTGGTGTCTGTAAAGTACTACATGAAGACGCTGGAGGGTGAGTATAAGAATGGGGGCACAGGGCTTATATTTAAAGCACCACTCCAGAACTGAAAAATAACACTGGAGGGCTTTAAGATCCCATTGGGAGAACTATAACTCCCATCATGACCTGCAGATCCTATGGCATGCTGGAAGTTATAGTTCACCACAGGAGTGGCAGAGTGCTTTATTGTGTGTTGTAAAGACTAACCTTTTAATTATGGCAGCCAGCTAGCCACACTGTGGTGAGGTAAAGAGCTGGATCATCCAGTGACTGCATACACAGAGCTCTCCCTCTTGTTGCCTCTCCACAGCACAGGTCATTTGAGGAGTCCTGCAGATTCTAGTGGGGAGTCTGAAGGACCTGTGATGACATCAGAAGAGGGAGGGCTCTGTGCCATCATGTGATGCTCCAGCCCTCCCTCTTCATGACATCACACAGGTCCTTATGCCTCAGCATCCAGCACAGCCAGGCAGGTGTTGATCTTGTCTCCCCCGGCCCCCTGCTCCTGCCCCCTCCTCCACTGGACACACAGATCTCCCCAGCTGCTGCAGGAATCCGGCACTGGGGAAACCATGTGTGTCGCTGATTAAGTGAAGGAGTATTCAATGGCTGCTCCCTGCTCACTGCTCAGCTGACAGGTGGGCGGGGAAGCGGCTAATGAATATTCACTGCACTTTAATTATGGGGACCACAGCTGGATTATGGGCAGCTGGGACATTTTTCTGCCTTCTTCACAGTGCGATCCCACTCGCTGCTGCCCCCTCCCCACATGCTATGTTCCAACCATAAGACGCACCCACACTTTCCTCCCAAATTTTGAGGAAAAAAGTGCATCTTATGGTCAGAAAAATACGGTATTTATATTGGGGAAACATGCAAAAACTACAAACAAGGATGAATTTACACAGACACATAATCAGGAATGAAATGGACACATCTGGTGAAAACATTTCTCTGGACCTGAACCTGGATCTTTTTTTTTGGATGTGCATTGAACAGCAAGGTGGATTGCTGCTGAGGGGAAAAAATCTCTTTAAATCTTCAGCTTAGCGAGTATGAATGAGCTGAGTGTGACCGGAGTGCAAGTGCGAACGGCGGTAAGTGTGTCACTTGTGATTCAGTGACTTTGGATTCAGGGAGTTTCCAAGGGAGAAATCACTGAATTGCTATCTGTATTTTATTAATACTTTGTATTTTTTTTAATTTAACTTTTCTGTCTGGTGCAATTCGTATTAGAAAATGTGCTCCACTATTGTTAATGCCTTCCAGTGTACATCTTGCCACATGTTTGCAATCCTTCAGCAGCCGGTCGTGGTGCATACTGCTGTGCGAGATGTGAGCACGTTGTGCATTTGGAAGCCCAGGTACTGGATCTAAATGTGCAGCTGGCAACACTGAGATCCATAGGCAATATGGAAAGGAGTCTTCTGCTCACTGAGCAGACGCTCAATGGGAAAGATGAGGGGGGAATGGTAGGATGGAGCTGCAGAACAGCGAAGCAGCAAGCTGGGTGACAGTTAGAAGGTGGGGTAGAGGGAAGAGTGCCAGGGAGGCTAGTCCAGATCTGGCATACCCCAATAAGATTGCTAAGATGGCAGATGAGGGGGTGCCAGGGGTAGCACTGCTGCAGCAAGGCATGTCCTCTGAAAGCCGGAGGAGTGTCTGCTCCAGTAAGGAGGGAAATAGGAGAGCAGGGTAGGCCAGACAGGTGCTGGTAGAGGGGGATTCAATTATTAGGGGAACAGATAGGGCAATCTGTCACAAAGACAGGGATCACCCTGTAATGCCTAAGATATACAATGTTATCAAAAAACATTGGTCCCTCTTATCTAAGTCTTAAGGTACCTTCACACTGAATGATATCGCTAGCGATCCGTGACGTTGCAGCGTCCTGGCTAGCGATATCGTTGAGTTTGACAGGCAGCAGCGATCAGGATCCTGCTGTGCCATCGTTGGTCGGAGCAGAAAGGCCAGAACTTTATTTCGTCACTGGATCTCCCGTAGACATCGCTGAATCGGCGTGTGTGACGCCGATTCAGCGATGTCTTCACTGGTAACTAGGGTAAACATTGGGTTACTAAGCGCAGGGCCGCGCTTAGTAACCCGATGTGTACCCTGGTTACCAGCGTAAACGTAAAAAAAACAAACACTACATACTTACATTCCGGTGTCTGTCCCCCGGCGCTGTGCTTCTCTGCACTGTGTAAGCGCCGGACGGCCGGAAAGCAGACCACAGCGGTGATGTCACCGCTGTGCTTTCCGGCTGGCGCTTACACAGTGCAGAGAAGCAGGGGGACAGACACCGGAATGTAAGTGTGTAGTGTTTGGTTTTTTTTACGTTTATGCTGGTAACCAGGGTAAACATCGGGTTACTAAGTGCGGCCCTGCACTTAGTAACCCGATGTTTACCCTGGTTACCAGGGGACTTCGCATAGTTGGTCGCTGGAGAGCTGTCTGTGTGACAGCTCTCCAGCGACAACACAGCGACGCTGCAGCGATCGGGATCGTTGTCTAGATCGCTGCAGCATCGCTAAATGTGACGGTACCTTTATCCCAACATTGAAGCCTTCCATGCTCCAGCACTTATGTGCAAATGACATCAAAAAATATCAGGGATAGTTTAGTTAGAGCTGACATTGGCAGCCTCTCTAGATCACCCAAACAGAGTTTTCTTGGTATGGAATGCAAAGGTACATTCCCCTGTCTCGGCTGTGACTGTTGTTCCAACGTGATTAAGGGGAGAGAAATTACTCACCCACATACCAGTAAACGTTACAACATCAGGGTTTTTTTTACGTGTGACACTAGCTATGTTGTGTACCTCATAAAATGTCCTTGTGGCCTGCTTTACGTAGGCGAGACCACACTTCATGTGCGCAACAGGATTGCTAGTCATAAATCCACTATTCGCTATAAAAAATCGTGACTCCCAATACCTCATCACTTCATCAATGCCAATCACACAGTCTCACAATTAAGATTCCAAATTATAGAGCAAGTAGACAGGCCACGAAGGGGTGGGAATCACATTAGACTATTGAAAGAGAGGGAGGCTTATTGGATGTACACACTACAAACATTGTCTCCAAGAGGTCTCAACAGGGAACTGGACCTTAATATAAAGTAACGTCTTTTTCAGGCCATGTTTGGATTTCAATAACCTTCTTATTTGTGGTTGTTACATGTACCTCTCTTTTATTATACCAATGTAGGGTGGTGGACATGCAGTTTTCCTTTCTTCCCCATGACTAACTTGTATCTTGTTTTTTAGACACACTAGTTTTCCGTTTTACTTCTCTTATGGGTGAGTACTGGATACAATTTTTCGCTTTTTTCATTATTTTCATTATTTTCTTCATTATTTTCATCATTTTGTTTAATTTTTTCATTTTTTCATTTTTCATTTTGTATGTAATTAATTTTAATTCTTTTAAAATCTTTTTAGTTTTTTATTTCTTCAGTTTCTCATTTTTTTTCTTTCTTTTTTTTCATTTTTATTTATTTTTTTCTTTTCTTTATTTTTTTTCATTTTTTTCATTATTTCATTATGTTTATTTCACTTTTTCAGTTTACATCCATTTTATTCACAAAAATGTTCTATTCTATGTTCATCTCTATGCCCATTTTTCTCTTTTTTATTTTCAGTTGTATTTATTAAAAAATTATAATTTTTTTATTTTCCATTTTCTATATTTTATTGTTAGATTCTACAACTTTCTCATCAGCCACCTTGCCTCTATCCCCTTTTCAGGCAGTCTTTCCCACATCTCATTCACGACCAGCATTCTAGCTCCGCTCATTACAGGCACACTTCTCCCTACTGCACTTTCATTCCCTCATACCAGTTCTCACACCGCGCCTGTGCACAGAGCTCCCCACCATACATGCGTTCCAAGCCTCCTTTTTCCCACGTACTACTGCGCATGCACAAACAGGGTGTCTGGACTCTATGATTCCTTCCATTTCCGGCCACCTCACATATATTTTGGCGCCTGCCAGCATGCTCCCACACACCACCGCTGCATACAAATGCAGCATACAAGTAGGTCTGTATACTCTTTACCACCTATTTCTCTTCTCAAGCTCGCCTCTACCTTTGTCTTACCTCTGTGGCCTTCTCCCCCACAGCCCCTAATAGGACTCCAGCACTTCACATGAGAACATCTCATCCTCTTGTTTTTCTATCATGAGGTCAGTACCAACCGCTTTATAACTGTATTTTACATCCACCACCCGTTTATTATTGTGATCTCTGTGGACTATTATTATGATCTCTGTGGACATGTATTATTGTAATCTCTCTGAATGTTTATTATTGTGATTTATTTGGACATTTATCTCCTCTTTTGCACATATATACACATATAAGTGTGCTCGTTTATAGCATTCTCCTATATCTCTCTTGTATACCTTTGGTATTTCCTATGAAACTACTAGATTTATGAATTTATTACTGCTACTAAGGGTATTTGAAATACCCACAATTCCCCCTGGGACACTACCATTTTAGAGCTCATAGGACCCTGATTGTTGTCGTTGTTTCACTCTTGGATGAGTGTATAAACATATACATGTCTGTTTATTACATAAAGGGCCTATGTATAATTTCCATATTGCATACTTAATTTGTTTTCTCACATAAGACTGACACTTTGTTCTTTTGCTTTTTCCAGGAAGGTTTGATAAAGACCCAGCAGGTCGAAACGTTACCTTATACCACTGCGGTGAACCGTTCAATTTTGGTGTTTTGAAAATAAAAAGCCACATTCTTTGCAATTTAAAGGAACTTTGAGTGCGACTTCATTCTTGGGACTACATTTTGGTGGAATAACTCCACGTTCAGTCAGCACCACCGTAGCAAGAGTGCGCGTCTTTTTCTTCTCTACAAAGACAGGGATCATCGGACGGTGTGTTGCCTTCCTGACGCTCGAGTCCGATACATCGCTGATCGGGTTGACAGATTACTAGGAGTGGCTGGCAAGGACCCAGTGGTCATGGTGCACATTGGCACAAATGACAAAGTTAGAGGTAGGTGGAAGATCCTTAAAGATGATTATAGGGAATTAGGCTGCAAGCTGAAAGCAAGGACCTCCAAGGTGGTATTTTCCAAAATACTGCCTGTACCACGTGCAATGCCATAAAGGCAACGGGAGATTAGGGAGGTTAATAAGTGGCTCAAAAATTGGTGTAGGAAGGAGGGGTTCAGGTTCCAGGAGAACTGGGCCGACTTCTCAGTTTGCTACAGGTTCTACGCTACAGACGGGCTGCACCTCAATGAGGAACGTGCAGCTGTGCTTGGGGAGAATATGGCTAGAAGGTTGGAGGAGTGTTTAAACTAGGGATTGGGGGGAAGGGTATTCATTTTATAGGAGAGGAAGATAGTGCAGATAGAGACCTGGGCACAAATAAAGAGGTTGGGGGTGCGGTGGCATGGGGGTGGGGTTAGAACAGTTAATAATTTAAGAAAGAATAGAGGTACAGAGAGATACATAACGTGCATGTATGCTAATGACAGAAGCCTCGCCAACAAAATGGAGGAATTAGAATTAATGTTGTTGGAGCATAATTATGACATGGTGGGGATATCTGAAACATGGCTGGATGAGAGCCATGACTGGGCTGTTAACTTGCAGGGCTATAGTCTTTTTAGAAATGATGGTACAGATAAGCGAGGGGAAGGTGTGTGTCTGTATGTAAAATCATCCTTAAAACCCATACTGTGTGATAATAGGTGAATCTAATGAAAATGCAGAGTCCCTATGGGTGGAGATAAGGGGAGGGGGGAAAAAATAATAAATTACTGCAAGGGGTTTGTTATAAGTCTCCAAAAATATTGGAGGCAACAAAGAATTCCTTGTAAAGCAAATAGATGAAGCTGCGACTGAAGGAGAAGTCATTATTATGGGGGACTTCAACTACCCTGAAATACAATGGGGAACAGAAACCTGCATTTCCAGCAAAGGTAATAGGTTTTTGACAACTATGAGAGACAGCTAACTTTCACAAATGGTTCAGGACCCAACAAGAAGGGGCGCGCTGCTAGACCTAATATTAACCAACAGGCCAGACCGCATATCAAATATAAGGGTTGGGGGTGTTAAATATTAATTGAATTATTCTTATTCTCAATTCTGTACTGAACACATAGTCTTTCGCTGATGTTACAAAAGCTATTTCTGTATATATAGCTCAGAGTATAAGTTAACACCAAATAGAGAGAACACGTGGTCTGTGGGACATATAAATAACGTCTCTTAGGAGGGTGAGGTTGGTCACGTAGGGGCTGTCACCTCCTGCCTTCACCATCATTCTCCATGGACGTCAGTCAAGTCACAGAAGGAAGTAGCCATGATTCTACTCCATGAAACAAATATGACTTCTACTCCATCTCAGAAACGAAGAGGAACAAGCGCTGATGGGAACAAATGGACAATCTGTTCGTAACTATTTAATCTATTTTTATGTTTTGCTGCAATGTGGCTTTTCTGTGGACAATTCAATAAACCACTACATTTTTTATGAAAATATCATGACATTTTTTCTTTAAGAGTAACGCACCTGGTAAATAGTCTTGATTAAATAAATGTGCAAAATAAGCATATTTAACAGGGGGTTACTTGGGTAATAGTGATCAAAAAATAATAAGTTTTCATGTATCCTTAATAAGATGTGTAGATGATCCTGGTGCAATTAACTGGGACAATATCCTGAGACATAACATTACACAAAGAAAATGGTCGACGTTTATTAGCATCCTGGATAGGACCTGTGCATAGTATATACCGTATGGGAATAAACATTAGAAATAGGAGGAAACTAATATGGCTAAATAGAGGTGTAAGTGGCGCAATAAGTGACAAAAACAAAGCATTTAGAGATTTAAAGGAAGTAGGTAGTGATGAGGCAATAAATAAATACAGAAAATTAACTAAATTCTGTAAAAAGCAAATCAAGGCAGCAAAAATTGAGACAGAGAGACTCATTGCCAGAGAGAGTAAAAATAATCCCAAAATATTATTTAACTACAAAAATAGTAAGAAACTAAAAAATTATTTTGTTGGCCCCCTTAAAAACAGTCTGGGTGAAATGGTGGATGAGGATGAGGAAAAAGCCAATATGCTAAATGACTTTTGTTCATCAGTATTTACACAATAAAATCTAATGGCAGACAATATGATTAGTGATAACAAAAATTCCCCATTTAATGTCACCAGTAGTGTTGAACGATACCTTCCAATATCCAAAAGTATCGGTATAGGATTGGATTGGCCGATATCCAAAAAATATCGGAAATCGCCGATACCGATACCCGATACCAATGCAAGTCAATGGGACACAAATATCGGAATGTAAATAAGCCCTTTCTGTGCTTCTACATCCTGTTCCGGAGGGGGAAAGAGTGTGGGCGGTGCGTGGGCGGACACTGTGCATGTCTGTGTGTGCGTACGGGGTCTGTGCGGGCCTGCCGGGGATCTGTATGTGCTGCCGGTGGTCTGTGCGGGCCTCCAGGGGCTCTGTATGTGCTGCCGGTGGTCTGTGCGGGCCTCCCGGGGCTCTGTGTGTGCTGCCGGTGGTCTGTGTGGGCCTCCTGGGGCTCTGTATGTGCTGCCGGTGGTCTGTGCGGTGTTCAGGCATTGTCCGATGGGACTACAAGTCCCATCGGATGATGCCTGCTACAGTGACAGTGATTGACACATTAGCCAATGATGGGACAGTAGTAGTCCCATCATCCAGCTAATGTGTTGAATGTTAAAAAAAAATCCTACATACATGCTACACACCTACTACATACATGCTACATACATGCTACATACAACATACTACATACATGCTACATACATGCTACATACAACATACTGCATACTGCATGCTACATACATGCTACATACATGCTACATACATGCTACATACATACTATATACATGCTACATACATACTACAAGCTACATACATGCTACTTACATACTACATAAATACTGCATGCTACATACATACTACATACCACATACATACTACATGTTACATACATGCTACATACATACTACATGCTACGTACATGCTACATACATGCTACATACATACTACATACACGTTACATACATGCTACATACATACTACATACATTACACACATACATACATACTACATACAACATACATACTACATACTACATACATACTATATACATACTACATACATTACATACATACTACATACATACTGTTAGGGCTGGCGGAGCGCACCGAGTTAATTGAGAGATTTTATTTGGTGCGTTCGCAGCCCGGGGTCCATCGTGCAGGAGAGGACCTGCTGCTGGCTAATGGCGGCCCTTTATGGCAGTAGAAGTGAACTCTGTTACTTCACAGAGATGCTGTGCCAGATCTCACTCTGACCCTTGGTGGCTTTTGAGCCTGCACCTGAGGATGCCCCGAGTCAGCAGCTGAGACCTTGGCAACTAAGAAACAAGGAACCCTGTTGACTTCACAGGAGTATCCAGCAACTGCTGAGCTGATGGCAGTGTGTGGCAACACAAACATACAATCACCTCACTGGAGGAGCTGGTATTCTAGGGGCTTATTTCAGCTGGGGCCCTAAATCCATGCACACAATCACCTCGCTGGAGGTGCTGGCATTCTAGGGGCTTATTTCAGCCGAGTCCCTGAACACACATAAATGTGACCACACTGGCGCATGCACATAGCTGATTCAATACTAGCCCATGGCCGTGCGGTCATGAGAGCCTTAAATAGCTGCAGCAAGTACAGGACCTTCCTAGAAGGACGGACCAATGAGAGGCTGCTACAGAGCCTGAGCACCTTCAGGACCTTCCTGGAGGACCAATGGATTTAGCTGCCGTATCTGAACATGTGACCCTCGATCTCCACTGAGAAATCTTACTCTGGGCATGCTCAGAACAGGAAAAGCAGGACTTAGTCCCAGAAGCATCTGCTCGCCGCTGCCCAGCACTGGCTTCAATGGCAGAAGCTGGAAAAGCAGCAGTAACCCTTTGTACAGAGTCAGACTGAGCGAGACGCTGGGACTGACGTCTCCGCTGAGCAGGCTCCACTGCGGCAGGAGAAGAATGGGAGACCACAGCGGAGATGGCCCAAGATTCCCCCTGTGCAGAGGTGGGAACTCGACCCCCAACACTACACCCCCTAGGGCCCCCCCCTGGGCCTCACCATGCTCAAAGGCAGCAATGAGCTGCGGAGCCTGAATGTGCTCAGCAGGCTCTCAGGACCATAACCCTTCCAGTCCACCAAATAAAAATTTTTGCCACGTACCACCTTGCACCCCAAAATATCGTTCACCTCATAATCGTCCGTAGACGAACACGATGTCCCAGCAGATGACTTAGAAAACCGGGACATGTATACGGGCTTAAGGAGGGGCACATGAAAGGTGTCGGTGATACTTAGGCGTGGAGGAAGGGCCAGACGGTAGACCACAGGGTTAACCTGTTCGAGGACCTTGAAGGGACCCAAGTAGTGAGGTGCAAACTTAGTGGACTCAACACGCAGCCTGATGTTACAGCCGGAGAGCCACACAAAGTCGCCAGGAGCAAAGGTCAGAGCAGGGCGCCAATGTGCATCGGCGGAGGACCTCATTCTCTCCTTAGAGGCCCGGATGGCATCCTGAGTGCGGTCTCAAATGTCCCATGCCTCAACTGCCCAGTCTGCCACCCTGAAGTCAGCAGATGACACGGGCATAGGCACAAAAACCCGCGGATGCTGGCCGTAATTAAGGAGGAAAGGAGTTTGACCGGTGGAGTTGGCTACAGCGTTGTTAGGCACAAACTCCGCCCACGGTAGCAAGGATGCCCAGTCATCCTGCCTGGCAGAGACAAAATGTCACTAATATGTGACCAGGGTCTGGTTGGCCCTCTCTACCAACCCATTCGTCTCGGGATGATATGCTGAGGAGAGATTCAACTCAATGCTGAATAGACGACAAAGCTCTCTCCAGAATCGAGACGCAAACTGGGGACCCCGGTCACTGACAATTTTGTCCGGCATACCGTGTAGGCAAAATATGTGTTTGATAAACAATGCCACCAGAGCCCGTGCAGAAGGTAGCCGTGGAAGAGGCACCAAGTGCACCATTTTGGAAAAATGGTCGGTGATCACCCAAATAATGGTGCAGTTATGAGACTTGGGTAAGCCCACCACAAAATCCATCCCGACCATCTTCCAGGGCCTATCTGCCACCGGCAGAGGGTGAAGCAACCCAGCTGGCCATTGACGAGGAGACTTGTTCTTGGCGCAAGAGACACATGCCTGAACATAGTCTGCGACATCACGGACCATATGAGGCCACCAATATGTCCTCGCCAGTAACTCAGATGTCCTTTTGGTCCCAAAATGTCCACCCACCCTAGACGAGTGAGCCCAAGAGAGAACCTCCGGATGCAAACTGGATGGTACAAAAGTCTTGCCCGGAGGCACAGACTCTAGCAAAACTGGGGCCACAGTTCTCAGGCTCTCGGAAGGGACAATAAGCCGAGGCTCCTCTTCCTCCTCCTCAGATGATACCACCGAGCGAGAGAGAGCATCATCACGAATGTTCTTCTCCCTGGAAAGAAAATGGAGGGTGAAATGAAACTGAGAGAAGAACAAGGACCATCTGGCCTGGCGAGAATTTAGCCGCTGGGCGGTCTGTAAATAAACCAAATTCTTGTGGTCTGTGAATACTTGAAAGGGAAAGTGAGCCCCCTCCAAGAGATGTCTCCACTCAGAGAAAGCCAACTTCATGGCTAGCAACTCCCTGTACCCGATGGAATAATTCCTCTCCGCCGGTGTGAAGGTCTTGGAGAAAAAGAAACAAGGATTCTTCTGACCTTGAGCATCCTTTTGGAAAAGGACTGCTCCAGCACCAACGGATGAGGCATCCACCTCCATGATAAATGGCTTATCTACATTGGGGCGATGTAGGATGGGAGCTCTAGCAAAATGTGACTTAGTAGAAGAGAAGGCCTTGGAGACCTCTTCAGACCACAATTTGGGATTTGCTCCCTTCTTGGTGAGGGCTACCAAGGGAGCTACCAAAGTGGAGAACAGGGGAATGAACTGGCGATAGCAATTAATGAACCCCATAAAGCGCTGCACTGCTTTAAGAGAATGGGGTTCTTGCCAATCCATCACAGCCTGTAGTTTGGCAGGATCCATAGCCAATCCCTGGGTGGAGATGATATAGCCCAGGAAAGGTAAAGACTCCTGCTCAAACATACACTTCTCCAACTTTGCATAGAGGGAATTTGCCCGTAAGAGGTCAAAGACTCTGCCAAAATTTCTCCGGTGGGAGTCAATATCTGGAGAGTAGATGAGAATATCATCCAGATAGACAACGACCGAGGTGGAGAGCATATCCCGGAAGATATCGTTAACAAAGTCTTGGAAAATGGCTGGGGCATTACAGAGCCCGAAGGGGATCACCAGATATTCATAATGCCCATCCCTGGTGTTAAAAGCCGTCTTCCATTCGTCCCCTTCATGGATGTGAATCAGGTTGTAAGCACCCCACAGATCTAATTTTGTGAATACCCTTGCTCCCCGAAGCCTATCAAAGAGCTCCGATATCAGGGGCAGAGGATACTTATTCTTAACGGTGATGGCGTTAAGACCCCTGTAATCTTTGCATGGATGTAGTTCCCCATTCTTCTTCTGCATGAAGAAGAACCCAGCCCCTGCAGGTGACACTGACTTCCTGATGAACCCACTTGCCAGATACTCTTGAATGTACTGAGACATTGCATCTGTCTCCGGGTGAGATAATGGATAGACTTGACCCCAGGGAGACTCAGCACCAGGCAAGAGATCAATAGGACAGTCATAGGGGCGGTGGGGCGGAAGGGTCTCCAACGCCTTTTTGGAGAACACGTCCGCATAGGGCCAATATTGCTTGGGGAGAGAGGATAGATCTGCGGGTACCTCAGTAGTAGCAACCTGAATGCATTCCCTCTGACACCTACCCCCACAAGATTCACCCCATCCCAGAATTCTGCCTGAGGACCACTCGATATGAGGAGAGTGGTACCGTAGCCAAGGTATCCCCAACAGGACCTCATCAATTCCCTCAGGAATGACGAGCTGGGATATAATCTACTGATGGGATGGCGACATGGACCGAGTAAAAGGGATGGTCTGGTGTGTTATCTGTGAGGGCAGTGTTGACCCATTCACCACTCGTACCGTTACTGGTTGAGCTAGCTTTACCAGGGGTATTGCTTGACGTTGGGCGAAGGCAGAAGACATAAAATTGCCCTCCGCCCCAGAATCCACGCAGAGCTCTACTGAGTGGGTGGATGAGCCTATAGTAATTGTCCCCTTAAAGGACAATTTGGAGGCAAACGTCGCCGTGTCTAGTGTACCTCCACCTACTACCACTAGACGCTGAAGTTTCCTCGACCACTGGTAACATCTGGTGGCAAGATGTCCTGACTGATGGCAAACATGACAGACCTTGAGTGCACAAGCGGTCCGGGACTTAGATCCCGCTCGTGACACTTCCATGGCCTCATGTGACTCAGGGACCAGGACCGGAGATTCCAGAGGTTTGGCGAAGGTGGGAGCCAGCTGAAACCTCTGCCTACACTGGGCTCGCTCTAACCTCCGCTCGTTAAAACTGAGGTTAATACGAGTGGAGACAGCTATTAACTCCTCCAGTGTGGCGGGAATCTCCCTAGTGGCCAGAGCGTCCTTCACATGGTCAGCCAGCCCCCTTCAAAATATGGGGATAAGGGCTTTATCCGACCACTCCAACTCAGATGCTAGGGTACGGAAGTGGACCGCAAAATGTCTGACCAAGGATGAACCCTGAATCAATGCCAGCAGTTGGAGCGCCGTGTCATGGGTGACTCGAGGTCCTAAAAAGACCTGTTTCAAAGTGCTCAGGAACAGCGGAGCACTCTGCACCACATGATTGCCACGCTCCCACAGCGGCGTAGCCCATTCCAGCGCCCTGTCCGACAAGAGAGACACAATAAATCCCACCTTTGCCCGCTCTGTGGGAAAATGTGCAGCCAGGAGCTCGAGGTATATAGTATATAGAGCACTGGCTCAAGAAACCCCTACAAGATTTACTATCTCCAGAAAATGTTTCTGGCAGCAGGAGGCGAGATAATGTTGGAACAGGGGTGGCAGTGGACAAGGTTGCTGCAGCCAAGCTAGCAGCCTGTACAGCAACTGCGGTAACATCCACAGCTGAGGTTGTGCTCTCAAGAGCCGCCAACCTACCCTCCAGCTGCTGGATGTACCACAAGGACTGCTGTATGTCCACCATTTACTAGCCAGACCCTGGCGCTAGTATTCTGTTAGGGCTGGCGGAACTCACCGAGTTAATTGAAAGATTTTATTTGGTGCGTTCGCAGCCCGGGGTCCACCGTGCAGGAGAGTACCTGCTGCTGGCAAATGGTGGCCCTTTATGGCAGTAGAAGCGAACTCTGTTACTTCACAGAGATGCTGTGCCAGATCTCACTCTGACCCTTGGTGGCTTTTGAGCCTGCACCTGAGGATGCCCCGAGTCAGCAGCTGAGACCTTGGCAACTAAGAAACAAGGAACCCTGTTGACTTCACAGGAGTATCCAGCAACTGCTGAGCTGATGGCAGTGTGTGGCAACACAAACATACAATCACCTCACCGGAGGAGCCGGTATTCTAGGGGCTTATTTCAGCCGGGGCCCTAAATCCACGCACACAATCACCTCGCCGGAGGTGCCGGCATTCTAGGGGCTTATTTCATCCGAGTCCCTGAACACACATAAGTGTGACCACACTGGCGCATGCACGTAACTTATTCAATACTAGCGCATGGCCGTGCGGTCATGAGAGCCTTAAATAGCTGCAACAAGTACAGGACTTTCCTAGAAGGACCAATGAGAGGCTGCTACAGAGCCTGAGCACCTTCAGGACCTTCCTGGAGGACCAATGGATTTAGCTGCCGTATCTGAACATGTGACCCTCGATCTCCACTGAGAGATCTTACTCTGGGCATGCTCAGAACAGGAAAAGCAGCACTTTGTCCCAGAAGCGTCTGCTCGCCACTGCCCAGCACTGACTTGTAGTCCCATTGGATGATGCCTGCACAGTCACAAAGACCCCCGGCAGGCCACACAGACCCTCCTGCAAGCTGCACAGACCCCCGGCAGGCCGTACAGACCGCCAGCAGGCACACACAGACCACCCACAGTTCCACACAGAGACACGCAGTGTCTGCCCACGTACCGCCTACACTCAATTATACTGCATTTTTGCACTGTGGGAACTTCCGATTCCGGTATCCGATATCGCAAAAATATCGGAACTCAGTATTGGAATTGCGATACAGTGAATATCGCCGATACCCGATATTTGCAGTATTGGAATGCTCAACACTAGTCGCCAGCTTAACCCAGCAGGAAGTAAGGCAGCGTCTAAAATTCACTAAAATTGACCAATCTCCAGGCCCAGATGGGATATACCCCCGAATACCACAGGAATTAAGTACAGTCATTGATAGACCATTATTTTTAATCTTTAAAGACTCCGTAATAACAGGGTCTGTACAACAAGATTGGCGTATAGCAAATGTGGTGCCAATATTCAAAAAGGGGACAAAAACTGAACTCTGAAATTATAGGCAAGTAAGCTTAACCTCTACTGTGGGTAAAATCCTGGAGGGCATTCTAAGGGATGTTATACTGGAGTATCTGAAGAGGAATAACCTCATCACCCAATATCAGCATGGGTTTACCAGGGATCATTCCTGTGAGACTAATCTGATCAGTTTCTATGTAGAGGTCAGTTCCCGACTGGACCAAGGAAACACAGTGGACGTAGTGTATATGGACTTTTCAAAAGCTTTTGACACGGTGCCACACAAAAGGTTAATACATAAAATGAGAATAATGGGGATAGGGGAAAATATGTGTAAGTGGGTTAAGAGCTGGCTCAGGGATAGGAAACAAAGGGAAGTTATTAATGGAGCACACTCTGACTGGGTCGTGGTTAGTAGCGGGGTACCACAGGGGTCAGTATTGGGCCCTCTTCTTTTTAACATATTTACTATGACCTTGGAAGGGGCATACAGAGCAGAATTTCCATATTTGCAGATGACACAAAACTCTGCAGGGTAATCAATACAGAAGAGGACAATTTTATATTACTCAAGGATTTATGTAAACTAGAAGCTTGGGCTGATAAATGGCAAATGAGCTTTAATGGGGATAAATGTAAGGTCATGCACTTGGGTAGAGCAAATAAGATGTTTAACTATGTGCTTAATTCTAAAACTCGGGGCAAAACCATCAATGAAAAAGACCTGGGTGTATGGGTGGATGTCAAACTCACATTTAGTGGCCAGTGTCAGGCAGCTGCTACAAAGGCAAATAAAATAATGGGATGCATTAAAAGTGGCATAGATGCTCACGAGGATAACATAATTTTAACTGTATACAAGTCACTAGTTCGGCCACACTTAGAATACTGTGTACAGTTCTGGTCTCCGGTGTATAACAAAGACATAGCTAAACTAGAGCAGGTGCAGAGAAGAGCGACCAAGGTTATTAGAGGACTGGTGGGTTTGCAATACCAAGATAGGTTGTTACATTTGGTGCTATTCAGTTTGGAAAAACAAAGGCTAAGGGGTGATCTTATTTTAATGTATAAATATATGAGGGCACAGTACAAAGACCTTTCTGATGATCTTTTTAATCATAGACCTGAGACAGGGACAAGGGGGCATCCTCTACGTCTGGAGGAAAGAAGGTTTAAGCATAATAACAGATGCAGATTCTTTACTGTAAGAGATGTGAGACTATGGAACTCTCTGCCGTATGATGTTGTAATGAGTGATTCATTACTTAAATTTAAGAGGGGACTGGATGCCTTTCTGGAAAAGTATAATGTTACAGGGTATATACACTAGATTCCTTGATAGGATGTTGATCCAGGGAACTAGTCTGATTGCTGTATGGGGAGTCGGGAAGGAATTTTTTTCCCCATGGTGGAGTTTACTCTTTGCCACATGGGTTTTTTTGCCTTCCTCTGTATCAACATGTAAGGGCATGTTAGATTACTCTATGGGTTGAACTAGATGGACTTAAAGTCTTCCTTCAACCTTAATAACTATATTACTATGTTACAGTATGACATATTTAAAAGTCTCAATACTAAAAGGTCATTTTAAGGATAACAGGGAAAGAAAAATTTGAGAATTCAAACTAAGGAAGATGTTCAATTCGTTGACACTAGGACTCAACTTAGCACCTGGATTTATGAGTCACTACATGGAAACAATTCCCACCTCCACCAGATGGACTCCAGATAACCAAGAACATCATTCCCACTGCCTCTCCATTTGTAACAAAATGCCTAATTTGATTTCCTTGGCTTATCTTTAGAAGACATCACATGTCCCACCCCCCTGAACAAATGTCCTGCTGTAGTATTCTTTAAATGTTGTGCTTTTTTTCTTATTAATCTATCTATAATCTTGCCTGAAGAAGGAGCCACTGTGCTCTGAAAGCTTGCAAACATATTATTTTCTGGTTAGCCAATAAAGGTATCACTCCTAGAATACTTCTGTCATCATTGGGCAGAAAAGTATTCACATCGATTTCTCTGGCTAACACAGTACCACAATACAATTTGTTATTGTAAATCAGGTACAAGCCAAAAACTTGAGGAAGACTATGTTCAAAGCAGCTAATCAAATTTGTTTACTAATCATAAAAAACTTTGCATACTTTTTTATTTCAGAATGTGACTTTCTGGACATATAAATCGTGCCTCAAGCAACCATATTCCCATCTGCACTTAACTAAGAAAAGTTCTAATAGATAAATGATGTTTTCAGCCACCTAGTTGAGAGCTGAAGGTTACAGCATAAAACTTGTGCAATTTACGCTCAAATTAAGTAAAATGAAGACAAATTGAGTTAATCAATCCAGCTATTGTGTTTTGATCATTACTTTAAAAAAGTCCAACAAAATCATGTTACTATTGCCTTAGTGTTCATTATTGTAATATGTCTTTTAAAGAACATTTAGTTGTCGCTAAGGCTGCTTTCACACTTGCGTTTTTGAACGCTGCGTTTTTTACCAAAAAAACGCATGCGTTTTTTTCCCCTATATTTAACATTGAAAACGCATGCGTTTTTTGGTGTACGCGTTTGCATGCGTTTGTGAACGCATGCGTTTTTTAACTGCATGCGTTCATTTTATAAAATGCAACTTGTAGTATTTTGAGGGGCGTTTTTTTTTCCTAAAAAAACGCATGCGTTTACATGCGTTTTTTTTGTACAAAAAAATGCATTGGAGTCAATGGAGACGCATGCGTTTTTTTTGACATGCGTTTGCATGCGTTTGCATGCGTTTTTTTGACGCATGCGTTTTTTTTGGCACCACTGAATTAACTGTAGATAAAGATGTCTAGACACTGATAAGACTCTCCCATAGCAGCAAGGTTATAAAGGGAAGGTGGGGGGAAGTTTCTGGTCACTTCTCATCAGACTCCAAAGAAGACAGCACCCTGCCCGGACGCATTCTTGGACAAGACACAGAGCAATGTGAGTATATCCTAGCCAATGCATTCATTTTCAATTTTTTGGATCTACATCTCCTAATTTCTTCTATTTTTTTTCTTTCAACACGCATCAGAATGTCTTCTCCGGTTTCCTCGTCTGATGAGGAGTTCCAGCCACGTCAATCAGAAGTGGATCACGTGAGCGAGGTATGTTTTTTGTACGTCAGCTTGGTAAGTATTGACTGTCACATCGACACATGAGGCAATTTTTTTTTTTTAATTTTATAGAGCACTTCAACAGAGGGACAGAGAGGTACTGAGCAGCGGAGTCAAGGTCCAGGTGGAAGACGGCAGCGGGTATGTATACCAGGCAGACTGTCCTTATTGTAATATTCTTTTAACTTCCTTTCTGTACCCTTGTTTTTCTATACATATTTCTTATATCATCCTTTTCTGAAAGTTGTCTTTCATATTCCTGCCCTTTCTCATCTTCGTGTCTTATTTTTTACAAATGTGGTTGAGCAAACTTAAATGATTTTGTTTTAATTTTAGGTTTCACAACGGGACGACGACCGGATTGATAATGACCTGCTGATCAGTCTGGTCCAGGAGCGAGTCCCGTTGTGGGACAGCCGGGATAAACAGCACGCCGTCAATAGTGTTCTCCGTCGTTTGTGGAGTGAGGTGGCCCAAGCGTTGTGGGATGGCTGGGAGAATTCCACGCCACGGGTCCGTAATGCATTTGGTAAGTATTGCACGGTAGTGTGAAGCAACAGACCTTGGCCATGCTCTCTTGACTGTGTGTGATGAAAGAAACTTTTCGTAGTTTCTGTCATCACACACAGTCACAAGAGCACGGCCAAAAGTTCTTATTCTGACCATTATATTTTATTGTTATTTCACAGTGGAAAAAGTAAGGACACGTTGGCGTTCCATGAAGGACCGCTTCAACTGTGACCTACGTGCAGAGAAGAGTGCAGCTAGTGGTTCCGGAGCAAGGCACCGGCTCTACAAATACCACCGTGTGTTGGCCTTCCTGAGACCGGTCCTTCTCATGAGAACGTAAGTATTTCTCACATGCCTCCGGTTGTATTGCATTGACATAATCTGTCACTTTTAATTCCACAGGATGTACCGTCTTGTTGTAGTTTGGTATTAATTTTCTGTTTTGTTTTTTCACAGCACACACTGCACGACTGTCGCCACAGGTGCTGGAGCGGTCCTTCAGCCGGAAGCCACGGACCCGTCCCAGCCATCCAGCAGCGCAGCACCAGGTGGGTCTTCCACACTCACTGGAGACCAGGGGCCTGGCCCATCAGGTCTTCCCCTTTCGCAGTCCTCTTTCGCTGCACCCATTTTGGCGGGCTCATCCCGGCAGCGACAGAGGGCTTCGGATAGGTCCCTCATGCCCGAGTTTTTACACTTGAGCTCGGTTTTACATGATGCTATCAAGGCTTTAGGTGACAGAATGGATGCGAACCATAATCTCTTAAATTGCCGCATCCAGGATGTCGCCAAAAGCGTTGATCAATTGAAAGCCGACCTCAATAAGCCAGCTCAGCATTTTTTCAATCAAATCCTAGAGGGCATGTCGGAACACCTTAGCCCTGATCTCCAGCTGAGTGTGATGCAGGCCTGCAATGTTGCTTTTGTGCAGGCTATGCAGCAGAGTCAGAGTCGTAATGTGGCGGCCTATCCAACTGTGCCGTCACTGTCACAAGTAAACACTATTCCTACCTCTGCTGCATACCACTGCACGGCCACCTCTATTCCCTCTACAGGTGTACTCCACTACAGCGCCAACACGATGACGAGTGCTGTTGGACATCCCACCGCCACCACCGTGACGACCGCTGCTCCGGCTTGGACCTCCTCCGCTGACACCACGAGGACGCAGGACCCTGGCATGGCTTATCGGGCCGGCACCCTCCCGATGCAGCAGGACCCATCCATGCAATATCGGACCGGCCCACCCCAGATGCAGCAGGACCGAGGCCTGGCATACCGGACCGGACCCACCCCGATGCAGCAGGACCGAGGCGTTGCATACCGGACCGGACCCACCCCGATGCAGCAGGACCGAGGCGTTGCATACCGGACCGGACCCACCCCGATGCAGCAGGACCGAGGCGTTGCTTTCCTGGCAGGACACCCCCCGATGCAGCAGGACCCATCCATGGCGTATCGCACCGGGCCCCCCATGATGCAGCACGACCAAGCCATACCTTTCCAGGCAGGACCCACCCTGATGCAGCAGGACACATCCATGGCTTTATGTTCCCCCCCACCAGCAATGCAGCAGGACACTGTTATGGGATTTGTTTCCCCCCCCCCCCCAACGAGGCACCAGGATCCTGGAAGGGTTTTTGTTTCCCCACCCCCAACGAGGCACCAGGACCCAGGCGTGAGTTTATCTTTCCCCCCATTGGACTCAGACATTGCCGAGCGCTCCACAATGGAGACTGACTGTGTGGAGCCGGGTCCTGACGTGTCTCCCGCCCACACTGTACAACATAGCCCAAGAAGACTTCCCCCAACCCGGAAAACCCAACGTAAAACTGGCAAAACGCATAAAAAACAAAAAACTTTGATTATTCCTCCCCCATCACCTACCGATGTGTCTCAACATTCCAGTGTGTCTCAAGCCCCTCATGTTTTAAGCCCCATCCCCGAACTTCCAGACCCTTCAAGTTTTGTTGCCCATTCTCCTGCCACCTCTGCCTCCTCCATGGTGAGCCAGGCTTCAGTTCTGAATACCCCCCAGTTACGTTACTCAACCCCAAGCCGGCGTGGTTCAACCCGGCGCGGTACCAAAAAATAAATTTGTTTTCTTTTTCCTCAATAAAAAAAAAGTTTATTTGAAAAAATTATGTTTGGTTTATTGTGTCTATCACCTCTCTCAATACACACCAATAAACTTCATCACACACTTATTCTTTTGGCCTACACATATCTCCAGTAGTATAAAATACAAGACAACATCTATATGTGTTTCTTTAGTATACAGATATGAGTTGGCCAAAAAAATAGTATTTATTTCCATACTCTTTTATTTTTGTACCTAGTGTAGTGTCACTGTACAAAGAGAAAATGGTGGAAATCAAGTTCAGAAATTAACTGAAACGGTCATATGTCAAAATATATACCTGACCGATTAAGTTGATTACTGCCTTGTATATTCACCATATTCTATATAGCTCATTATGTGACAATGGTTGTCAAACAGATGGGACAAGTGTTCTCACACTCTACATATCTATGCTCACCAGGCCAGGTGTAAGAAATTGTGAATTCATGATCATGTATATGTTTATCATGAATTTATTATTGCTTACACTTGACTTGATGGATATAGAGACCGTGACAGTCTTGACGCAATGACGTCAACAATATTAGAATTAATAAATAAAAATAATTAAAAATTTTGTACCATTATTATAAGTATGGGGCCCGTGGTTTATATCATTCTTTGAAAACCAAAATAGGGAGTGCAACATAGGTAAATTACGATGAAAAATTTAAAATTTATTACCTCAACAACTATCACCCACTCCTGGTTTTGGATTACAAAATATGATATACATATCTACTGCCCATCTTTGGTCAACCTTTGTTTAGACAGGAAAAAGATATTAGACATGGTGAACACAAAAAAGTTTATTAATTAGAAAAATGTTTATCAGTGTTTAATAATTGGTAAACATAAACATACAACAGGACATTTAAACAACATTGTCCTGCCATGACACACGTCCAATATCGGACACAAAATAGGCCGCAAATTGGTCCCGCATAAGACCAACGGCTGCAGTTGACCGCATCGGGTGATGCTGAAAATCAGGCAATGGGTGTGCAACAGGTTCATCAAGTTCAATGTGGGGTCGCTCCTTAGCCATTATATAATTGTGTAGCACCACACAGGCTTTGACCACCTCGTCCACTGTTTCCACTTTTAGATTGATGGCTGTTGCAAGAATGCGCCATTTAGCAACAAGAATGCCAAAGCTGCACTCTACGGTTCTTCTGGCCCTGGTCAGTCTGTAGTTGAATATTCTTCTAGTGTGGTCCAAGTCCCTACTAGAATAGGGCTTCAGGAGATTTTCACACATTTGGAAGGCCTCATCCCCAACCATAACAAATGGCAGCGGTGGGCCTTGAGTGTTGGGGAGAGGCTGTGGAGGGGGAAAATTAAAATTGTTGCCATACAACCGACGGCCCATATCCGAGCTCTTGAAGGTTTGGGAATCATTGCCACGGCCAAAAGCTCCAATATCCACGGCGATGAAGCGACACTCCGCATCCGCTATTGCCATAAGCACTACCGAAAAATATTTTTTATAATTATAAAACTCAGATCCGGTTCTGGCCGGTTTGACAATGCGGATGTGCTTTCCATCCACCGCCCCTAAACAGTTTGGGAAATCACACACGTTCAAAAATGTAGTTGAAATTTCCCGCCACATGTCCACGGTGGGTACGGGTATAAACTCCTCACGGAGTGCATTCCATAACGCACGACAGGTGTCCACAACAATTCCGGAGAGGGTTGAGATTCCAAGGCGATATTGGAAGTGCAGGGAAGATAAACTCTCTCCTGTGGCAAGAAATCTAGAAGAAAAAGAAACAAAAACAAAAAAAATTAAAAATCGGTTCTAATGGTGTGTTTTAAAAAAAAATAAATAATAAAAAAAAAAAAACATAGAAAACATGTCATAACAACAAAGTTGACGGTCATTGGTTTAGTTTAGGAACGTACCGTAATGTCACTAACAGACGTTCCTCAGGTGGAATCGCTCTACGGAGCCGTGTGTCCTGTCGCCTTATGGATCCTTCAACACGAGCCAGTAAATCCCGGAAAGAATCTTGAGACATTCTGGTATAATCCTGGAATTTCTCCGGGTTGGCATTCAGCTCCGCATAGAGCGTGTGATATGCTCCACGGCTCTCACGCACTTCAATGATGGGGTGCCTCCAAAAACGCCGACGCTGTCTCCTTCTCCATCTTTGGCGGTTTCGGTCTTGCTCCCAAGCAAAAACACAGGCAATGAAAATCTTGAAGCTGAACTCCAGTTTGAAATAAAAGTTATCCATAGAAAGATCCATCGTGACACCGGAAACAGTAGCAAGCTCTGAAAATTTCTGTTCCCCTAGGGTCAATATATTGAGAGACAATCATATACGCCCTCTCTATTCCCATTGGTTGTGTCTGGGTTTTTTTTTATTTATTTATTTTTTTTTTGGAAAAATGTTAAAAAAACGCAAACGCATGCAAAAACGCATGTAAACGCGTGTAAACGCTGCGTTTTTTGGACACACGCGTTTAACGCATGCGTCAAAAAAACGCAGCGTTTACATGCGTTTACATGCGTTTTTGCACCATGCGTTTTTTTAAAAAAACGCATGCGTTCAAAAACGCAAGTGTGAAACCAGCCTAAGGGATTTACTTATTTATTGAAAATAAAGTTATTCTTCTTAAGACTAAATTGTTATGGAAACAAAGCAATTACAATAAAAATATATATGTGTCCAATTACTGCACTGTGTGGCTAACATAATAATACTACACTAAATGTAAAATAAGCTAATTATCACAAGAATTTTACATTTCATTGCAGCATGATCCTCATTATTTAGATGTAAGAATCTGCTTTTTTATGTGCTTAGACTGTTATCACACAATTGTGCTATTGTTACTCTGAGGCCTCTTTTACACATACACAATTTTTCAGGGCTCACTATTGTGTTTTTTTTTAAGCTTATGATTTTATGCATTTTATGATAGATGGAGGAGCTTTTTAAACTAGGATCTATGGAGAAATGTCACCCAGGTACCACAACAGAAAGTAGTTTCCTCTACTTCAGGGGTCAGACGATCTCAGCGTTTAGTGTTATGATCTGGTGGCCTAGGAGCAGCATGGACGAGCTCTGGAGTAGGTGGCCTCTATAATGACCGCAGACCCTGAACTTAACACCGCAACTATAAGTAGCCGTGGGATGTTCCTGTCACTCCCTCGACACCTCGTCACAGCCGGAGGACTAATTACCCCTAAAGAAAGAAACAGGAAAACTATCTTGCCTCAGAGAAAATCCCCAAAGGAAAGACAGCCCCCCACAAATATTGACTGTGAGAGGAGAGGGAAATTACAAACGCAGACTGAAAACAGAATTTAGCAAAGGAGGCCACGCTACCTAGAAAGAAAAGACAGGACAGAGTACTGTGCGGTCAGAATTAAAATACTACAAAATCCACCACAGAGAATACAAAAATCTCCACACCTAACTAAAGGCATGGAGGGTAACTCTGCGACTCCAGAGCTTCCAGCTTGGCTGAATGAATCCTTACACAGACAAAGCTGGACAAGAAAAAACATAGAAATTCACTGAACTATAAAGTCCACCGCATGTGGACTGCAAAAACAAAGCCAGGACTTATCTTTGATGATTTGGACAATCCAGCAGGAGAAACCAAGCAGAGATGTGAATCCTCCAGAAAAACAATGGACAACTGGCACTCACTAAAGGGTGAAGCCAGACTAAATAGCCTCGTCCAAAATGGAAGCACCTGATGACTGCTGTGAAGGACAAACAGCAGCACTACCACTTATAACCACTGGAGGGAGCCCAAGAGCAGAACCCACAACAGAATTCACAACAGTACCACCCCCTTGAGGAGGGGTCACCGAACCCTCACCAGAGCCCCCAGGCCGATCCGGACGAGCCAAATGAAAGGCACGAACCAAATCCTCAGCATGAACATCGGAGTCAACAACCCAAGAATTATCCTCCTGGCCATAACCCTTCCATTTGACAAGATACTGAAGCTTCCACCTTGAAAAACGAGAATCCAAAATCTTCTCAACCACATACTCCAACTCCCCATCAATCAACACCGGGGCAGGAGGATCAACAGAGGGAACAACGGGCACCACATATTTCCGCAACAAAGATCTATGAAAAACATTATGGATGGAAAAAGAGGCTGGAAGGGCCAAACGAAAAGACACTGGATTGATATTCTCAGAAATCCTATAAGGGCCAATAAACCGAGGCTTAAACTTAGGGGAAGAAACCTTCATAGGAACATGACGGTAAGACAACCAGACCAAATCCCCAACCCGAAGCCGGGAACCAACACGCCGACGACGGTTAGCAAAACGCTGAGCCCCCTCCTGAGACAACACCAAATTGTCAACAACATGAGCCCAAATGTGCTGCAACCTGTCAACCACAGAGTCCACCCCAGGACAATCAGAAGGCTCAACCTGCCCCGAAGAAAAACGAGGATGAAAACCAGAGTTACAAAAGAAGGGTGAAACCAAGGTAACAGAACTAGCCCGATTATTAAGGGCAAACTCGGCCAATGGCAAGAAAGCCACCCAATCATCCTGATCAGCAGACACAAAGCATCTCAAATAAGTTTCCAAAGTCTGATTAGTTTGCTCGGTTTGGCCATTTGTCTGAGGATGAAACGCGGAAGAAAAGACAAATCAATGCCCAGCCTAGCACAAAAGGCCCGCCAAAACCTAGAAACAAACTGGGAACCTCTATCGGACACAATATTCTCCGGAATGCCATGCAAACGAACCACATGCTAAAAAACAACGGAACCAAATCAGAAGAGGAAGGCAACTTAGGCAAAGGTACCAAATGAACCATCTTAGAAAACCGGTCACAAACCACCCAGATAACCGACATCCTCTGGGAAACCGGAAGATCCGGAATAAAATCCATAGAAATATGCATCCAAGGCCTCTCAGGGACCGGCAAAGGCAAAAGCAACCCACTAGCGCGGGAACAGCAAGGCTTGGCCCGCGCACAAGTCCCACAGGACTGCACAAAAGAACGCACATCTCGTGACAAAGAAGGCCACCAAAAGGACCTACCAACCAAATCTCTGGTACCACAAATCCCAGGATGACCAGCCAACACAGAACAATGAACCTCCGAAATCACTTTACTAGTCCATCTGTCAGGAACAAACAGTTTCCCCACTGGACAGCGGTCAGGTTTATCAGCCTGAAATTCCTGAAGAACCCGTCGTAAATCAGGGGAGATGGCAGAAAGAATCACCCCTTCCTTCAGAATGCCAACCGGCTCAAGGACCCCAGGAGAATCAGGCAAAAAGCTCCTAGAGAGGGCATTAGCCTTAACATTCTTAGAACCCGGAAGATACGAGACCACAAAATCAAAACGGGAGAAAAACAGGGACCATCGGGCCTGTCTAGGACTCAGCCGTTTGGCAGACTCGAGGTAAATCAGATTCTTATGATCGGACAAGACCACAATACGGTGCTTGGCCCCCTCAAGCCAATGTCGCCACTCCTCAAATGCCCACTTCATAGCCAACAACTCACGATTGCCGACATCATAATTGCGTTCCGCAGGCGAAAACTTTCAAGAAAAGAAGGCACACGGTTTCATCAAGGAACCATCAGAATTCCTCTGAGACAAAACGGCCCCTGCCCCAATCTCAGTAGCGTCAACCTCAACCTGAAAAGGAAGAGAAACATCCAGCTGATGCAACACAGGGGCAGAAGTAAATCGGCGTTTAAGCTCCTGAAAGGCAGAAACAGCCGCAGGGGGCCAATTCGTCACATCAGCGCCTTTCTTCGTCAAATCGGTTAGGGGTTTAACCACACTGGAGAAGTTGGCAATGAAACGGCGATAAAAATTAGCAAAGCCCAAAAATTTCTGAAGGCTCTTCACGGATGTGGGCTGGATCCAATCATGAATGGCCTGAACCTTAACCGGATCCATTTCTATAGATGAGGGAGAAAAAATGAAGCCCAAAAAAGAAATCTTCTGTACTCCAAAGAGGCACTTAGACCCCTTCACAAACAAGGCATTATCACGAAGGATCTGAAATACCATCCTGACTTGTTTCACATGAGACTCCCAATCATCTGAAAAAATCAAAATA
The DNA here is from genome assembly GCF_051348905.1 of Ranitomeya variabilis. Classification (NCBI taxonomy): domain Eukaryota; kingdom Metazoa; phylum Chordata; class Amphibia; order Anura; family Dendrobatidae; genus Ranitomeya; species Ranitomeya variabilis. Next base: position 563,400,644 of record NC_135234.1, on the reverse strand, counting down.
CCATCCAAATATACACTCATGAATTTATCAAGATAATTCCGAAATATATCATGCATGAAGGACTGAAACACAGATGGAGCATTAGAGAGTCCGAATGGCATCACAAGGTATTCAAAATGGCCTTCGGGCATATTAAACGCAGTTTTCCATTGGTCACCCTGCTTAATCCGAACAAGATTATATGCCCCTCGAAGGTCAATCTTAGTAAACCAACTAGCCCCCTTAATCCTAGCAATCAGATCAGAAAGCAAAGGCAAAGGGTATTGGAATTTGACCGTGATCTTATTCAAGAGGCGATAATCAATACAGGGTCTCAAGGAGCCATCTTTTTTGGCAACAAAAAAAAAACCTGCTCCCAATGGTGAAGAAGATGGCCGAATATGCCCCTTCTCCAAGGACTCCTTAACATAGCTCCGCATGGCGGTATGTTCTGGCACAGACAGGTTGAAATGTCGGCCCTTAAGGAACTTACAGCCTGGAATCAAATCAATAGCACAATCACAGTCCCTATGAGGTGGAAGGGAACTGGACTTGGGCTCATTGAATACATCCTGGAAATCTGACAAAAACTCAGGAATTTCAGAAGAGGGGGAGGAGGCAATTGACATCAAAGGAACATCACCATGAACCCCCTGACAACCCCAACTAGTCACAGACATAGATTTCCAATCTAACACCGGATTATGCACCTGTAACCTTGGGAAACCCAGCACAATAGCATCATGCAAATTATGCAACACCAGAAAACGACAATCTTCCTGATGGGCTGGCGCCATGCACATGGCCAGCTGTGTCCAAAACTGAGGTTTATTTTTAGCCAACGGTGTAGCATCAATGCCCCTCAAAGGAATAGGACTCTGCAAAGGCTGCAAGGGGAAACCACAACGTCTGGCAAATTCTAAGTCCATTAAGTTTAGAGCGGCGCCTGAATCCACAAATGTCATGACAGAAAATGATGATAATGAGCAGATCAGGGTCACAGATAACAGAAATTTAGGTTGTACAGTACTGATGGTAACAGAACTAGCGATTCTCTTGGTACGCTTAGGGCAATCAGAAATAACATGAGCAGAATCGCCGCAGTAAAAACACAACCTATTCTGACGTCTGAATCCTTGTCGTTCAGCTCTAGACACAATCCTATCACACTGCATAGGCTCAGGACTCCACTCGGAAGACAATGCCATAGTGTGCACAACTCTGCGCTCTCGCAAGCGCTGATCAATCTGAATGGCCAGAGACATAGAATCACTCAGACCAGCAGGCATGGGGAACCCCACCATAACATCTTTAACGGATTCAGAAAGACCCTTTCTGAAAATTGCCGCCAAGGCATCCTCATTCCATTTAGTCAGTACAGACCATTTTCTAAATTCCTGGCAATATGATTCTGCCGCTTCTTGACCCTGACACAGGGCCAACAAGGTCTTCTCAGCATGATCCACTGAATTAGGTTCATCATACAATAACCCAAGTGCCTGAAAAAGGTGTCTACATTAAGCAACGCCGGATTCCCAGGTTCCAGGGCAAATGCCCAATCCTGGGGGTCACCACGCAGCAGAGATATAATAATTCTAACCTGCTGGATGGGAT